>NC_143140.1:67753971-68378971 GCF_059928025.1 Delphinapterus leucas | reverse complement strand
ACAGAATCCAGTTGGTCTGTTCACAGGAAGGTCTGTGGTCAGGAAGGGCACAGAGACCCAGAGAGCATTTTATGTGGGTCTAGTGGAGACAATGTCTGTATAGTTTTGCCAGTGTTGGCACTGGAAATTTCAATCTAGGTATGGTGGAGGGTCCATTTGAAGATTATCTGTGGGGTAATGTGCTTCTCAAATGCAGCTATGCTCTCTGCATTTAAAACCTGCCCTGCCAATGGCAGAAGTTCATGTTTACTTGAACTTCATGTTCAAGGTTCTCCTCCTTGTTAATGCTGAAAAACTTCTAGAGACCTAAATTGACTTAAAATACATGATCAGGGCTTATTTTGCATAGGGTATAGTTTACCCCTTTCAGGTGATTTTTTTTTAAAGTAAATTTACCCAGTTGTGCAACCATCAGCAAAAATCTGCTTTTAGAACATTTTCATCATTTTTCTAACATACACATTTACTGCTCATCTCCATTCCCCACTTTCCCCCCAGCAACCAGGAGTCTACTTTTTGTCTTTATATCTTTGCCTTTTCTAGATATTTCATACAAATAGAATCACATAACATGTGGTCTCTTGTTCCTGGCTTTTTAAATTGAGCATAATGATTTTGCCATTCATCCATGCCACAGTATATTTCTGTAGTTTGTTCTTTTTTCTTTTTTTAAACTGCTAAATCCTATTCGATTGTATGGATATACAGGTAAATTGACTCAAGTACTCACTACCAGTATTGTTTCAATAAAGGATATACACAAGAAGAAAATCAACCTGCTGAAATTTTAGTTGCACCAAAAATGTATTTCCAAGATAAATTTTCTAATGGAAATAGAACGTTCATTTTATAATACTCTGTCTAATCCATCACCAACCTACACTTTCATTTTTAAAATAAATATTCATTGAGCTCATGCCAACTGCTGTGCTAGGTTTTGGTGAACCGGGCATGGATAAGACATGATCATTGCCCTACACAAACTTGTATTTTTATGGGGAGTCAGATCTAGAACATAAAAGGAAGCAATGAAAACGCTTGGGTGCTGGTGGGATGTCAAAGTAGGCAGACTTAAAATCCTAAATTGGAACACTTATACATTTTAAGATTCTTTTAAATTCCTGTTCCAGATTCATGATAGAAAATAAATGACCCCATTGGGCGTAAAAAACAAGTCATTTTCAGGGTCTACAATTAAATTCTAGACTAATAGCATGACTTTCATGACTTTGATGACCTTGGAAAAAGTCGTACAAACCCTTGCTTATCCGAATATACATGGTGGAAGGCATGAGTGACAGGCACTTCTCTTTGTTGACCTAGTATCCATACCCCTCCTTCTCTATTAACAGAACCCAAATTTGTTTGGGTAGTAGTAGAAGTCCTTTGATTTCAGAAAGGAAAGGGTCTACTCTTAATCCCTTGGAATGAATTGTGATTATTCTAAACCAATTCTTCTTCTTGGTCCAGGGATGACTGTGTGATCCAGTTTTGGCCAGTAAGATGCAAAGGGAAGTCTGCAAGGTGACGCTTCTGGGAAAATTTTGCTTTCCCTTGTTCTTGCCTAGAATGTGGATGTGATGTCTGTAGGTGCAAAAGGCATTGGAGACCAAGAGACAAACAGCACGAGGATGAAAACAAATAAGCTGAGGAAGATAGGTCTGGAAAGATGGAAGGAAACATGGCCCCCGATGATGTCACTGAACAGCAGCATGAGTCCAGACTGCCCACTTCCAGAATTCTCATTACACAAGAAAAAACAAAAAAACCAAAAACTTATTTGTTTACATTTTTCTGTGCATGAATTTTTCTGTTACTTGCTGCCAGAGCATTCCTAGCTGGTAGAGTAGGCTTGTCAGATTCTTAGATGTTTGGAAATTGAGATGAAGGGTAAATATATTTGCTGACAGAATTTAAATTTTAAAAGTTTATTCACTTACTTATTCATCCACTAAATATTTATGAAATACTTACCAGGTACTAGGTCCAGGGCTAGGTGAGGGGCTGAAATGCTATTAAAAAGGTAAAAGTCTCTAGGGAGTAATGTAAAAAATATGCCATACTGAGGTCCAGCACAGCCAAGTGCACAGACAGGATGGAAGTGACCTTGCTCACTTGAGGATCTAATGCAGAGTCTCGGCCATGAGTCCAGCCCAGACCCAAGCTGAATACAACTGCAGACTCTGTTCTATGAACTGAAGCAGGAAGACATTATCTCCTGTTCACTGCTCTGATTGGTAGGGCCCTTCTAGAGCAATGTGCTTACCGTGCTGGTCCCTCGTTTTCAGGACATTGACAAAATAGACAATCCGGAATGATTGTGCTGATCCAGCCTTAGGGAAAAGAATGGGTGTTGGGAGGTATGAGAGTGAGATCCAATGCCTGCCTCTGGGTGGGCACAGACCTCCGAATGGTCCACCTGGCACAGCAGAGCTCACGTCATTGGACACGACACTGATTGGAAAGCTAATTATGTGGGTGTCGCTCAAATTGTTAACTGCATTGTGAGGGAGGTGTCCAAGCCTCTATAATAAAAGCAGATTAAACAATTAACCAATCAGCTCTTTCATTATTTATGTATTGTCTAGAATGTGGAGGCAATGTCTAAAGAATTCTGTTCTCAGTTCTTATTAATCTAGAAGTCTCTGGGGCCTTAACACTCTTATTGCCTCCCTCAGGCTTTGGGTCAGGATCACTTTCTTCCCTCTATAGCAGCTCCTTTTTGGCAGTGGTGGAGGGGGTCCTTTTTTTTTTTTCTTCCTGTATAGTGGGCCTCCCCTTGGTTTAATATTCAGAATTATTTTATTATATATTCATTGATTCAGAAAAGCATTGCAGAGTCAGATTCCTCTTCTGCTTTTGTGTACACATTTGTGATCTTAAAAAACCCTTCTTTTTCACTTCTGTGTCTTTTACATATTCAGGGCATTTTTTCACATCTTAGAGTCATTTCATCCTGTATCTATCTCGTTGTCAGGTAAATCATCTTAAAACCCAGTCCTGATCATTTTCTTTCCCAGAAATCTTCAGTGCTTTTCAATGGCTTACAGGAACCAGCTCAAACTCCTTATTCTTGCATTTACGAAATTATCTAATCATGTCTCAACTTCCCTTTCCTGCCTTATCTCACACTATTCTCCTAAAAAGTCTTACTCAGGTTAAGTTGATCTTCCTGGTGTTTATCAAATGCCTTGCGTTTCTTTTTTTTTTTAATAAAAAACTTTTAACATGTTTTCTGCCTCCATTTTTTGTGTTGCTCTATTTTTTCCAACGTCCCTGACTATTATCCAAATCCTAGTAATTTTTCCAGATGCAACTCAAGAAACCATTTCTCCGTAAAACCCTTTCTGGCCTCCTGCCTAAAGCCCTGGTTCTCAAAGCAGTGAGGGCCATTCCACTCTGGGACACACTTCATTTGTTGATTAGCCTGATTATTTACTTTTTATAGTTGCTATTTATGTTTGTATATTTTCATGCTAATTCTCCACAATGAGAGACCAGGAATGCATCGTACACTCTATATTTCCCTCAATATAGAAAGTGCCCTGTGTGTAATAGAACTCTCCATGTGGCTGAATTCTAGAGCTGGAGGGAGATTTGGAGAGCTGACGAGTTGGTTGATAGATTAATGGACTCTGAACTAAAGAACACTTTAGACCTTTCAACCTAGCTATATACTCAAAATAACTGATTTTGACTAAGTGGCTTTTATTAGTACGTATTATTGAGGCTGATTTATAAAGAAAGATGTATAGCATGGATGAACAGTTTGATACAAAAGTAAATCTAAGACATGGCTAAAATTAACCTGTAGAGAAATCTTTCCACAGTCTGATGGTCTTGTCAAAATTTAAAGTTTCATCTTCTGATTAAGACTAATGCTCCTGATTCTGTATTCAGTGAAACCCCAGACTGACGATTCCTCGTGGTTTATACTTACCACATGCAGCACCACGGAATGCCAGCAGGTGGCGCTGCTTCTCTGCAGAAATTTTTTGTGATCCGCTCAACAGCCTCCCTCTCATTCGCATTGCTGCTACAAAGGCCTGACCCCGAAAAGCAATTTGAATATTTTACATTAGTGGAAATAGGAATTGCTTACATTTATCATATATTCCCTGATAAACAAGGGTTTCAAAAAGTCAGATTTTTAAAAATTGCTTTCATTTTAATATTTCTGACCTTGAAAGACCAGGTTCCTCGTTATTATCCCTGAACACTTCAGATCTTTCAGATCTTATAATCAGTTGAGGACACTGAGAGGACTTGAGAAGGCATCTAGGATCTTACAGCCCAGATCCCTGGGCAAGGTCATTCATAGTCAAAGGCAGAGCCCGGAGTCAAACACAGATTTTCCAGCAGTCGCCTTCGCTGTCCCATCCTGTCTCGGCCGTTACCGTGCATCAGGTATGCCTCACCACTAAGTGCAATGTGACAAAAGCCAACTTCCATCTCATTCTGAGGAGTTGCCAGGTTCATCCCCAAATACGTGTGTGTGTGTGTGTGTGTGTGTGTGTGTGAAGAAAAGGGGTTCTGTACAATGATCTGTCTCATTCTTCTTTGCAGCATCTGATCCGGGGTAAGCCCTCAGCAAGTATTTTTTGAATGAATGAAGGATGGAAGGAAATGAAAGAAAGGAAGGAAAGCAGGAGGAGAGGGAAGGATGGGAGGAAAGGAAGAAGAGAAGGAAAAGAAGGAAGGGAAAGAAAACAGAAAGGGAAACAGAAAGGGAGAGGGCGGGTGGGAGGGAGCCCAGAGACTTACAGCATAGCTAACCACCTCCGACATCTGGTAGATGCTGGGATGATTCACCTTGCTTTAGAGCACTTGGAAGAAATAAGATGGAGAACAATTTCTGGCCAACTGGGTTATTTTATTAGCTCTTATTTCATTCTGTTTGGCCACAGGCAATAAATTAAAAGGTGAATTCAGTGGTGTGTACATCTCTGTGAGGATAAATCTCCACCTGCCACTTGTGTCACATCTGGCAGCTGTGGGCAGGCATCAGGCAGCGCCCCATTTCCCCTCTGCCAGCCTCATGGGAACTGCCCATTCATGAGGGCAGATGGGGGGTGGAAGTTTTTGGGAGCAAGTCCATATTCAGAGCCAGAGAAATTTCAGGAAATCCAAACACATGGTTTTATCAGATACATATCTAGAATGAGAATTATCGCTCTAAGTGGAAGCAGAGCATAGAAGCTGTGGCCCAAGACAGGAAGTAAGGCCTCTCCTATTTCTGACTCAAAGTACTGGTTTTTCTTTCTTGTGATTTATCTCACTCTAGAGGCAAAGCCTAAATGCTGAGTTTTATTTCTGTGATTTTCCTTTAGACCCAGTCCCTCCATAGGGATTTTATGTGTTATGCCATGGTTCTCACTTGACCTAGTCAGCCATCAAAAGTCATCTATCCTATGTCCCATTCTTAACCCTGATAGTTGACTAAATAAATTAATCTGAAGTGATAATTCTTATCTTAGAGGACATGTGATTTTGAAAAAATTTTTATTGAAATACAGGTGATTTACAATGTTGTGTTAGTTTCATGTGTACAGCAAAGTGATTCAGTTATGTATACTTTTTTAGATTCTTTTCCATGATAGGTTATTACAAGAGAATTGAATATAGCTTCCTGTGCTTTATAGTAGGTCCTTGTTGGTTGTCTACTCCGTATATAGTAGTGTGGATATTTTAATATCCAACTCCTAATTTATCCCTCCTCCTTGTTTCCCCTATGGTAACCATAAGTTTGTTTTCTATTTCTTTGAGTCTATTTCTGTTTTATAAATAAGTTCATTTGTATCATTTTTTAAGGTTCCACATAAAAGTGATATCGTATGACATTTGTCTTTCTCTGTCTGACTTACTTCACTTAATATGATAATCTCTAGGTCCATCCATGTTGCTACAAATGGCATTACTTCATTCTTTTTTATGACTGAGTAATAGTCCATTGTGTATATGTGCCACATCTTCTTTATCCATTCATCTGTTGATGGACATTTAGGTTGCTTCCATGTCTTGGTTACTGTAAATAGTGTTGCAATGAACATTGGGGTGCACGTGTCTTTTCAAATTATAGTTTTCTCCAGATATATGCCCAGGAGTGGGATTGCTGGATTCCCCACTACATGGCATGCAGGGATCTTAGTTCCCCGACCAGGGATCCAACCCGTGCCCCCTGAAATGGAAACGCAGAGTCTTAACCACTGGACCACCAGGGAAGTCCCTATTTTTAGGTTTTTAAGGAAACTGCATAGTGTTCTGCATAGTGGCTGCACCCATTTACATCCCCACCAACAGTGCAAGAGGGTTCCCTTTTCTCCACACCCTCTCCAGCTTTTACTGTTTGTAGACTTTTGTGTATGTGTGTGTGGTATGCGGGCCTCTCACTGCTGTGGCCTCTCCCGTTGCGGAGCACAGGTTCTGGATGCGCAGGCCCAGCGGCCATGGCTCATGGGCCCAGCCGCTCCGCAGCACGTGGGATCCTCCCGGACCGGGGCACAAACCCGCATCCCCTGCATCGGCAGGCGGACTCTCAACCACTGTGCCACCAGGGAAGCCTCGTTTGTAGACTTTTTGATGATGGCCATTCTGTCTGGTGTGAGGTGATAGCTCATTGTAGGTTGTTTTTTTTTTTTTGCGGTACGCGGGCCTCCCACTGCTGTGGCCTCTCCCGTTGCGGAGCACAGGCTCCGGACGCTCAGGCTCAGCGGCCATGGCTCACGGGCCTAGCCGCTCCGCGGCATGTGGGATCTTCCCGGACCGGGGCACGAACCAGTGTCCCCTGCATCGGCAGGCGGACTCTCAACCACTGCGCCACCAGGGAAGCCCCTCTCATTGTAGTTTTGATTTGCGGGACATATTTGATTTTTTAAAAAAATACATTTATTTATTTATTTATTCATTTTTGGCTGCGTTGGGTCTTCGTTGCTGCGTGCGGGCTTTTCTCTAGTTGTGGCGAGTGGGGGCTACTCTTCACTGTGCTGCGTAGGCTTCTCACTGTGGTGGCTTCTCATGTTGTGGAGTGTGGGTTCTAGGTGCTCAGGCTTCAGTAGTTGTGGCTCGCAGGCTCAGTAGTTGTGGCTCACAGGCTTAGTTGCTCCGTGGCATGTGGGATCTTCCTGGACCAGGGCTCAAACCCATGTCCCCTACATTGGCAGGAGGATTCTTAACCACTGCACCACCAGGGAAGTCCCATATTTGATTTTTAATACAGGCCTCCTGGAACCAAAATGCTTATCTCAGGAGTTAAATCTATTCTGCCAGTGGAGGTTTCTGGCATTATATCATGTCATGAGGGAGGTGGGTTTGAATCACTCCTGTATTCCATTTTGATGTCTTCCAGTCATACCACCTGGGCAGCCATATGTTCTTGCAAATGCATGAAGAGGTTGTATAAAAGAAAGCATTCATTTGGCACACATGATTTGCCAGGCGCTATGTTGTCAGGGACTGAGGCACAAAGACCATGGGAAGGTGTGTCTGTGTCTTTAGAGAAGAGAGAGGCAAGGGGTCTGGTGATGACATGCAGAAGGCTGAGTGTGGGAAGAGAGCTGCAGTAGGTGGCAGGGGAGGGGATGGTGTTCAGGGCTGGTAGAAAGATAGACTGCAGCAAGTGGTAGCTGCCCAAGGCTGATGGACAGAGAGAGGAAAGAATCAAGAGTGACTTCTAGTTTTATCTTAGAAACCCGGTAAGTAGAATGAAGTATACTAGGGGGTGGAGTCATAGGAGGAACCACAGTTACACAAAAGTGTGTATGTATGGGAAAACTGAGTGTGTTGAGGGATGAGGATGGTATATTTTCAGTTTAGGGGATGAAGGACTTTGAGCCTAAAGACAGGCAAGCCTCAGGTGACCTCACTGTTACCAAGGAATACAGAACATGTTACAAGATTTTTGTTTTTGTTTTTTTTTTTTTTGGCACATGTAGGGTTTATTTTAAATGTCTTAAGGATAGCGTTACACCATAATTATAAAAATTACTTACAGAATTAACAGATTTATATTGTTTATACTTCTAAATGCAGAGAACAGGGAACCATCTACACACTGTCTAAAATTAAAATTAAATTCAACTTAGTAAGCAAGATATCACTGAAGAAATCAAAAAGGAAATCAAAAAATACCTAGAAACAAATGACAATGAAAACACGACAACCCAAAACCTATGGAAT
This sequence comes from Delphinapterus leucas, assembly GCF_059928025.1. Taxonomy (NCBI): domain Eukaryota; kingdom Metazoa; phylum Chordata; class Mammalia; order Artiodactyla; family Monodontidae; genus Delphinapterus; species Delphinapterus leucas. The sequence continues at coordinate 68,370,796 of NC_143140.1, read as the reverse complement.
GCAGCAAAAGCAGTTCTAAGAGGGAAGTTTATAGCAATACAATCCTACCTCAAGAAACAAGAAACAGGGCTTCCCTGGTGGCACAGTGGTTGAGAGTCCACCTGCCGATGTAGGGGACATGGGTTCGTGCCCTGGTCCGGGAAGATCTCACATGCCATGGAGCGGCTGGGCCCGTGAGCCATGGCCGCTGGGCCTGTGCATCCAGAGCCTGTGCTCTGCAATGGGAGAGGCCACAGCAGTGAGAGGCCCACATACCGCAAAAAAAAAAAAACAAAAAAAAAACAAGAAACATCTCAAATAGACAACCTAACCTTACACCTAAAGCAGTTAGAGAAAGAAGAACAAAAAAACCCCAAAGTTAGCAGAAAGAAAGAAATCATACAGATCAGATCAGAAATAAATGAAAAAGAAATGAAGGAAACAACAGCAAAGATCCATAAAACTAAAAATAAAAGCTGTTTTTTTGAGAAGATAAACAAAACTGATAAACCATTAGCTAGACCTACCAAGAAAAAAAGGGAGAAGACTCAAATCAATAGAATTAGAAATGATAAAGGAGAAGTAACAACTGACACTGCAGAAATCCAAAGATCATGAGAGATTACTACAAGCAACTATATGCCAATAAAATGGACAACCTGGAAGAAATGGACAAATTCTTAGAAATGCACAACCTTCTGAGACTGAAGCAGGAAGAAAGAGAAAATATGAACAGACCAATCACAAGCAATGAAATTGAAACTGTGATTAAAAATCTTCCAGGGCTTCCCCGGTGGCGCAGTGGTTGACAGTCCGCCTGCCGATGCAGGGGACACGGGTTTGTGCCCCAGTCCGGGAAGATCCCACATGCCGCAGAGCAGCTGGGCCTGTGGGCCATGGCCACTGAGCCTGCACGTCCAGAGCCTGTGCTCCACAATGGGAGAGGCCACAACAGTGAGAGGCCCGCATACTGCAAAAAAAAAAAAAAAAAAAAATCTTCCAACAAACAAAAGCCCAGGACCAGATGGCTTCACAGAAGAATTCTATCCAACATTTAGAGAAGAGCAAACACCTATCCTTCTCAAACTCTTCCAAAATATAGCAGAGGGAGGAACAGTCCCAAACTCATTCTACGAGGCCAACATCACCTTGATACCAAAACCAGACAAGGACGTCACAAAGAAAGAAAACGACAGGCCAATATCACTGATGAACATAGATGCAAAAATCCTCAACAAAATACTAGCAAACAGAATCCAACAACATATTAAAAGGATCATATACCATGATCAAGTGGGGTTTGTCTCAGGAATGCAAGGATTCTTCAATATAGGCAAAGCAATCAATGTGATACACCATATTAACAAATTGAAGGAGAAAAACCATATGATCATCTCAATAGATGCAGAGAAAGCTTTCAACAAAATTCAACACCCACTTATGATAAAAACCCTCCAGAAAGTAGGCATAGAGGGAACTTTCCTCAACATAATAAAGGCCATATATGACAAACCCACAGCCAACATCATCCTCAATGGTGAAAAACTGAAACCGTTTCCACTAAGATCAGGAACAAGACAAGGTTGCCCACTCTCACCACTATTATTCAACATAGTTTTGGAAGTTTTAGTGACAGCAATCCGAGAAGAAAAGGAAATAAAAGGAATCCAAATCGGAAAAGAAGTAAAGTTGTCACTGTTTGCAGATGACATGATACTATACATAGAGAATCCTAAAGATGCTACCAGAAAACTACTAGAGCTAATCAATGAATTTGGTAAAGTAGCAGGATACAAAATTAATGCACAAAAATCTCTGGCATTCCTATACACTAATGATGAAAAATCTGCAAGATAAATTAAGGAAACACTCCCATTTAGCATTGTAACAAAAAGAATAAAATACCTAGGAATAAACCTACCTAAGGAGACAAAAGACCTGTATGCGGAAAATTATAAGACACTGATGAAAGAAATTAAAGATGATACAAATAGATGGAGAGATATACCATGTTCTTGGATGGGAAGAATCAACATTGTGAAAATGACTATACTACCCAAAGCAATATACAGATTCAATGCAATCCCTATCAAACTACCACTGGCTTTTTCACAGAATTAGAACAAAAAATTTCACAATTTGAATGGAAACACAAAAGACCCCAAATAGCCAAAGCAATCTTGAGAAAGAAAAACGGAGCTGGAAGAATCAGGCTCCCTGACTTCAGACTATACTACAAAGCTACAGTAATCAAGACAGTATGGTACTGGCGCAAAAACACAAGTATAGATCAATGGAACAGGATAGAAAGCCCAGAGATAAACCCACGCACATATGGTCACCTTATCTTTGATAAAGGAGGGAAGAATATACAGTGGAGAAAAGACAGCCTCTTCAATAAGTGGTGCTGGGAAAACTGGACAGCTACATATAAAATAATGAAATTAGAACACTCCCTAACACCATACACAAAAATAAACTCAAAATGGATTAAAGACCTAAATGTAAGTCCAGACACGATCAAACTCTTAGAGGAAAACATAGGTAGAACATTCTATGATATAAATCACAGCAAGATCCTTTTTGACCCATCTCCTAGAGAAATGGAAATAAAATAATTTTTTTGGTTTATTTACAAATAATTGTAAATAAACAAATGGGGGGGGCTTCCCTGGTGGCACAGTGGTTGAGAATCCGCCTGCCAATGCAGGGGACACGGGTTCGTGCCCCGGTCCGGGAAGATCCCACATGCCACGGAGCAGCTGGGCCCATGAGCCATGGCCGCTGAGCCTGTGCGTCCAGAGCCTGTGCTCCGCAATGGGAGAGGCCACAACAGTGAGAGGCCTGTGTACCGCAAAACAAACAAACAAACAAATGGGACCTAATGAAACTTAAAAGCTTTTGCACAGCAAAGGAAACCATAAAGAAGACAAAAAGACAACCCTCAGAATGGGAGAAACTATTTGCAAATGAAGCAACTGACAAGGGATTAATCTTCAAAATTTACAAGCAGCTCATGCAGCTCAATATCGAAAAAACAAATGATGCAATCCAAAAATGGGCAGAAGACCTAAATAGACATTTCTCCAAAGAATATATACAAATTGCCAACAAACACACGAAAGAATGCTCAACATCATTAATCATTAGAGAAATGCAAATCAAAACTATAGTGAGATATCATCTCACACCTGTCAGAATGGCCATCAGCAAAAAATCTACAAACAATAAATGTTGGAAAGGGTGTGGAGAAAAGGGAACTCTCTTGCACTGTTGGTGGGAATGTAAATTGACACAGCCACTATGAAGAATAGTATGGAGGTTCCTTAAAAAACTAAAAATAGAACTACCATGTGACCCAACAATCCCACTACTGGGCGTATACCTGAGAAAACCATAATTCAAAAAGAGTCATGTATCAAAATGGTCATTGCAGCTCTATTTACAATAGCCAGGACACGGAAACAACCTAAGTGTCCATCGACAGATGAATGGATAAAGAAGATGTGGCACATATATACAATGGAATATTACTCAGCCACAAAAAGAAACGACATTGAGTTATTTGTAGTGAGGTGGATGGACCTAGAGTCTGTCATACAGAGTGAAGTAAGCCGAAAAGAGAAAAACAAATACCATATGCTAACACATATATATGGAATCTAAAAAAAAAAAAAAAAAGAAGAAAAAAATGGTCATGAAGAACCTAGGGGCAAGACGGGAATAAAGACACAGACCTACTAGAGAATAGACTTGAGGATACGGGGAGGTGGAAGGGTAAACTGGGACAAAGTGAGAGAGTGGCATGGACATATATACACTACCAAATGTAAAATAGATAGCTAGTGGGAAGCAGCCACATAGCACCGGGAGATCAGCTCGGTGCTTTGTGACCACCTAGAGGGGAGTGATAGGGAGGGTGGGAGGGAGGGAGACACAAGAGGGAAGAGATATGAAGACATATGTATATGTATAACTGATTCACTTTGTTATAAAGCAGAAACTAACACACCATTGTAAAGCAATTATACTCCAATAAAGATGTTAAAGAAAAAAAACAAATTCAAGCTTGAAAGGTGAGGTTATTTTGCCTAATTTTAAAATGCAAACACAAAGACCTCTTGAACCATACACATTCGTTCAAACTGCACTCATGATGGAAAACACAAAAAATGCAGTATTTCCAAAAAACCACAGGCATATTGGCCACAATAATTTTCTGTTATAATAATTGTCCTGTCTTTGGAGAACTTTAATTTTTTTTTTAAAAAACAAGCAGCTTAAGAATGTTTTCAGGTGTTACAATTTGTGACAATCAAAACAGTCTTTTAATGGGTGCACGGCATTCAGAGATCCAAGCTCAGGCTCTTTGGGGTTTGGCATGTAAAACAGTAATAGAAATGAAATCTGGTTTAGAAGCAACTGTGATTGTTTTCAGAATTTGCAGTCCCTTCAAATATTGCATGATATATACAACTGGGAAACCACCTTCTGTTGGCACTGTACTTGCTTCATCAGTGCATTTTTATCCTACAACCACCAGAAAAGCACAGTAGGCAAATATACAGAAAACTGAAAACAAAGAAAAACAAAAACACAAAAAAACCTAAGTATCTTTAACATGCCACTTTAGTTAGTTACATTGAACATTCTACTAGAATAACACGCAAAAAAGGATGGTCTGCTTTTAAGGTTTTCCTTTGAAGATTTTTGGGCACCAGACATCACACACAGGCATGCATACACACAACACAATAATACTATAGCAGGTCAGTGAGAAAGACCAATACATTTTATACAGAGATTCATGTCATGTTAAGTCCCACGATGATAACGTTGGAAATTCACGTTGGATTCCTAGAACAAGGAACCAACATTCAGATACCAGGAAAAGGCAAGCCATGCACAGAGATCTGAAACACGAGCCTAAACGAAGCCTCAAATACTCAGATGGGAAGCAGAGTTAGTCACCATGTCAGGAAGTGTGGTTTAATCCACTGAAAGAATAAAGGATGGGATAAAATGGAAAAACAATGACCCCCCTTCCCCTTCCTTTACCCTAAAGGCAATAAATGGAACAAAGATTAAAATAGTGATGATAATGATCACATGGCACATTTGTCTAGAGACTGGCAGGTCATGTGGTATTCAAGGTGCCAAAGGTACTTGCAGAAAAACCACAGTGCAAGTCATTAAGTGATGCTAGAAATGTTCCAACTGACCCAACCTTCTGGATACTTCCAGAGAACTTTATTTTTCATCCCGAAGTCACTGTACGGTGTTTTCCTAGTGCACGCAGGACACACACGTGTCTACTTGGGCTTGGGGAGCCAGGCTCAGCCTTGAGATTCACATGCAGGGACTCTTACAAGAGCAACCAGGAAAACAGGTGACAGATATGCAGCATGACCTTGTTCAAGCCGGGGAGGAGCGTCTCAGACCTGGGTACTCGCTTTCTGGAGAAGCTCAGCCCTGGCTGAACCTCCGGAGGCTCTGGGCACACTGCAGAAAACGGAGGGCTGTATTTATGGGGTGTGAGGGGTTACCAGCCAACAGCTCAAGGCACAGCCTTCCTGAAGGTGGAAATGGGCATCACACAAACCACTCACAGCCAGGCTTGTAACTACAGAATCTCTAACGTGTTAAGTACAGGCGCGATGGAGGTTGCGGGGACCTCTGGTGTTTGATTGACAGCGTAGGCATTTAACCTTCCACCCAAATTTCAGGTCAGATTTCCAGTCTCCACAAGAGACTGGTTCCACGTACCTCCTTTCTCCTAGCTTTCAAAACGCAGGGGCTCATCCAAAACAAAGTGACAGCTAGCCATTTCGCTGCTACACCAACCACTTTTGCAGTTCTTTTTGGTTAAAACAACCTTGCAGGGATAAACCACAAAAGGAGTCTGTGGCTGGGGGCTGCTATCAATCACATTCACAAGCCAACACAGGTGACTGACCCTGACGTGGCAGGGTCCACTCAGTGGAACGAATCCACGTCAACAGCACACTGACCGCAAGAAGATGCAGCACCACAACGGTGTCAGGGGATTTCAGCTGTTATTTGTCCAGACATTCTTTGTGGGGAAAAGTCAGGGAGAAAAAGCCTTCTGACCATAATCATACTATCAGTAAAATCGGAATAAAAATAAAAGTGTCCCAGAGGACTTGTTAGAAAGCAACAAAGCCATTCTTAAACTTACATTTCTAAAATTTATGTTCTCCCAGGAACTTACTACATACACACAAACCACTGATATACTGTTGCCTTTTAAATCGTGTACTAAAATCCAAATTACTGGTGTGTACAAATAATGGACCAAAAGTACTGCCCAAAACACACCTGCATTACACTATGTGGACCAAGTACCTGGGCTTTGACAAAAAAAGAAAAAAGTATTTATGATAAAAGTTGTAAACAAAAATTTTACAAAGCTTAGAATCAAAGTCAACTTTTTGCCCAGATTTCTGTTTGGTAAAATTCTAACATGGGTCATTAACGGTTCATGAATGATTCTTGTTTGGACTTTCCGACTGAAAAGGTGCTTTGCACTTCTGACTTTCAAAACAAGCTGAATGTCCCGATGTGCTTTCTGTGCCCAAATTTAATTTGTGACAAACAGCAGTAATATACCAAATATGATTGACTTGGGTCAGCACTCATGCTGAACTGGAGAAAATTATTTAACCCCTGTCCCAATCCACAAATAAAGGACTGCCAATGAAGTGTGTGTGTATGTGTGTGTGTGTGTGTATACAGATCTGTGTGTGCATATATATAATACATGTATACACACAGATATAGATAGGTGTATGTGTGTTTATATATATATATATATATATATATCCAAAAAGACAAAAACAAAAATATCAAACTATGCTTGCATTGTGGCAGCAGAATAAGAGAATGTTAAGAGTGAAGGGGAAAATTGATAAAATCTATTACAGTTTTAAATGACTCTGATACTAGCTTAACTTTTTTTTTTGCCAAACTTGCCTGTAACTCCCCTCCAAACAGACAGACTCCTTTTAAGAGGAAGGAGTTCCTTACACAAAATGTTTTGTGTTCACATATACCTATACTCTTCAGAACAAAACCAGTTCTGCTGGCAAACTGTGGGTTCGTAGGGACATTTAAGCTCTCATTAAAATGGAAAGCAATCAAATCTTTACGTCTACAAACTGCACATTTAATATATTTCCATAAATTTGGCAAAGTTCGTGATGACATCTAGAATGTGTTCACCAAATCATAGACGTAAATATGGAAATCATCATCAAATTTGATGAAATAGACAGACGACGGTTTGGTCTCCACTTGACGGATGACCATGCCAGTCCTTTTAGAGCCATCTTCTCTGGCATATTCCACTTGTTTGCCTACCAGGCTCTCCAGGACTTCTCCTGGTTTCCTTTCTGTTGGAGATGAATCAATTGAATCAGGAATAATGTGAAGGTCACCTTCTTTATAATCATCTAAGAGCTGGTGCATGTACAAGATAGGATTGTTCTCATAGGTGATGTAAAACCACGTGTTCATGATGGGGGCGCGTGCTAGGACCATTCCCCTCCACTCCTCTTTCCAGCCATCCTGGGTCTCAAACATGTGCTTCACTGTTTTGCCAATCATTGTGTCGGCTAGGTGTGCAACATTGATTTGGGCTGTTGCAACTCTATCAGGGAGGATTTCAAGTGCACAAATTCTTTCATCTTTATTAAGTTCTAGTCCATAAACACAGTCAAATCCATCGTATTTTATAAGATACAAAGAAGGATTTACAGGCACCTGGTCCAGAACGGTTCCTTTCCACTGGGTGACAGGCTTGTTCCCCTCTTTCCACCCATGCCGAATCCTGTGGCCTATGATGCTCCGCGGGGGCTGGGAAACAGGTGTGCTGGGCCCTACACTGCTCCGATGTTTTCTGTGGGACGTCCTTTTCTTCATCTTGCTTGCAGATACACCAGCATGGCCTGCATCAGCTCTGGACCGCTGGCCAGCTGTCTTCCCGAATGGAGTCTTCATTCCTCTGTACTTACGTGACCAGCAGAGCTGCTGGACCGGGATGAACGTTCAGGATTCGCCAATTTGAAACTTTTCACGGAATTTCAATGTTCATATTAATCCATCATCCAAGTGCCTCTTTTACAAGTTCAGCAAAAATTTTAAATCATAAGGACTTTGCGGCAAGGCCACGAAGGCCAACGTCCGCTGGGCCGCGGAGGCCAACGTCCGCTGGGCCACGGGACCCCGCAATCCAGCGGCGCGCTCCCGCCTGGGCTACCCGGCAGGAGGGCGCCGCCCCGCCCACTCTGGGCCCCGCCCACTCCGGGCTTCGCGGCGGCCGCCCCGCCCCCGGCGACGCGCGCTGCGTCTCCTGACTACGCCGGCCTCTGCTGACTGGACGCCGAAATCTTTATCATCGTCGCAAAATTTCATTTATTAAAAGGGCATGCTTGGTTTTCTCTTCACCCTATCAGAGGTCAAATATGCCCAATTCTTGCACTGCAAGCTCTTACGATTAAGGAAAACCGTACAGAGGAGGATCATGAGACAAATGAGCACGCGCGGAGCCCAAACACTGAGAAACAGGAAACAGAAGAGGTCGATGGGGGGAGCTTTCCTCTGCCCTCGACACAGCCACCACTGGTGCCGGGATCCAAATGATGTCACTTGCTTTGTCCTCGACAGACATTTGCAAACAAAACTTTTTAGCAGACACTTAAGGTCATTTGGGAGGTCAGAGAACTGTACTTGAAGATGTTTGCATTACCGTCAACACTTCCTTCTGGCTCGATTCGACCTTCTCTGTGCCCTGTATGTAGAAGCCATAAACTTCTTGATAGTCTACTAGTATTATGCCTCAAAAAAAAAAAAAAAAAAGCAGGAAAATTGAGTACTTGGTGTGCCCCAAATGACTCTCTTTTTGGCTTTGGGCACCGGAGAAGTGGGAGTTTTTTAGCTGTTCTGTAATACTCGTGATATGAAGCACATTAAACATGAGTCAGAGTGATAAGAATCTTCAAAGGTCTTTCCAGAAACTCGTTCTGAGACTTCTTAACGATGATAAAGAAGCCACAGTAAGATGCCCAGGGTCCTGCTCCATTTTCAGAGTCCATAACTTTGAAGAAAGAATAACATATTACTTGGAAGGAATTTATAATAACCATGAGTATTTATAGTTGAATCACGTTTAGGAACATGCCATGCCTTTCAAGCTACTCCATGAAAAGAGTTCAGTGACTTCATAAGTTTGGGAAACCAACCCTCAATACTTTCTTTTCCTTATGGAGCATCATTGACATCTGAAGGGTTCTGAGAACTTCTGCAGTAAAGAACTCCTGGAAGACTTAAGGCTAAACAAACAAACAAACAAAACAAAAAAATGTCTAATGGTGAGTATTTCAGTTATCTGCCGTGTGTGTGCACTTTATAATTTTTCTCTTCTATCTCCTCTACAAAACGTTTAGTAAAACTTTGAGGTGAAGAGAGTGAGTTCATGTTTTGGGTGAATGTGAAGAGTTGCTGGGGGTATGGCAAAAGGAAAGGCTGGCTTTGGGGGACAGCTGACATATGGGTTTCATGGACAATGCAGAGTGAAAAGTGGGGTAAATCGAGGTGCTGTGGGATTTCGGAGGAGGGCATGCAAGGCAGGTATGAGGAGGTCAGAGAAGGCTTCCTAGATGTGATGGCTGAATTGAAACTTGAAGTGTGAATGGGAGTGATCCAAGTGTTCCAGTTATCATTGCTATGTAACAAATTACCTCCAAACTTAAAGTCTTAAAACAACCATCTCATTTTGCTCACAACTGGGAGGGTCAGGAAATAGGGAGAGTCGTGGTTGGGCATTTCTCACTTGGAGTCTCACGTGTGTTTACAGCCAGATGACTACTGGGCTGCAGTCATCTGAGGGTTAGTGCATTAGTTTTCTAGGGCTGCTGTAACAAAGTATCACAAACTGGGTGCTTTAAAACAATAGAGATGTATTTCTCACAGATGTGGAGGCTAGAGTTCCAAAATCAAGGTATCAGCAGGGCCATGCAAGACTCTAGGGGTGGATCATTCCTTACTTCTTCCTAGCTTCTGGTGGTTGCCAGCAATCTTTGCCTTATAGATGGATCCGCTCAGTCTCTGCCATCATTGTCACATGGCCTTCTCCCTGTCTCTTCACAGGATCATCTTCCCCTTGTGTGTGTCACTGTGTCCAAATTTACCTCTTCTAGTAAAGACACCAGTCATTAGGTTAGGGACCACTCTAGTCCAGTATGACTTCGTTTGAACTTGGCTATGTCTGCAAAGACCGTCTTTCCAAATAAGGTCACATTCACAAGTTCTAAAGGTTAGGACTTGACATTCCTTTTTGGGGGACACAGTTCAACCCATAATAGCTAGTTGTGGGGCGGTGAATGTCTAAGATGTCTCACTCACATGGCTGGCTGTTGAGGCTGGTTGTCAGCTAGGAGCTTCATGGCCTTTTCTGGCCTTGCCTCAGAAATCGTTTACCGCCACTTCTGTCATACTCTGTTGGTTGAAACAGTCACAAGCTGTGGACCACACCTCCCAATGGAAGGACTGTTAAATAATTTTCAGGTGTGTTTGACACTTGCCACACCAAGCAGAAGGGAATGGTGACACAGCTGGTGCTGGTGAGAAACAAAACTGAAGGTCTATGAAAAGGCCAGCTCAAGGACACTTTGCAATTTGTGTGCGATTGTTTCCAAAGTGTTTGCTCAAAGGCTAATTTCTATGAAACTTTAAAGAGAATACACAGAAAATGAGATGGGTGTGCAATTTTCTGTAAAGATATAATTAAACTCAGGAAAAATAACTCCTCCCTCCCTCTTCTCCCTTTATTCTTTTTTCCCCTCCCTTCCACCTTTGTTTTTCTTTACTTCCCCAAGCATGTAGTAGAAGCATTAACATTTACATTTCATAATACAGAATTAAGATTAGGTACTACATATGTGTGCAGCCATGATCCCTTACTTACAATACAAATAGTATCTTAATTCATGAATTAATAAATTGATATTCTCTAATATGTATTATAGCACCAAACAAACATGCATATTTTAGAGTTAGACCAATCTAATCTTGGACTAGTTTTGTTGCTTCAGTTTAAATAACAAAGCTATATAGAAAAATCTAAGAAGGATATATACATCAAATATTAAAAGTAATAAGCTGAAGGTGATAGTGTTTTGGAGTGCTTTTTATTTACTTCTTTATACTCTTCTATAGTTTCCAAAATCACCTCAATAGACACATATCACTTTTAGAAAATAAACTATTAAAATGTAGTGACTCTAATTTTGCTTAAGTTTTTTGCTTCAAAATTAGAGGCAATATATTCTTTTTTTTAAATTTTATTGGCTGATTCTTTGGTAGTTTTCCATTACGTCTTTTTTTAAAATTAATTTATTTATTTTGGCTGTACTGGGTCTTTGTTGGTGTGCGCAGGCTTTCTCTAGTTGTGGCGAGTGGGGGCTACTCTTCGTTGCAGCGCGTGTTGCAGCACGCGGGCTTCTCATTGCAGTGGCTTCTCTTGTTGTGGAGCACGGGCTCTAGGCACATGGGCTTCAGTAGTTGTGGCACGTGGGCTCAGTAGTTGTGACTCACAGGCTCTAGAGCGCAGACTCAGTAGTTGTGGTGCACGGGCTTAGTTGATCCGTGGCATGTGGGATCTTCCCAGATCAGGGATCAAACCCGTGTTCCCTGCATTGGCAGGTGGATTCTTAACCACTATACCACCAGGGAAGTCCCAAGAGACAATATATTCTTTTTCAACAACTTAAAACTTTCTTTAATGCCTTGGTATAAATGGAGGTAAATTATTTAATTTCAAATAGAACATGGAAGGTGGTCTGGGCAGTTACTTTATAGCATCTTCAGGGAAAGTCTCTTGGAAGAAATGACATTTTTGCTGAGTCCTAAAGAAAAAGAAGCCAGTCAATGAAGAGCTGAGCCAGAGCATTCCAAGCAGAGGAAACAGCAAGTTCAAAGGCCCTAGGGTTGCAAATGTGCCCAGCTTGTGTGAAGAACAGTTTCTGTGGCCAAAAGCATAGTCAGTGTTGGGAGAGCATCTGAGATAAAGATGGAAAGTGGAAGGTGCAAGATGACCTAGATTCTCTAAGGCAGGGGTTGGCAAACAAATTCTGTGAAGGGCCACTTGAAAGTACAAAGTATGGACTGAAAGAAAGGAACTGAGGAATGATGCATTTTGAGTGCATTTTGAGTAAAAGAAGACTAGAGCAAAATGTCCTTCCTTGAGGAAACTATGGCGTGGGTGATACCGGGGAAAAGAAATAAATATTCACTGTTATGAGCTGAATTGTGTCTCTGCCCCTCCCAAATTCATATGTTGAAGTCCTAACCCTCTCAGAATGTGACTGTATTGGAGATAGGGTCTTTAAAGAGGTAGTTAAGTTAAAATTTGTTCATTAGGGTGGGCCCTAATCCAGTATGACTGGTGTCTTTATAAGAGGGGATTAGGACACAGACAGGTACAAAGGGAAGACCTTGTGAAGACACAGGGAGAAGAGCCTTTTACAAGACACGGAAAGAGGCCTCAGAAGAGACCAACTCTGCTGACACCTTAATTTTAGACTTCTAGCCTTCAGAACTGTCAGAAAAAAAATTCCTATTAAACTCATACAGTGTGTAGTATTTTGTTACATTGGTCCTAACAAATACCCTGACCAAAGGCATGAGTGGAAGTGTTGCTTACTATGTAGAGATTCTTTGGGCCGCCATCGGTTGTTGTTATAATTTTACTGAGTGTTATTAGGGCTAGGACATTGTAAGAAATTTTCTGACTTTAAAGTGCGTTTTCTTTATACCCAGGCCTGTAGGGAGAAGGTGAAAGCTGGAGTGTCTGTTCAATAAGTGCTGTGGAGTGCTGAACTCAAGAAACTATCCTGAACTCGTTCACGCTGAGCGATTCAGTCGTCTGGCTTAATTGTCCATTTGTCAGGCTCTGCAGAATTGCTGGAGTGACACTGCTGTTCTGTGTCAAAAGCAGGGTATGTCTTAGCTTCATTTCACTGTTAACGTTGATGCTGGAGTACATTTACACAATCCTTTTATTCTGCACTTTTAAGGCTCTTCTAAGTAAAATATGAAAAATGCTTTACAATTTGAATTCTGTTGGAAATTATAGCTGCAGCAGGCTAACCTCCTCCAAATCCCTTCTTTCTCTCTCAAAGCCCTGCTTTTCATAGGATTAAAAACCAATCTTTTAATTTTTTTCAAAACATGTGACTGCAGAGCTAAGTGATTCAGTTCCCTACTTGTTCTTGGGGCTGCGTGGAGGTAGCAGAAGGAATGCAGAACGAGGGAAAGGAGAGCCGAGAAGCCTGGGTGGGTTATTCACCTATGCCTCTGTTCCCCAGCTCCGTCCTCTGCCCTACATTGTTCCTTGGGAGCTGACCTCAATGAACTATATCCCCTAAGCTCTTGCCCACTGCTTTCTGGTTGGTCTGGCCAATGGGAGGCACTAGCAGGGAGGGAGGGAAGCTGAGAGAGAGGTCTGGGTATTTATCCACCCTGCCTCTGCACGCCTTGTTATAGTTCTGGAAGCTTCTCTGCCTGTAGCTAGAGCTCCTGTTGATTGGCTCCAGGAAGAGCATTTCCTCCCATTTTCCCTTCAGACCTAGGAGTAGTAACGGCTCCCATCTCTTCAGTTGCTAGTCCCTGGGTGCTTCACCATTCCTTGTTACTTTCTTCAACTCTGCCCACCCCTCTGCAAATAGTTTTTTCATTACATTGTTCTCAGTTAAGCCTTTAAGTATGCCAGTGCTAAGACCCTGACTGATACAGACTCATGGATCAAAGGACATTTGCTTTCTTATATTAGATATTTAAAGCAGTATCGTTTATGCTGGCAAGCTTTGGTATCCTTTTTTCTTCTGCACACTTTATTGAGGGGGAATAGGTCCCCCTTGAAGTGAACTCTTGTTCCTTTTTAGTCATTCATGTATGTGCATTCTTGTGGTTTTCACCAGGCCAGACTAGGAAGCAATGGGGATGGAGTTCCCTGTGTTAAGTAATAACAGATGTATATATACCTAGGAGTGTGCTGGTAAACATTTAAAAACCAGCTCTATGGGTGGGGGGAACCCTGATGCCTGGATTTGTGGCATTTGCCATTTTCTGTGTAAATGTCTCCTCCAGGGCCAATTTCAAACCACCAGTGTGACATCGTTGAACATAAATTGGGAGGAGATGCCACCTAACTTGTGGCTCTTGAAATCCGGTAGAAGCCAGCTCCAGCACTTCCCTGTTTATATCCAGCTATAGGCAGATAGGGATGAACACGTTTATATTACAGCCGGAATTTAATAGGTTAAAACATTACATTAAAGTAGTTTGTTGTGAAAGTCATTGTGAGTGAAAATGGGGGTGTTTATTAGTTAGCAGGTGAACAGAAATTGGAAGCACAGGTGTGTCTGTGTTCTCAGTGGAGGGTACAAATGCCATTCAAGCGTTCCAGGTTTCAAATATAAATCGAAGGCAGCCTCTTGATTCTAGGATCCTGGTACATTGTCACGGTCTCTAAACTATTGAATGTGCTGGCTTGTTATTGCAAATCAAGCTTCAGTTATAGCTGGAGGGTTTCCTTTCTCAAATCAGTTTTATGTTTAATTAGCAACGTGAGGTGGGAGGGTGAAAAATTCTCTGAAGATGATAGAACAACCAACATGGTTTCATTTGATGTTCTCTGAATATATACTGGAAATGTAACCAAAGTTATATACCCAAATCTTGGAATCCAGAGCTCAGGAGACGGCCCTTAAAGCTTGGAAGAACAGCTTTAAAGAGAGCAATAGATAGAGGTAGAAAATAGCAAGTATTAAAGCGACAGTGCTTATAAGCCCCTAATATGGGTCATGATGAAAATATAAATAGGTTCCAAAAGCGTTCAGAAAAATTCTGGAATGAAAGGAGTACCAAAAGTTATTATAGAAAACTAATTACATTTCAAGTTAAGACCAAACCTCTTGAAGTGAAGTAAGTGTCAGCCATGATCCCCTGTATGTTATAACATTAAGTGAAACTATCAAAAATCCAGGGAAGGACTGGATCGAACACTGGGAATTTATTCTGATATGTGTATGCAAATTGAGTTTCTGCAGTTACATGCTATTTTAGATCCTTTATTAGACGTTGGTGGTGTCCTGAGGGTGTGGCGCTAGGAATAGCCAGCCCTCTGTGTAGCAGTAGGGAAGTGCACTGTCTATAGAGAAGTGACTACAGGTTAGTCTGCTTTGTATCACCACCATGTGCTAGTAATTCTAAACGATCTCAGTGATGAATCTCGAAAAAATCCGTTTTTGGTTTAAGTTCCAATTTTTATAGTTACTACTAAGTTTTAATAATATATACATATTAGCTCCAAATTTGCATGTATTGTCACTTGTCCTTTAATAGACATTGTATTCTACCAAGAAGTCAGTGTGGAGAGTTCCCAGCTATCTTGTTGGCTCTAACACATGTGAATTTAGCTACAAATGCTTGTTTCTAGGGTAAGTTCATAACAGTTTGGAGTTGTTTTAGCTGGCTTCCGACAAAGTTCAAGCCCCCAGTTCCTAGCACGCTACATACTCCTGCATTTAAGCAGTAGATTTGATATAAACAATGATAGTATAGAGATTATAAAGAGGAAAGAACAGAGTGAGTTATTTCAATTCCTCTTTCTCATTTTGTTTTCATTTGTGTTTAAATTAGAAACAGTGAAGCAACACCAGCTACAGGGTGTAATATTTTTGTTTGATTAGTATAAATTTAATTCCTGCAGGATAGAGTTTTCTGAATTTGCCTAATATCTTTAAAATTGAATTTTGTTCGTTTAAAAATTGTTAATTATTTTAAAACTAAAAGAAGAAAATGAAGGAAAGAAAGCATTACATTAATGATATGATTTAGAAGTCAACTAAATTTTAACTTTTGTGGATGTTTCAGCTTTATTAAAATCGCTTATTAATTTTATTGGCATGATATATAAAATTCAATAAGGGAAAATGTTAACTGTCTGCATTTACTTTCTATTATCATTATTTATTCCATTTCATATTTGTACTAAAGGTAGTTTTATCTCCAAAAAGGAGGAGAGTGAAAAATGCTATGTTCCATGTGTTAAATACACTAGGTGTGTACGCTAGGTAAATATGAGACTTGTATAAGTGATATAATTGTCCTCTATCATGTCTGCCTTGTTGCTGTAATGTTTTACACATTCTTTTTTTTTTTTTTTAAGATGTTGGGGGTAGGAGTTTATTAATTAATTAATTAATATTTGCTGTGTTGGGTCTTCATTTCTGTGCGAGGGCTTTCTCTAGTTGCGGCAAGTGGGGACCACTCTTCATTGCAGTGTGCGGGCCTCTCACTATTGTGGCCTCTCTTGTTGCGGAGCATGGGCTCCAGACGCGCAGGCTCAGTAGTTGTGGCTCACGGGCCTAGGTGCTCTGCGGCATGTGGGATCTTCCCAGACCAGGGCTCGAACCCGTGTCCCCTGCATCGGCAGGCGGACTCTCAACCACTGCGCCACCAGGGAAGCTCTTACACATTCTTTTAAAGGAAATCATCCATAGTAAACAGTAAGATCCTATTCTAAAGGAAGCCAGGTATAATAGATTCCAGTGACACAGGCATAGAGACGATATCTGTTCCCAGGAGTCTGTGAAAGAGGAGCCCCAAGCACATTGCTCCCTCACACGGCGGTCCCCACGGACTCAGAGGCTGAATGTCCCTGGAAAATTGTAAACCCAATTCTGTGTAGTCAGAGGCTAAGAGAAAAAGAAGCAGATGAAAACCTCCTTGTAGGCCAACTGCTGTGTGCATGAGTGTACACATGCATACACACATGCACACACACAATCATACTTTGGTAAGACAGCATGTTTTCCTCCTTTGACAGTACTGTCATCCAATGTGACCTCAGCCCATCTGTAATTCACAAATGAGTGATATCAGGAATCAAAATGTCTCATCACCAGAACTGCTGATTAAACTGAAATCCATTGTTTCCT
This sequence comes from Delphinapterus leucas, assembly GCF_059928025.1. Lineage (NCBI taxonomy): Eukaryota > Metazoa > Chordata > Mammalia > Artiodactyla > Monodontidae > Delphinapterus > Delphinapterus leucas. The sequence continues at coordinate 68,353,796 of NC_143140.1, read as the reverse complement.
GCAAAATATCATACCTGGAGATGGAATTCATCCTCGGAATTTCTTACCAGAAACCAATAAAACCACTGCATCATCATATTTTAAATGGCCTACTCAATCTGCTATCTTATATTTTTTAATGAAAATCACCTTTCATGTTCTAGGTGAGGGCAGGCAGCCATGCAACTGTGTTCACTTACTGGAAAATTGCTAGTTGTGCTAAAAAGCATTTTTCATAACAAAAATTTGCATATTCAGAAAAGTTTACGATCAAGACTTTTGTTTAAAAAAAATTTTTTTTTTGGCTGCACTGCAGTTTATGGGATTTTAGTTCCCCAACCAGGGATAGAACCCGGAGCCCCAGCTGTGAGTTATCCGAGTCCTAACCATTGGACCTCCAGGGAATTCCCTAAATTTTTTTATGTGTCCTTTCTTTTGAAGGACATTTGTTTCTAGGACAGTATGTTGAATTCCTGGTGCTAGTTGAGGCAGGTTCTCCTGAGTCCCTAACTTAACATGCTTTAATTTAATCACACATGTAATCTATGCTATTTCTTCGTAAAAATTAAACCTGTCAGAGGTTGGCAACATCTCTTGCATCATGGAGCTTATGAAAAAAATGAACTCCTTGGTGTGTAAGATTATTTTTTAAAGCAGGGGGTGGGAGACAGGAGCATTTCTCACAAGTTTCAGGGAATACAATCTCCATTTCCCTAGTTTCTTTCTTAAGCAATCTCTGAATGTAAACTTGGAAGTTCAGGACTAAACTAAGTAATTTTTTAAAAAGTATAGTATCAAAAGAAGTATCCAGCATCAAACCACTTGGTCACAAGTATGTTTGTCGTGTTGATCTGATCAAATATGCATTCCTGGTTCCAAGTTAGTTCCTTTATGTCTTTTATAGCTACTGATGATAATGGGGTAGGAAATTGCTCAGGTATTGGAACGACCTGATACACTGGTTCAAGTAAGACTGATCACTGGTCTGACTGTTTTGGATAGGTTGGTGTCTGTGCTGGGATAATAAACTTGAGAATCAACCTGGATGTTCTTTGCTTCTTCTTTTGACCATACCCCAGCTGGGCTGGGAGACTTGGGGAATTTGTCAGGACTGTACTTGAGAACAAAGACAGCAAGTTCTTAATCTTCTAAACTTAAATGCTACAGGTCCAAGTGCAAGATATAGAAAGATATCTGAAGTAGACTGTTGTGTTGACTTTCCAGAGTTGTTTCTTTTCCCCTGCCTCCTCAGACAGTAGAAATGCACCCTAAGCTGGGGTGGGAATGAGAAGAGAGTTTGGAATTGAACAGGTGAGGTAGGAATTGGCATACTATGGAATACTCTTTTCTATTGGGGTTCTGAAAATCGAGCAGGTCTGTTCTGGTTAAATCCTGGGCACCGCAGACCTTCTGGGGAACTGCCCCCCTGCCCTCACAAAGTGGCTGCCATCCATAGAGCTGGTGGCAGGGGGATTCTAAGCTGGAGAAGCTACCAGGGTTCCTGGAGACCCAGAGTGGGTGTGAGGACATTTGGAAGTTTCTGGGTAGCTCCATAGAAGTGAGCGAAAGCACAGCTCTAACCCAAGTTCTTGATCCTTGTATTTTAAAGTTGACATAATAAGTGATAGAATTGTGATCAAACTTCTGTCTTCTGCTTCATTCTCCAGGGCTTATCCGTACATGTGAACTTTTAGTGCCTCTCTGAGAGAATTTACTAGCACAAATGATGGAGAAATAGAAAATAGAAAAATAGAATATGTTTATTTTTGACTCATTGAGCACACAGTGTCAGGAGATTGCTATCTATTTATCATAGATATGTCATTGTTACCTGAAGACCTTGTGGAAAGTTCATAGTGTTTCGGGGCTGTTACCATACAATATTGCCAGTGTATAAAAAATGACAAGTTTAAAACTCTCCTTTTCAAGTTGTATAAGAGTAAAACCTAAGATATTCTATGTAATTTATAGCTTTAATAATAATTACAGATGGGAAGTTTTTTGCCTTTTGTGATTTTTCCTCATTGTTTTCCACACATATAACAATCTAAATCAGCACTGTCCAATGGAGCTTTCTGCACTGATGGAAGTGTTCTATAGCTACACTGTCCAGTTTAGCAACTACTAGCCACATGTCACTATTAAGCACTTGAAATGTGGCTAGTGAGGCTGAATTTTTAATTTAATTAAATTTTAATTTAAATAGCCACATGTGGCTAGCGTCTACCACAGTTGGACAGTGCAGGTCTAAACTCTTTATTTTTCCTCCAAAGTCTATGTAGAAAATAATTCATAAAATATCTGTAACAGGAATAAAATCTGCATAACTTTTATACAACATGTACTGTCTCCATCACTAGTAAACACTGGCTTTCTCCTGGCTTTGTTGGTTATCATTTTATATACAAATGCTCTGACTTCCCAACAATCTATGCATTCCTTGAGGGAAGCTATTGTGAATTATATTTTTTGCACTCTTTTTTCTTTTTGGGTTCGCGGGCCTCTCACTGCTGTGGCCTCTCCCGTTGCGGAGCACAGGCTCCAGACGCGCGGGCTCAGCGGCCATGGCCCACGGGCCTAGCCACTCCACGGCATGTGGGATCTTCCCGGACCGGGGCACGAACCCGTGTCCCCTGCATCGGCAGGCGGACTCTCAACCACTGCACCACCAGGGAAGCCCATATTTTTTGCACTCTTTAAGCATCTACCATAGTGTGCATATGTGTACGTGTAGCCAGTAGTAGGCATTGATAAATATTGTTTGAATCATAATCTAACTATAAAGTAATGACACCGATTTTATAAATACACACACACATATACTTAATCCTCGGTATTTGCAGATTCTGTATTTACAAACTCACCCACTCGCTAAAGTTTATTTGTAGCCCCCAAATCAGCACTCCCAGTGCTTTCACTGTCATTTACGGACATGGACAGAATGGTGACGAATTTGAGTTGCCCATCGTGCACATTGAGAGTGAACAAGCCTAAACCTGCCTTCTAGTTTCAGCTGTCAGGCTACATACAAGGGTCTTTTGCTTGGTGTATTTAGTGCTGTGTTTTTCATGTTTTTGTGCTTTTTGTTGGTGATTTCACTGTTTAAAACAGCCCCCAAGCTTAGTGCTGAAGTGTTTAGTCCTCAGTGTTTTAAAGTGCAAGAAGGCTGATGTGCCTTACAGAGAAAATGCATCAGATAAACTTTGTGCAGTTGTGAGTTATAGTGCTGTTGGCTGTGAGTTCAGTGTTAATGAGTCAACATAAAGATGCCCGTTTAAAGGCATCTTTAAATAGATGCACACATAAAACAAGGTTATATATTGATTGGTTAATGAAAATGTGACCTGAGGCTTGTAGGAACCCAACCCTGTATACTCTGTATTTCTCTTTAGGAGCAATGCTTCAGTATTCGCTAAATCAGTGTTTGTGATGACTTCATAGAATCTAACTACCGTGAATAATGAGAATCGATGGCGTATGCTTGCATATATGTGTGTATATATATACGTAGTGTGTGTGTATAAAATCTGTGTGTGTGCGTATACAAAATCTGGGGGCTGCACGGAGCAAGTTCATCACTTTACAAGTCCACCATGCACATGATTCTGAGGCAGGGGAAGGACTGATTTTAGTAGGTGATTTGTAATGACACTGATGTGAGGGGAGATTCTAATGGAAGATATGGCACACTTTTCTATTGGCCTTGTGATCACTGCTATAAATTTCATTTCTATCTTCCCTCTTTCCTTCCTGTTCCTGGGACTCTAGCTCTGCACACTAGTTCTTTTCCTTAGGCTCTCTGATAGTGAACAAGTTGAAAGTACTCCTGGTAATGCTTACTAAATACAGAAGCATGGCCAGCCTTCCATAGTTCAGGTTGATCCCAGTGAGATTTATAACAAAGCTAAACACGTCACTCCTCTACGGTATTGCCTTTCCCTGGGGAGAAGGTAGGACTTGCCTGCTCTTCTTTGGGTAGTTGTGATTGTGCTGGTTGAGAGCAGATGAGCCGAGGACCCGGTAGTCTTCAGTTCTATGCTGGCTCAGCAGCCAGGACAGGGAAACCAGATCCCTCGGAATAAGCCAGGTTGTCATTTCTATCTGTCCCAGAGGACCGCATCTTTGTAAGGAATAAAGCCAAGAGCCATGACTGGCTTTGGCAGTCGTGAATCTTTCATTCATACATTAAGATTCTGAGGATTGAAAGGAAGAAATGGAGCCTATAATCACATAATCTCTCTGACTGTAGCAGAGAACAAAACAGCTATTTCCCCATCACGCCGTTAAGTAACCTGTGTTAAGTTAGAAAGAAATTTGGGTGGAAGCTTGCTGCTTCTTGAAGAGGTATGGTCAGTTTTCACCAAAATTAACTCCCAGTGTAAAACTGTCTTTCATTTGTATAAACATGAAATTTATCAGCCCTGAAGACTTTCTAGAAAGCCAACTCATTCTCTTCATTGCAAGAATTAAAAACAAAAAAAAAAACTAGCATTCTTTACCACCCCCACCCCCACCCCCCGTAGCTTGCATTTATCAACACTCAGCCAGCATGAATGACTCTGCTTGCTTTGAGCAACTCTGAAGTGAGCCAGTTTTAGTGCCCTTGTCTCAGATTTGAGATGCTGTCACTCCGTGTACCCTCAGTACCCTCAGTATTCATTTGACTGCACATTGACTCAGTGCCAGGGTTGTAAGCAGCTGACATTTCATTTGTATCTGCTGACCATATTTTATGTACTGAGGGAATTTTTTTTCTTTGTAAAACTACGTGTATCGTTTTTACTTGTGACTTGTTTTTATTTTAGGAGGGCACCTGTTTAAATCTGGAAATAATTTCAAAAGTTAGTTGTCAAATTTGACAGCAGCCCTCTTCCTCCCTTCTGTTTTTCTTTCTTCCTCAACACTTTTGAAGCTGGGTAAGCCCTGAACCAGAATCTTCAGATGGAGGATGATTCTGGATCATTCTGCTAAATTTTCCGGTGCAGATGTGGGTTTACTGTGAAGTGAATGAAGCGTAAACTTGAGGGTCCATCACTTAGATGGACTCTTCCCAAGGCCATTAGATGTTCACATGTTCACCTGAATTTATATATTTCTGAAAATTTTCTAATTTCATGTTCTTTTTCTTAAAAAGCATCCTTCCCTCCCTCCTCCCCAACATGCATAATGGTCTAAATTTCAAGTACCACAAAACCTGAGTCTGTCTCTGTCTCTATGGCTAAATGGGTGACCCTAGACCTGTGTGTCATTTTCCTCCTGTAATGCTGGCAGCCTCTCCTGACCTAGGAAGCTGAGGCCAGTCACGCATTCTGTTTCTGTTTCTTTCTCAGGAGCTGGGTTAGACCTTTCATGCTCAGATAGAGCCCTGTAATAGTTATTAACAGTTCTTTAGTTTCCTCTGTGTATCACTCAGTGTTCTTCAGAAAAACAGACCAATAGGAAATTGATTGATTGATTAGAAAGAATTGGCTCACATCATTATGGAGGCTAGCAAGTCGAAAATCTACAGAGCTGATGTCCCTGTTTAAAAGCCGTCAGACAGGATAATTCTCTCTTACTTGGAGAATGGTATGACTTTTGTTCCATTCAGGCCTTCACCTGATTGGATGAGGCCCACCCACACTCTGGAGGGCAATCAGCTTTACTCAATATACTGATTTAAATGTTAATCTCATCACAAAACATCCTCCCAGAAATCCCCAGCATAAGGTTTGGCCAAATATCTGGGCACCCTGTGGCTTAGTCAAGTTGACGCATGAAATTAACCACATTCTGTCAGCTGACTGAGCTGTTATTTCCATGACTGGACTGTTTATACCTGGGTTCTTAATAGTTCGTTTTCTTTTAAACTATATATGCAATTCCATTTTAGCACATGTTATTGGAAAGCTATTGTATGTCCTATGGACAACAGGTAGGGAATAGAGGGAAAGAGAAAAATAGGGACTTGTCTTTGAAGAATTTGTCGTTTAGGTGTAACCCTGTGATTAACCTACTCATTGAAACAACTCCAGGAGAATTCAAAGGCCAGGCAATGATTGAGCTCAACGCAGAGATTCCAAGGAGTCTTAAACTTAGGCAGAGGTCTTTCCAGAAAGAAATGCTTAGGAAAGACTTCAGGTGAATTTTGAAGCTAAATTAAAAAACAAAACAACAAAGCAGTTAACTTGATGGAGACCAGGAGGTGGGACTTCCTGTTAAACAGGAACATGCAAAGCAGTGTGGTGGCCTGGTTGTTTGAAGACATGGGGCTGTGTTGAGGCCGGAGGAGCTACCAAATAACAGGTTGGTGGGTTGCGGATTGGCAGGATAGGAATTCAGCGTAGTTCTTGGAAGGTTTTGAATTGAGGGGCGGCTTCTCACAGCAGAGAACTGATATTTAATGAGGAATTCTAATTAAATACGCGGACTAAGAGCTTTGTACAATAAACAGAATTTTCACTGCAGTGTTGTTTGCTTGTTAAAGACCTTAAGAGAATTGTTCTTCCTTTATAATGTTAACCTATGTCTGTCTTTGGAAACTACTAATTTTTTCCTGAGGCTAATTGAGAATTTGCCACATGTAGAGTTAGTTCATAACCTTACAATGCTTATGAACCTTACCTATATCATTGTGCCTCACACTGTCTATAATAACTAAGAATTTACAATTTAATTTTCTTCACTAGGTCAGCGGTTTAAACTCCACTTCAAGAATAGCTGCAGAGGGAGAGGAAGGGAGGTGTCTTGTTTCACAAGCTCAGTTTCTGTCTAAAAATTGTTGAAAGAAAGCTGATTGTTTTTTAATAAAGAAAATTACTGCTGTAGGTTAAAATGAATAGTTACAGAGAAAATCGTAACTAGATTAATAAAGCTCAGAATGTGTGTGTACATGTGTTTTGGGGGTGGGGGGAAGGGAAGGAGAGAGATTTGCTGAAATATTTGCTTACAGAATCTTATCTATTGTATTTATAATACACAAAACGAAACACAGTTGTATGCATAGTATAGATACTCAGAAAGTCACAGACTAGCCATCAACTCTGTGGGCTTAGCAGAAACCTAAGAAATTAGGTTTAATTTTTCTCATTTCTATCAGTAGTGTATTCTAGGACATCAAAAGCAAAAATTGGACCTGCTTGACTATTTAGTCTAGAATTTCGTTTTTATTATTATTTAGTTGATAATTTAGTCTAGAAAACACTGTATCTTCTAAAGAGTAAGTATAATTTATTTCACTCTTTCAGGTAAGTCAATTGCTTCTTCAGGAGCTTGCCAAACAAGACTGTGATGTGTTAACAGAGGCTAGAGAAAACTCCTAGCTTTCTATACAGACCTCACTATCCTTTTGTTTGTATACTTTAGAATGTTACTTTGATTGCTAGAAATCCATTTCAGATCCTTTATCAGACTTAATCACCATACCATCCCCCCTCCCACACCCAAATAAAACAACAAAGGAAACCCCCAATTTTTTTTTTTTTCATCTAAATCAGTCAGTGGTGGTCAACCAGGGGTGTTTGCCCCCCCCCAGGGGTTATTTGGCAACGTCAGGAGACGTTTCTGTTTGTTACAGTTGGGGGAGTGCTACTGGCATCTAGGGGAGAGAAAGCAATGCTGCCAAATAGACTACAATGCACACGGAATTCCTTTCAACAAAGAATTGTCTGACCCCAAATGACAACAGTTCTGAGGTTGAGAAACCCTGCTCTAAATAGATCTATCCTGTCTCATTTTGTATTCGACATCTGTTGGGCTGTCCACCTTTCAATGCATTCTTTGCTTTAAAAACGAAAGGCAGCACCCGTGACCTCAGCAGAGAAACATGCATGCAAGTATTTAGCTTTGTTTCAGAATGATAAACGCTGCCCCTCTCGAAAGTACTCCAGTAGTTGCAAGTAACATTTCCCAAGAGGGAAAAATACTGATTAAGGAATTTCTAAGCAGTGAGAATGGCAGAGTCATAACACCACAATGAAAGACAGTTTGGGGGCTTCACACTTTTCCACTATTGACCTTTAATGTGGGACTGTTGACGGTTATCATCTGATACACAGTGAAAAATAGGGGACTTCCCTGGGGGTCCAGTGGTAAAAACTTCACCTTCCAGTGCAGGGGGTGCAGGTTCCATCCCTGGTGGTGGAGCTAAGATCCCTCATGCTTCCTGGCCAAAACAACCAGAAACATAAAGAAACAGAAGCAATATTGTAACAAATTCAATAAAGACTTTAAAAATGGTGCACATCAAAAAAAAAAAAAAAAAGATCACCCTGATTCTTTGAAAAGCAGAGATCAGTTTACATAAAATTCCACCACCTGCTCCAGTGCAAACAATAACACCCACCCGCAAGCCAAGTCCTTTGGGGGTTCAAGGAGAACCTTTGTGCTGTGTTTTTCCAGCAGGGGCGGCAGCAGCCTCCCTGCAAATGGCAAATAGGGTGTCATGTAGTGGGTGATCTATAAATATTGTTGAGGGACTGCCTTCAGGCCTGGGGTGACTTTTTTTCCTGACTCTCTAATTTCTTACTCTGTGATTAATGTTTTCTCCCACCTGGGCTGCTCCAATAGTGAGAAGTTTACAAACATAAGCAAAGAAACGGAGACATTCAGTTTTGAGCATTGGCAGGGAGAGGATACTTAGAAAATTAAAAACCGTGTTTCTTAAACTTAGCGAGAAAGGATGTTCAAAACAGGAGAAATATGTGTTTAACTTGGAAGTTTGCTTGACCTTGTTTCCACATCACGAGGACCCTCTTATCTGCCTCATGATGAGAATTTTTTGTCAGCTCCTGCAAAATGTTCTGACTACAATGAAAGCTGATCTATCCCGTTTGGCTCAAATGGATTGGGAAACAAAACCATATGAAAACCTTGGGGCTAGGAAAGAGGTCCAAATGGCTTAGGATTTGCTTTTAATTCGTGAGTTCTACTGATAAAGGTCAAACTGGAAATGCAAGCTGCCTTAATTCCAGAAGGTGGTTTTAGCATGTGTGTGATTTGCAAATCTGTTCCTGAATTTTTAGAGTGTGTTTCTGAGTCTCAGTTCTAGAGAAGTTATAAAACAGGGCAACTCCCAGCCACAGAAGTAGGTACAGTATGTACAGTAGACCTCTTACCTCTGTTCAGACTGGCCAGAGTGTAATGTGATCTCACTGCATTGATAGCTTTGGTACCTTAAAGGAATGAATGTCCAGAGATCATCACTGGGTCCTTTGATAAAAAGGGCTGATCTAGACCAAAGAAATCCCAGCCAGCCTGAGGAATCACGTAATTAGAGAAACCACATGGGCACTGGCACTCTTAACCGCTGGCACAGAAGGCAAGTCCACTCGGGTGACAAAGCAGCCTTTCCTAGGTCATCCAATAGGGAAGGGCAGTGAGTGACCGGTAACGATGGGGCCCAACATTGGGTTCATTATATAATTAGCTCTCTGTTATTCAGGGGCTAATTGCCCAGCCAATGTTCTGTGCTCTTTCCTGCTGCTTGCCTGTTAGCCAGCTTGGAGCTTAGCTCCTTCAGAAGGATGTTGGTTTTTCTAAAGAGATGTTAGAACATTTTAACAAGCCACAATTAAAAAGTAAGAGTGAAAAGTGCACACCTGTGTTCTTCATTCCCATTGTGACATTTAAAAACTACTTTCCTCTTTAATCATATCTTCGCTTGACTGAAGACCAGTGGTATTCTAGAATTTTTATTCAGTTCTCATACCCCTACTCATGAGCAGGAAGGAGCTCAGTGGGCCAAAAGTTACCACTTACATTTCCTTCCTTGAACTCGGTCTGACTATGCGAAAGCACTTAGTCCTGAGAGCCATGCTGGTGGTGTCGGTGCTGCATTCTCACATTAATGCATCAGTGAGAGAAACTTTGGCAGATTTTTAGAGCTGGGGGGGTCTTGGGGTCATCCCTGCTTTACATTTGAAGGAGTCCAGGACAAAGAAACAGGAGTAGTTGGTTGTCTAAGGTCACGAGGGCATTGAATGAAGGAGTCAAGATTTGCAGTTTAAAATATGTTAAGAGCATAGATCTTATATTAAGTGTTCTTACCACACAAAAAACCCAACCCAAACAAAACCACACACAAAAGGACACAAGGATATTTTTGGAGGTGATGGAGACAATTAGAACCTTGAAAGTTATCAGGGGTGTATGTATATGTACAAACTCATCAAGATGTGTACATTGAATGCATGCAAATTTTGTACACCAATTACACCTCAATAAAGCTTTTTTTCCCCCTTCTCCAAACAATGCTTTCTTTTTTTAAAAACCTTTTACCCTCCAGCTTTATTGAGATACATTTGACATATGACATTGTGAATGAATAAAATGCACCCTTGTTTTCTTCTCAAACTGGGAATGAGTATGAGGCATCCTCTATTCTGTGTTGCGTCTCTCCAGAGCAGTGTCGGGGTTTTCTCAGGTCAAAGGATGACCTCAGTATATTTTAAAGCAGGAGCCATTGCCAGTGTGACTTAAGGCCAGGGGGTTTCTTAGCCTGGGGCTTCTGCGAGCTTAAGGAAGAGTTTGCATGTTATGAAACTTTGTCATCTGTCTCCTCCTACCGGTTGAGTCTGGAGGGGTGCGTCTCCTGCCAGGGGAGATAATTGGTTGGTAATGAGACTTAGTCATGGTCGGGGGTGGGACTCTGCTGATCTTTGTAGACAAACCAGGGAAGAAGGAGGATGGAACGATAGGCCCACTTCTCTGCGTCTGTGTTGTGTGATGTGGGAGAGAAAGCGAACATCAGAGCTTAAACCATTTCAAAAGCCCAAATCCAGCTGAACCTCCTCCTGGCAGCCCACTGAGAGGCTGTTATGGGAAGCAAGTGCACTGACACTTTATTAGTTTGCGGGGGGAGGATGGTGGGATCCTGTTATTTGGCTTCTGAAGTGTAAAGACTTCTTTTATAGTGTGTCATCTTCACAAAAGGCCATGTATTTTAAGATTCCATTTACAGGAAATATCCTGAAAAGGCAAATCCACAGAGACAGAAGGTGGATTTGTGGGTGTGTGGGGATGGGGAAGGGGGATTAAGGAGGAACTGCTCTTGGGTAGGGTTTCTTTTTGGGGTGATAAGAAACATCCTGGATTAGATAGTGGTGATGATGGCACAACACAGCAAATATACTACAAACACTGAATTGTATACTTTGAAAGAGTGAATTTTATGTTATGTGAATTATATCTCAATTAAAAAAATATATAGTGTGTCATCTTAAGATGAGGACTGATAGAAGGTGGCATTGGGGGTGGCAGGTCCTGCTATGCTCTGAATGACAACAGCGTCTCATGCTTATTGTGTGCTATCCACTGTTCTAAGGGCTCGATACATGCTCATCCTGTAATCCTCACAAAAGCCCCCTGAGATGGTGCTATCAATACCCACACTTAACTGAAGGGGGAATTGAGGCCCAGGGAGGACAGGGGACTTATTCAGGGTCGCACAGCTGAGATATGACAGAGCCAGGCTCCCTACCAGGCTCCCTATCCAGAGTCTGGATCCTAGTGCTGTGTTCCTGCTTGCATTCTAGCGAGGTCACTGCAGGGTACTGAAAAACAAACAATTGGAGAGGCCATGTGTGTGCAGGAGCTCTGGGTGGCCCAGTCTGAATGTTGGCACAAGATGGGCCTCCAGCAAAGGTTATTTGCACAAACAGATTAGTCCGCCTGGCTGGCTGCCAACCCTGTGACTGACGTCAGCCCACTCTGGCCCCTAAAGGACACAGGCGTCACTTGCTGTAGATTGGTCTGTGCAGACACACCTCATCCTCTCCCAGATACCTCCCAACGGGCGGGATGGAGGAAGCTTGGCGCTCACTTCTGATGCAATACTGGCAGCCGTCTCAGTGCACGTGACCTTGAGGGTTAATGTGTGCACACGGTACCATCCAATTCAGGTCTTTGGTAAGAAATAACCTTGAGAGCAATTCTGCATACTGTTTTATGCTTTTTTTTTTTTGGCCGCACTGTGCGGCATGCAGGATCTTAGTTCCCTGACCAGGGACAAACCTGTGTCCCCCTCAGTGGAAGCTCAGAGTCTTAACCCCTGGACCGCCAGGGAAGTCCGTACGGTTTCATGCTTTTAAAATCAGTCATACTGATCTCCGAATGAAGAAAAAATGAGTCACTTTGGATACCTTAAAATGATCCTCGTTTTAAGTTACTAATATATTAGAAATAAGGATCTGGTTACTTTCCATTTTGTTGAATACTTAAAATTATAAGTTTAGTGTTCTAATTTATCTTTAGAAGTAGTTTTTTTTTTTCCTAATAAGTGAAACATAGGTAGATATTTGGCACCTGGAGCTCTAAGCCATGTGGACTTGGGTAAGAACCCTGTCTGGGTTGAAGCCTTGCCTGGCCATGTAGTAGCTGTGTGCCCAGGTATATTTAGCATTTCTGTACTTCTGTTTCCTGAGTGTAAAATGGGACAATCATAACACCTACCCCATAATGGTGGTGTGAGGTTCCAATGGCCTAACCAGTGCAAAGCGCTGAGAGAGGAGGTAACGCAAGGCAAGTGCTATGCCTGCTATTTATATTAAATCTGGCTACTTCAATCTGACACATTAATAATTAAGATGGCAACAGGAAGTCATATATTTGTACCAATCCTCGCAGGCTTCAGAGCCTGCTTCCTTCACTGTCTCATTAGATTCTAATATGGTCCCCGTTCGATACATAGGGAAATGCAAACTGTCTGTTCATGATCCCACAAGGAACTAATGTCTTAACTGGGTCCAGAGCTCAATTTTCCTTATTCTTAAACCAGTTTTATTTGTTTTTGAAAATCATCTCTCTATATATCATTGATTTTTTAGTGAGAAATTTTCAAAAATGAAGATGTGTTTAAAGATTCAAAAATATTTAAAGATCAAATAATAAAGGTGCATTATTTAAGGGGAAGAAGCTGAGACCAGAACCCAGCTTCTAGTTAGTTCCACAGTTTCCAGCCCCTGTTCTGTTGTGTTTGTTCACGGTTTATATGTTGTTCGTGGTAATAGGGATATCAAGGTTCATCAGCATTAACCTTTCATGTGACGGATTAAGAAACATTTCCAAAGAGCTGGTATGACTTTATTAATTCTGCTGAAGGAGTAAATCTGAAACCTAAGAATCCAATATATTGGTCCAGTTCCAAGTCTGGTCACCTTTCTATTTAAACACATTCTACTTCATGGGTAACGTCTTTACTTTGAGTGCTCCCAGGACTACATCAGGACCAGGCAATAGCCTATTCCTCTCCCTGCTCTTTAAGTGCCCCACTGGAAGGGCCTCTCCAGGTGGAGGGTCCATGGGAAGCCGGGGGCCCGCCTGCAATGCTTTATAAAGGTGGAGGTTCGTATACACGTAGCCAGTGCACAAATAGCCCTCCTCTCCAGAATTACAGCGAAGCCCTCTCTCTGCCGTATTCAGGTCTTCTGCTGCATCTTTTCTGCCATCTACTAGCAGATTGGGCAAACCCAGATTATCCTCATCCAGAATGCTAAAAAGAGTTGTATAGGCCTCCTATTGAAAAGAAGCATCCCCACGTGGACACTGAGAGATCTCCAGGAACCGGGGCAGGGTAGGTTCTGTTTCTCTTTGCCACACCCTTCAGTGACCTGTGCTCTGAATGGGGAGAGTTTAAGGCATATGCTCTTCTCAGGAAGGATGGTTCAATCTTTGCTGAATTTTCCACATTCACTTGCCCAGCCGCTGTATCAGCAGCAGTACACAGTTATTTAGCATTCAGGGCTCAGCACGGTCAGCAGGACTTTCACACTCTTGAATGGTCCTCTTGCTTGACTATGTTTCCCACAAACTGTAGGCCCTGTGTCAATAGAGATTTTCTTGGTCACTTTTGCATCTGTAACTCCCAGCACAGTGCTCAGCACACAATAGGTGCTCAGTAAATGCTTTTAAAATAAATCACTGCTGAGACAAACTTCAAAGCAAGGGAGGTATCCATGAACATGAAGCAAAGGATGAAACTTATTAAGCTTTCCAGACTTAGGAGGCAGGGTTTGGCATGACCTGGCCCCCTGTCTTATCTTGCATTGCACTCCTCTTTGGCCTCTGGACGACAATGACCCTGCTGTCCTGTCATTTCCCGTGCTCATCAGGTCCATTCCCGCCACTTAGGGCGCACGGTATGGTTTGCAGTACACAAGGCCAGTCCACCAAAGGCTGTGCCAATGCTGCCAGTAAGAATGTCACGCAAGCCACAGACCTGAGTCACACATGGAATTTTAAATTTTCTTGTAGCTACCTTAAAAATAAAAATAAAGACAAGCAAGAGAAATTAATACGATATTTTATTTAACACAATAGGTCTAAATAGTGCCATTTCAACATGTAATCAATAAAAAATAATTGAGGTACTCTCTATAAATATTTTCACACTGACTCTTGAAAACCCAGTGTGTTTTATATTTAGAGTACATCTTGACATAGACTAGTCACATTTTAAGTCCTCAGTAGCCAAATGTGACTAGTTACTATATAATATTGGGGGTTGTGCCATTGACATTCTAGATAACATAGAATTGTATAAACAAGTTTTTTGGAGGTTGACCAATAAAAAGTCTTGTTCTAACAAAATCAGTGAATTATAACAAGTTTCCAGAAGCAAAGGGTCTTGAGGAAGTGGTGCCTTTTTTCTAATTTGCACAAAGATGCTTCTCGGCCAGTGGAGGCCTTGCTGTCATGAGGCTTTTGCACATGCTGTTCCTTCTGCCTAGAAGTCCATTGCCCTTTGTCTGATTGATATCTGTTCATGTTTCTATTAAGGTGTCAGTTCTTCCATGGGACCTTTGTTCCTTTTTCTCACAAAGCCCTGCCTCTTTGCCTCATAGCACTTATTCGGATTTATCATTCATGTGTGAGATCATTTAATTCAGTTTCTGACTCCAACATAAAACAGTGATGCTAGAAGGGAACGTTCCTGCCTGTTTTTGTTCACCATGGAATTCCCAACTCTGAGCATAGCGCTGAGTGCATAGAAGGGGACCTGGAAAGATGCATTGAGGGGCTGCCCAGCTGACTGCATGCGTCAGTGTCAACAGTCCCAGCAGTTTGTGACACTTACATTCGTTTGGTCCCAGATACATCTTAGTTTCAGCCAGCAGGTTCAGGCAGAGGCTAGAATGTCGTTCAAGGTCTCTCCAGGGAAACAAGCTGACTGTCTCCTCTCTCACCACTCAAATGTGTTTTCTGTTCCAAGTATGTGAATTCATCTGACCACTTTACCCTGAACCTGTTCCTGGGTGCAGCTGCCTTCTGTCTCTGTAGAGCTGAGTGACTCTGAGTTTTATCTTGGATTCATTCAGGAGATTTAATCTTTAGTGGCCACTTTAAAACAAACACATTTAAAAAAGTAGGTTAGTTACTAATGTGAAGAGCCAGCAACTCAGGAGATAAAACACTCTGCATTTTGAAGCATACAGGATTGTTCAAGTTCTTATTGGAAATCCAGGACTGGTGGCTGGGAAATTTATGTCATTACTTCGTATGCTGTCTTCTCCCTTCCATCATACCAGTATTCCCACTAATAAATAAAATCCACACAGGGACAGCTAGGAATAAGAGATATCAAAGGAATTATGAGCACAAGGCAAAATGATTGCTAACCAACTAGCATTAATGATGTTACACATAGTATTAAGTGTAATGGTTAAGATTTGCAAGTCTGATGTCATCAGACTGCTTGGGTTCACATCCTGACCTTGCCATTTACTAGCTGTGTGACCTTGGGCAAGTTATTTAACTTCTCTGAGCCTCAGTTTCCTCATCTGTAAAATGAAGGATTAAAAACAAGGACCTAAAGAACCTACCTCATAAGTGTGTTGTGACACTTAAGAGAGCTGTTTACCATATAGTGCCTGTATAACATTATCTAAGAACTTATGTTTATTTTTTTCTGAAGGAGTTTGCACCTCTAGGACATGAAAGATCTGGTTAAGAACGGGCATGTCAGGTAATTATCGTGCAGACACAACCTTCACTTGAGAAGAAACAAGCAAGGTCCAATACCCACTAATATATTGATTGTTCCTTGAGTCTTCTTTGATTAGGCCTTACTGAAAAAAAAGTTTCAACAAAACAAGACCTTGCATGACTAAAGTAAAAGCAGAACTGATGGCTTTACTGTGTTGGGCTGGATCTCATGGGGGCCTCATCCTGTCTGAAATTTTAGAAATCTGTATCCTGTGGTGAATGGAAAAAAATAGTTAAGAGGTATAAAAGGCAATAGAAGTACAGGCATACCTCGTGTTATTGTACTTTGCTTTATTGTGCTTCGCAGATATTCCATTTTTTTTTAACAAATTGAAGGCTTGTGGCAACCCTGTGTCCAGCAAATCTATCGGCACCATTTTCCCAACAGCATTTGCTCACTTCGTGTCTCTGTGTCAGATTTTGGTAATTCTCGCAGTATTTCAAATGTTTTCATTATTACTGTATTTGGTATGGTGACTTGTAATCAGTGGCCTCTGATGTTACCGCTACAATTTGCTGAAGGGTCTGATGGTGATGAGCATATTTTGTCAATAAAGTATTTTTTAATTAAGGTCTGTGCATTGTTGTTTTAGACATAATGCTATTGCACACTTAGTAGACTAACTGCAGTATAGTGTAAACTTAACTTTTATACGCACTGGGAAACCAACATTCTCCTCTCTTCAGGCTTTTTACTTGTTTTTTCAGATGAATAAGTCTATTTCTGTAGCTCCAAGTAACAATAAATAATATGCTATTGTTTCTCACATCTGTAAGTCCAGCCAGAACCAGATTCATCTAGCAACAGCCTATCGTGCAGTTCTGCTTGTGTCTTCCATATCCTGGCAGACTTGACATCTAAAATGAAACTCCTATTTCCCCTCGAATTGGTTCTGATTCCTGTGTTTCCTTTCTTGGCTAATGGCTCTCCCGCTTCACTCATTTCAGCCAGAAATCTAAGGGTCATTTTCAACCCTACATCCTTCTTTTGTCCCCCATCAACTGTCTGTGACCAAGTCTGGTTGGCTCTACTTTAACATCTCCATGGTCTGTCCTCTCCTCACCATCCCCCCAAACTGTTGTCTCAGTCCAGCCCTCACGGTTCATCTTGTGCTACTTTTCATTTCATCCTTCATACAGCTGCCTAAGAGATCTTAAAGTGCAAATCTGATAATGAAGCACTTTATTACTTAATATTCTTCCATGGTTTTCTGTCAACTACTACAGATTAAAGTCCAAACTCCATGGCGTGTTGTAGATGACCCTCCTCCAGCTGGGCCCTGCCTAGCTGTTCAGACTCATCTTGCACCGTGTTGTAGCCCCAACAATCATCATCGTGGTCATCAAGCTCCACATACCGTGCCAGCTATTTCACCTACTTTTTGCTTGATTTGACTTAATTTTCACAGCTCTCCTACCAAGTAGGTACTATTACTACTTCACCTGACAGCAGGTGGAGTGTTCCCAAGCCCACACAGGTGGCGAATTGAAATTTCCATACAGGGCTGCCTTCTAGAGCCTGGGTTTGCCTTAGAGTCTGTCCATTTCACTTAATTACAGCATACTCCTTCACCTCCCTGGCATTTGCACCAACTCTCTTCTTTGGTTGGCTATGCCTTCCTCCGCCTTGCCCTCAGGCTCGCCTCTCAGGACACTTCTCAGGAAGCACTTCCATGAGGAGGGCTGCCCCAGTCGGACACACCAGGCGCTTCTTCAACTTCCATCCTGCCCCACTTTTCTATTGTGGCTCCTACGGCTCTTGATGGCACTTACGTTTTATACATCTGATGCCCCCTCTGGGCTATACATTTTTTGAGAGCAGGGAGTATATATTATTATTTGTGACCTACAGTGCCTGGTCCAGTACCTGAACCATGGCAGGCATTCAACCAATGTTTGTTAAATCAATGAATGAGTAAACGAGTGAACAAATTAAGTGTGGGAACAGAGTCAGGGCTTAACTGACCCATCAGCTTCACGAAATTGAGTTGATATAAGTCTTTACCTTTTATCTGGTGAACTTCCTCCTCGGGTTTCCCAGCACATGCATTCATTCATTCCCTCATTCATTCATTCTTTAACCATGCCTTGACTGCTACTAAGTCCCAGCTAAATTCTGCAGATGCGAAGGTGAATAAAAGTAATTCTTATCCTTGAAGAATTCACAATATAGGAGAATAACAAGTACTTGTCAGTAGACGATTATAATACAATGAGATATACGCTATCAAAGCGTTTTATGTAATAGAGTAAGGCAGCATAGAGAAAGGAGTTTCTACTCCATTTAAGGATACCAGGGAGGATTTACAAGAGGACATAGGATCTGAGTCTTGAAGGAAGAGTAGAAGCCAAGCAGACAAGGTAGGATGGGGAATGACTTCAGGGTTGTAGAAATGTTGAGAATGAAGGGCATTTGAAGCAGCAAGTACATACGTGAAAGAGCGCAGAGGCATAAGGGTACGTGGAGTGCTGGGAAGGGTTCCCCTTGGGGGAGAACTGGAGAGGCAGCCTGTCCAGGTCCAGACAGATTTGGGGTACTCCAAAAAGAAGTGTGGATTTGACTCCATAAACACTGGGCCAGTAGAGGATTTGAGCAAGTGAGTGAAGTCATCAATGTTGTTGGCTTTTAGCACGATCTCTTTAGGATCCAGGCAGAGTTGATAAGGGTCTGAGTTAAGGCGGCTGCTAGGTGAATGGAGAAGACGGGATGGATCTGATAGATGCTCAAGGATAGAACAAACAGAACTTGATCATTGAATGAATGCAGGGCAAGCGGTGAACAGAGATGTGGAAGAAGAGAAGTGAAGGTTGGTGCCATTGACTGAGCTTGGAGTATATAGTTCAGTTCTACCTCTTTTGGAGAAATAATTATCCAGATACAATAGTAGGCTAAAGGAATTTTCTTTTGAAGTACCCATTGAATTGAATAAAGTCATTCCCTTAAACAACTTCATTTTAATTTTTTTTGGATATGTTGCCTTTTAAATATTTAAGCACTTTGGTGTCAGAGATATGTTTCAGTAATCCTTTTGATGGAGTCAATCTCGCCAAGCTTCTGTCTCTGATCCAGGTTCTTCAGAATCTTATGGCCCGAGGCTTCCCCTGGGAGCAAGAAAGGGCTGAGCTGGTGGAGCTCCAGCCACCTCTCTGCTGCACCCACTGCAGCAGCAACCTTATTTGTTCTGACACTGGGCTTCCACTGGGGAAGGAGCTCTGGAGCTTTACTATCTCTGAAATCGCTAGTCTGAATATCAGTAACTCATGCAATTGTGTTTTCTTAAACGTAAGTGCTTGGCTGCAGTTCTGTGTTATAAGGTGTTTCTTTGTTCTGTTTTGTTCTTGTTTATTGTTTGTTTCTATCTTAGAAAATGGAGATCATGTCAGGGGACCCATATTCATAAATCTAGTATATTGTGCCTGATTGTTTTTAATTGCAGATAGGATTGTTTTAATTGCCACATATTTCTGTTTCGCAGTAAACATACATGGCACCCACAATGGTCCATGTTTCTCTTAACAATGGAATTAGAATAAAACATCTGCAGCCAGAGCTGCACGGGGCCCGGCTTGCTCTTTTGCCATCAGTCTCAATGAGGTGAAAAGTGAACGCGAGCCACAAATCAGCTGAGAATTAACACAAGCTGTTGTTTTTGAGTTTTCCAAATATTTTCCAACTCCCATTGTGTGTTTTTGTGTTTTGTACTCAAAAATCCCTGCCAAAACCTCCCCCAATGACATTCCTTCCTGGGTTCCTAACATGTGGACAGCAAACAAAACTTCTCATAGGTCATTAATCTCAAGGATATATGTTTGTTAAAAACAAGGAGATGAATAGAATACATATTTTTACCAATTCTGGGATCACAAATTCATTTTAAAAAAGTAAGACATTGCCAACTGAACTTGTAGCCGAGTTCTGATTTGCATCTTTAGAATAGTATTCAGATACTCAAAATGTATCTAAATTGAAAATCACAGCCCTGTGGAATTAGTAGGTATAGAGGTTGAGGAAAGGATGGATAGAACAAGACAGAAAGTTGGGCAAATAGACGGTACACACATATACACGTTGCTGTTTTTCTGACAGCTATATTTATTGTCCATGGACAGACTATTCATGAAAAAAAAAGAAGTCTTCTGCTTATATCCGTTTTGTTGAATACCGTGTATTTTCAGTATGCCTTTTCCCCCACGTAATGATCATTAAATTCTCTAGATAATAGCAAGACAGTTTTCCTTCTTCCTCCCTACGTTTATGGGTACGGGATTAAAGTTGATTACAATAAATCACGTGTGTTAGTACTCATTTTCCTTTCTTTTATTCCTGTGACCAGTGTAATGGCATAGATACAGATGCTTTTGTGCCCTGGGGAAACAGGAAGCAGAGGTTGTCCATCTTTGCCAAGGAGATTGATGTCTTGGTCAATATCGCTGTGGGACACATGGGAAAAGCTGCCTCTCTCTCCTGTCCCACAACTCCTAATTACCAGCTCACCAGTGGTTGTGATCGCGTTCCTTTTATTATTATAGCAGTTAAAGTTAAAGTTAAGCTTTCGTAACTCCTTATTCAAAATGCCCTTGAAGAAAGACAGTGAGGGGTCAGAAAATAATAGATTCTCATTATAGTTCTTCCACAAACCTTTTAAATGTCGTTGGAAAATGTTACTGTGTTGTCTCAGTTTCCCTTTTGCTTGGGGAGAGTAGGTGTTATGGACATCTAAGGTGTCTTTGATGCCTCAGTCAACACAATAGTAAGCTATTTTCTATTATGTCCCTTTCACATTTCATATTGTCTCACTGAATTTCAAAACATGGAATAAAACCCACTAACACCATGATTTAATTATTAGCTCTCTAGCTTGCAACAAGCCAGTTCCATCCTGCAGTAAAAAACAAAAGGGGGGGGGGAGGTGTCCTCAATGTTAGTTTATTTCTTATTATTTGAACTCTATGCTCCAGTTTTTCTCTGTTGATTTTTAAACTTGAAATCTGTTTTGTGATAAAGAATATGAAAAGATTTGGAAGGAAAAAGAAAACCATCTCTGAATACACGGCTTCAAATATTTTAAACCCCTTTGGTATGCACAGATAAAATCTATTGCAGTTTGTGTGTGGGATCTTGATTCTGTAGTTATGAATTATTTAACCAAAGTTTATGCAACATAAAGAACAATTGTCTAAAAATATGAAGAATCGTTTTCTTCCTTTGGTGCTGTGGATTCAATGGTGCTGTAGAAATCTTGAAGGAATCGTTTACTCTCTTTAAGCTTAGCTTCCTGACTTGCTTTTTGGTTAGAATTTTGGCTGAGCTTGGCAGAGTCAATTGGTGAGTTTCCCAGGTTCAACCTATTGTTCATGGAAACAGTGTCGTGTGAAAAAACAATGACCCATATGCCACATACAGCCTCTATGACGTTTGGCCTGACTCTTGTTTCAATAAATGTTTGAAATTACAGCATCTGATTGATAACTTTTCCAACAAGGGAAGCAGTATAGGAGAGTAGCCCCTGAAAGCTGTTGACGCTTTCTCTTTGTTTTGGCATTTTTTATATTTTAGAGTCCAGCTCAGCTCTGTGCTAATTCCACCTTTTTTTGCTTTTTCCTTCTAAAATAACTCATTATGTCTAGTGAGCTAACTAACAGGTCTTTTGAATTTCTTCACTGTCCATAGCAAAGATTTGTGGGGTGGAATGAATGCAGAGTAATCTCTGTCTCTGTTTCTCTCCGTCTTTGCCTTTCCGTGGACAAATTCTAAGCTTGTGTTTAAAAGAGTAACTTAAAAAATATACAATGGGGAAGGTTTGGTTTGATGCGTTTAATAGGGAAAAAAGGTCCTTCTGGACTCGTGGTGGGTTACAGGTCAGAGGTGAGTGAGCTGTCGGGGGTGCTATCGACCTGCAGAGGTGGTCTCGAGGTGCACCCAGAAAAGTGTCCTAAGGTCATGGGAGCAATCGTTGTGGCATCTTCAGGCTTTCTTACAACTGTCTTTGTTTCCAGTCCCACATTTCAAAATGGGATTTACCCCAAACTTAGAAAGCGCAGTGAAGAATGAGCGAGATGATTGGATCTTGAAATAGTGGCATTTGAGGGCTGAGCAAGGAGGCGGGGAGGATGCAGTTTGGGATGGTACATAATTACTCTTCCAGATGTTTGCAGGCTACCAGGAGAAGGAGAGGATACACGTCTCTACGATGGCTTCAGATAGCAGAGTGCTGGCCAGCGGGTGGAATTATAGAAAAGTATATTTCACTTAAAGGAAAGGAAGCCTTCCAATGGTCCAGGCTTTCTGAAGTGGGAGGGGAGTGCTACAGGGTTTGGTGAGTCCCTGCTGCTGGGGGTGAGCAGAGAGAAGGGTGGCTGCTTCCGCTGGGGAGATGCAGTAAGGATTGGACTGGACCATCTCTGTGGAGTCTTTCAACATCAAGATCCTCTGATTTTCGTAGTAAACACGAAAAAATTCTCTATACCTCTAATTATGCCAAGATACACTTATAATGGGCTCTCTACAAAAACAAAGTGGAGATGCACATGAGGGAGGCACTTGGAATAATTCTGGGGTTCTGGAACTAGGCTGGCTGGGTTTACTATGTATGAGACAACATACTTAACTTTTCAACTTTCATATGTGTAGAGTGTAGTAGAACACATCTCATAGGGTTGGTGTAAGGATTAAACAAGGTAATATATGTACAGACGTTGGACCAGGGCCTGACAGAAGTAAGCCCTCTAGGTTGGTTAGCTGTTATTATCATCACCTGGTTGTACAGTCATCCCTTGGTATCCGCACAGGATTGGTTCTAGGACACTGCATGGATACCAATATCCACAGATGCTCATGTCCTTTGTATAAAATGGTGCAGTACAGCCGGTCTTTCGTATCCACGGGTTCCACATCCTCAGGTACAGAGGGCCAACGGTGCTAAGTTAACAGCATCTTAACTGAATTCAAGTAACCAGATATTCATACTGTGGAGTCCTGATGAATCAGAGTCTACTGGGAAGGCTGGTCCAAGTGAATCCTCAGCTGTTTGTGACTGAATACAGAACATCTAACTAGAGAATATTTTGTACGATTAGTTGATGCTGATTTTTCTGACTAAACAAATACAAAAAGGCATGATGCTTTTACTCAAATAATTGCTTGCACAATGAGCTCATAAACAGTTTAGTTAACATTTCTAGGTCTCAACTAAAATGTCGAGTTTTCCAGTTTACTCATGCTGGCTAAACTCTCACTCTTATTCTAGTTACAGAACTGGGGCCAGTTCAGGAAATCAATGTGAAATGACTCTCTCTCTGAATTTTAACATAAACAAATAGTGCCTGATTTTAGAGCTAAATGAATTAGAGTATGTTTAGTGCAAGTGTGTACTGCAAGCATGAAATAGCACAGGGAAAAGGGACATTTTGGATCAAGGGGATAACAATAGCATGGGTAATAGGTTCTTAACTCTGTGCTGTTTGTTCACTCCTTCAGTAATGTTTAACAAGGCTTTATTGATCACGATAGCTTTGATTCGTACATGGGAACAGACGATTACATTGTGAGCACCAGACCAATCCTTGTATACAGCATCTACAAGCCAAGGACTTCATTAATAATTGATTTTATGGGGGTTGTACAAGTCCATATGGGCCTGTCTTTTGCCAGCATGCTTTATCACAATATACTGTTTGATTTATGAATAATTGTAAGGTATTGTTCTGGAAGTAACCACAGATGGGAAGTTGGAGGACCTCATCAGTGGCACAGCCAGAGTCAGGTATTCTGACTCCTTTGGCAAAGCCTTTTATACTAAACATATGTGGAATCTTTCATCAACAGAATCTGAACAGAATCATGCTTGGATACAGATGTGAAAATCTGACAGGTCAATAATGGAAAACATTTCTCCAAGCAGCTCACTACAGGTGACCTTCAGATGTTCTTGGCTGCATCTTCTATGAAGTTTCTGCACGAGGCTGAATCTCTAGGTCAGAGCCCATGAAGATTGGGTTCAGAAATTGTTCAGTGAGACACGCACAGTCCCTGGTAAGCAGAGAAAGGTCTCAGGTAGCCCAGTACCCAGTCCAGATCCCTATCCAGTGTTACATAGCATACTCACCTGGAAACAATAGTTTTACTACTCACTAACACCCAGGATGCCAGGTAGGGTTAGCAGGTCATGATTCACCCAGTATCTGGCTTGCTCTGCTCCTACAGCCTGCCCGCTCACTTACAGAGAAGGCCCCAGGGCTCTCTCCCAGCTCTGCCCTCTAGCACCCTTCTATCCCCTCTGCTTTCTAACCTCTGGCCTTGGATATTTAAGGGTCACATTTCCTTCTTGTCTATTTCAGCTGCCGTTTCTCGTGAACCGTCTGCTTAGTGTTCTTTTCGGCCCTGGTCATCCTCAGCTCCCCAGTTTGTGGGCCGGCACCAAATCACTGCTAGCCCTACCTGGCCTGTGTCTGGTAACCCAGATCCTCATTTGTCTTGGAAGACATTCAATCCCTGAATTGCCAGTTGTGTGAATTTATCATAACTTACTGCCTGTGTTTTGGCTGTGGCTGGAATGTTGTCCCTGGGCTACTATGGCTTTCCTTGCCTGGTGTCCACCTTCAACCTTGGTTGATTCCTCACATGGCTGACTACTCTAGGCTCAAGGGAAAACAAGAGGCATGATTCCCACTGTCCTGTTCTCACAGCAGCCACTGTCAGCAGGAAATGAGGATGGAACTCATGCTGTCAGGGGCTTAGTAGTGCCTTCAGTTACAGGGCAGCCAACTCCTCCCTAGGGCCACAAAATGCCATGGCTCAACCCGGCAAGAGAAAGCCAATAATATCATCCATAGGCTCCATCAGGGTCTGCATGGATGCACTACCATGGCAACAAGCACTGAAGTAAAAATAGAAGGCAATCTGGGATCCAAGGAAAGCCCTGGGAAGACCTCCTGAAAACTTGGAAAGAGTGGTCAAACACCATGAACTTCTCAGCCTTTCCAAAGGTCACATTTTGTGAATAAAAGGCCTACTTGATCCCCTTTATCCATCCTCTACAGACATGGCGATTCCCTGCTTTTTCTCCTCTTACAGGGGGATTTTCTTGCTGGCTGTAAGTGTCCACAGCTTTCTAGCACCCAGAGTAGGGGCCTGTCACCATGATGGGTGGCCAGTCTTGGCCCGGGAAGGAGTCCTTTTTTCATTGCTTAGCCCTTGGAACCCACCCCATTGGCTCCTGCCCTGATCATACCCTAGTTCTTAGCCTCAGAAAGCACTGTGTCCCATTGCACTGAAGTGTGAGACTTGGGTGGTGTCATTAACCAAGGCCTGGTCAATCAGATTGCTTTCTACCTCCTGGTCGGCATGGACCCCATTCCCTCCTCCTTGAGGAAACCAGTGGTCTGTGGGAAGACTATTTCACAGTGTTCTGTCATGAAGCTGCCCATGCTTCTCTCTGATCCCTCTGATGACCCAGCTATCTTATCATACCCTCACCTTCTGTAATCAATGGTGCCTTTGTATCCAGGCCTCTTCCATCCTTTCTGAAGCCATCGTGCCAGGGATTCCAGTTAAGCGTGTCCCTCATAGGAAGTCATTTCCCGCTGCAGAGGAAGAAAAATTGATCCACTGTCCAGAGTGCTGTTGTGAAATCACATTGGTGCTATGGGCTGTATTTCTGCTAAGTGGAATATACTCTTCTGAGTCTGATGACCTCCACAAATATGCGGGTGCCAGCTCATGGAAGGGGGTTCATCAGGCTCTCCATCTCTTAGAGCTAACATGCGACTCTGCGAGCTGGCTTGTCCTTGGCTGTCTTAAGCTTTGCGTTTGGCATGTGAGCTCCCGGTCTGAAGGGCGATGGTCTACTTGGAGATCCCTGACTACTGTTTCACAAATTTGGTTCACAAAGTGTCGATCAGCCATTGCAGGCATTGCCAAACTTTTTCTGTAAAAGGCCAGATAGTGAATATTTGGGGCTTTATGGGCCACACTTTCTTGCAACTATTCTGCTCTGTTGCTGGAGAGCAGAAGCAGCCATTGAGAATATGTAAATGATGGGCGTGGCTGTGCTCCCGTAAAACTTATTTACAAACTCAGGTGGTGAGCCAGAGTTTACAGATACCTGAGGCATTACAATACCCCTTCTAGGCTGCTCCTGAGAAACGTGCTAGTCAGACTTGGGTAGAGTCCTGGGGCCGTATTTTGTAAAGTTAAGCAGGCCATGTAATATAGCAGAAAGACAAAATGTCAGCTGTTCTAGAAGGGCAGTCCTGCCTAGGTCAATCAAAGACATCCAATAATTTCTGAAATTTATCCCTTTGTTTCTATGCCGTATGGACCCTGGTTTCCTCTACCCCTTTCTCTTATTCTCAACGTCAGTTCTTCTGGGAGGCCCTTACTGATTCGGATCGAAGAGCAGACAAGCCCTCTTTGCTCTGTGTCACCTGTAAGTTCCTGAAGAGCGGAGACGAAGATCATTCCGTAGCCCAGTGCTGGGTTCATGGTCGGTGGCCGTTTATGTTTTGATTTTTTTTTTTTTTTACAGCTGTTCAGTTGAACTCATTCCCTATACATGCTTCTCACAAAAGGTGGTCCCACTGAATGTGAACCATTCTCCTCAGAAATGGCACCCACCTTGTCATAGCCCCCTTGAGGTCTGGGGGCTCTGCCTTGTATTGTGCTGGCGCCTGGGACTGGGGCTCTCCAGACACAGACTCTCAATCTCCTCAGTCCTGCCCTCTTTTTGGAACGCTTAGAGTTTCCATTTCTTACTTGTTAGGCAGTGAAAACCACAAAGCAGACATCCTCTTTTGAAAGGCTAGGTATGGAGAAGAAATTCTCCAGCTGAGACGTCGGTGCTTGTATGGCTCTGTTTACAACTAACAGAGGTGAGCCAGCAGGGCCGCAAGTTGACAGCTCCATACTCCAGCTTCGGAAAGCTCCAGGCCTCGGAGGTAGCTCCTAGCAGAGCAGAGTGCCAAGGGATCTGGCTGTATGAGAGTGGGAAGCCGAGGGGCAGCCCGGCCCTGGGTTGTTCCCACCCACTGTGGTCTGCCTGCTACCGCTTTTCTGAGAGGGGAACTTAGAAATGACACACCTGGATCTACGAGCTGACTGTGGAGCTGGGCCAAGGAGAAGGTGCATAAGTCCAATTACTCTTTGTGGTCTGGTACCTTCAGAAGCATGGCTGTCCATTTTGTTCTCCATCCCATTGGTTGTTCACGTGATGAATGGAATGTCAGCCGTGACATAAAATACTATGGTAACAGCATTGGCCAAAGCACTGTATCATACGATTTCGGCTTTTGGCTCTATGTGAAATGTCTGGCATTCATTTGGAGAGACATACCGGCTCAGACACTTATCTTGTATTATCTATGGCAAAGACATAGGTAAAGGAGTGGAGCTTTGTGAGACCTGATCCTTGAATGAACGTAGTTAAAAACAGAAATAATAGCAGGAATGGCAGGGTGGTCTTTGGAAGCAAGATTTTGGTAGGTAGATTCTCTAC
Source organism: Delphinapterus leucas (assembly GCF_059928025.1). NCBI lineage: Eukaryota > Metazoa > Chordata > Mammalia > Artiodactyla > Monodontidae > Delphinapterus > Delphinapterus leucas. The sequence goes on along the minus strand of NC_143140.1, from coordinate 68,326,365 downwards.
TTGTATCAGCAAAGCAGAAAGAAAACACTGGCCCAAGTTCAGAAACAGAAAATTCTTGAAAAGAAACATTGGCCTCTAGCTTACCAAGTTAGAATTGGTTGCCAAGATTGTCTTTTAATGACACCTGCTAGTATATTATCTTTAACACCAATGGGAATGATGTCTTCATAAAGCCAACGGAATTTTCTAGAAATCTTTACACAGCTGTGCTCTTCCAGGGCTTCAGGTGGCCCTTCTTGCTCCTTTACTCTTCAGCCCATAGTGGTTTACATGTGCCTTATTCTCTTTTATCACATCTTTTAGTCTGAAAAACTTCTGCCCATATCTTCTATTAGTGCTTTTAAATAGAATGGCTATCAAGTTATTTTCCCATTTATAAAGCAGGCCCATGTTGAATGAGAACGAGATGATTAAAAAGTATGATTGTGAATATTTAAATGTACTTTCAGAAAATGTATACAGGAACAAAATTAGAAGAAAACCCAGAAAGTTTCTAATTTCACGTTATTTTATCCTCTGATAAATATTTCACGATCTTAGCTGTCTTTATTACAAAGAAATGGATTGGGAGCCAACAGGTCTGAGGCTTTGCCCCAACACTGGCAAATACTTCATGTACAGGGCCTCCGTTCCACCAGCTGTTCAATGAGGGTGCTTTTTATTTTTTATGAAGAAAACGGCTTCAAAATGGTTGGAATGAATAAAGTACTTTATTTCCTAGAGACCTCAAAACAGTCTTTTACCGTAGCGGATACTCTGATGGTATCTTATTGCATATAAAATTCAAGTTCCTCAGGATGGCATCTAAGCATCTTTGTATTCTAATCCTAAACTACCTTTCTGCATCACTTCCAATTGGTCTTCTTGGACCCTGTTTTTTTGGTGAATACAGTAGATTTTTGCTGATCCTTTATCATCCCATGTACTTTCTTCATTCTAGGCCCTTGTTCTTTCTGTTCCCCCTGCCTAGCATGTCATTGCCACCTCTCTTTCTTCACAAACCAAAGGCCTACCTACCTTCAAAACTCAGGTCCAATGTTTTCTCTTTTGTGCAGATCTTTTAAAATTAATTTTTATTGGAGTATAGTTGCTTTACAATGTTGTATTAGTTTCTTGCTGTACAGCAAAGTGAATCAGTCATACATATGCACATATCCCCTCTCTTTTAGATTTCCTTCCCATTTAGGTCACCACTGAGCACTGAGTAGAGTTCCCAGTGCTATACAGTAGGTTCTCATTAGTTATCTAATTTATACATAGTAGTGTATATATGTCAGTCCCAATCTCCCAATTCATCCCAACCCCTCCTTCCCCCCTTGGTAACCACAAGTTTGTTCTCTACATCTGTGACTCTATTTCTGCTTTGCAAATAGGTTCATCTCTACCATTTTTCTAGATTCCACATACAAGCGATATTAGACGATATTTGTTTTTCTCTTTCTGACTTACTTCACTCTGTATGACAGTCTCCAGGTCCATCCACATCCCTGTGCAGCTTTTTCTAACCTCAGCAGAATGTTTTTTTCCCCTTCCCTTTGAGCTTCCTTGTAATAGAGCATTCATCATATAAGAAAAGTATTTGTTGATGTATTTTGTTTTCTAACTCCAAAATTAGGGTCCTGAGGACACGGGAACATAGTAAGAGATTTTGGTAAATATTTGAGAACATTAAAGATGAATGAATAGATGTACTCGTCTGAAATTAGCCCGCACGCTTGTTCACAGAATTGTCCTGGGCAACGCCTAGAATTAATTCAAAGGCAACAGAAGTGTCCTGATTTGTTGGGAGGAGGGGAAATGCAAGTGTTATATTAGCATGGCTGAATGAAAAGCACAATCTGGATCTTTATAAGAAAGGACAACGTTTCTTTGATTAAACACATCACTTGGCAGAAGGCCTGAAATCATGGTTAAGAGTGTTATTTTGCTGAAAACTCAAATCAGGAAACACTCAAAGGACAACAGCCATGATGGCTGTGGTCCTTGAGGTGGATGATTCCTGATGGCTGTGTTGAGAGTTTGGCTCGAGAAGAGCAAAGGGGTTATGGGAGAGTGTCCCACTGGGAAATGCTTGGGCTTTGGAAAACTTAGAGAAGGGAAAACGATCCAGAAATATTGTCCTGGGCAATCAGGGACAGCAGAGATGAGAGAGGGAGATTTTTTCATCCCCTTGTATACGAGCTGAAGCACAGCTCACCTAGAAAACTCTGATAAATATCCACTAGATGATGCTGTTTCCTCATTAGGCAAATGGGACTTGTCACGCGGGTGGTCCCCACATCACAGAGGTAAGAGTGCTGGCCTCAGGGCCTGGGATCCACTTCCAGCTCTGCCTCCCAGGGTAAGGAGGCCTGGAAGGAACAGACCTCTCTGAGTCTGGCCGGGGTGTCTCATTTGTAAAACAAAAAAATCCTGGACTGGGTGATTTCTGAAGTCTCTCCAACTACTTTTTAAAGTTTTTATTTTTAAAATTCAAACCTCAGTGATGCCTTTTATGTAAACATACTCTTTGTACAAACGTATCAGTTTTTATTTAACTAAATAAACTCTGTAAAAGATGGGCAGGAATCAAATAAACAGTGGCACACCTGTGTAGATTGGTGTCCTTCCTGGGCCTAAACAACATTTCTCATGTTAAATCTTATTTCTGTACGAAAAGAACTGTGGAGCTAGAAAGAATCTTAGAGGGTGTACCTTTCTATCCTTTACTTTTCATGTCTAATATCTAAGCATAAGCTTCCCGGGGGAGGGGGGGTGGAATCGTAATCTTTCCCATTATCACTCCTTTTTAGGGGCTGTAGCTCTGGAACTATGTACTTGTGCTCCAGGTTGGCCTTGTACTGCATTCTCTTACTCAGGCAATTTGATATCACACATGGGTTTTGAAACGCTGTTAAAACTTATTGGATCACTGAATAAAACGAATGACATAGAACACCTAGCTATTGTGTTCAAGCTACTTTTCTTGCCTACTCTTGGAACAGGGTTCTATAAAGCAGTGCTTTGCTCTGTGTTTGCTTCAGAGGTGTTCAGTTAGGTGGGAGTTAAACTCCAAGGCAAGAAGATGGTGGTGGATCAAATGCTGTAACTGTGTCCATCCCTTCCCCCCACCCAGAGGAAGTACCCAGCTCCATGGCTCTGCTTTGTGTTTACCGTAAGTGGAGCCCAGATCATTTTAACGCACAGAAGGGCTCACTACTTTTCCTGGCGAGTCCTCAGGGTCATTGGTCTGCTGTTTCCTACAGCAATTATAACAACAATTTATCCCTTGTAAACAAAATAGCATACCCTTAACCTACATACCACATTATCACAGTAGGACAAGAGAGTTGCTAACTGTGAAAGAGAACTAGCAAAATAGGGCAAAAAGAAACAAGGTTTGAAAACTCAGATGTTTTAGTCTATATCTTATAAATGCCGGTGATACATATTTCTACCTGAAAAAGACGGTGGACTTCAAATGTATTCTTCATTTTCTTTATATATCTTAATGAAGACATTTTTAGTAAATATTTAAGGAAAAAAACACGAACGGCAATGACCCCCTGACCTCCCAGTGACCCAGCAAGTCCTCTCACTAGATCAGTTCAGGCCCCGTGTTCATAGTTAACAAGGTTTCATTAGGGCTGAAAAAAATTTGCCTTTGCTTCCGAACGCGGGTTGAGCTCTGATAGGGCCCCAGCAGAGAACAGATTTCTCTTTTTTATCTTTTTGCTTCCCTGGTGTGTAATCTTGTCTTTTGAAGTAGTTGCAATCAGAACAAATTACCTAAAGAGTGGGGAGTGAAAAGATTTCCCAGTCATTGTGGGTATTTTTTAGTTTTCTTTAACAATTGTGTACCTTCCCTTAGTAATTGAAAATGATCCAAGAAATCTGTATGCACTTGGCAATGTTTTTCTAAGTGTGTGAACTAGAGAGGGCTCTTAAGGTGACAGAGGTTGCTTCAGCCAGCGCTCAGCAGCTCTGGAAAACCAGCCACCTGCCTTGTTTCCTGGTTCCCTGCCTCAACAGGGACCACAGGGAGTTTTGGGGACAGTTGCTGCTGTGGCTGCGGGAGAGTCCGAGCCCAGAAGGGGAGAGGATTTAGTGGCTGGTCTTCCGCTTGCATCCCGGATGCAGAGTTTAGTGTGGTTAGCGCGTCCCTCACAATCCTGAGAAGAAGGTAAAGAATGGTGCACCTCAGAATACGCCCTCAGTTTTTTGTTGGTGCTCCAGTCCCACTAGGATCGTGGTCATTGTCCGGAAGGCAGCCTCACCACATCTCTGAAATGCAGGGGGCACTCCCCACACCCTGTTCGTTTCATGGGTATTGGAAAATGTGTGTCTGCTTCCTGAGGTTCAGGGAAATGAAGAACATGCCTGAGTTCACTAGGATTAAGCAGACATTTGAACCTTTGAGAGGAGAGATTTCAGGGAAGGGTGGGTGTTTATGACATTCCTGGGGGATGCTTGGACGGGACACCTGCCACTTCAGGTGTCATTTCTTGAGTTTATACTTGATGAGTTAGAAATATCCGAAACAGGAACAGCCAACTATTTGCAAGGTCACCTTCTAGAGAAAGTGGCACTGCCCAGGCCTCACTCAGAAGGCTACAAGAGGAAAGGTCCACGGGAAAGAGGCCTTGACTGATGGAAAGCCAGGTGGAGAACAACTAACATCTAGTGCCTTGAACATATTACCATTAATTGAATGAATAAATGAGCAGAGATTAGAAGGACCCTTATGAGGACCTAGTACTTTCTGAGCTTCCTGTTATCCAAGATTAGGGTGTTCGTGGAATCGGCCATATCTGCAAAGTCCAGGGAGACTTCAAGAGGTGATAATGGCTCAGCTGTGTGTGGTAGGGATTTAAACAAGAAGAAAATTTGGACAGCAATTCAAGAGAGTGGATACCAGATCTGTACTTTCTAATAGGTAAGGACACATGTACCTTAAGCAAGGCAGATATAACAGTCCCAAATCAAGGTATGTCTAAGGGGGAATCAGTGCAGGTCATCTCTGCAGATGTAGTTAATCTAAAGGAGGCACAGAGGCTGAGACAGTGTAGGATTTGAGATACAACCCCCAGTCTTTCAGCAGCAAGCTGAAACTGTTGGTGCCAGCAAGATCACTCATTAGGAGACTGAGTGCAGGGTGCAAAGCCACTGGTGGCTGTGCACTCCAAGGTCAGAGCAGAACGAATTTTATCGAGGTTACCAGACCAAGTTCAAGATAAGGCCAAAAGACCTCTCTTCTCTCTTGGAACAATGCAGAAAGCCTATTTACTCCCTGGGTTACTTTAATGCTGGATAACTCAAATATTCATTTCTGTCTTCCTTTAGTCAAGCCAAATTTTTCATGTGCTTGGCCAAAAGCTATTGAAAAACCAGGATGGTAGCCAGGTTCAGAGTAATTCTAAAGCGCAAGACAAAGTATAAAGATTATTAGATTGCTCCTTGAACATAAAAACAAGTACCAGTGTAAGTTCAAACCCAGCAGCATAAAAAAGAAGTATAATTATAAATTTTAATGGTTGCAACTGAACTACGTTTTGCATGGATTTGTAAAGCAGCCTGTACAAAAAAGAGATTGAGTCATGAGCATGTCTGTGTCAGATTCTGAGTAGCACATCAATTTCTAAAATTGATCTTGAATATGTTCATGTCGGAATCATCTTAAGATGCTTCTGATATAAGCCTCGTACTAAAAAGAGTGGGATTATTTTGGAGATGTTCTAACTACGGAGTCCTCTTGAGTGGGTCACTGAAAAATCCTCTGCCATTTGCCATGAAGATGGCAGTACAGTTCCTCCTGCTTCACAAAAAGCAGGTAATCTCTGGCTGGGTCAGAGAAGTGCTAGGGGTGGAGAGGAGGAAGGATGGTGAGGAGACTGGGGCAACTCTGCTGAACCACTTGAATTTGACCTCTATTACGCCTGCCTCCAGTTTCTTCAGAGGAAAGAATGACATCAGAATATTCACAGTTATTGAAGCTTGATGGTAGATACAGGGGGTTCATTACACTATCTTTACTTTTGTTTAAAATTGTCTATTATAAAAATTAAAATACTTCTCCAAAGTAGTTCCTAGGAAATTTTTTTTTAATAAAAAGAAAGAAATGTAAGGGATTCTTGTATTCTTATTGGTTTTCTTAATTGAAAACCAACTTTATTTTATTTATTATTTTTATTATTGTTTTTCTGGCCAAACCCTGCAACTTGTAGGATTTTAGTTCCCTGACCAGGGATGGAACCTGTGCCCTCGGCAGTGAGAGCGTGGAGCCCTAACCACTGGACCACCAGGGAATTCCCCAAAACCAACTTTAAAAAGAGAAATATACATATTTAGTTATATATGCCTAATATTTTGCCTGTTTTGCACATTTGTATATGTTTTTCTCTAGCGCATAAGAGAGGAAAAGTGAAAGAGCGGGTGTTTTCCCTAAAGAGACTGTATATTTTTTTCTTACCACACTAACGCTTATAGTCTGAAAAATTCCACTAAGATATGGCAAGTAGACAACTAGAGTCCACTTTCCACTTCATGGGATAGGCTTAGGAAATGACTCTTAATTGAATCCGCACACGCAAAAGTACACACACTTGCCTTTCATTATCTCGGCAATCTTTTATGCAGGAAAACTCCAGTGAGCATTGAATCTAGCCCTGCGGTGCACTCTGGAATATTCAGTGCAGCAAGATTTCCCGATAACTCATGTTCGAGAGGGAATAGCCTTAGTCTAGCCACATACACATCATCTTCATTTTAATAATTAGGTATAGCTTGAAGTTACAAACCACAGCCTGATGTGTCTAGTTATATAGTTTAAAGCTCTGTGTGAAAACTCATTAAGTCTGGTTTTGTGTGTGTGTGTGTGTTTGTTAGTGTTAGTGTTCTCTTTTGGTGCAGGAAATATAAGTAAGTATTTGGGGGGAACCAAGTTGGTTATATTTTACAGAATATTAAATAAAACTTTAGAACCATCAATTTACTAATTTAAGAAGTTCATTCAATGAAGAAGTATTTATGGAGTACTTTTATGAGTCAGGTGCTGTGGTTGGTGCCGTGAGTACAGTAAATAGCAAAGCCATGTGGTGGCCTCTGTCTTCGTGGGCCTTTCAGACTTAAATGGGAGGAAACATTCATCTAAATGACCAGGCATGTGACTACATAATCACGGATGCTGTAAGTGCTATGAGAAAAAGACTGGGTACTTTGAGAGTATGTAGTAAGTCATCCCTGCGTAGCTTAGGTCAGGGAAGGCATCCAGAGGAGATGATATATGAACTCATATCTGAAGGGTCGGGAGAGTACCAGATGCAGGGAAAGAGCAGAGACTAATTTCAGGGAGAAACATGGCACTTCTGGACGTACCGGGAGGCCATGGCAGTTGAAGTGTGAGGGGCAGAGGGAGACTGCTAAGCAATGAAGGTAGACAGGTTAAGTCCAAGTTGAGTCCTGCAGGGCTGTGGACGCCGTGGAAAGAATTTGGTCTTTATCTTAAGAGCAGTTGGAAAGTCTATTAAGGGTTTTAAGTGAGAGATAACATGATTTGATTTATGCTTTTAAGAAAATCACTTTGACTGGAGTCTGGAAAATGGATTAGGTTGGGTAAGAGCGTCTACCGCCCCTGGAGAGGCAGCGATTAGACTATTAGGATCCAGCCTCTCAGTTGTAAATTGGGAACATGGAGGTGAGTAGAATATTATCCTGTCTCTTCAAGATCCCATGCCATGGGGAGTCAGACTTGTAAACAGATAATGATACAATGTGATGAGCTTCATATGAAAGGTGAGTAAAACACATTTCAGGAACACAGTAGATAAAGCAATTAATCTTGACTGGGAGGATCTGGGGAAGCTGCACGAGGAGTCAACTTCACCTGGCAGTCAGGTACCTAGATCCTTCTATCCTGAGGCTCTGCCTTCAGAGCCTCAGAGTCTTCTGCATCCTGCAGGAACCAGAAGAAGAAGAAGAAATGGAGAAGGCACACCAGGGTCTTAAAATTCCTGTCCTGGGAGTGACAGACATCAGTTCTGCTCACATGACATTGGCAAGAGTTAGTCACATGGATACAGCTGGGTGAAAGGGAGGCCAGGAAATGTAGTCACTGTCTGGGTCACTGCCAGTGACAACTCAACTCTGGAAATGTTGCTGGACAGAAGGCCATCTCTGCCACACATACTATACATTTATTTGTCTAGTGTCAGTGTTCCTTTGTCAGAATATAAACTCTGTGGAAAAGTGATTTTTTTCTGTTTCTATCCCTCTTGTAATTCCAGGACCAAGAACAGCTTTTGGATCCTGGTAGATGTCCAATGAGTGTTTTTCTTAATTTTGGAAGATCATAGATTGGAGGAGGGAAGGGGTTATTGTCAGTGTGGGAGTGTGGGCTGAAAAGATAGAGTCAGATCATGAAAGACCATGGCTGTGTACACTTGTAGCGAGAATGAGCATGGGCTTCCCTACAGCACCAATTTGCCCAGATCTCAGGCAAACTGGACTAGAACCAAAGCATTTGGCCACATTTTTTTTTCCATGAAACCATCTGGACAATAGTTGCACAGCAGGAATTTCTCTATTGCCATCCTGTGGCTTTGTAGATAAGCAGGCATGAATCAACCAAAACCCCAAAATGCGATTCTGTTTGATTTAACTGCAGTTGTATACACATGGCCTGTGCTCCTCCATGGGAAAGTTTTACTTCGTCCAGTGGACTGCATGTTAGATGTGTGGCATAATTCCAGATTATTTCTTTGGGTTTTTCCTCTATATGTTCTGCTAATTTAGGCTCGATCTGTTATTACACAGGTAAGTGTAGAGCATGAAGTACAATCAATGCACTTTGGGTTAAGGGACTTTAGTGGGGAGTGACTTCAGATTTTAAGCCAAGCTCTCAGGCTCCTATGTAGCCTTTCCCGGGGTCACCATATCAGACCAAATGCTGAATTGCATGGACTGTGTTTTTGATTTAGTAACTCATGTTGGGTTCCTTTGAATTATATAGCATGACCATGATATGTCAAACTAAGAGAAGATACACATGTGTATTTGGTCAACATGTGACCAGATATTCAGATACTTGAAAATATTACATAATTGACTGAACACTAGTTATGCTGACATGATCTTTGTACTCTTGTAGATATTTTTAACTGGCCACATACCTTATCTTTACATCATAAAAGTCACCCATGAGATGTGCCCTTTAAAACAGGTTATGCAATATGAATGATCAACATATGTATACACTGCTGGTTTTACAAAATCTTTTATTCAAAACTGGAAAGTGTGCTTATTATTTGCAGAAAAATCAGTCCAAAGGACTTAACCAAAACAATGGATGTGTGGTTGCAAGGATGCCATACAGAGCTATCTGAGATAGAGAGAATTTGGCAAATACCTGACAAAGCCTTCTAGCTCTTACTCTGGAGTATTTTTGTTTGAAAGACCAAGACATGTTAGGTTCAATTTATTTCATTAAATAATTTGCATCTTGGGGCAAAATTCTTTCTGAAACATCTGTGTGGACTTTGGGACCTCATATGATGTTTACCACATAATTGAAGAGTAACTACTTCCACCCCCAGAGGAGGGGATGGAAACAATGTGAAGCCCCTTATCCCAGAATCCTGGGAGTGTGAGGACATAACATTTGTGGGTAAGTGGAATGAAGCTTTGGTTCATGATTATCTATGTTATACAACTGCCTTGATCACAATTAGAGACATACAAATTAGTGTTTTTCCACTAAATAGAAGGGAGAAAAAGCCTAAGGGTAAGATGTGTGAGGATGTTTTTATCCATTTTATTATTTTTATTGCTATTTTATTGTATTTTTCTTCTTCAAAAACCAAAAAAAAAAAAAACAACAACAATAAAAAACACAACATATAGACTAAGTAAGCTATTTCTCTGAGTTAATTTGTTACAGAGATACTTGTACCTCCTAAGAGCTATCACTATCACACCTGCCTTTCAGAAACCTATTGATAACAAATTGATCTTTTTTCTCTCTAATGGAAACACTAACGAGTAATCTGATCATCAGGTAGGCGGTGTTTCCTATTTCTTAGTTTGCTAGGGCGGCCATAACAAAGTACCACAAACTGGCTGGTGTTTAAACAACAGAAATTTATTGTCTCCTAGTTCTGGAGGTCAGGAGTCTGAGGCCAAGGTGTCGGCAGAGTCGGTTTCTTCTGAAAGCAGTGAGGGAGACTTTGTTCCATGCCACTCCCCTTGTTTCTGGTGATTTGCTGGCAATCTTTGGCATTTCCTTGGTTTTGGGGATCACCACAATCTCTACCTTCATCCTCATATGGTATTTTCTGTACATGCGTGGTGTCCAAATTTCTCCTTCTTGTAAGAACACTAGTCATATTCGATTAGGGGTCCACCCTACTCCAGTGTGACTTCACCTTAACTAATGACATCTGCAACAGCCTATTTCCAAGCAAGGTCACATTCTGAAGTGCTGGGGTTAGGACATCAGCGTATGAGTTTTGTGAGGAGACAATCCATCCCCTAACACTCTCCAAACAGTGATCCTGGAGAAAGGGGAGAAGGGAGGGACATCTAGTAAGTGGAATTTATATTCTTAATGCTGCATATCCATACCCAGTTTTGTTTTCCTAGGTGGTCCATTTTTACCTAAGAAGGTGGAAGAAGCTCCTTCAAGTTTCCCTCCCTTATCGAACTTGGTTTCTGCTTGCATCTAAAAAGGATAAAATATATACATCCCACATCCTGCCCAGCAAATGTACGTGGGGATGAGATGAAACAAAGGCTGTTGCTATACTTTGAAAAAACTGATGCATTGTGTCTCCAAGTGGTAGTGTAGTTTTTTTTTTTCTTTTTTGTCACTACTCTCATAAGAGTCAATAGTTCCCTAATTGGCTGATTATAAAAATTGCCTTGATACCTTGGTATTTATGGAGACTACTGACTGAGCAGTAGGGCCTAGGAAATATTATTTTTAATGCTCTCCAGGTGATTAGCCAGATTTGGAACTACTGGTCTTGGAAAATTTCTCCTTTAAGTGTGACCACTGTCAATAATGTATATTTAACTTTATTATTCACGTGAAAGGGAAAATATTAATTGATGGTTCCAATAATGGCACCATCTATTGATTTTAGGAAGGCAGCGTGTGTTTAGTGGGTGTTCCTGGGTTCGAATTCTGATTCTATATATAACTTTTAATGCTTATATATCCATTTAGTAGATGTAAATTGGGGCAAGTAACCTTTCTGAGCTTCAATTTCATTATCTGTAAAATGAGGATAATAATGCCTTCCTTGCAGGGTTGTTGGGAGAATTAAATTGGATAACTTATGAAAAGCTGCTGGAATTCAACAAGTTTTCATTAAAAGGTCATTTCTTTCTTAGTCTTCTAATATTTTAATTTATTTTGAGTCACTATCATTAACTTTTTGTAAATGGGAAACAGTTAAAATTGATTAACTAGAACTATACACAATGTTTCCCTTTGCTCTGACTTTTATCTTTTTGATTAATATTTCTTGGATTCAAAGGTTTGAATGTGGAATTAAGATTGCTAGATGTTTTCAGGGTACACCAGGTCCTAATAGTGCTATATTAATTTTGTGGAAGAGTGAGAATGTTGGCAGTAAATCCTGAATTCTAAGCAAATGGGTGAGCTAAGAAAAATCCAGTGTGATGAATGACCCATTAACTTGTGAAGCTTGGGTACATGCTGCAGGGCAGGACAGAGCTGAAGGCACTGGACCATAATATGGTTAAGTATTAAGCCTTCTAGTAGCATGTAGAAGAGATCTCCATTGCATTCCTGTGGAATGTTTTAAGTAAGCATCTGGCTTTTAAAGAGTCACCGTTATTAAGGAATGGACTATATTTCCTCCTTAGACTCTTCATGGTATTGGTCTTCCAATAATGCCACTGGTGTCTTAAGAGTTCTCAAAGTTGGAAAGAAAATAGTGGAAAACAAGAGGGAAGTGCAACATTTATTTGCAATTGGCTGGGTCTTAGAGACAGAGCATCAGCCTTTTAATTGCTGAATCTAGTCTTTTTCCAGATTAGTTCAGGCACACTTTGAGGTACCCAATCTGAAATTCTAAGAAAAATCTATTTGATTTGTTTCCTTCTAAGCACATTAATGGCAGATGTTAGCATCCTTTTTTAGAAGATTTCTGTGCCTCTTGAGGTCTTCTACACTCTTGCATAAAACCACACAAAACAAGAAGAAAACTTATCCAGAACATGAACTAGCAAACTATTTCATTATTTATTTATTTTTTTTACATCTTTATTGGAGTATAATTGTTTTACAGTGGTGTGTTGGTTTCTGCTTTATAACAAAGTGAATCAGCTATACATATACATATGTTCCCATATCTCTTCCCTCTTGTGTCTCCCTCCCTCCCACCCTCCCTATCCCACCCCTCCAGGCGGTCACAAAGCACTGAGCTGATCTCCCTGTGCTATGCGGCCGCTTCCCACTAGCTATCTACCTTACATTTGGTAGTGTATATATGTCCATGCCTCTCTCTCGCTTTGTCACAGCTTACCCTTCCCCCTCCCCATATCCTCAAGTCCATTCTCTAGTAGGTCTGTGTCTTTATTCCTGTCTTACCTCTAGGTTCTTCATGACATTTTTTTCCTTAAATTCCATATATATGTGTTAGCATACAGTATTTGTATTTCTCTTTCTGACTTACTCTACTCTGTATGACAGACTCTAGGTCTATCCACTGCATTACAAATAGCTCAATTTCGTTTCTTTTTATGGCTGAGTAATATTCCATTGTATATATGTGCCACATCTTCTTTATCCATTCATCCGATGATGGACACTTAGGTTGTTTCCATCTCCAGGCTATTGTAAACAGAGCTGCAATGAACATTTTGGTACATGACTCTTTTTGAATTATGGTTTTCTCAGGGTATATGCCCAGTAGTGGGATTGCTGGGTCATATGGTAGTTCTATTTGCAGTTTTTTAAGGAATCTCCATACTGTTCTCCACAGTGGCTGTATCAATTTACATTCCCACCAACAGTGCAAGAGGGTTCCCTTTTCTCCACACCCTGTCCAGCATTTATTGTTTCTAGATTTTTTGATGATGGCCATTCTGACTGGTGTGAGATGATATCTCATTGTAGTTTTGATTTGCATTTCTCTAATGATTAATGATGTTGAGCATTCTTTCATGTGTTTGTTGGCAGTCTGTATATCTTCTTTGGAGAAATGTCTATTTAGGTCTTCTGCCCATTTTTGGATTATTTCATTATTGATTGTGATTAATTATAATTTGGCTGGAAAACGTCAAATATTGTAGACACTTCCATTTTTATTGGTTGGTTCTAAACATGTGTTTCAGAAGCTGCTCCATCTTCTTATGTGTGATCCATAATAATGGATGTGGCAGCACTATGTTGATGGATATTAAAAGTGTCATCAGGTTTTCTTCAGCTAGAGACAGACTGTGATGGCCTTTCATTTCCACTGACAGATAAGAGCAAAGGGAGAAGTTTTGTAGAAAAGAAATGGGGGAAAAAACCAACACAGAAAGGAGCAGATAATCTTTGTAAGAAGACTCTTGAACTGAAGCAATTTTTTCCCTGTCTAAATCCATCGGGACAAGAGAAGTAGCACCTTTAGAAATGCTGAAAAGAGTCAAGCAGGTATCAGACCCAGACTCTAGAGAAGGATGATAGTAGTTACTGACAATGCTGAACATCGGAATTGTCAGACCAGAAGAAGGTAACAATGTGAGACAAGTCCTGGAATGAAATGGATCAATGTATGGTATCTGTGTATTTCAGCCAGAATATCTGGGGAGCCACCAACAGGAAACAGAAGGTTGATCACTGAAGACTTTGACCCTATGGAGTCCAAGGTGGGGCTCTTTGGTTGACCAGATGGCCTGATGTTTGTTTTTCGGTAGAAAGGGGCCAAAGGCAATGTTTCTCAGAGAGGGTACAAAAGAGAATGCCTGAGCCCATCATAGGGTAATATAAAATAAATATATGTTGAGCTGAACCATCGACCTGGCCAGTAGCCAGAATAGCAGAAGCAGAGAACTTTTCAGGGTCAAACTGAGACATAAAAAAATGGGGAAGCTGGGACCCTTGCAACTTATCCACATCCCAAAGGGTGACAGCATGGATCGGAGATGAAAGGAAATTACGCCTAAGAACAGGTCTTAGAGTTTTGCTTTTAGATACTCACTAGCTTAGAAAAGTCAGGGCCTAGTTTTCTTGATTTCAGAAAAACAGAATTACTGATTAAACAAGACCATGGTTGTCCTACCAGTCGAAGTGAGCAAACACTGGAAATGCTACAAAGGCAACTCTTTGCAATGCAAATTGGTGCCGTGGGAGACTTTTGCTCAGATGTCTCTGCTAAAATGCCTGTGAATGTCTGCACAATTGTACTATGGCTGTGGCGGGGAGAAGTTTTCCATAACTTCCAAGCTTTATGGGTAGAAATAATAACTCAGATTAAGCATCGTCTGAAAAATAATTTATTATCATTCTCAAGAGAAATAGGTTTTCTGCTACAGCAGCTCAATGCTTCACTGTTGAACTGTTTCATTCATTCATTCATTCAACATTTAATCTGGGCACTCAGTGTCCAGCAGGCATGGTGCCTTCATGTACTTGCAGACTGCATTTGTACTGATTGTTTCCCTGTGACTACACATTTAATACCATCTAGACAAGGACAGAATGTAAATATGGCGGCAAGTTATAGATGGAGTCTTAGGATGAAGGATTTTAGAAACATAACAACATCAATTATTTCTATGAAAAGCCACGACATAAAAAGCTGTCTTCCAACAACGTGATTTGAAGAAAGAGATTTATTTATAGTTTACCAGATCTCATGATCCAGTTGGACAATTCATCTTTTCACAAAGAAATTTCAGAAGAATCTGTCTCATTTCGAGTTTCTCCACATCCACAGAGGGAGGAGCCATCAAACTTTGTATTTACTTTGTAAAAGTCTCTCAATCATGCATAGCTTTTCTAGAGCATAAATCTCAAAATACCTCCCATGTAACATTAAACTAAAAACTTGAAAGCGGTGTCAAGGAAAAATAAAAAATAGTTTAAATTCTCCTTTTTTTTTTTTTTTACATTTTTTTTTACATTTTTTTACATTTTACATTTACACTTTTACATTTTTTTACATTTTACATTTTTTACATTTACTTTACCAGCTGAGATCAGAGCTTGTCTTGCCTGGTGTCACAACAGCCAGTGTTTACTGTGGCTTACAAAGGTGCTAAGTGCTTCACACATATTAAATCATTTAATCCTGGTAACAACCGTGAGAGATTGGCACTGTTTCTTTCCCTGTTTTACAGATGAGGACCTAGAGGTGCGGATGCCAGGTAGTGACCAAGGTCTCAATGCTAGAAAGTGCAATTTTGGGGTATGAACTTGGACAACATGGCTCCAGAATTGGTCCTCTTGACCACTACCCTAGGTTAGGAGAAGCAACAAGGCCAAAGTGGGTGGTTATGTGCCAGTTGCCTTCCACCTCTCAGGTCTTGATTTATTTCCAGTCACTATCTCAGCCTTGTTGTAAATGAGAAGCAAGTTACAGCTAAAATGTAAGAACTGAAATGACACACAGCGTTCTTATTACTCTTTGGTCAAGGGCTCTAGTGCGCAAGTGTATTGGGGGCTGAAGGCGGGGGAGAGAGTAGAGGCAGAAAACAGGAAGTTATTTAAGCCAGTGGCAGCCCCAGATTATGATAATAGAAATGTGGGCCCTCTCAACTTAGTAAATAACAGGACTGGTTCCTAGGTCAACGACTTATCCCTGACTTACTTCAAAGTTCACCCAGGTGGTGGTAGTGGTGGCGGTGTTGAGGGATGCAATGAGAGAAAGAGAGAGAGAGAGGGAGAATTGATAACTGGTATTAGATACCGGGATGAATTCAGATCAGATACCTTCAGGAATAGAGATGTGGGAAATCTAGGTGGAATGGCAGAACTAAAGAACATCTCTTTTTTAGATTTAAGGAAGTTGGAACTAATCATTGGTGCGACTTGAGATAATCGTCATTTCCTCAGGAATAGAAACGTGTGAGAGGAGCCCTAGGTCAGGGTGAATGTCTTTGGTGTTGGAAAGGAGAGGGAGTGGGTGATTGGCATTTATCTGGAGCCAGGCTCATAGCAGCAACCTGCCAACGGCCAAAAGGGCCGTAGCGAGAAAGGCTTCTCCCAATAGAAGGCTTTTTGAATTTTGCTGTGTGAAGAAGGGAAGAGAGCTGAGAGAGAAAAGCACCTCACCAAAATGAAGCTTTCAAGTGTCTTCCAGAAATACCCAGGCCAGTCAGCGGATATGTGAGCCTTGTGCCCACCCCACCTTTCATGAATCCTCTTGAAAGCACAGCCGGTACCTCAGAAGGCTTCCTTGCCTTGCCTAGCTGCAGGAATGTTCATTTCCATCCTGGTCTCTGAGCGCAAAGTAAAGCATTAGATGTGTTTCTTGGGCCTCTCACCGCCGCGGCCTCTCCCGTTGCGGAGCACAGGCTCCGGACGTGCAGGTTCAGCGGCCATGGCTCACGGGCCCAACCGCTCCGCGGCATGCAGGACCCTCCAGAACCGGGGCACGAACCCGCGTCCCCTGCATCGGCAGGCGGACTCTCAACAACTGCGCCAACCAGGGAAGCCCCAGGTGTGTTTCTTTTTGTTACCTGCACAGCAAACAGACTTCCAGTGGCAAGGACTTGTCTACATCTGTGTGTCCTGCACACCTGCTTCTCACTTTCACTCATGTCAAAAGGAAATTTTCTTCACTTGTGAAGGCTTTCATTTGACCTGCAAGATGTTGGCCTCCAATCTGGTAAGCAGGCTTCCAAACAAGCTTAATATCATTGAGTAAAAAAAGAAAAAAAAGTCAAATATTTGTTTTATTTCTTCATTAATATCTACAATGTTTGCCCTTTGCCATTCAGGTTTTAAATAAATATATTTAGTGGTAGACATTTACTTTGGTCACCTTATATTCTTCTCAGAGGATTTCGAGGCTCTGAAGGAGGCCAGAATGAAAGTTGACTATTTTATGAAGGTCTTTTTTCTCTATCTCTGATAGTCCCTGATCTCCTGAGATTTGCTACAATTTGAAAAGCCAGCTCCCAGTAAGCCAGGTACACCTCATTTTAAGAGAAAGATGTTACAATGCTTACAAAAGATTTTGCTTTAAAGGTACTCACGACAGTTCTGCTCCAAATAAAGCCTCTCTTTTGCTTTTGGAAACCATTTGTATGCCCTTTTCCAGGAACAAGTTTACTTGAATGCTAGAACTTGTCCTGAGGAGAGAGGAAGAATGTTCAGGAACTCTCAGGTGATTGGAAGGATGCTCTTTTGGGGAGTCTTGTTGCTTAGTGATAAAATCCCCACGGGTCAGCACTGTCATCCTTTCTGGCCAGACATTTCCATCCTGATGGGGCTAGAACAGGTAAAGAGGTGAGGTACAGCCAGAGGCCTGGTGTGGCACAAGGAACCAGCCCAGCCTCAGGCTTTGGGTGTCCTGAGGACCCAGCCCACATCCACCACTGACTGGATTTGGGAGCTTGAGTAACTGCTTTAATCCCTGTGAGGCTTGGTTATCTTCCTGGGAAAGTAGAGCCAGTCACACATACTTCACAGGATTATGGCTGAGACTGAACTCTCCCCTACCCTCCTGATCCCGAGTTTTGCTTGGATAATTCCTGCCCAGCCCTCAGTTCCCAGCTGAGATGTTAAGTCTTCAAGAAGTGTTCCCTGACCTTGTCTGGGTAGGAGTCCTCCTATGGGCCCCAACTTCACCCTTTTCTCCTATCATAGCCCTTTTCATACCATATCACATGTCTCTTGCCCATAAACTGCAAGTTCTGTGAGGACAGGAAACAGATATGTTTTGTTTATCTGGCATGTACCATACCACCTGGCCCATTGTCAGCTCTTGATATTTGTGGAATGGAATCGAATTAATGCATTTAAAATACCTAGTGCATGTGTTGCCTATGATGGTGGCTCCTTTTCTGTCCTTGCTCTTTCTTGAATATCTTACAACTGTAGGTGGACTATTAATAATCTAATAGCCATTTACTCTCACTATTGGATTTCTCTTCCCCCCAAATTGATGCCTAGAGCTAGAACTTCTTGATTTCTCTGTCTCCATAGGCACATTTCTGCATAAAATTGCTCCCGGTTTGCATCAAACAGCCTTGTTTTGCAAATTTCCTGAAACTATTAAAAGCTATTGGATGTAGCCCTGTGAGACCAGACATCCCCTGAGGAACCAAGGAGGTCTTGGCAGTTAGGTGATTAGACCCTGGATGAACAGGTCTCAGTGGTGGGGAGAAGAGAAGGTGAGGAGTTTGGGAGGGAGAGAGGCTGGATTAGATTTGGGGTTTGAGGAGGACCCAACTAGGAAGAGGGGAAGAGATTTGACACAGGGGATGCTGACCCGGCACACAGACTACATAGTTAGCAAACGAAAATACTGAAGGTAAGATGATGTGTAATGGTTCATCACTGATGTTTTCTTCTGAAAAGAAAGGGTGAGGGAGAGCAACAGGTAAGATAGAGCAATGGTAGCAAAGAGGAAATAAGAGCTGCTGCCATACTAGCATTTGGCCTTGAGACCCAGTGGGACCCCTCTTGGAGTAATGGTGGTGCTGATTTTTCCCACATTGCTTGGCCCATCATTAGCTCCTTGTGGCCTCACCTGGGCCTGCCCATTTCCTGTCACCTGCTGCCCAACGGAAAGCTTTTTCTGATTGCTGTAAAACTTGGCTGGGTTTGAAGTGTTAGGATGCTTTTGAGAAAAAGTTCAGTTCTATTGTCAATTCTAAGTGATAGTGAGCTTCTTTAAGAGTAATGATTAACTTCATGGCTAAAGGTCACTGAGAGATGAAAGTTGAAGTAATTCTCAGGCTATTTAAAGTAGCTCCTACTCCTTTTTGTGGAATACTGGGAAACTTCACTGAGGAAAGGTAAAGGGGAAAAGGAAGATAAGTCTACATGCCCTCAGAGGATGGAACACTAAGGAGTTTCTCTGTAGCTTAGGTTAATAAACATAGTTCAAACCATCTACATTAAGATCCAGGTTTTCAGAAAAGGCATACATGGAGAGGAATTAAAGGTTTTAGTGACCTAAAAGGAGCAGTGGTTGAAGGGTCGAGTGGTAGAGTGTGAACAAAGTGTATTCATCCAGTGACTCTCTGACAGAAAGTGTAGGGATGCCCCCAACCAAAACAGCTCTCCTTTGCTTGCTTCCATCACGTTTTCCAGATGCTTGTTTCTAATTTTTTTTTTTTTTTGGTTTCACCAGTTTTATATGTACTACCAAGTAAACTGACCTTCTTATACGTACTTGTGTATTCTGTGAACTGCGGGTCCCCAATCCAATCGGTACCATTGTTAGCCTTTAATATTCTTCCACCTTCACCGACTCAGTGCACCTTCCTGCCCTGTGCTCCTTTGCTTCTCTAATACAAATACTTCCAGGGACCAACTCCTTTAATTTTTATCAGTTTATCACCACTGTAAATCTGCTGGCTGGCTATCCCAGATCTGGGTACAGAGAGACTGGATGGGGGTGAATGGGACAGGGAAGGTAATTTGGGAATCTGGGATTCTTCACACGAAAGTGCAGGGGAAAGTAGGCAGAAGGTGCTGTTATCATCATAAGAACTGGGTGCCAGGTACACCCTGGAGCTTGGCCAAAGAGCACTGAGAGGGGAAACCCTTTCTGGGCCAACCAGAAAGGAACGACCCTGCCTCACAATTCGCCCCGAGGGCTACCCTTCTCCTTTAGATTAGGGGTGGTTGAATGAGCAGTGCTTGTCTGACTGCCTTGCTGGATTGTTTGTTCCCCTAGAGTGAAAAAAAATGTTCTAATGCCTTTGACAACCTAATCATTGATACACACACACACACACACACATCTATACATCTATATATATATATATATACACACATATATATATATGTATATGTATTACATAAGATTGGGGGATTCTAATTTAATCTATCCTGGAAAAAAACAATCTAAAGGAGAAAAATGTCAGGGTTCCCTGTCAAGTGATTAAGGTAGGAAACAGATTAAATACAGTCTTTTCATTCTAATGCATATCCCTGAGCCCTCCCCAGCTTTGGGTGTAGGAGGTGATAGAGAGAAGAATTAGGAGATGAGAGAAAAAGATCGGAGATTCTATGTCGACGTCTATGGCACCCTCCAGGCTGGGCACAGTCTCAGAGTGAACGACGATTCTCCCAGGAGTGGATGTAATTTGGTTGTGAGGCCTATGGTCCCATAAAGGCCCTCAGTCCCTCTCAGTCCTTGTGTCCTATACAACTTCCTTGTCACTGTTCCTTAGCTCTGTGCCATGTTGTGCACTCCTGAGTATTATGCAGTGACTTGTTCATATATATTGTTTACCAAATAAAGGTAAACACACTAAATGTCTATCAATCGAAACATACTTTTCAAACTAAAATAGTCTAACTAAAATATTATATAAAATATAACTAGACAAGTTTAAAGTATAAATGAGAATCAGAACCAAATCTCTTTTTGTCTCTACTGTTTGGACTAAGGGTGAGGCAGACATAATGAAACTTGTTAGTCTCTTCCCAGCTTCCATTTTCACTTATTCAGTCAACAATCATTGTGTGTTGGGGAAGGGCCTGGCACAGGACAGGGCACAAAGGTGTGCAAAGTAAGCACTATGCCCACCCTTTGGGCACCTATGTTCTGTTGGAAAAACAGACATGAATTAAATAATCACACCAGCCTGTGATTACAAACTGTGATCTGTGCAGTGGAGTGGGAGTGCTGTCCACTCCGGATTCCCTTGCAGAGGATGGAAACCTGGTGCTGATTTCATAGCAATGTTGGGCCCTAGATTGAAGAGGCTGGACCCTATGGAGACCTACATCTCAAGGTTATTCTTTCTGCTGTGAAGTTGAAAAGAAGAGAATGAACTCAGTTGCTGAAGACTTGATTGGACAGTGAGAATTTTATTAGACTCAGGACGATATTCCTTTGCCTAATAAGCTTCTAGTAATCCTTTTCTTGGGTCACTGAGAGTTCAAGTTAAACTGACATGACTTTGGCTCCAAATCTATGAGGTCGAGGCATTTTTAAGATCCATCTTTGGAGAAAAATTAGCTTTACAAAGGCTCCACCAAATTTCAGATGATGTTAAACTGCTTTTCTTCCGTTAGGAATGACATTTAATACATTAAATTGAGCGCTAGTAGCAAAAAATTTAATTAAAGTAGTAACACATAACGGCTAAAATTTAAAAAAAACTAAAATAAAAGTGACTATAAACACATATTTTAACCCTTTGTGGAACTTTAAAAATGTCTTCAATAAATTCTCAGGAAATTAGAGTTCCAATTTTATGGCAAAATGATAAATTCTTAATACATATAAGTGGTGATGTTTTGTTTAAATTCTGAAGTTTGTCCATTAACTTTACTATAAATTGAAGTGGCCGTAGAGAATTTTTCATACCTAAAACAGATATGAGAAAGTTGATTTGAACACTGAAATCTCTTATTTCCTTCATGATCATATTCTCATAGAATTTTAGAACTTGAAGTGCATAGAGTTTACATTTATAAGTAATTGTTTTCCCATTTCTTCACCCTGTAAAAATTTCGATTTCTCTTTCTCCTGATATCAGACCCCCATGCCCACTGTCTCTTTACTGCTTGCCTGTTCCTTGGTTACTTCACACACCAATCTATATAATTTGATTTCAAAGGTCTGCAAACTATTACTGCAGTAAAAGGATTTGTAATTTATTTTAGTGATAGACCCTTTATTGATAGTTCCCTCTTGATCTCCATGATACTGCATCTGTAAGGGACATTTGTTTAGTGCTCAACTAGGGCTTGAGCCATAGCTTCACATGTTATAGTGAGCTCATTTGGTCATGTCTCCTGGTTCTGTTTTTTTGTGTGTGTGTGTGTGGTACGCAGGCCTCTCACTGTCGTGGCCTCTCCCGTTGCGGAGCACAGGCTCCGGACGCGCAGGCCCAGCGGCCATGGCTCACGGGCCCAGCCGCTCCGCGGCATGTGGGATCCTCCTGGACCTGGGCACAAACCCGCGTCCCCTACATAAGCAGGCGGACTCTCAACCACTGCGCCACCAGGGAAGCCCCTGGTTCTGTTTTAATAACTTCTTTAGCATTAGTAGCTTGACACTGGCTAAGCTGACCTTTTACTTAGAGCTGAATCATTTACATTAATCCACAAGGTCTGGACATTCTCAGGAGGCCACCAGTCACTGTAGTCACTAGTGTAAGTTCAGCAAATGCCTGCAATCTTTTGCATTATCCAACTTCCACTCTGGGTATAAAGAAAGGCATGACTTGCTTTCTAAGAGATGGGGAAGATGAAAGTGGTTTCCAGCCATAACAGTAGTAACAGGCTATAAGAACTTGGTCTTCATAGGGGATCCTGTTCCTTTCATCAGAGACCATGCAACCATGCCTATGAATTCTTTCTTTGTTGCAGCTTGACACAGTGCCAGATAACCAATCAACAGGAGACCTTGTCTCCTCAAAGAGCTTGTCTGATGCTTGTCAGCAAGTCCTATGTGTCCACCTGCACTCTACCCCTACCAATTATCAAGCCCAGCTGTGAGAACACATGTACATATACTAATCCAATATGGAATTGAATCAGAGGAATGAAATGACAGGGAATACAGACATATTAGTTCTATTTCATATTTTCAAGGGTGCTTTTGCCTTTTACTGAAAGGAACCATAAAAATTAGCCAAAGAAGACTTATGGCAACCTCCCCCCTGCCACCCTACTAATATTGCTGAGGACATTGTCCATCATAATTCTCAGCATCCAGGTGAGTAATTTCTTTTAGTTTTAAGTGCTGAAAATGTTTTGCTGTCTCTGGGAAACTGGTGTTTTCTCCTAATGAAGGATGTGTGAAAACAATGAAACTGACAGTGTTCCCCTTTTTACTTTGGGTGGCAAGAAACTCAGAAATGATTTGCAAACCAACCATTGTTACTTTGTTGGACCTTTTGGCCCATAAAGTGGAGTCCTACTTTTTCCTCTGATTTTAACAGTGTAAGCTGATTTATATCTTTCTTGGTGTTTATTTTCATTGTGCTCTTATATGGCATATATTCCTTTTAAGTCACCTCAGAACCTTTGTGATTTAAGGAAGGTTATCAATCAATTAATTAAAAAAAGCTAGGATAGGAATTTCCAATGATTCTCATACACCCAGTTTTCCTACACCATTTCTGACAATGGTCAGGCTCTGTGTGGTTTTGCGTTAGCATGTCAGGAGGAGGGGCCTGGGAGGGAAAGGTCAGGTTTCCTTGACGCTGGCTTTTTTTGGATACCTCTCGCTGTTTAAAAGGCCAGCTTATTTGTCTCATTTGAGCCAAGCTGCCAGGGATTCTGAGAGTCAAGCCTCCTTCTCTTGGAGGTAAAGGGATTCACGTTTGAAAGAGGCAATTTCTCCTCATAGGGAAGCAAAAAGTATAAAATCTTGGAAATTTTAGAACTACTGTGTATGTAGAGTTCTTCTGTATGTAGAATTCCAGGTTTTACAACATCAAGAGCAATAACAGGGAATAATTCCCTGGTGGTCCAGTGGTTAGGACTCCATGCTTTCACTGCCAAAGGCACGGGTTCAATCACTGGTCAGGGAACTAAGATTTCACACACACACACACACACACAAAAGTACACTGGATGAAGTGGCACATTCACACGTGTAGAACTCCAGGGTAGCCCCTCTACCCTTGCCTTTGAAGGTCTGCGCTCAACCCTGAATATCGTTCCGCGTTCCCCACCTCCTCTCCCCATCCCGTGCGCAGGGAGTGTAACATTAAACAGCAAAGACAAAACGCTATGACAGGTTGAAGAGAGACCACAGAAAAAAAGAAGAAGTTTTATATTTAAAAACCCTTGAAGGTACTTTTTTTCCTGCTTTTTAAACAAGGGACCCTGCATTTTCATCTTGCATTTGTCCTCACCAAATTATACCGCTGGCCAGGCTGGGGAGCTTATAAGAAAACAGGTTCTCCAGCCCCATCCCAGATCTACTAAATCAGAATGTGCATTTCTAAGATTTCTAGGTAATTCATCTACATGTCAAGGTTTGAGAAGCAGTCATCTAGTTGTGTTCTATCCAATATGGTAGCCACTGGCTGCATGTGGGTCTTGAGAGCCTGAGATGTAGCTGGTCCAAACTGAGATGTGCTGTAAGTATAAAAAACACACCAGATTTTGAAGACTTCGTATGAAAACAGAATGTAAAATATTTCATCATTAATTTCTTTATTGATTAATGTTGAAGTGATGACATCTTAGATATATTAGGTTAAATAAATATTATTCAATGTAATTTTGTTTCTTTTTATTTTTTTGATAATAAAAAATAAAAGCTAGGAAATGTGACATTACAAAGTGGCTCGAATTTGTGGTTCATATTTGTGCCTCACATTATATTTGTATCGGACAGCACTGGTTACAGCTCCAATTCTACTTCTTTTTCCATCTAAGCTTTCTTATTCTCTGTCCTATTTTTTCAGGAAAAGATTAAATAAAAGTACTAGAGTCAGTGTAATGATTTAACATGTTACTATTTCCAGATAACACTGAATTTTAACTGGGATCTTTAATACCTTATTCCATTGTAATATTCTATAAGTTTAGCTTACATCAGTATCACCTGGAGGGCTTGTTAAAATGTGGATCGTATTGCTGGATCTTGTCCCCAAAGCGTCTGACTCAGTCCAGCTGAGGTGGGTCCCAGGAATTTCCTTTCTAACAAGTTAGTTCCCAGATGATGCAAAAAGTGTGGGACTGTTCTCACAGCTTTCAATGTTGGCTACACATCAGAATCGCTGGGGTAACAAAAAAAATTACCAGTGAGTGCCTAAACCCCACCTCCAGAGATGGTAATTTAGTTGGTTTGGGATTGGGCTTGGACAATGATATTTTTAAAAGCTCTCCAGGTGACCCTACCACACAGCAGGGTTGAGAATGAATGCCTTAATTCAAAAGCAGTAGTAAGTGGGAATTACAGGTATTGCTGGCCCAGGGCCAGAGCAGAGATGCTTTCCTTTATTCATTTTCCTTTGGGGGTATAGAGAGCAAACCACACGTTTAATCTCCGCCCTAACCTGACGTGACACGTAGGCTAATTGGCATCATTTAAATTTCATCAGCGATGAACTGGGATTCAGGGAAATACAGTGATCTGCCCACACTGCACAGGAAAATAATGGGAACTCAGTGCCCCCTCTTCCTTACTTTGAACATCCTTTATAAGCCCCTGATGTGCTAGAAGGTCGAGACCTGGCATTTCAGCTTCTCTCTCCTGTGTTGCCCTGTGTGGTTGGCACCTCTCAGTGGCTTTGATACACAGGGCTCAGTCTGGGCTGTGCAGAGATATTTGATTTACTTCGGAGAAGTTTGGCATCAAACGAAGTTACCAGCTTCACTTGCAATTCTGGTGTGTTTCTCAAGAAGATGCATTTTAAAAATAATTTAATCTCTTGTGTTTGCCTTCAAGCGACAGGAAAAAATGTGAATATGAATTCAGTTTGATGATGAATCACCGGTTTAGCATAGCCTTTGATTGGACTGACTCACTTGGTGTATGACTCATGTGTTATTGGATTTATATTGTTTGAAGACGGCTTGCTATGACCCCTGGAGATGTTGTGTTTTCTTCTTAATTTTTGAAAACCATTGTTTGCAGTGTATAAAAAATAAAAAGAAAATACAAATGGTTAACACATAAATATTACTATAGATACACATGTATATATACACTAAGACTTTATCAGGGAGAGAGACTACTTCTTAGGTTATGACTATAAGGTAAAGTCGGTTATTTGTTTGACCAGATCAATAATAAATATATTTTGTTTCTTGACAGTATGATCGATGTGCATGAACAACCATCCCCACGATATGTATTTTGAGTTGCTTCTCGATAGTTTGGATGAGTTCAAATGATAGTTTATTTGTCTCTGCTATTTTGGTCCCAGTAACCAGTGGTAAAGATTCACGAAGTGATTGTGACCATTACGAATGTAAGCATTTTTTAGTTCAAATTCCTTAGGTTTATTTCTTGAGTTTTGGCTTAGATTACAGGGGTTATACTAATTCTCAGTACCTAAGGACATGTTTTCTATTTCCTTTTCTTTCTTAGATATATACAAATCAATTTCATGTTTTCTGGGTTCTAGATTTAATATCACACTACTCCATTGCCTTCCATTCTTTCTAGAAGAGGTGAGACACTTGTTGCAGATGTGGGTCTGCCCATGGCTTTGCTCTTTGGAAGAGTTACTGTCTTTTACCTTGATGATTATTCATAACTCATGGAGAAGATATCTCTTCACAAACCAAATGGTAGGTTATTGCATGACAGAAATCAATCTTTTAAATCAAAGCCTCCAAAGTCATATGCTGATAATTTTAACAACATCTCTTAAAATGACCAGAAATAGGTATTCTTTTCTTGGGACAACCCATGACATAAAAGATGTTTTAAAATACCTGACCTTTCCAAATACTAGTAATGTGAAGGAAGCCACATTGATTTGGGATACTGAAATAAGCACCCTAGATGAAGTTTACAATTTTGGATCTCTGATATAATGAGTAAATAAAGTCTCTAAATAATACAGAAAACTCATTTTAACTCATAATATTTTCTCTTGACACACTGTTTCACAAAGTTAATAAAAACTGTGGAAATGGTTGATTTTTATCCCCTTTTCCTTCCCCAAACTTCTGTTGATGAAGATGCTATGATCAGTAAAATGTTTAAAATGACTCTAGTAGGTGTGCAGAGAGCCTATGTATTTTTTAAATGAATAATTTAGAGTTTATCTGAAAGAATTGACTGTGAAAGACTTGGCAGACATCATTAAACCAACTCAATGTAGATAATTAGTAAATACAGGAAGTTTGCTAAACCAATCTGGGAAATCTTTAAAATCTGTTTGATGAAAACCTATATAGGTATATACACAGGCAGATATCTTTAATTTTCCCCTAATATTTTTTTGGTATATTTGTCTCTAGTCTAGAGTACACAGAGACTTTTAGCTCCAAATAACAGAAACACAATACAGACTCTTTAAAGCAGAAAAAGAAATGTTATGAATTGAGGGGCCCAAGTTTGTTTTCAGAGCTCTGTCTCTCTCCATCCTGCTTCTCTTGACTGCACTTCCATATTGTCCTCATTCTTATCTATTATCTAAAAAAGATGGCTTATTGTTCATGGTTAGAAAAAATGACTGTAGGCAACCCCAGATTTCATTTTTCTTTCAACTTGCCACTCTAGAGAGGGGGAAACCCTTGCTTGTATTACTTCTACATATGAAACCTCAGCAAAGACACAGGCTGATCCTGGTTGGGTCATAGGTCCATTCCTTAACAAGTCATAATGGCCAGGGGAAGGCTTACTCCTGCCTTTCCCATAGGAGACTGGGAATGGGTAGAGTCAGCCTCATTAACACTACATAAACTGTATTTTTTTTTAAAGGAAAGATATGTACTGTTACCAAAAGAAAAGAGAAAGGGGGACTGGATGGACAAAATACAACAGATGGCTACTATTTGACTCTTTCATTGTTGTTTTGGTTTTTATAAGCTATAAATTTAGTGGCAAATTTGTCTTGTCTAGTGATTTCTACATAGGTTTTTGAGAGTATGAGTGTGTATGTGTGCACACATTTTTGTTTTGTTTCAAATATATGGTTATATTTTTTAAAGAAACATTCAGTTTTTACTGGGAAAATATATTCACCCATGTCCTGAACTCATCATGTCCCCAGAGTTTGTCCTCAGCATTGCTTTGGAAGTTCTGACCTAGAAATGATCTGGTTAATAACCACGTGGAGAAGACAGATGTGGAAATATAGTGTGGAAAGGAGAAATAAATTCTTCATTAGTTCTACAATACTACTTTAAAAAATTTTAAATGTGGGCAAACTGTTTTTCTCCACTGCTGCAAGAGCACCATAGATTAGTTTGCCTATTTTCTCAGCATATGTAAATGAGATCATATAGTGTATACTCTTCGGTGTCTAGCTTACTTCACTCAACATGATATTTGTGAAATTCCTCTATGTTGTTAAATGTTTGTCCTTTTATTACTCTTTGGTATTCCATTGTATGAATATGCCACACTTTACTTAACCATTCCCATTCTGTGGTTGGTAGACATTTGCATTGTTTCCAATTTCAAGCTACTGTGAAGTGTTGTTATATACATTTTTAGTTATGTACTATGCTGTTTGAGAAGCATATGTATACATTTTTCTTGTTCATATACTTAGGAGAGAAATCACTGTATCATAGTGCAGTTGCCCCTCCATGTGGGCAGGTTCAGTCAACTGCAGACCAAAATTATTTGGGGTAGAAAGTTCTAGAAAGTTCCAAAAAAGAAAAACATGGATTTGACATATGCCAGTAACTATTTACGTAGTGTTTACATTGTATTAGGTATTATGAATGATCTATAGGTGACTTAAAGTATATGGGATTGACATGTACATATATTTAATGGATAACCAACAAGGACCTACTGTATAGCACTGGGAACTCTGCTCAATATTATGTAACAACCTAAATGGGAAAGGAATTTGAAAAAGAATAAATATAGATGTAGATGTAGATGTATAAATACAAGTATGTATGTGTTTAGTAGATGTGCCAATTTTATTTTTTGAAGTGATTGTACCAGTTTATAGTCTTACCAACAATTAATGTGAATTCTAGTTGTTTTCACATCCTTACTAACAGTTAATATTGTCAGAGTTTTAAATTTTAGCTATGTTAGAGGGTGTGCATATGTTTTCTTATTGTGGTTTCAATTTGCATTTCCCCATGACTAATGTGTTTGAGTATCTTTTCATGTGTTAACAGGTCATTTGTTTATTTTATTCTGTGGAGTGCTTGTGCCAGTCTTTTGCCCATTTTTCTACTGGGTTGTCTTTCTTTGTCTTATGGATTTAGAAGAATTCTTTATATATTCCGGACACAAAACTACACAACCCTATCCCCCCTCCCACACGCACACATTTGTGGCTTGGTTTTTCAGTCTTAACTGTATCATTAGATAAAGAATTCTTATTTTATTGTATTTCAGTCTATCACTCTTTACTTTTACCCTTAGTGCTTTTTACATCTTCTTCAAGATTCTTTTGGGTATTCTTGGCCCTTTGCATCCCCATGTACATTTTACAATCAGCTTGTCAATTTCCATGACAAGACTGCTAGTGTTGGGATTGCTTTGAATCAGAATTTTAGGAAGATCTCTCTTAGAAAGTCACATTTAGGCTGAGACATAAAGGATTAGAAGGAGCCAGTTACATAAGGTGGGTGTGGAGGGGGGCAGAATTTTCTAGGGCAAAGGGAATGTAATGTGCAAAAGCCCATAGTATATAAAAATTTAGCTGCAAGGTGACCTGTGTGGCAGAAGGAAAGGGACTGAGGTGAAGCTGGCATGTTGATCAAAACCCAGATCCTACAGTTTTGAAGGCCGTGGTAAGGGGTTTGGATTATCAAGGGATCAGCAGAGACTTAGAAATCGTTGCTTTGTTTGCCTCCTGTTGAAATGTGTTTGTTAAGAAAAGACTTGTCTTTGGCATTTATTCAACTTTTAAAAAACAGGTGATTTAACTTGAAAAGCCCTCAGAAATTCACAAAGCTCTCATTTGATTCTCTTTGACATGTTTATAATACGAGTTTTATTGGATTCTTTGACTCAGATTTGGGCTGAATAATACCCATGGGTACTTTCTGAACTCATTTAACTCCCACAATTCCCTGTACTTGAACTCAGTGCACTAAACCATTTCTTTGAAAACTAGGCAAAAATATCCCCCACACCACGACTCAGTATATGTTCACTTCATGTCTGTTTCATTCTTCTTTGTTCACTGGGAAGAGTCACAAAAGAGATGAGTCAACCGTAAATGCAGGAGTGTGAATCTGTGCCCATTATCCTCAAGCACCCATGGAAACACTTGTAGTTTAGAACTCTTATCAAAAGGCCTTTTGTTATTTCAAGGGCAGCGCTAACATATACAATGACTATATGTTTTTGATTGCTTCAAAGAATCTTTGCTATTCTCTAGAAAGAATGCAGCTGCCTTAGCAATTGCAACACCACTCCGCGTATAAAATGCTCTTCAAGTGAGTCCAAGCTGTTATATTGATGTCAAAACGGGCAGCCTTTACAGTGGTACTTTATATCAGAGTGATTATACATGGCTCTAGAAAGTAAATCCTTGTAACTTGGTCTTAATATGGTAAAAAAAACAATGCAGTTCAGTACATAGTTGAGTAACTTTATGGACAAGCTACAGCGATAGACTCTTCTGAGGATAATACAAAGATGACCAAGGCTAAAAAACTAATACTTAGGGCCTTATCTATTCCAGAGCACAGGGGAGTAGGGTTCTCTTATAGAAAATAATGTGGGTCGAAAAAAAAAAAGAAAATAATGTGGGTCAAGTGAGAGGAAATGGAAGAATAAGACACGAGTAAGGGAGAATTTAATAAGCATAGGTGAGTTATAAATAAAGCGATGGTGTAATCCTTGCTTTCCCAGCTCTATGTGGCCTTGGTAGCCCTGGCCTCACCAACATGTATGATCTGGAAAAGTCTTTCACCTGAAATCACGTACTGAGTAAGTTGAGGTCAGTCTCTTCAGACCATATAGTTAATCCTGGATCTGAGCTCCACTCTGAACTCCTGAGCCCTTGTTACGGTACAGCCTCTTCTCTGAGGGCATGACCATGCTCCCCAAGTACTCAGCTACTGTGTGGGCTGTGTAACAAATGAGACAGCCCCCTGAGGCTCCCATGCTTTCTCCTGCTCAATTTGTGAACATGTGTCTGCCAAAAGGTACTCCTCCTGTAGCCCATCTGCTTGGCCTAGGGCCACGTGGGCAGTGGTGCTGGCATTTCCTGCATGGGTTGCCAAACTTCCTTGGACACTGCTGTGGATGGTAGGCTTACTTTCTTGCAGTGGGGTCAGCCTGGCAGCTTAGTTTGCCCTTTAGCTCTAGACCCACCAGGTTCTAATTTTCTTCCCATTTCTTAATCAGCCTTGTTGAGAACTCCTTCAATTTATCCTCACTACAGTAGATAATTATTTGGGATTTAGTTTGCCTTTATGGCCTTTTAGGTTTCTGCTATAGATTTATGAAATTACTTCTACATATTCTTGGTGTCCTGTACAACATTGCTTTTGATGTAGGAACTCACTTTATAGAAAAAGATACAAGGTTGATCCTTAAGGTTCATAGGTTTTATGTACCCATCTCTCAGAAATACCTGGCCTAGGGACTTCCCTCGTGGTCCAGTGGTAAAGAATCGCCTTCTAAAGCAGGGGATGTGGGTTTGATCCCTGGTCAGGGATCCCACATGATGCGGGGCAACTAAGCTCGTGCACCTCAACGAGAGAGCGTGCGTGCCACAAACTACAGAGCTGACATGCCCTGGAGCCTGTGCACCACAACTAGAGAGAGAAAAACCCGCACACCACGACTAAAGAGAAGCCCACATGCCGCAACTAAGATCTGATGCGGCCAAATAAATAAATATTAAAAAAAAAAAAAAGTATGTGGCCTTAGAGAACAATGGAAAAGCCTACTGAAAACTTTGTAAACACCAGCTGGAAGATACTATCTTGCCAAATCAGTGTTTGTCCTGCCTGATGCAACATATACTATGAATCAGCCAGTGGTACCTGGTGCTGTTCTAGAACCAGAAGACATGGGTGTGTGTATAAGGGATGTAAATTGAAGTGGTTCTTTACATGAAACTCTTAATGATACACCATTTACAAAAGTCTTTAATCTCTGCAACTCTGGTCTCAGCTGATTTAGAGATATCAAATTCCAAGGGAGATATGTGTCCACTGAAATGAAAGCTGAGCTTCTCACATGCCTATCTGGGTTCTTTTAAAAATTTGTTTCCCATTTTATTGAGAGAAAATTGACATATAACATTGTATAAGTTGAAGCTGTACATTGTGATGATTTGATATACATATATATTACAAAATGCATACCACAATAAGGTTAGTTAACACAGTCATCACCTCACATAGCTACCATTGTTATTTTATTTATTTTTTGTGTGGTGAGAACTTTTAAAATTTACTTTTTTAGCCACTTTCAAGTATACAATACAGTATTGTCAACTCTAGTCATCATGCTGTACATTAGATCCCTGGAACTTACTCATCTTACATCTGAAAGTTGTTACTCTTTGATCACCTTTACTTATTTCCCTCACAACCTCATCCCTGGCAGCCACCAGTCTACACTCTGTTTCTATGAGTTCAGTTTTTTTTTTAATAGCTCACATATAAGTGAGATCGTACAGTATTTTTCTTTCTTTGTCTGACTTACTTCACTTAGCATAATGCCCTCAGAGTTCATCCATGTTCTCCAAATGGCAGGATTTCCTTCTTTTTTATGGCCTAATAATGTTCCATTCTATATATATGCCACATTTTCTTTACCCATTTGTTTGTTGATGGAGACTTGTGTAGTTTCTGTGTTTCGACTATTGTAAATAATGTTTCAGTAAACATGGGGTGCAGATATCTTTTCAAAATAGTCAATTTTTTCCTTCAGATTTATATCCAGAAGTGGGATTGCTAGATAATATGATAGCTCTATTTTTAATTTTTTGAATTAAATACTCCATACTGTTTTCCATAGTGGCTGTACCAATTTACATTTCCACCAACAGGGACCTAAAGAACCAAAGGGTTCCTTTTTCTCCACATCCTCGTCAGCACTTGTTATCTCTTGTCTTTTTGATAATAGCCATTCTAATAGGTGTGAAGTGATATCTCATTGTGGTTTTGATTTGCATCTTCCTGATGATTAGTGATGCTGATTATTTTTGCATGTACCTGTTGGCCATTTGCATATCTTTGGAAAAATATCTATTCATGTCCTTTGCTCATTTTTAAATCAGATTATTATTATTATATTTTGTTATTGAGTTATATGAGTTTCTTATATATTGGGGGTATAAATCCCTTATCAGATATATCATTTGTAAATATTTTTTCCCATTTGTAGGTTGCCTTTTCATTTTGTTGATTGTTTTCTTGCTGTGTAGAAGCTTTTTAGTTTGATGCAGTCCTACTTATTTATTTTTGATTTGCTGCTTGTGCTTTTGGTGTCATATCCAAAAAGTGCTTGCTAGGACCAATGTTGAGGAGCACTTTTCCTGGTTACTTCTAGGAGTTTTATGGATTCAGGTCTTAAAATATTTTAGTCTTTAATCCATTTCAAGTTAACTTTTTCTCACATAAGGTAAGGGTCCACTTTCATTCTTTTGCATGTGGATATCCATTTTTCCCAACACCATTTATTTAAAAGATCATCTTTTCTGCCATCGAGTATTCTTGGCTCCCTTTTCAAATATTAGTTGACCATATATGCATGGGTTTATTTCTGGGCTCTTGATCCTCTTCCATTGGTCTATGTGTCTGTTTTTATGCTAGTACCATACTGTCTTGATTATTATAGTTTTGTAATATAGTTTGAAATCAGGAAGTGTGATGATCCCAGCTTGTTGTTCTTCTTTCTCAAGATTGCTTTGGTTATTTGGGATCTTCTGTGGTTCCATATGAATTTTAGGATTTTTTTTCTTTTTCTGTAAAAAATGTCTTTGGAATTTTGGTAGAGATTGCATTGAATCTATAGATAGCTTTGGATAGTAGGGACATTTTAACAATACTAATTCTTCCAATCCAAGATCATGGGGTATATTTCCATTTATTTATGTCTTTTTCCATTTCTTTCATCAATGTCTTATAGTTTTTGGTGTTCAGATCTTTCACTTCCTTGGTTAAATTTATTCCTAAGTATTTTATTATTATTTTTGATGCTATTATGAATGGCACTGCTTTCTTTTTTCCTTTTCAGATAGTTCATTGTTAGTGTATAGAAATGCAACTGATTTTTGTATTAATTTTGTATCCTGCCACTTTACCGATGCAGAGCAGTGGATATATTAAGTGAAACATTTGTTATTTACTTATTATTTTTGAAGGAATGGTTTAGGAATGAAAGTGTATAAAGATGTTGGGGAGCCAAAGGTGAGAGAGTGATGTGATCATTTCTTGTGTTTTTGGTTGCCTAGCCGTGGAGTACCCTTTCCATTTGGGAGAGGTTTTACACTGGATTAATCTTGGTGAGAGCAGTGACCTGCTTCTTATTAAAGAGACTGAGGGACCTGTCTCATGAAGGCTGGTGTGCAAGACTATAACCTGGCTCAACCAATCAGAAGCTCACATCTAGGCATGGAATCCTGAGTGATTGTGGCAAAGATGAGATGGTGGCTAGAATTCATTTGCATCGGGCTGCCCTATATTTTAGATATTTTCAAGAATGTGGAACAATGGAAGTAATCTAGAAACCTACTTGAAAACTCATTAAGATTATCCAATAGATGTTACATGTTAAGAATATTTTTGGTTGTTCTGCTTTTAAAAAATATTTATCACCCCTCCCCTCAAATTGACAGCATGGTACAACCAAAATAATTGTAGAATATTACTGACATATGTGCTGTGTTTCCTTTCTACTTATTCCCAGCTCCTAATCTGACACATTGTAAGTACTTGACAAATGTTTGTATGAATCGATTTCAGGAGAAAGAAAATATGGTAATTATCAATTAAAAGACCTAGTCTGTTTCATTCTTTGAAGAAATTTCTAGTAATAGGAAACATTGACCATTTTATTTAAGTTTTGTATATTTATTAGCAGTATTATCACGTTTATTATCACTCTTTGCTTGTTTCTACAACTAATACTTTTTATTTGTTAGATTTCCTAGTACTTTACCTTTTTGATCTGCCTGGTAAGTCTCACAAAAAATGGATTAAAGACCTAAATGTAAGACCGGACACTATAAAACTCTTAGAGAAAAACATAGGGAGAACATCCTTTGACATAAATCGCAGCAAGATCTTTTTTGATCCACCTCCTAGAGTAATGGAAATAAAAACAAAAATAAACAAATGGGACCTAATGAAACTTCAAAGCTTTTGCACAGCCAAGGAAACCATAAACAAGACGAAAAGACAACCCTCAGAATGGGAGAAAATATTTGCAAATGAATCAACAGACAAAGGATTAATCTCCAAAATATATAAACAGCTCATGCAGTTCAATATCAAAAAAACAAACAACCCAATCAAAAAATGGGCAGAAGACCTAAATAGACGTTTCTCCAAAGAAGACATACAGATGGCCAAGAGGCACATGAAAAGCTGCTCAACATCACTAATTATTAGAGAAATGCAAATCAAAACTACAGTGAGGTATCACCTCACACCAGTTAGGATGGGCATCATCAGAAAATCTACAAACAACAAGTACTGGAGAGGGTGTGGAGAAAAGGGAACCCTCTTGCACTGTTGGTGGGAATGTAAATTGATAAAGCCACTATGGAGAACAGTATGGAGGTTCTTTAAAAAACTAAAAATAGAACTACCATACGACCCAGCAATCCCACTACTGGGCATATACTCAGAGAACACCATAATTCAAAAAGACACATGTGCCCCAATGTTCATTGCAGCACTATTTACAATAACCAGGTCATGGAAGCAATCTAAATGCCCATCGACAGATGAATGGATAAAGAAGATGTGGTACATATATACAATGGAATGTTAGCCATAAAATGGAACGAAATTGGGTCATCTGTTGAGACGTGAATGGATCTAGAGACTGCCATACAGAGTGAAGTAAGTCAGAAAGAGAAAAACGAATATCATGTATTAACGCATATATGTGGAACCTGGAAAAATGGTACAGATGAACCGGTTTGTAGGGCAGAAATTGAGACACAGATGTAGAGAACAAACGTATGAACACCAAGGGGGGAAAGTGGCGGGGAGGTGGGGATGGTGGTGTGATGAATTGGGCGATTGGGATTGACATGTATACACTGATGTGTATAAAATGGATGACAAATAAGAACCTGCTGTATAAAAAAAAATAAAATTCAAAAAAAATAATTTTTCTTCAGTTTAGAGATTAAACTGGTGAAATTTATTGCCAGAATACTTTGAAATATGGATGACCCAGTGATGCTACATATTGATGAAATCATATGTAAATATTGGAAATCACTGATGTGCCATTTTGGCTCATATCATCAAGGGCATTGAAGTTCACCATTCATTGTCCTCAAATTTTCATAGAATAGTATTGCAAAAACGCTCTGATGAAAATGTCTGAGAGCTATCAGACTGAATACCCCCATCACCTCCCTGAGAACTAGTATTTTTAGAAGTATAGTAGTAGTCTATGTACAGCTATATTGTATCAATGAGAGAAGGCAAAATGGAAAGAAACAGGAGTTGAAGTAGGTATTCCACTCATTTATAGAGTTTAAATACTTTCCTCTTGGAAGAAGTGCCAGGACGCTAATTGTAGAAGTGGCTTTCCATAGCAGTTGAATCTAGTCAGTATCTTCTGGGGTTATAGGAATATTCATTAATACGGGATCATCTTGCCCATGGTAAATATTTAAAATATGATTTCTAAGGTTAGTCAATATATCTGAAAATGACATATATACACCAATATGTATAAAATAGATAACTAATGAGAACCTGCTATATAGCACAGGGAACTCTACTTCATTTCACTGTACAGTAGAAACTAACATAACATTGTAAAACAACTATACTCCAATGAAAAAGAAGTCAAACTGCAAAATGGGAGAAAATATTTGCAAATGTTATGACTGGCAAAGGGTTAATATCCAAAATATATAAACAGTTCATACAACTCAGTATAAAAAAACAAACAAAAAAATGCAGTTGGTAGTGGGTAGTAGTTGTGAATAGAAATCTTTCCAAGGAAGAGATACAGATGGCTAATAGGCATATGAAAAGATGCTCAACATCACTAATTATTAAAGAAGCTCAATTCAAAACAGTAATGAGGGATCAACCTCACCCCTGTCAAAATAGCTGTCATCAAAATGTCTACAAATAAGAAATTTTGGGAATGATGTGGAGAAAAGTGCCCTTTACACTGTTGATAGGATTGTAATTTATTGCAGCCATTATGGAAAACAGTATGGAGGTTCCTCAAAAAGCTAAAAATAGAACTACCATATGATCTATCAATCACTCTCCTGGGTACATAACCAGAAGAAAAAAAAATGAAAACACTAATTCAAAAAGATACATAAAACCCAATGCTCATAGCAGCACTGTTGACAATGGCCCATATATGAAAGCAATGTAAATACCCCTGAACAGACAAATGGGTAAAGAAGATGTTACATATGTACAGTGGAATATTACACAGACTTAAAAAGAATGAAATTCTGCTATTTGAAACAACATGGATGGACCTAGAGAGTATTATGCATAACGAAGTAAGTCAGAGAAAGACAAATACTGTGTGATAGCATTTATATGTGGAATCTAAAAATAATATAAATGAATGGATATGCAAAACAGAAACAGACTCACAGGTATATAAACAAACTAGTGGTCACGAGTAGGGAGATGTAAGGGGGAGGGGCAAATTAAGGGTATAGAATTAAGAGGTACAAACTAGTATGTAAAAAATATATAAGCAACAAAGATATATTGCATAGGATAGGGACTTATAGCCATTAGCTTGTAATAACTTTTAATCAAGTATAACATGTAAAAAATACTGGATCACTATGCTGTACATGAGAAACCAATATAATATTGCAAATAAATTGTACTTTAATTAAAAAAATAAAATCTGAAAATGGATATGTGATTGAACAAGAAGCTTAAAAGTTTCTTTTTTCTTCTTTCTCGATGACACTTAATGAGATTTTACAGACTTTTTTCATACAGAAAAATTGCTAATAATTTCAGTGTTAAAGTCT
The DNA here is from genome assembly GCF_059928025.1 of Delphinapterus leucas. Classification (NCBI taxonomy): domain Eukaryota; kingdom Metazoa; phylum Chordata; class Mammalia; order Artiodactyla; family Monodontidae; genus Delphinapterus; species Delphinapterus leucas. The sequence continues at coordinate 68,288,448 of NC_143140.1, read as the reverse complement.
GGATTGAAAAAAAACCAGTACGTTTTCTCTCTAATTCCTACTTCATTCTAGCACACATTCTACAAGGTACCTAAGGGCTGAAGAGATTGGTAAAAATCCAATAAACTGCATAATTTGAATACACTTTGCCCAACAAAAGAAGTAATTGTAGTGAAGTTAAAGCAATTTAATTCCAATCCTGGAATTTGTTATTGAGCTGCTCCCTGATAACAGGTGGCAACCTTTGTTACAGGATTGGAAGGAAAGGAGCCAGTAGAAACCACCCCTGGCACCTTAGGACCATCTGTAGTTACTCTTAGATTCCTATTAAATTACAGCATCTGACCTACAAAATTGTTTTTGTTTTTTTGTTTTTTTTTTTTTTAAGTGAGTGAGAGGAAGAAGAAACCAGTTAGAGGGAAAAGGAGGGCTCATGTGAAATCAGCCTTAGAATCGGAGCGGCACAGAGAAGCCGTAGAAGGATTAAAGATGACCTTCTTTGAGGACACGCTCCTCTCCTCCTCGACTTCTCTCACACTACCCCAGATGATGCAGAAGCAAGTCATAAGACCGAGGTCATGTGAGTGCTGGGATGTAGGGCTGCTGGCTCAGCGCTCCTATGGAAGCCGCACTGAAGCCCTACACGTGGGCTGTCCTGCAACTGGGCTGAGGTGAAGGGTGGCTCTGCCTTAGCTAAGAAACTACAGGGAATGGCCTAACGCTTAGATGTACTTTATTCTCATCTTAGCTCTGTCTCTCTAGCTAGCTGCATACACAGTTTACTTAACCTGAGTCTCAGTTTCCTAGGAGAGCTGTTGTGAGGATGATGCATAAAGTATCCAGCATTATGCCTGGAGTTAGCAAAGTTTTGATAAATGGTAGTGATGAGGATGATGGTGGTGGCGGTGAGGGAGAGGAGGAGGAGGAAGGTAAAGACGAGGAAGATGATTCAAAGAACCAAGCATTGGCTAATGCTGGCTTTTACCTAAACTTTGGATGAACCCCGCTCACTACCCAGATTAAATATTTTCTTCATGGCACTGAATTTGACCAGGCATTACAATGCACCTTCCTGTTTTTGTAAGATTTCACACACACACACACACACACACACACACACACACACACACACACACTTGCTGTCATTTCTAATCTCATATTAAAATTCATAAAAACAAAGAATGGCAGTCTTCAAACAAAACTGAATTATGATACAACACATTTGAATGAAACAATTTTAATTTTAAATTAGATTTCCTTTATTTATATTTTTTTAAGGAGAGAGAATTTGCCATATGTAGGAAATTTCAAACATTCTAAAAGAATAGGAAAACGTGTGACAAAATTAGCAGACGATCTTGACTTTTGACTATTTTCTACATCAAAAAATAAAATCAATATATATTTTTGCTTAAGATTACAAAAATGTTTAGCCATGTATATCACTCGAGATAATTTCTAGCAGTAGCTTTTTCTGAGACGTCCTCAGATGAAGGTACTAGCTTCATGGAGGTGGGTAGAGAAATTGAGGATCAGAGAGAGTATAGAACAAACCTATAGCTTTCATTTGGGAATCCTTCCGGGTGAGGATGGGGTGGGAGTGAGATATATATATATATATATATATGTATATGTATACACACACACTAAGATTGTATTGCAAGTTCAACTGAATTTTGTTCTAGTCATACTGCTGCTCATATATCCATTAGTGCTTACTTAATAGCATCATAATTAACTGTTTTCTCTTCTACTGGATTGCAAATTCTTTGCAGAATGGTGCATCAGTGTGGGATGAGGTAGAGGGCCTGGGTGGCAAAATTGTGTAGTTAATTCAGTATTGTGTTGCCTGGGCTGAGTCTGGTTTGGTACGTAGTGGGTACTCAATGAATGCTTGAATAAATAATTGAATAGATGATTGAATGAGAGATACTTTGAGTGACAATTCCCAGACCAGGGATGGAACCCACACACACTGCAGTGGAAGCTCAGAGTCTTAACCACTGGACTGCCAGGGAAGTCCCGAAAATACCTTGTTCTTGAAATGAAAAAAAAACAGCATGCTTTCTGTTTTCGTTTTCCCTCAATAGGTAATTGGCCTATGGTTGGCTTAGGTAAGGCTGGTAGCAGCCCACCGCATGCCAGGACTGGGCCGTCTTGTAACCAAATTGCTTGTGAAAGTGGTCTGAAGTGGGTGGTAAACATTGTAAGACCAAATACCAACAGTGCTGTAAGCCAACGGGTACCATTAAGAAGGGAGGGGGTAGAAAACTTTGAGGAAATTTAATAATAAAATTCAAGATTGCCATCAACTTTATTGACTCGAAACTCAAGATGTTTATAATTTTCAAAAAAGCTTTTCTTGGCCAATTGTATCCTGACAGTTGAGCACATAGCAGTAAAATGGATAATTAAGATTACTGGGAGAATAAAAGTCGCATGTAGGCTTATTACATTAGAACTTCTTGAATGAGTAATGTACTCACAGAGATAAGCTTTATTGCAGAAAACTGGTTAACAAGTTTATCGTCTGTATAGTAGGTGTTCTTGTTGAACGCTGAGGCTACTGGAAAATAAGATGGAAAGGACATTCAAAATGTGTTCTTGTTCACATTCCTTGATTAAATCGTGTTTGTCTCAAATCCTTATATGTGGATAAGAAATGTCTGGTAACTTCCCCTTCTATATCTTGAGATGCAAGCATTTTCTCCTCATGGGCTTAGTCAGTATCATTTTGGAGTACTGTATAACTTATTTTGAATAAGTTTATCTTCTTCAGCTGTAAACTATTAGCTCTAAATCATTGCAGATCACATTTTGGGACAAAAGAAAAAAGAATGAAGAAATGAAACAAATGTAGGATGTAGATAATCTCTCACAAGTATCATTCTTTCAAGTCAGGCATTTTTAATGGATTTGTCAGTGAAAATTAATTCTTAAGACATTTCTATATTTCCAAATCCCCCCTATCAAATGGGTATCAGATTTAGCCTGTCTCCAAAAACAGGACAGCCAAAATGTCTATGATGGTACGCTTCAATGAAGAGTTGAGTAGAAAGCTGTGACTATTCCCTCTCAGAGCATAGGACTAAAGATATGGCTGGTAGTCCATACTCTTGGGAGAAGTACCTACAGCTTAACTTCCTCTGCTGAACTTTTTCATACCATCAGATTTGCTACACAGTGTTTGTTGATTGTCTCCCAGTGGCACAGGAAAAATGTGAGTAGTGGTGACAAGAAGCCCAATTAATTCTGTTAAGCTGTTAAGCCTCATATAAGATATGTGACAATGAGCTATGGAGTAGTGGAAAGAACACCATCCTTGAAGAATATCAGGGTTCTGACCCTACCTCTGCCACCTGGAAATCTTTGCAGGTCACTTAGACACTCTGAGACTCAGTTTCTCCACCTGTTCTACCAACCATAGGACTATTAGGAACATTAAACGAGATAGCCTATATACAGTTGCCTTGTGAAATGTAAAAAGTTGTGTAAGTATAAGGTATTATTTTTCCAAGTTATAGTGAGTCTTAAAAGGCTACATAAGAATTTTTTACTAAATTAAAAACATCCTAAATTTCCTCTTTTTTTTTTTTTTTTTGCGATACGCGGGCCTCTCACCGCTGTGGCCTCTTCCGTTGCGGAGCACAGGCTCCGGACGCTCAGGCCCAGCGGCCATGGCTCACGGGCCCAGCCGCTCCGTGGCACGTGGGATCCTCCCGGACCCGGGCACGAACCCGTGTCCCCTAGCATCGGCAGGCGGACTCCCAACCACTGCGCCACCAGGGAAGCCCCCAAATTTCCTCTTTTTGACACATCTACTTTACCTTAAAGAAGATTCCTTGGTTATCTGGTTAGAAAATTTTCAATGTAGAATGAGAATGTTTTTATTTCTCTCGGGTTTTACAGTCATCGTGTGAGAAGTGTCTCCCTGGGCCTTTTTTCACAACCCAATAGAACTGGACAAGGAGCCAGAGGACCTGGGTCTGTGACCAAATCCATTACTAACTGGATGACTTTGGCAGGGCCTATCACCTCTCTGAGCTTGTTTCCCAAACAATAAAACAATAGGAATAGTGCTACCTGACTTGCTTATCTCACAGAATTATTGTGGAAAGCAAATGAGAAAATGGTTGTAGACCACTTAGTAAGTTCTAATAAAATTCTGCTCAAACACAGCATTCTACATTATTCCTCTGACATTACTAATAATAGTTTGCTATAATATAAAGGGGCTTGACTATATAATAAGAATGGCTTTTCATTTTGGGAGTATGTTTTCCAAATGTACAGTTAAATGAAACTATTATATCTATGTTTGCATGCAAGGCCAGCAAGAAATGGCACTAAAATAAATAACATCTTAGCTTTAGAGAAATAGTTATTCAAATGGAAGTGGAATGCATTATGGCAAAATATTAGAAGATGGGCCATTAGCTGCTTGGTTATTATTGCTAAAAATAGTGTTTTTTTTCTGTAAATAAAATTATCTCAGTATTTTAAGCAATAATTTTCAAACTTTAGAGCAACTTGGTGTAGTTTACTCTGTTTGATACAACCTAAGATGAAATGAAAGAGAATAAATTCCCCAGAAAATTCCAGACAACTAATACAAATAAGTTAGCACCATTCTCCATCTATTGAAGTTTATGACATCTCTTTAATTTCCTGAGTAACTGACTCAAATCACCATTCGAAAGGCTCTTCAGGGCCTTGGATGATCCAGTAAATCAGATCATTTGTAAGTAAATATCTAATTTTCTTTGTGCTATGCTGATATGGCTTCTCAGGTGAAATTAGTTTCAGAAGAAAGAAAGATTCACACAGAAGGAACAGCACATAAGGAAAATGAGTTTTTCCCCACATGATCTGGGCCTTTGACATTTTCATTTTAAGAAGAAAAACCATTTAGTAAATCAAAATTACATATTCATCATCTCTCTCCCCTGTGTGCCTCTAAAATAGTTTACTGCCAAAGTGTCCTTAGGTGATAGGCCGATATGTTCTGTGTAAATAGATACCATTAGCAGAAAAAGCTATGCATCGTATTCTGTTGGGCACAGTGCCGTTGAATAGGTTTCATTGGACTTTGTAGGAAAGAGCCATAAGCAATATCAGAGTGTTTTGAACACTTAACAGGGAACCAAGTGGAATGTGAAGTGAAAGGAATGGCTCATTTGGAATGTGCCAGTTTATACCAGTTCAGTTCTGGAGCAAGAGTGAGTTATTTTCCTTCTTATCAACTAAGCACTCTTTCCAATCTCTCGCTCTTTAATAGGCAGCACTAGGTGTGAAGACTTCCTCCATCCATCACCTTGTGCCATCAGTGGTCGTGAAGAAAGATCAGCTAACAGCTCACAAGTAGTACAGACTTCAAGAAAGAGAGTAGAGCCGTGCTGTTGGCAAAGCAGGGATTCTTTCACTGAGCCCTAAGAGGAGTCATGAAAACAACCCTGGCAACCCGAGGTTGAAATTTTCAAACTCAGGGCAGGTTGTGGCCACGAGGTAACAGCCTTTTGCCGGCAATAATCTACCATTGGCATTTGAGGGAGATACAAATAAACGTGGTTAGACAAAACAGACAGAAAAAACATGGATATGTGTGTGTGTGTGGCTGATTCACTTTGCTGTGCACCTGAAACTAGCACAGCATTATGAATCAACTATACTCCAATAAAAATTTTTAAAAAATACTCTTTGGTTCTGATTATACAAATGTGAAAGTCATAGAACTGATGGTACCTCTGACCACTCTGTGGGAGAGAAAATTAGATATAATATTTAGGTTACCAAAGAACTGAGTAAATAACTGGGACTCACTTGTATTTGGCAAAATCTGTCAATAAGCTCTAAACTTGCCATCAAGAGAGTTCTCAGCCTGTATTTCCAACTCTAAACTGACTATAAAATAAAGATGACATAGTATAGATTCAATGAAGCCAGAAGTAGGCCAAAGAACTCTCCATGTGATAGACCCTGCACAGGATTTGTCATTTAGATTTCATTTGACGGTGATTCTCAGTTCTTGAAATGCTTGACTCCAAGGACTCCTAAGTGAAGAAATGCAATCATATTCTGTTACTTTCTTCCTTGTCTTTGCTCAGTCTTTATCTTGGCAAGGGCTCACTAAAAGTAGTCCAGGAATTTAGCTAATTCATTTAATTTGAGACAATTGAAACTATAGCTTTAGTTTAAGATCCCAAGTATTTGTTAAAATCCTACGTTACCTACATCAAGTGAAGCTTCACTATGAAATACTGAAGATGGCCTTTGGCCTCTCTGGTCACCTCGCTTAAGGTTCTGTTGGGGAAATTCCTTTGCTCTGTCTTGAAATTTCTGTGACAGCGCTTCTGTTTAGCAATACTTCTGAGACTTTCATGTGCATACAAATCACCTGAGGACTTTGTTAAAACACAGATTGCAAGTAAGTAAGATAAGTAAGGATGGGGCCTGAGCTTTTACATTTCCAAGAAGCTTCCAGATGACCATGTTGGCCCAAGGGTAGACTTTGAGTAGCAAGGCACTAAACTTTGGCCTTTTCTACACCACTTACTCCACCCACGGGAGGAAGCCTGATTTATCTAACTGGTGAGATAGCAAGAATCTGCCATCTATTCACCAGTGATCCTCCCATGAAGGGACAGAGGCCCCTTGCTGAATATGGCAGCCTCTTTTGTCTTCTCCCTTTGCAACTGCCCTGCCAAGGAATGGAAGTTCTCTTCATCTGGCAAAGCTCCTGGGCAATTCCTGCCTGTGGGGGCCAGAAATGTACACCTGGGCCTGTTGCACATGGTTCTGGAAAGTCAGTGGGCCTGGTAAGGCTGCATTTTAGGAAGCCCCTTTGACATTGGTCCAAATATTATTCTAAATCCAGCTCCATCAGCAATAAAATTGACATTCTGATCTTTCATTTGAATCCTCTGTATGTCTCTCAGTTTGTTCTAAACCTAGTAGGGAAGGGAGGGTAATTAATTGGTCCTTTAAATTCCGGCAAATGCTATAGAAACCCTGGCCTCCTGATACAGGAGCTCCTCATGGCTTCTAGGATATCAGAGGGTAGTTATCTTTTGCATGGGATCTTCAGCTCCTTTTCCCCTAAATGTCAAGGGGAAGACAAGGATGAGAGTTGTTTTGAATAAGGTTTTAAAAATGAGGTCATCTGTCCTGCTGTTGCTGGGCTTCTTACATCTTCAGAACCTGTTGAGCAGGTTTAGGTCCCCTTAGAATGCTGGAATTCAGATGAAAGGGGAAGCCTGTTTTACCTATGGACTCCCTGGGAAAGCCCTAGGGCTCAGAGCAGCACAGGTGTCAGGCTTCTTCCTAAGAGAACAGGATGCCTTTTTAAGGAGGTTAGAGACTCCAAGAGCTAAACTGTAACAACAATGGCTCAAGTTTTGTTTAATTCTATTCCACTGAGTCTCCCATTTGGACACCTTGTAGTACCCAATTACTCCTCCACCAGCTTGAAAGTTTGCCTGTCACTCAGCCTCACATGGTGACATTGCCTTTAACCCTTGTCTGACATGAAGTCTAGACCCTCAGGCTACCACTGAAAAATCATCCAGTTCTGTGTTCTCTTTTATGGGAACTGGATTTGTGGTATATTTGAAAGTACGATGGCTACAGTGACAGACCCAAGATTCAAATATCATCCCTCTATTATTAGCTGGATGCTTTAGAGTCTAGAGCTTGTTTAACCTCTCTGAGCTCTAATTTATTCATCTAAGAAGTGAGAAAAATATTTACAGTTAAATGAGATAGCATAATAAAGTACCTGGCCTAGAGTAGACACCCAGTAAATGGTGGCTACTACTATTAATATTGTAACATTTTTACTCAACCTTGCCTTGTGCTGTTCTTCAAGCTCTGGGAGAGCATGACGTCCAACATCCACTTCCTGCCATAATCCATAGGAAAACATGTATACACACATGCATTGCCTGAATTCAATTGCTTACTATTCTTAACATCAACCTATAAAAAATAAAGTCAAGTAGTAATGTGCCTCAAAATAATACGTATATGTCAGGGAGGAAGAAATTTTCCTCTACTATTCTAGATTCTTTTGTCTGGTGTAAGACTTACATTGACATGAGACAGATTAACAGGAGAACATCAAACAAAAATTTTATAACATGTATACATAGGAGAGACCCGGGAAAACTGAGTAATTTACCCAAATGGCTGAAATCCTCACCTTTTGTCTTCAGCTAAGGACAAAAGAGGGTGTTGGGGGTAGTGGTTTGGGACTTTAAGGGGGAGGAAGGCTGTTCACATGAAGATAGAAAAGGAAATGTTTGGGAAACAAATGTTTGCTTCACCACACAGAGACAATGGGACACAGAGTGGACTCTGATCGCTGGGTCCTGCCAGAGTTTCCCCACCACACCTGGCCCATATTCTTTGCAGACATCTCTGCTGATGGCTCTATTCAGGAACAGGCTCTCTATCTAAATTTTTTTTAGGCAGTTAGGGAGAAGGTCAAATTTCCTTCTTGAGTCCTTTGGGCCTTAATTTTTTTCAGCTCAAAATAGTCTGCGTGCCAAAGAGATATATTGGGGTGGCAAGTTTTGCTCGCCTATGTACACAATTTAGGATTATCTGTTATGTTAATGGTTCTACTGATCTGTTTCATTTTCTTGATATTTTAAGTAGAGTAAATATATGGCAAGGTGTCTCTGAAGATTTAACATTTGAGGTTAAGAGGAATTCTCTGAGGAACTTCCCTGGCGGTCCAGTGGTTAAGACTCCATGCTTCCACTGCAGAGGGCAAGGGTTCGATCCCTGGTGCGGGAACTAAGATCCCACATGCTGCAGAGCATGGCCAAAAAAAAAAAATTACAGATAAGTGAATTCACCCACCAGATAATTTAAATCCTTCCATACTGAGAGATAACAGATACTCAAGCTTGGTAACAGGATGCTACCTCTTATGATTGAAAACATGAGAAAGTTATTAAGAACATTAAAATGTGACCTGACAGGTTTGATAGTAATATGCAAAGTAGTGTGTTACAGTGAGAAACATCTTCCTTTTCCTTCTTTAAATGCCCATAAGGAAGGCACATAACCAGTGTCTCAAACTCCTTACTTGTTTTAATTTCTTTGACAACATTTTGCTGCTGTCCCATCTTGATGGAAAAGAACACCCATGGGAACCAATGATAGTACTCACTTTTAAAGACTTTCTGGTCAGCAAATATAAATCGTTATAACCACTCAGAGCCAAAGCTCTGATTTCATAGAAAATCAAGAGGTACATATATTTAGCAAGTTTTCTTTTTGGAGATGGGGATGGTGAGGGTGATGCCGTCTGATAAAGATCATACTGAGTATAAAAATTTGAACTGTTGAAGAAATCCTTTTTTAAAAATTATTTGATCAAGAAAATGATTTTTTCAATGTTTATTTATTTAATTTATTTATTTGGCTGCGCCAGGTCTTAGGTGTGGCACTCGGGGGCTTTTAGTTACAGCATGTGGGATCTAGCTCCCTGACCAGGGATCAAACCTGGGCCCCCTGCATTGGGAGTGCGGAGTCTTAACTGCTGGACCACTAGGGAAGTCCCAAGAAAACAATTTTTTAAAAAGAGGAATTGATTTAAGATAATTTGGCAATTGACAGAAATGTATATTCCTTCAAGGCAGGACTCTTTATTTGTTTTGTTCTCTATTTATGCCAAATGCCTAGAACAGTACCTGACATTTAGCAGGGTTTAATAGATATTTGCTGAATGAACTCATGTACCAATATTTTTTTTTTTTTTTTTTTGCGTTACGCAGGCCTCTCACTGTTGTGGCCTCTCCCGTTGCGGAGCACAGGCTCCGGACGCACAGGATCAGTGGCCATGGCTCATGGGCCCAGCCACTCCACGGCATGTGGGATCTTCCCGGACCGGGGCATGAACCCGTGTCCCCTGCATCGGCAGGCGGACTCTCAACCATTGTGCCAACAGGGAAGCCCATGTACCAATTTTTTTATATGTGACCAGTCATGCTATTAAGTCATCAAAGGAAGAAATTATTATTGATTAATCATCTTAGGACAAAGAGCATTTACTGTTTCTTCAGTTGCCAAATTGATGGCTTTTTTTTTTCTTCTTAACTTTTTCTTAGAAAGAGAAAAGGAAAGAGGAAATTTCCATTTTCACCAGTGTGACCATTCATTCCTTTAAATGAAGAGAAATATGAGAACACACTCAAATAAGTTGAAACCTAATTGCAACTCAACTCTGTCCTGCTCTTGGAATAGGATGAGATAAGTCAAGAAAGTCAGCTCATAGCCTCTGCTCCAACAGTGATTCAGGGATATAGGCAGCTTTCACTTTGCAACTGTCATTTTGGAGGGCTTTACTTCTAGCCACATGGATAGCAGAGAGGAGTGTGGACATCTCACAAGCACTTTAATTGCCTTGGACCAGCAGGGACCTACCCCTTCAACTCATACCCCCATTGGTGGGGATGCAGCCACATCATTTTCTCCTCACTGCAAAGGTGGCTGGGAAAAGTAGTGAATACTGTCTCTTCCATGGTATCAGTAGCTTAGCAGTGCAGATTTGATGTTGCTCTGTGGTTTAAAATATAAATTGTTACATTTTAGAGGGGGAATCTGATAGTGGGCAAGGAGAGAGTCTATCATTTGCATATACTGGTATATTCTATTTTTTTCAGCCAACTGAAAAATGATTCCAAGATTTTTATTCTCAACAGATCGGCATTTCTTTTGGTCCTGTTTAAATGTACCCCTTCCAATGGCCTAGTGGTTTATTATCAGCTTCCATTGTTTCTCCTCTACTTTTTTTTTTTTTTTTTTTTTTTTTTTTTTGCGGCACGCGGGCCTCTCGCTGTTGTGGCCTCTCCCGTTGCGGAGCACAGGCTCCAGACGCGCAGGCTCAGCGGCCATGGCTCACGGGTCCAGCCGCTCCGCGGCATGTGGGATCTTCCCGGACCGGGGCACGAACCCGTGTCCCCTGCATCAGCAGGCGGGCTTTCAACCACTGCACCACCAGGGAAGCCCCTCCTCTACTTTTATTAACAGAGTAAGTTCTTTGATTTCCTTGACCCTGGTTTCAACCAGCCATACTGGCATGTGGTCTGGACAAATGTGTCATTAATTTTCTTTAACTGATCCTGGAACTTGGCTAATTATATTTTTATAGTAGATGTATTTTTACCTCCAGAATATGGAATGAGAAACTAAAAACGTTTCACTCAGCAATTCAAGAGAACATTCAAAAGTTAATAAACAAAAAAGGACAGCAAGAACAAGCAACAAGAGCAAACAATTCATTGTCCTTGAAGGCATGAGATCAGAGCACACCTTTCCTGGTGCTCAACTATCTGTTTTTCTTGTTATAGATTTCAGAGAATTGTTTGAGTGGTTTTGTAACTTGTATCTGTCCACGTCTTGAACTATGGTTTTATAGGTCGCTTTGTCTTTTTATCAACCAGAAAACATTTTTATGTATTAATGGAGCTGATTTGCAACAGTGATTAAATATATTTCCTCATCCTAGGCTAAAATTCTGATCAAATCCCTATGTGATTATCACCCTTTCACCATATGTATAGTCTCAGAGATTGTGTAAAGAAGCATTTGGAGCCTGTTGGATAATCCCTCAGATCTAGAGAATCTGATTTGCACAGGAAACTTTCCATAAGTTATCTGGAAATAATCAATGGCCCCAAATATAAGGGTGAACTGCCAGATTCTCTTCTTACCTCTCAGCAGATGGCGTCAAGCTTTCTCCCATTTTCGTGATACTATTTTGGCATTCCAAGCCCAAGGGCAGTTTTTGATATAAGAATTCTGGCTTTGAATTTCCTGGATATTTTCTTGTTTTAGAAAATTTAGAGCCTTGGATATTTAGTGCTATCTCTTTGGGTTATGTTTTGAATATCTCCTAGATGACCTTGTACAAGTATTTTGAGTTAGATGCATGTCTACATGTAAGAAACTTGCTGGCTTTCACATTTCCTCACTTTTCTTTTTAAAGTCAACACAGTATCTACTTCTAAAGATTTCCTTTATATAGTCTGTGTATTCTCTATACTGAGCTTTCCTGTATTTTAGACTATGTATCACAAGCTATTGAAAAGACAAAGGAATAATTGTGGCTCCTACAATCTGGAATCTCCAGGGACCTAACAATTGGGAACATTTACTGCTCTCACCCTCAGAATAGTGATGGTAGAGAGGACAGAAACTGAGAAACAATGTGACAGATTTAACATAGAAATGTGTTATGAAGATCTGATAAAAATGAGTAGAAAAAATTGAGAGTTGTTAACTTGAAATATGTTAAATAACAAGGCATACAAATCTATTTGGAAGGTTTTTGGCTCAGTGGTAATAGATTTTTGGTGTGCTAAACACAATTTTCTTTTTAGGCAGAGGGCAGGAGATGGAAGGGAGGCCAATGAGTGCAAGGGGAAGGAGGGTTAGACCTGATTAATTTCCAAGCAATATAAAGATTGTTGTCTTGTTGTCAGCCTGTTTCTCTTAATCTAATTTCAGCTGTCACCAAACAACATATATATTATATGTTTCATTGTGTGTTAGTCAAGCCTAATTTACTTTATTGACTAGGAGGCAAGTGGTAGACATGCTGGTTCCCTACACCAAGTCTATTTTATCTATCTTCTGCAGTAAAAGAATTCCATGCTTTTGCTAGGAGTGGTAAGGTGCCCAGAATTCCTTGCAACTAGTGGTGGTCATATGACGCACTTTTGGCCAATGGAATGTTAGAGAAGTCTACCAGTGGAGCTTCCAGGAAATAAAACCTTACTTTTTCTAATAAAAGGGGAAAAATCTCAGCTGTCATGTGTCTATTGTCTTTTGCCCATTCCCCTTCCTCCTGCCTGGAATGAGAACTTTATACCTGAAGGTGCAGTAGCCATTCTGTGATCATAAAGACAAAGGTCACATGTTAAGGGTGACAAAGTATGGTATAGAAGGAGCTTGTTTCCCTAAACAATTTCTTAGCCCTGGACTTCCACCTTTAGTGTCCTTGTAAAATGAGATCTATAGCCTTCTGTTTGTTTAAGCTCTGGTTGGTTTCTCTTTCATGCAGCCAAATGCAATCCTAAATGACTCAGCTTAATTTGACAGTGTTTTTGTAAGTTCTACAATAAGATCCTTTCTGCTACTTCCATGGGGAGACTAGAGGCCAACTGTTCTATTGTCTCCCTTTATCTATGCATAGAATTGGCATTACCAATACACAAAGGCTAAAGTTATCAAAAAGGGTATCTCCTCTCTGATAGCTGAAACAGTTGACAGGAAGAAATGAAAATGAAATGCTTTTTGTTTGATCACCTTTCCTGCCCTCAATCCCCCTTAATTGCTATTTTGGAAAATGTTTTGGAATGTATTCCTTCCCTGTTCTTTATATCCATCATTGCCATCCTTGACACCCTCTCCCACCCTGCTGCCTTTCATTCTGGGTTATTACAAATGCATAGTTCTCTGGACACATTTTACAATCTATTTTAGAGCTGAAAGGACCTTAGAGATGATCTATTTCAATTCTATTATTCCAATGCAAAGGAAATGTGGAGAAAAATGAGTAAGATAATTGCCCAGGTGAAAACCCCAAATGAAACAAGGCTTACTGGCAGTCATTTGTGTGTGACAAGCTCTAATTACAATGGCAAACACTTATGGTGTTTTTACTATATGCCCCGCCCAGTGCCAAGCAACATGCATGCTTTATCGATATTTTATCCTCCCAACAACACCACAAAGAAAGGTTTATAAGCATCTTCATTTTACAGGTGAGGAAACTCTGGCATGGAAAGGCAAAATAACTTCTCAAGGTCATATACCTAGTCATGTTTTGCTCCAGGAGAGTCTGGGAAATGGAACCCAGAGCTGCTCATCCTCACCATAACATGTCAAGCAAATCAACCTACAACATCTGCCAGAGTGGAGATTGAAAAGACCATATGATTAGTCTGTCACAGATTAATAAAAACCTTAACAATCGCCCTGTCACACATTAATCACTTATAAGTAGTTTGAGGATAATAAGATTTCCATTCATTCACTCAATAAATGGGAGGTTACTATATTTCAGGCTTCAAACCATGCCTTGGGGATATAACATGGTACAAGTTCCAGTTCTTGCCTTCAAGAGACTTACAGCCTATGGGGGAGACTGAGACATAAAAAGGCAAGTAAGTGCTGTATGCTCTATGCAGGCAGGAGAGGGAGGCATTCAACAAGTGACAGGATAAGAAGGCATCACAGGCATGGACAATATCATACGCTGAGGACAAAAAGTAAGAAAGAGCACGATACCCTGTGGGATGTCAGGTGGGCAGTATGGCTGGACTATTAACTCAAGGGGTCATATGTCCATAAGTATGCTGGGAGTTTGGTAGATAAGAGAAGTGAGACGTCATCAAATGGCTTCACTTAGGAGAGTGATATGATCAGATTTATACTATAGAAAAATCAACCTGGCTCTTCAATAGGGGCAATATCAAAATGAGGTTTTTATTCTGTCTTTAAAAGACTTCTTTGTTTTTCACATTCTTTTTTTTTTTTAACGTCTTTATTGGAGTATAATTGCTTTACAATGGTGTGTTAGTTTCTGCTTTATAACAAAGTGAATCAGCTATATCAGATATATCCCCATATCCCCTCCCTTTGCGTCTCCCTCCTACCCTCCTTATCCCACCCCTCTAGGTGGTCACAAAGCACCAAGCTGATCTCCCTGTGCTATGTGGCTGCTTTCCCACTAGCTATCATGTTTTTCACATTCTTTGTTTTCATACCATGCATGATAAATACTCACCAGAAAAAGAGAAAAGGAAAAAACAGATTCCTTGCTTTATTACAAATACATCAGGACGCTGAGATCAGGTAGGAATTGGGTTTTCGTGTATGTTTGGACAATTTGGTATAAATTGTTTCAGGTGAATATGAACTACTCTTATTATGGATTTGGGACAGAACAATATTGAGTTTAATGCATTCATGTACATTTGCCTGTGTTTGTTCAAAACCTTCTATGGCTGGATGAGAAGTCCAATAGAGTTGATGCTGACAAATAATGCACTCTCTCTTTTCAGACATACATTAAAAAATGAAAAACTTTTCTTGCTGTTTCTGAAAGGTCAAGTGCTTTATCCTGAAGGGCATCTCTTTAAGCCACATTCCAAGGCATCCTTACCACAGTTGAAGATATTTTTCTAAAATAACAAAAACATTCCAGTGACTGCTCTGTGTCATGTCAAAGTTGTGAGACAGAAAAGGATGGTAGGTAATTATGCAGATGAAACCTACTCCAGCTGTGCTAATTATTAATGATAGTCCTTTGTTCCATGATTCATTATTGTGCTCAGATCCATTCACGTCTGTGACTGCCCTTTCTGAGCCAATACGGAAGAAAACACAGCCCCATTTTCAGCATCATATCCAGTGATGATGAATGTCTGCAATAAAGTCCATAATATGACACAAGGTACTTGTACAATAAATACTGAAAAATAAGGAAGCATGCTGAAAAGATGTGACTGTTTCACTTGTTAATGCCATTTTTTTATCTGCAGCAAATAGAGAAAATATAACTTGATCAGATTCTAAAACTACAATTCCTGAGTCTGGTTGTGATGTGTGCTGGACCTCTCCAGATGATGGATTTATTAAAGTATTAAAAGGTCCATGACTTGGTGCTAATTCTGTTTAAAAAAATAGTGCTTGTGTCTCACTGAGAGGAAAAAGGAGTCTCATATGATTAACTCCATATTGGGTACAAAGTTATTAAATTTTTCTTAAGGTTCATAACAGGTAAGTGAAAATAGCCTATGTAATTCTTAGTGCTTTCTTCACTTTGATATTTTCACAAACATTAATGATTAATTATTTTGGGTACTTTTCATCATCTTCTCTAAGATCTGTCTGTGCTATTTATCAGCAATGTGACTTTGAGCAACTTAATCTAAGATCTCAGTTTCTACACTTAGATTCTGTGAAATGTAGACAAGTAATACAACCACAGGGGTTGTTATGAGGAGCAAACAAAATAAATGAAAATGTCTAACACACTGTCTAGCATGTATTAAGCTCTTTGTTCTTGTTCTAGAGATACTAGCCAATGTAACTAAATAAATTTTAAAAATTACGTGTATAAAATTAGAAAGAAGGAGGTAAAATGATGGTTACTTGCAAATGATATAATCTTATACTTGAATATTCAAGACAATTAACTGAAAAACTTACATTAATTAGAGAACTAAGAAAAACATTTACACTTAATAAACCAAAATCAAGAAGTTTGTTACACAACTGGCTAAAAAATATATTGGAAGGAAATGTCCCATTTGCATTAGAAAGAAAAAGATAAAATACCTAGGAATAATATAAAAGGAAAGTATGCAAAATCTACAAAAATAAAATTTTAAAATTCTACTGAAAACATAAAACAAATGAATAAGTAGAAAGGCATAGCTTACTCTTGAATAGAAAATTCCGTATCATAAAGCTATTAATTCTTGCTAAGTTTTTAGATCTATTCAAGCTGATTCTAAATTTCATATGAGATAATAAACATGCAAGAATTGCCAGGACAATTCAGAATGAAAAGGAATAAGGAAAGAAAACTTGCCCTAGAGAAAATAAAGCCAACCACAAAGTTATAGTAATTTAATAGTGTGGTACTTGCCAATGGAATAGGCTAGATTCCAGAAACAGAGCCAGATACAGAAAAGGGGAATCAGGCCCTCTTAAGGGTAGTTGGTCCTGGTGTAAAAACCTGTTCGAAGGACATATTTTTTAACAATATCTAGCTAACTTAAAAATGCACAGTCTCTGCTTTTGCAGTTCTATTTTTAGCAATTAATCATACAGACATACTCAGAAATGTTCAAATATGTACAGACATATTTTTTACCATTTCTGTGATAGCAAAAGCAAAAATAAAAGCCAATAAAATCTAAATGTTCAAAAGCAATCAGTTAAGTAAACTATGAAATAGCCATAGAATGGACTTTAAGCAGCAATCTAAAAAAATTATGAAGCAGCTTTATATGCATTGATATAGCTTGACCTCCAATAAAGTTTAACTGAAAAAACCAAGGAGCACATATACACATATGTATTGATATATACATGTATACACACACACACATATAAACACACACATACATATAAACACACACATACATATAAACACACACATATGTCTGTGTGTGTGTGTGTTTAAGAGAACTAGTCAGTCAGATTCTCATGTTTTAAGATACCATGGAGCAAGTTTAGAAATTCCTCGGAATTTGCTTTATAACAACAGCAAAAATTCACAGCCAGGCACTCTTTTTCACTGTCCACACCCCAATCTCATACTATTGTTGTGGTAACTAAATATACAAGGATATTTATATTTCAGAGATGAAGCAAATTTGCCTAATTAAAATTTAACAATACATACCTATTTAAGGTAATAATGCTTACGTAAGGGCTTATCTATCTCAGTTTGCAAAATATGTTAAATAACAGAAAAGTTCTGAAAAATATTCAGGTCTGCATTTCTGAAAATATTTCTTTGCTAAGAGGATTAAAACATTTTCCATTTCTTTGCAAGAGAACAATTTATTATCATTTAAAGTTTGTTTTTTTATTCATATTTCCTTTTGTAGATTTTCAAGTTTTCGAAAGTACATTACATAACATGTCCATGGGCCTCTTGTTTTTTTAATCTCAGGGGTAGTCTTTTTCCCATATTGTTATATTTAAAAAAATAAGCCCAAAAGACTGATATTCGAGACATCAGTGACTATTTAAAGGAAGTGAGAATCTTGATACATGAGCTAATGAAGAAGTAGCTATTATTGGGGATAGTATAATGATCACATTCCCATTTATAACCTTTTATCAACTACATAATTTTTCTGAAGCTACATATAAGTTAATCTGCTTGACAGTTTTCCCCCATGTTCTTTTACATTGCAAATGTTTACTGACTCATGTTCAGTATTTTCCAGAAATTACTTTCTGTTTTTGGAAGCACTGACTTTATAGGGATGATGGTTTATTGGTCAATTATTAGATCAAAGTTTAGTTGCTTTATATCATTTCCCATTTGTTTAGATCAGTTTTTCTAACATTGTCTGTTTGATCCTTTAGTGCTATTGTTACCCAAATAAATGGTAGAACCTAAAATAATGGAATGGAAAGAAATGTCAATAATTATTTTCTTAAAGCCTCACATTGAATAGAAATCATGCAATATGGTAACTGTCTAGTCTAGCATTTATCAAATGGAGACATGTCCCATGAGATGTTAATAATATCCATAATACAAGAGTTTGCTGGTGAAATTGCTTCTTGGAGATCTGTAACACACAATAGCACACTAAAGGCTCTGAAAAATCCTGCACAAAGAAATCAGTCTTTGTTTAACCCAGTTTTTCTCAACTTTATTTGGCCATAGAAATCCTTTTCTGTGTCAGGAACCTTTAAAATGCTGGTGTGGTCTCATTAAATATACATACCTACAGCCTTCCTTATACTTCACTGCCATTTCTAGTTATCATGTGTATGACTTGACTATTGATCTAATCTGACATTTGTCATGTCCAGCTGGCCTCTCTCAGCCCCGCTCCATCACTACTGCTAGAATGACATCCCTGCTGGTCACTGACGTCTCATTTCAAATATCATCAGCAGTCTTCTTGGCTTGTAAAAAAAATGGAGAAATATGGGATATGACTAAGACTATGGCTCCCATCCGCTCTTGCAGTCACACTGTCACCTCAGACTGTTTGTCACTAAGAATGTGATGAGCATGATGCCTGGGATATAGAAGGGCCTGGTCCTGCACTGTCTACCTATGGGCCATCTGGGGCAGGCAGCGGAGGTGAGCCAAAGATTACAATCCCGAGAGGTAGAATTTGCCAGTGATTAGATCTCTTGGCAATACATCCACAAGAACTCTGATTTGTATTTCATGTTTTATATGCTGTCTGCTGACCTCGCTTTACAATGGAGCCGAAGTATGTGTGGGTGTAATGTGAAACTAAGTTTAGGTCTTGCAGCCTGTCTTAAACCATGGCACAGGGAAGAGGTG
Organism: Delphinapterus leucas; assembly: GCF_059928025.1. Lineage (NCBI taxonomy): Eukaryota > Metazoa > Chordata > Mammalia > Artiodactyla > Monodontidae > Delphinapterus > Delphinapterus leucas. The sequence continues at coordinate 68,269,400 of NC_143140.1, read as the reverse complement.
GAGTAGAAGTTGAACTTGTACTGAACTTGCCTGCTTCCTGTTCAGTTGGTATGAATGTGTTATTGAGCAGAAAAAAAAAAAACTTTCCATTGAGACTTAAATGTCTTCACTGAAACCTAACCTGGTCTTGCTGCCGCCACGACTTCCACGCATCACTGTCTCCGTGTATCCCTGAGTGGCCTCAGCTAGATGTTGGCAGGCCAGGCTGTATTCGGGAAGTGGCCAGAAACCAAGGGTAAAGGGGTGTTGGACAGGGAGGCTCTAAGAGTGAGGACCTGTGTAATCCACTGAGTTCCCCTGGTCGCCTCCCTTGTCTGACCTCTGAAAGTCTCTTCCATCACTCTCTCAAGAGTAAACTTCGGACAGATACCCCCCTCTCCTGTTGTCCAGTGCTTTCCTGGAACACCCCACTATAAGTGTCATCTTGATGTCTCTGCCAGCACATAGCTATGATTCACAGATCACAGACCTTATAAATCATGAGTCTATGTATCCTTCAAGTGATACTTAAAGGTGTCCTGTATCACGGACCTCTCATAACTCCCTTGGACAGAATCTAGCTAGGAAGTATTCATCTGAGAGTGTCTTCTTTTTAAATTTTTTCTCCCATTAGTAAGAAAATTATTTTAAGCGTCAGTTTTAAGAACAAAATAAACTAGAGGAGGAGTAAAAATAGCATTGACATATTTAAAATTTGGGAGGGAAGTGGAAAATGTCAAAAATTAGAAATTGTGCAAATAATTTGGTAATCTCTGGGTATTACAAAATTGAGCTGTGGTCTGTAGACAATGCTGAAGGTTGTAGTATCTACTGGAAATTGAGCTTGGAATGTCAGCCAGCCTCAGTGCTTCCTGTTTTAGAAATACCACCTGCAAAACTGGTCTTGGTGGGAAGTTCAACCACAGTAATAAAAAGCCTGGTGACCCGCTTTTATCCTTATACAAATTCAGAGATGCCCAGGCACTTTCTGACAGTATCTTCTTTCCCCTCTGTTGTGAAATGAAAAGAAAGCCAATGGAAAGAAGCTTTCTTAAGAAGTCTGCAAGCATTCCTGGCACTCTATGTAACACAACCCAATGGAACATGGAACTTGATCTGGGATTTCCCATTCTAGCACTTACTCAACCAGATACAGTGAGACAGCCTTGCTGTAATTCATCCCTCGTCTTCTCTTTGGCTCTTCTTTCACTGCTATCAGGTTATTAGCTGCTTTATGTTTTGCTGCTCCAGTTTCCTTCTTCATAGCTAATGGTCATGAAATCAGGTACTTGGTCAATTTCCTAGAAATTTGGCAGTGAGTACAATGATCACTCTTCACCCTTCGATGTTATGGTATTGAAACACTTTCCTACTTAACACACATCTTTAGAGCTTTCTGGACATTTGCTTACCCATGCAATAGTCTGTTAGAATGCAGATGAAATAGGTCCACTTATCTGCGTGGAGGAAGAGGTCTGAAGCCTAGAGAAAATTCTTTAGTCAATGGCGTGTCTGCTTTACTCAATTCCTATGAAGAGAATGGAGTATGGCAGGAGGTCACAAAGTCCAAATGCTGTTAAGAAGTCTTCCAGGTTGCATGAGTATACTTCTTCTTAAGAAGTATTTGCAATGAAACCTCAAAAGTGGACAGGAACGATGGGAATGAGTGAGCGCCTGATTCTCACCATGGGTTGTAGTACTTGCTTCACTTTCCTGCATTTTTGAAGAGAATTGTCCCTATTATCAACTCCATAGCTAAGAAGAGAAATATGCCTTAAGGCAAAGTTTAAGATTGGGCAGGATAGTGAAACAGAGATAGGAACCTGGTTTCTTCTGTGAGCCCAGGGAGAAACATTTAAGGCATCATTCTAGAAACTGATGTTGGAGAAACCCAAGGACTCAGTTTTCTAGCAGCATGGGAGAAGCGCTGGGCTGATGGTTGGGAAGCTAACATTCTAGTACTGGATCTAGTACTAGATCTAACATTCTAGTACTGTATCACTGGGTAACCATAAGCCCGTTTCTTGTTTGTAAGACAAAAGGAGGTCCAATGAAAATGGTCTTTAAGATTTCTGTTACCTTTGTTCTTCAGCATAATCATGTAGCTCTGTGCTAAATAGTGTTACAGATTTTTCAGATTTCTTTTCTCAGTGATGAATCTATGTTTTTCTTCTGACAAATAAATTGGCATATTTTAGTAAAATATTAATATTTTCAAGACAAAATAAAACAGATCACCGTTTCCTCAGAGATTGGAATTGTGTATATAATATTTATGTTGCCATACTTTCTCCTTTCTGATGGGACTGAGACCATGAATATTCAAAGGCAAATGGCTCTAAATCTTAATGGAAAGTTCCATGTTAAAAGACATTATGGAATTTTGGGGGTTGATGAGAATTTAAGTCAGAAAGAGGGATCCAATAGATATTGATAAGATAAATAACATACAGATTTATAACTATTGAGCCACAAATGTAAATTTGCGAGTACTTACCTAAAGTGAAACAAACATCCATTTTTAAGAAACATTTGATCTTTACTTATCTCTTGAAATAATATTCTCTTCTGATACTTTTGCCCCCCCCTTTAGTTTGCTGTGTATAGAAACCAGCACACAAAAATCTTTCCAGAATTGCAAATCTGCCTTACTTAAAATCTAAGTATAATGAAATTTACTCTATATACCTTTTCAGGAACCAAGAGAATTTTGGTTCCAAAATATATTAATTGCACAGGATGAAAATCAATCCTATGAGAACTGAAACACATTTTTTTACTGGCTTTTCTTCCCTTGACTTTAGACCTCTGTGAAGTTGACTCTGTCTTTCCAGCTATTTCTAGGAGCCCCCAAGAAGAATTGGATATGTCGTATTTGGTTTCCATGAGGCTTCTTTGATTTTTATCCTCTCTTTCCATTCCAACGTCTTCTTCCTGTGTATCTCTATATCCACCAAAGGCCACTAAGCAGGGTATTGCGGGGCTACTGGAGAGCATAAGTCCTGCAGGGGTTGGTGTCCTGTTGTGATGTGACGTGTCAGGAGCACTTTTCTTCCCTTTTGCTGTTACTCTCTGTTGAATAGGCACAAAATCATTGCTGTTTGTGCCCCAACAGAACTCTTGGGAAAACAGATTTTTAGTTTCTCATCTTGAGTGTTACCATTCACCGTAAGACTTAAGACAAGTCTAGAGGGAGTTAGGCTGGGAGTAACCACCATGTTAGAGTCAAACTGTCTCTTCCCTCTGACAACTAAATCATTGTCATACCTCACTCTTCTCTTAGAATGGAAGTCTTCTTGGGTCCTCATGCACATAGATGTCAGGCAGACCTTCTCACCAGTTCACAGACATGCAACCATATGTCTGAAACTCATTGGAGCATACAACTCACATGCAGTTTGAAGCCCCCTTCCTATACAAGGATAAACATGGAAATAAAAAAGATGCTGGGAACTGTAAAGTGTGGTAAAGCACGTGGCAGAGAAAGAAAGGTTTTACAATATTGTTTTGTGAAAGATCAGGAGATTATTGGAATACTAATCTTAAAGCATTACTGTAGGGCCATCTGGATGGGAGAGAGGGAGTGTTTGAGAGGAACCAGTCGAAGCAGAGTGAAAGGAAGGGAATGGGAGGGAGGATGCATTGAAGTTAACAATTCCTGGGCCTTGCACTTACAAAAGCATTGATGATACACCATTTTCCACTCATCAATTGACAAGGATTTCAGAAGTAATAATACTCAGTTTGGGAAAGGGTATGGTAAGATAAATTCTCTCTTTCACAGCTAATTTATTGCTTTGCTTTGAAATCCTTTTTTTTTTCTTTCAATTTTCACTGATAGTGATTTTCTATACAGCATAGAAAATGAGAAGTACAATATCCTCTATAAGGTTTTCCAGTCATAAATTTAGGTCAGAATTGTACAAAAGCAGAGACTTTTGTTTTGACCTTTCCACATATTTAGTAGTGCTTTATGAATGATGACACATCTGTGGCTGGGAGACATTAACTGCTTTTCACAGGCCATGGACGGCCCTGCTGTGTGCTTCTCCCACTTCTCTGTAGAAGGCACTGTAAGCCTGCTAGACTCAATTTCTTGAAGGCATTTAGACTCCCAGGAACACATTTCTCTTTAAGCTTTTGGCTTTAACAGAATAGACAGAGATATGCAGTGGCCTACATTAAGTTGTGCGTGATTAAATAAATGAATTCACAAGTACCATTTGCCAGTTACTAAGAAAATTGCTTAAATAATTTACCTTCAGATATAATACAGAGAGAAACATGGGCCATTGTGTTGGAATAGAAAAAGTTCTGGTGTTAATATAATGGTATCAAAGAGTTTCTCTTATGCCTTTAAAAAAATTTTGCAGATTTGTTTAGTTCATTAGCTGATTTCCAAATACAGCTTTTGAGTGAGAAAGAAAAATCAGAAATGCATTATGTATTAATGGATGGATGAGGAAGGGAAGGACTCCAAGAATAAATTGTAATGTGAGTTATCTAAATTTATCAAGTAAGAACATTCATTCTTTTACAAATAGAACCTTTAACTTTATTTTCTTGGCAATGACTAGACATAGGAAGGAAATAATACTATCTGAAATAAATGAGCTCATATATATCAACACAGAATATACTTAGTATCATATTGTTCCCATGTTAATTCAAGAAAGGAAAGGAAAAATTGTCTGGTGTGTTCTGTCAAGCAGCTGAGAAGCAAGTAAGCGTCTTAGGTTCTTTCTGAGATTTTTATTATATATCCAAAATATTTGTGAACTATTTAAAAAATGGTGTACATGATAAATTATTTCTTTCTTTTAATTAAGAAAAATTTGAAAGTTACTTGCAGTCCCACAATAGTAATGCAACTATTGTCATTTTCACGTGTTTCCTCCATCTTCCACATGTGTGCACATGGGTTAGTTAGAATGTTATGAGCATGATCCACAGGTTCCACCCGCCTAGATTTATTGTAATTCTTTTGGTTTAAGCCTCTGCCCAGAAACCTGGGGAGGAATCATGACAGACAAATGGTTTGCTACTTTTAAATCTGCTTGGTCAAAGTACAGAGGCCCTTAATAGTGACAATTGCAAAGCACCACATGGCAGGCACCTTGCCAACAGGAGGACAGTCACTTCTCTTTCGGGAAACTCCAAGGTGACGCTCGGACAACTGCTGGTATTTTTGCTTCTCCAAGGCATGTAAAGATTATGGTCACTGTCTTCACTTCCTTAATTCTTCAGCCCACTCAAGTCTGTCTTTGGGCTTTTGCTTTACAAAGATCATCACATGGCCTCTCCATTGCCAAACACCCCATTCTCTTTAATCTTGACCTATTTGCAGCACATGACCACATCCTCACTGGAACCCTCTCCTCCTGCAGGTTCCACAGACCGAGCCTCTGTGTTTTTTTTTCTTCCCTTCTACTCCTCTAATTCTCCTTCAGGTCCCTTTTTTGTATTTGCTGTCCACAGATCCTTACTACTCTAAGTGTGGTCCAAATCAAGCAGCATCAACAACTTCTGGGCTCTGATTAGAAATGCAGAAATCAGGCCTCACCCCAGACCTACTGAGTCAGAATCTGCATTCTGACAAGGCCCCCTGCTGGCACTTCAAGTCTGAGAAGCCCTGCTCTAAACAGTGGTGTTCCCTAAGGCCTGTCCTGTGTCCTTTTTTCTCTTTTCCTGCATAACCACATCAGTGCCAGACTTTAACTTTTATATCCTTATGACTTTCAAAGTGACTCCAGCTAGATGTATCTTTGGAGTGCCAGGCATTCATTTCAATTTGCTTAACTACGTGCATATCCCATAGGCACAATGAACTAAATATGTCTCATATTGAACTCATTTTCATATACTCCCCTCTCTGCCCAAGCACCCAAGCCAGAAACCCATTATTCTTGATTCTTCCTTCTCCCAGCAGTGGTTGAATAGACTGATGGAGAAGCATCCGCTATAGAGAATAGCCTGGGAAAATTTTAAATTAAATGCTTCTATTCTATAAGTCAAGTGTCCCCCTCCCTCCCACCTAAAAAGAGGGGAAAAAAATTCTATCAAGGTCAGCTGTCAGACCTGGTTTGCTTGTGGCTTCCTGAAAGAGCATGAAGTGTTTTCCATTGGAAAACCTTGCAAGTTTGGCTTAGCCTGGCTCTTTTCATTTGTTTTTAATAGTTTGAAATCAGAGTAGAGGGAAAATTGAATCCTAAACAAGTCTGTTAAAGAGTGGAAGTGGAGGTCCTTTCCTAATGCAAGAGATGATGAAAATATATACATCCTGGTTTGCCTTCGGACGGCTATTAAAAGGAAACATCTATAATGCTTTGGAAATTCACCAGATGTTGATGTTTCTTTATTCTTAAAGCTCTGTGCTTCCAGGAGGGAAAGTTTATGTTAACTTTTCTTATTCAGGATTTTAGTTGCCCTTTGAATAACATCTAGAGTTGAGTTAATCTGTTTGTAATTAGTTGAAATGACACGTGAGGGGCCAGAGACTGCTGGTTGCCTACAAATAACTGGCATCCTCTCCTCCTCATTGACAGGCTCCTGACTTGATTAGAGATGGACTGTACCCTGCAGTCATTAGCATGATGAGCAAGCAGCCTGCCTGAATGAACGGCCACACGCAGAAGCATCTCTGCCTCCACCACCCTCTTCCTGCCACGCTCTGGAGTGAGCATCACTGCTATGGGAGCTGCTATCCTCTGGACAAGCTGTGACTTCTCATCATCTAGTTCAGAATCCCCAGAGGAGCCGGCTGACTCCATCTTCAAAGCTCTTCCTGGGGCCCCAGAGCACTGGCCCAGGGAGAGAGCTGAGCCTCCATACCAGTTTCCTGGAACAGTACACCCTTAGCACATCTCAGCAGGCTTAGCATCTCTAAGGCTCTTCAGTATTGTCATTCACCTGTACGGTGTATATGCAAGCATTTGCTGTCTGGACTGGATAACTAACCACCATCTGTAACACGATTTGTATGGAGAAAATGTGTTTGGCACTCCAAACATCTAATTTACTAAGCAACATTTGCAACATGGCCTGTGTGTGTATGTGGATGCCTGCCAGGGTATGTGGACTGAGATGAATCAGGAATCAAGAGCCTCAAAATGAAAAATGGATTTAATTCCTAAATAAGGCTGTGACTATGCATAGGAACAGATTTAGAGAAGCAAAACCCATAGATGGTTGAATTCAGTGAAAAAAAAAAACAAAAAAACCCCCGGCCAACTAGCAATTTGATGTAATTCAACTATTTCCTCACCCACCCATTTGGCTGAAACCAAAGTAGTTTGTGCTGTCTTTTATCTATTTGCGCTCTAAGATGTCCTCACATGGAAATGTTAATCAGGCTGCCACTAAGTCACAGATGCATCCCCAGAAATGCCCCTGCACCATGAGTAAGGAGATATCAGCTCCACGCTCCTCCTATTTTCAAATAGAAATTTCCATAAGACTGGCAGAGACAATGTCTCAGTGTGGCATGACATTAAATCCTTTAAACCAGTGTATACTGTTAGACCTTTATTAGTAGTAGTAGAACAAATAACTTGAAGTATACATGTTACATGGACTCCATCTGGAGTTTATTTATTTGTAACTTGCCAATTTCTTGTGACCAGCCAAATCCTTGTAAGGGGATTAGAAATGTAATAAAAACAGTACAGGAGAAATAGCAATTTTCTATAGTTTCCCCAAAGGGATTGAGAAGTAAAAGCTGATTAAATAAGTGCAAGTCAAAGTGGCTCAAACCAAAAGGGGAACCAAAGAAAATGTGACTTGAGTAGGTGATAGAGCCGTAGAGTGGCCGGAAGCCGTGTCACTGGGGCCACCAGGCCTGAGTGCAAAGCCGGCCTCTGGCACTCACTGGCTGTTCCAGTTTGGAAAGGACACTGAACTTGTTTAGGCCTCAGTTTCTTTCTCTGTAAATGGTATTTGCGGCTCTTGCTGTTGGGGCCAAAATAATCCTCCTAGGCTTGAAATTGTGCTGATGAAGATAAATGTGTGTTAGAACATGATTGTGATTTTTATTTATTTACTTTTTTGGTGTTGGTGGACCAACCAATTTGAAGTAAATTCCACATTTGCTTTTCAGACCTGGCAGAACAGTCATTTTTAGAGAAAAAGGAGACACTTTGTTTTTTAAAATAGACACTTTAAAATATATTATTCTCTTCATAACACCTTTCAGATTCTCCTACCCAAAAAAAAAAAAAAAAAAAAGGAGGATAAATCTCTCAACACTATTTTAGGAGGGAATTTCATGTAGTACTGCTTCACTGTAGGACACTCCTTCACCTTAGGTTTTACCGGAAAACTTGAGATGAAAGTTGGCTTGGTACATTGCCATAACAAATCATCTTGACCTGTGGTCATCCAAGTTTTCTCTAAGTCAGGGTCACAGGCTCTAAGTTCCATTAAGGTGCTAAGGTGGTGTTATTTACTGAAATGAGGAACACTGAGGTTGGGGAGGAGAGCAGAATATAGACACATATTTACCTGTAAGCATGTAAGTTTGAGGCGCAAATTTGACATCCAAGGGTGGATATCATATTGTCAGTTGGATGTGTGAATCTAGATTTAGGGATATGGTTGAGGCTAGGGGTATACATTTAGGAATCTTTAGGGCATGCATGGTGTCTAGAACCATGAGGCTATGTATGGTCACCTAGGAAACAAGCAGAGCCAAATAGAGGAGAGGTAAGAGAAAAGGGAGGTTCTATGACGTGACATCTGCTACATAGGTGGCTTTCCTAAACCGAAGTAGACTCCTTTTAGAAGTTGCATCCAGAGAGATGACAAGGTACTCTAACTTGAAGTGAGCTCTTCAAGACTTGTTTCACTCAAGGCTCCATAAGACATGGCAGTCAGAGGCAGTATGACTTGGTTCCATCCTAACAGAAGTAACATAAGAAAGGATGTACAGGTGATGCCTAGCTGATATGTTTGCAGAGCTGGGCTGCAAGGGTGATTCCACTGGGGTGGTGTCCACCAGAGAGGAAAGCAGTGCCCAACTGAGGCTGCAGAAGTGAAAGGAGGGTTGAGTGGATAGAGATTTAAGTAATGGGAGGGGCCAGGAGAGGAGATAATGGCTGATGACTTTCGAGAGCTGGCTGAAAAGAGCACTTAGGAAGCACCTGAGGAAGTGTAGCAATACCTTAGAGGAGGCAGTGGGGGATGCAGAGGAAGTGTTTTTTCATTTTTTATTGAAGTATAGTTGATTTTAAATGTTGTGTTAGTTTCTGGTATACAGCAAAGTGATTCACTTATATATATTCTTTATCATATATTATTCCTTTATGGTTTATTACAGAATATTGAATATACTTCCCTGTTCTATACAGTAGGAACTTGTTGTTTATCATTCTATATCTAATAGTTTGCATCTATTAATCCCAAACTCCTAATTTATCTCCCCTCCCCATCCCCTTTGGTAATCATAACTTTTTTTTTTATAAAGCGTGTTCTTATTAGTCATCCATCTTATACATATCAGTGTATACATGTCAATCCCAATCTCCCAATTCATCCCACCCCCACCGCCACCCCCGCCTTTCCCCCTGGTGTCCATATGTTTGTTCTCTATATCTGTGTCTCTATTTCTGCTTTGCAAACAGGTTCATCTGTACCATTTTTCTAGATTCCACATATATGTGTTAATATATGATATTTGTTTTTCTCTTTCTGACTTATTTCTCTCTGTATGACAGTCTCTAGGTCCATCCATGTCTCTACAAATGACCCAATTTCATTCTTTTTTATGGCTGAGTAACATTCCATTGTAGATATGTACCACATCTTCTTTATCCATTCGTCTGTTGACAGGCATTTAGGTTGCTTCCATGTCCTGGCTATTGTAAACAGTGCTGCAATGAAAACTGGGGTGCATGTGTCTTTTTGAATTATGGTTTTCTCTGAGTATATGCCCAGTAGTGGGATTGCTGGGTCATATGGTAATTCTATTTTTAGTTTTTTAAGGAACCTCCATACTGTTCTCCATAGTGGCTGTATCAATTTACATTCCCACCAACGGTGCAAGAGGGTTCCCTTTTCTCCACACCCTCTCCAGCATTTGTTGTTTGTAGATTTTCTGATGATGCCCATTCTAACTGGTGTGATGTGATACCTCATTGTAGTTTTGATTTGCATTTCTCTAATGATTAGTGATGTTGAGCAGCTTTTCATGTGCCTCTTGGCCATCTGTATGTCTTCTTTGGAGAAAAATGTCTATTTAGGTCTTTTGCCCATTTTTTGATTGGGTTGTTTGTTTATTTGATATTGAACTGCATGAGCTGTTTATATATTTTGGAGATTAATCCTTTCTCCGTTGATTCATTTGCAAATATTTTCTCCCATTCTGAGGGTTGTCTTTTCGTCTTGTTTATGGTTTCCTTTGCTGTACAAAAGCTTTGAAGTTTCATTAGGTCCCATTTGTTTATTTTTGTTTTTATTTCCATTACTCTAGGAGGTGGGTCAAAAAAGATCTTGCTGCGATTTATGTCAAAGGATGTTCTCCCTATGTTTTTCTCTAAGAGTTTTATAGTGTCTGGTTTTACATTTAGGTCTTTAATCCATTTTGAGTTTATTTTTGTGTATGGTGTTAGGGAGTGTTCTAATTTCATTCTTTTACATGTAGCTGCCCAGTTTTCCCAGCACCACTTATTGAAGAGACTGTCTTTTCTCCATTGTATATCCTTGCCTCGTTTGTCATAGATTAGTTGACCATAGGTGTGTGGGTTTATCTCTGTGCTTTCTATCCTGTTCCATTGATCTATATTTCTGTTTTTGTGCCAGTACTATATTGTCTTGATTACTGTAGTTTTGTAGTATAGTGTGAGGTCAGGGAGTCTGATTCCTCCAGCTCCATTTTTTTCCCTCAAGATTGCTTTGGCTCTTCGGGGTCTTTTGTTTCTCCATACAAGTTTTAAGATTTTTTGGTTCTAGTTTTGTAAAAAATGCCATTGGTAATTTGATAAGGATTGCATTGAATCTGTAGATTGCTTTGGGTAGTATAGTCGTTTTCACAATATTGATTCTTCCAATCCAAGAACATGATGTATTTCTCCAACTGTTTGGTGTCATCTTTGATTTCTTTCGTCAGTGTCTTATAGTTTTCTGAGCATATGTCTTTTATCTCCTTAGGTAGGTTTATTCCTAGGTATTTTATTCTTTTTGTTGCAGTGGTGAATGGGATTGTTTCCTTAATTTCTCTTTCTGATCTTTCATTGTTAGTGTATAGGAATGCAAGAGATTTCTGTGCATTAATTTTGTATCCTGCAACTTTACCAAATTCAATGATTTGCTCTAGTAGTTTTCTGGTGGCATCTTTAGGATTCTCTATGTATAGTATCATGTCATCTGCAAACGGTGACAGTTTTACTTCTTTTCCAATTTGTATTCCTTTTATCTCTTTTTCTTCTCTGTTTGCCATGGCTAGGACTTCCAAAACTATGTTGAATAATAGTGGTGATAGTGGAGATCCTTGTCTTGTTCCTGATCTTAGAGGAAATGCTTTCAGTTTTTCACCATTGAGAATGATATTTGCTGTGGGTTTGTCGTATATGGCCTTTATTATGTTGAGGTAGGTTCCCTCTCTGCCCACTTTCTGGAGAGTTTGTATCATAATTGGGTGTTGAATTTTGTCAAAAGCTTTTTCTGCATCTATTGAGATGATCATATGGTTTTTATTCTTCATTTTGTTAATATGGTTTATCACATTGATTGATTTGCATATACTGAAGAATCCTTGCATCCCTGGGATAAACCCCACTTGATCATGGTGTATGATCCTTTTAATGTGTTGTTGGATTCTGTTTGCTAGTGTTTTGTTGAGGATTTTTGCATCTATAGTCCTCAGTGATATTGGTCTGTAATTTTCTTTTTTTGTAGTGTCTTTGTCTGGTTTTGGAATCAGGGTGATTGTGGCCTTGTAGAATGAGTTTGGTAGTGTTTCTTCCTCTGCAATTTTTGGGAAGAGTTTGAGAAGGATGGATGTTAGCCCTTCTCTCAATGTTTGATAGAATTCACCTGTGAAGCTATCTGGTCCTGGACATTTGTTTATTAGAAGATTTTTAATCACAGTTTCAATTTCATTACTTGTGATTGGTCTGTTCATATTTTCTATTTCTTCCTGGTTCAGTCTTGGAAGGTTATACCTTTCTAAGAATTTGTCCATTTCTTCCAGGTTGTCCATTTTATTGGCATAGAGTTGCTTGTAATAGTCTCTTATGATGCCTTGTATTTCTGCGGTATCTGTTGTAACTTCTCCTTTTACATTTCTAATTTTATTGATTTGAGTCCTCTCTCTCTTTTTCTTGATGAGTCTGGGTAAAGGTTTTTCAATTTTGTTTATCTTCTCAAAGAAGGTTTTAGTTTTATTGATCTTTGCTATTGTTTTCTTTTTTTCTATTTATTTCTCCTCTGATCTTTATGATTTCTTTCCTTCTACTAGCTTTGGGTTTTGTTTGTTCTTCTTTCTCTAGTTCCTTTAGGTGTAAGGTTAGACTGTTTATTTGAGATTTTTCTTGTTTCTTGAGGTAGGCTTGTGTAGCTATAAACTTCCCTCTTAGAACTGCTTTTGCTGCATCCCATAGGTTTTGGATTGTCGTGTTTTCATTGTCATTTGTCTCTAGGTATTTTTTGATTTCCTCTTTGATTTCTTCAGCGATCTTAGTTATTAATTTGTTGTGATCCAGTGCTCTCACAAGAGGGAGTGAGCACATGTCCTTTTACTCCCTCACCTTGCCAGAACCCTTGGTAAGCATAACTTTTTGTTTCTATGTCTGTGAGTCTGTTTCTGTTTTGTAAATAAGTTCATTTGTATCATTTTTTCAGATTCCACATAAAAGTGATATCATATGACATTTGTCTTTCTCTGTCTGACTTACTTCACTTAATATGATAATCTAGATCCATCCATGTTGCTGCAAATGGCATTATTTTATTCTTTTTTATGGCTGAATAATATTCCATTGTATAAATATACCACATCTTCTTTATCCATTCATTTGTTGATGAGCACTTGCGTTGCTTCCATGTCTTGTAAATAGTGCTGCTGTGAATATTGAGGTGCAAGTGTCTTTTTGAATTAGAGTTTTCTCCAGGTGTATGCCCAGGAGTGGGATTGCTGGGTTATATGGTAGCTCTATGTTTAGTTTTTTAAGGAGCCTCCATACTGTTTTCTCTAGTGGCTCCATCGTGGGAGGAAGTTTTGAAGGCAGCTGAGCTGAGCCCTAGCCGGTAATGAGCCTCTGCCATGTATGTTCTCTTCACATGCCAAGGATCTCAGTTCACCTCTCTCCTGTCTCAATTTCTGCCAGTTCACAAGTTTCAATCACTGACAGGCAGCAGCCAAGTGCTGTGGAGGTGATTTAACAGAGCAGTTGTTTAGAATCATGTTCTTTGAAGTTCTAGAAATTTCTCAGAGACCTTCAAGGGCACAGAGGTGGGGTGGGGAGTGTGACTATGGGTCTCCCCAGGTCCACCCCACTTCAACGATAGCACGCTTCCTTTATTCTCTTTTGCATCACAGCTCGCATGAAGTTTCATTTGAAAGAAAAAAAAAGCTTAAAAAATTTTTTAAAAACCTCACTGAACTACAGAAAGGATAAAGAGGTGACTGAATATATAAAATCCTATGCAGATGTGATTTGTTTGAGAAACACAGTGGTGTATTGTTTGACTGATCGTCTAAACCAATTAATCTCTGAAATGGAACACAGAGGGAGAAAAAGGAACAAAACTGTCATACAGCTGCAGTTAGTTGTGGGGTTATTATGTTGGCCTGATTCACTGAAAGACTCTCCTTTTCAGCTGAATAATCTTCAAACACACCGTATGCATCTCCCCAGCTGATGTCAACAGAGACATTTTCATGTTGCTGTGTTTTTTGTTTTTTTTTAATTCTATGTGTCATGAATTTAGTACAATCTTAGAACACAGGCATTATTTTACTCCTGTAGTGTGCTTCTAGGACTTGGCTCAACAATGGACTGGACATTGTTTCTTTCTTCAAAACACGGAAGGAAAATGTGAAAAGTTAAAATGTATTAGGTGCCTTTCTTCTTCCAAATTATTCACCTTCAAGAAAGTATGGGGTAAAATGCTAACAGATGAAATTGTTGAACCAAGAGAAGAATGAAACTTTTGGGTCCCTAAGTCATGAAACAGTATGGAATGTTATCCCATCGCCCGTGTGCCTGACTTCTACATCTTCTAATTCTGTCCTTCTCTCAAAGCAAAGCTTATTTCTCACCTTCTTGACAATTTTCAAGAGTGGTCTGGCACCTCTCTGCCAGTGTGCACACATAGCCTTGATCATGTGGTTCTGTTCCATTCCCTAGAGGTCTTCCTATCCCACTTGAACACTTTGAATACTAAGACCTATCTTACATTTCTTTTATTCTTGAAGTGGCATGTACTACATGCTTAAAGAAAACATTGCCAATGCTTTCCTGGCAGAGACCACCAAGAATCCACCCGTAGGTAAACAAGATCTGTTTATGGCTCGTTGTCGTGAAAGAGAACACACCTCATGGGGAACTGTGGATGGTGGCAGAAATGAGTAATGTTAGAATTGGGGCTTGTGTTAGGTGATTTGGGTGAAGGTTTGAGGAAGTGGGGCTTTGCTCTGAATTGGACACTGTCAGTAAGTGGAGGCAATTCTGTGACTGGTGTCATCATAGATCCAATCTAGAAGGAAGGGAGACTAGACTGCGCCTAAAGCTGTAATCAGTAAATCCACAGCCGGAACTCATATTAGTCAGGACATGTGGATTTGGTTCATTTTTGTTGTTTGGACAATGTTCAAGGTGTTGTGTTGAAACATCGTGGTCTCGTGTCTGTCCTCATCCATCATGGCTACAGAGTGGCCTTGCCTAGTGTAGATGTTCTTTGAAATCCTTTCCATCCAATAGGGGAACACCAGAGCCTATCTGTCAGCACCAGGCCAGCTCCTGCTGTCGGGGACTGCTCTGCTCTTTCTCAATGTGAAATTGAATTGATTTTCAGCAGCATCACATCTTTATCAAAGATCCCTGGGTGGGTGAAGGCATCCCAAGAGATAGGACCTCTGAGCTTTAATCTCTGATCTCCCCTTTCTTTCTTACAGTGAAGGCATTATATACCTTCTCTTCAAGGCTGTCTTTTGATCTAGGGAGGAAGTTGCACTGAACTTCAAGGGAGTCTCCCAGTTCTCTCCTTTCACTGGAACCTCACGGTAAGGATCAAAACCTAATTTCTTCTTTATGCTCACAAGGTTCTGGACGCTAACCCTTAGTGTGCTTGTCCCATTCTTAAAGGGACTAAGTTACAGTGAGGCTCTGTCAAAGGAGGACAATGGATCCGAGGACACAGTGTGGTCTTCTATGCCGGAGGACTGCTTTCTGTACCCAACCAGTATGGCCATTTCATGCCAATCTGTTTGGAAGGTTTGGGTGAAAATTAGCAGGAATCTCTTTGATCCAATCCTATGTAAAACATTTCTTTGGTCATTTGTTTGTCATGGATACTGACTTTTGAGCAGTGGTTCATAATCTTGGCTGCACAACAAAATCAAAGGGGAGATTTTAAAAAAAGAAACTGGTTTAATTGATTGGTGTGGGGCTCAAATATCTATCTATCTACTTATCTATCTCTATCTATCTATCTACCTATATCTATCTAACTACTTATCTATTTACTTGTCTATCTATCTATCTACCTACCTATATCTAGCTACTTATCTGTCTATCTATCTACCTATATCTAACTACTTATCTATCTATCTACCTACCTATATCTACAACTACTTATCTGTCTATCTATCTACCTATATCTATCTAACTACTTATCTATCTATCTACTTGTCTATCTATCTACCTATATCTATCTAACTACTTATCTGTCTATCTATCTATCTACCTACCTATATCTAACTACTTATCTATCTATCTACTTGTCTATCTATCTACCTATACCTATCTAACTAACTACTTATCTGACTATCTACCTACCTACCTATATCTGTCTAACTACCTATCTATCTATCTACTTCTCTATCTCTATCTAACTAGTTATCTATCTATCTATATCTGTCTAACTACTTATCTGTCTATCTATCTACCTATATCTGTCTAACTACTTATCTATCTATCTACTTACCTATCTCTATCTATCTATCTATATGTATCTAACTAGTTATCTATCTATCTATATCTATCTAACTACTTATCTATCTATCTGTATCTATCTACCTATATGTATCTAGCTAGTTATCTATCTATGTCTATCTAACTACTTATCTATCTATCTATCTACCTATATCTATCTAACTACTTATCTATCTCTATCTATCTATCTACCTATGTGTATCTAGCTAGTTATCTATCTATCTATATCTATCTACCTACTTATCTATCTATCTATCTACCTATTTTTTTTAAATTCCCAAGGCAATTCTAACAAGACTCATTCTTAAAAATAAAGGGATCCTTTGCCCTGAGTTGATAGTGTAAATTTTCCCTTGAGGAAGTCAAGGAAGATTGTAACTATAGGTATTTAGTTTTGGTATGATTTGCCTTAAATTATTCACCTTTGTTTGCTCAGGCCAATGAACTTTATGTGACTGACTCTTGGAAAAGCAATATTAAGCTAAAGCTCCAACTGACGAATGAATCGTCTTAAAACAAAACAAAACTGGCTATAGTTTCTCCAGGGTTTTGATGAGTTAAAATAATTCTGCATCCGTGGTCACCCTCTCTGCTCTATAAACAGGATGAGGGGGCAGTGGCAGTAAAAACAGGAGCGCCAGTGACTGGCGCTGGCTTGACAAGGAGACGTATAAACAGAGTCTTGGGAGGAAGTTGTGTTTATAGCAACTGAAAGGGAAGCCCTAACCTCAGAAGTGACTGAGGGACTTTGGTGCCTATAAATAGCTAGTCAGGTTATTTCCAACATTTGATTATAACTATTCATCAATAAATATCTTCCAATATGTGTTGGAAATTAATCATTGGTTCAACACTCATTCAGATGTCTGTGGTACTTTGGGTTTCTGCAAAATCATTATAGACTAAGCCACATAACTTCCTGGTATATAGACAGCACTGTGTTTCAAACTGACTTACAGCACTGAAAACTCTAAAGACGAAGGTGACTGAGGTATAAATGTTAACTCATATAACTTTGTCTCCTCTGTGAAGGCCAGCACAAAGGGCCTTGAACATGCTCCTGTGTAACTGATGCCAATGATTACTCTAGAGAAAAGTATTTATTACAAAGAAAAGCATAGACTGAGCAATGTCCTCTGTCATATAGGCTGTATATGTATGTATATATCTATATAGGTATAGATGACATATTTGCTGAAAATAAACACTTGCGGATTGACTGAAGTGATGTATACACAGAAATATATTGGAACCACAGCTCATTAAACTGGTAAGTTGATTTCCTGGGATACATTATTACCTTTAATTACATTCTAAAGTGAGGTATTGAGAATTTTATTATAGTGGAAGTATGCTATGTGATATCCTAAAATTTAAAGACATTAGCTTTTATTTTGGGAAAAATAAAAGGTAATATAATTGAGTGCTTAAGATGGAGGACTCTGGGGCCAGACTTCTTGGGTTTAAATACTTGCTCCATTATGTACTATGTGTGATCCTGGGCAAGTTATTTAATGTCTCTGAATTTCATCCTCATCTGTAAAATGGGACAATAATAACACTCATAGGACTGATTCCAGAGAATTAAATTATTTAATGTAATAAAACACCTGGAACAGTGCCTGGCACAGAGTAAGATCTTTATTATAAATACCAGGTGCTTAGATTTTTGGTCTCTCAGAGAGTTGAGTAGTGTGAAATGGATTTTGATTGAGCAAGGAAACTTGCTGAAACAGTCTCTGTCTACTGAAAATTATTTTTCTGAAATAACACCTGGTTCAGTGTCAGAAAAACTTAATGCTAAGCACCTGGTCTAAGGAATGCAGCTTAGAAAACTCCTGGGACTAGGGCTGTCAGGTTACCTTGTACTTCCTATGACTTCTGAAGGGGAACAATAATTTCTTTGAACAGAAATCTCTGTTTCCATCCCAAGATGGAAAAAAAACCCCAAATCTAATTAAAATAATTTCAAAAGATTTTTGTTTATAGTGTGAATAATATTTAAGTATCTGTTGTAGAAAGTGCTTTCATAAGCCCAGAGGACACTGAAGGACAGAGAGGATGTCTGCAGTCCTTTGTCAACACTTCCTTTCATCTTCAGGGGCTTTATAGGGTTGACTTCTTAAACTTTCTACTCAAAGTGCTGAGGCAAGGCTCCCTCACAGATCTCTCTGGAAAGCAGGCCCTACTAGGAACTCTTCAGGGACGCTGTGAGTGCCTGCTGCCTGGCCGAATGCTCTCTGGTTCACAGTTACTAAGCTCCCTCTTAAATGGAACGGGAAATCAGTACCAAGACACCATCCATAGGCCCTGGAAAACTGTGGGGAGTTTCCACACTGGGGAGGTGTTCTGTCATTTCTTTCTTTCTTTTTTTTTGCCATGCCCTGAGGCATGCTGCATCTTATTTCCCTCACCAGGGATCGAACCTATGTCCCCTGCAGTGGAATCATGGAGTCTTAACCACTGGCCCGCCAGGGAAATCCCTGTCTTTTCTTAATAAAGGAAATTAAGCTGATTTATGATAACACAGGAGCTCAGATGCTAGAGAGTAAATGGAAAAGATTTAAAAGATATTTGTGTGTTCTTTTTGAGCAGGCAGGAGAATTAGCTTTATTTTGATGAAATTTTAAGTAACATGGCACTGGCGTTGAAACTGAAGGTCCCATTATTTAGCAACCATTATCTAAATAATAATGACAGCAAGAACAAAAATGAGTATTTCCTGTGCATGTATCACATCTTGGCATGGTTCTACACAGAATATATTAGCCATTACTTGCTTAATCTTCACAACAGCCCTGTAAAAATCACTATCATCTCGGGGTCCCAGAGTGTGGATGGGAGGATATTGTACATTAGAAATCATGTGGCAGAGCAAGTGATGCTGGGATTGACTCCAAGGCATAAGATGGTTTCGAGATCACAAAATCTGGATCAAATCCAGGTGTTCTGGGATTTGATCCCTGGTGGCGCAGTGGTTAAGAATCCACCTGCCAATGCAGGGGACACAGGTTTGAGCCCTATTCCAGGAAGATCCCACATGCTGCAGAGCAACTAAGCCCGTGTGCCACAACTACTAAGCCTGTGCTCTAGAGCCTGTGAGCCACAACTACTGAAGCCCACGTGCCTAGAGCCCGTGCTCTACACACAATGAGAAGTCCGTGCACCGCAGCGAAGAGTAGCCCCCGCTCGCCGCAGCTAGAGAAAGCCCGTGTGCAGCAATGAAGACCCAACGCAGCCAAAAATAATAAAATAAATTTATTAAAAAAAAAAATCCAGGTGTTCTGACCCCCGTGTCTCATGATCTGGCATTTCTCCAACTAAAGAGTTTCAAAATGAGAGAAATGAATGACTCCTGAATATGGAAGTATTTTTATGTAAGGCTAATCCTGTTCTTCTATTTATTTAGTGCCCCTCACTGAAACAACTCTTTTCTATCAGTTATAAATGCACACAATATAATTCAAAGATTTTAAAAAACAAGACAAAAATTTAGCTTGTTACATGGCTGTGTGCTGATCCCTGAAATTGTGGGGGGCTTTTCTCTTCACAGGCACATACTCTGTGAAGAAAAGATTTACATAATCTCTAATACTGCCCTGAAGTCCTGAATGAACTACATTTTTCCATTATAGTCCTTGCTTCCCCACAATCTCCCCCGACCCTGAAAAAAAAAAGCCTAATTTTCTATCAGGGAAAGAAAAGGAGGCCATTAGTTTGTGTCTGGAAACAGTGGAGGAATTACTGAGCTATTTACAAGCTCTGCACATGTGGAATCAATCTGATATTCCATTAGATGGTTCAAAAATGTATTCAAATTATGTAGTTTTCAAATGTTAAACTTTGGAATTTGTTTCTTAATAGGAAGCTTTTTAGGATAGCTTGCCTGATGAATATCCCCTTTTGTGAATTTGAATAACAAATTGTTTATAATAATATATAAGCCATCTTAATTTATGTTTTATTCCTGTTTCCTGAAGGTTGGTGCAAGTCTGGTGATGTGTATTTCTGCTCCTTGCCTAACAGGGAGGTGATGACTGCAGCAAATTGAAAGAAAATCAGGGCTAGGAGAAATCCTTCTATTTCATTAGGCTCCTGTTTTTGATAGTTGCCCATGAATTTGCCGTCATACTTAATTAGCCATAATATGATTTCTATGCAAGTTTGTCCTTAAAGAATGTGACAGTGTTTAAGTACAGGTGGATTTTTAAATGAGACCTTTGAAGCAATAAACTAAAAGTAAATGAATTATCCATGCAGAATTGGATATCTGTTAGAACTTCTGAGATACAACACTTCAAAATCTAGCTGAACTGGGTTAAAATATGTAAATTCATTAAAGTCAATGAAATGCAAAATGATATTTCAGTTATGTGCCAAATAAGATCCATGTTCCTGGCCCAGTATAAACTTTTCCCATGTGTTTGTAATAACAAAGCTGGAGGTATAGAAGAGATATAAACATTGTTGCATGGAATTGCTATTGGGATAATGCTCTACATTTCTGTGTAATGCTCTCACATATGTGATTTCTTTTGATCTTTGTAGCAGTTTCACAAAGTTAGATACTATTATCCCCATTTTACAGATTCAAGAGCTTAAGTATATAGAGAATAATAGAAATAGTGTATGGAAGACAGCATGAAACAGTGGAAAGAGAACAGACTTTGGGATCAGACAGATTCAGAATCCCACCTTCACCCCTTAGTGCACTGATGAACTATGAATATACTGTTTAGGCTCTTTAAGTCTTATTTCATCATCTGTAAAATGGGATAATTCTACTGACCTCACTGAATTGCTGCGAGAGCCAAAGGCAATAAGGTATGTGGAAGGTCTCACCTGTCTCAGCTTAGCTTTTTCTGGAAGATATGGGTCGTAACTCTAGGAGACTCCAAACCCAGTGCTTCTTGGGTATTTGGTTGAGCTCTCTTTCCTGCTATTTATGACATTGGGACACACTTTCCTGGGCCCGGTTGCTGAAGCCATAGGGAGCCCCTGACGAGAGAGGAGCAAAGCGACCTCTGCCCCAGATAAAAATCATCACCTTCCTGACGCCTTGTTATCCACATCTGGATTTAGCCGTCGTTCTCCCCAAGTGGTAAAGATCTACAGATGTGTGTGTACAGTAAGAATTACACAGTCCTGCTGCTTATATTTTCTATGCTTCACTTTTAGCTACTTTGTGGGTACACGTGTTCACCAGCTGTAAGAAACTGCTCTATCCATGTGCAGGATTCTTATCACCCACAACATATGTCTCCTGAGGTCCCCTATGCACATGTTTTAGCTATCGGTTTGTG
Organism: Delphinapterus leucas; assembly: GCF_059928025.1. Lineage (NCBI taxonomy): Eukaryota > Metazoa > Chordata > Mammalia > Artiodactyla > Monodontidae > Delphinapterus > Delphinapterus leucas. Next base: position 68,247,970 of record NC_143140.1, on the reverse strand, counting down.
ACATGCAGGGTATCCATGGCTTTATGACGTTACTTGTCTCTAACAGCTGCAAAGGAAGAAGATGGCTGGCACTTGGTTAAGTTCACTGCCAAAACGGAGAAGTGGAGGAACAGGGAGCAAAATTATGTGTACAGCATTACACAGAGAGTCCATGACCAAGCGGAACGGATGTTACCGACCTCTTGTCCAATTCCCTGTCCCCCAGAGGGAACAACGCTCCTTTGACTCCTGGGCATGCCCTCACACCTTCCCTCTTTTGCACCCTCACAAGTGTATTTTCCACACCACAGCTGTGGGGGTCTCCACCCACTCCCACACAGCTTATATTTAGCTCTGAAGACAAGGGTTCGCTTGACCTCAAAAGAAATCAAAGGGGAGGCCAGACTGCCAGGGCCTGGAAAAAAGGAGGAGGAAACTAAAAGAAGTTTCTCTGTAGAAACTGCAGGAAAATCTCTGACCTTGAGGTCCTCGGAGAGAAGGCATTCTAGCCCCGATGATGACAGAGTTGAATTAAAATACAAATGCTCCCAAATATCTGTTGCCAGGAAGCAGATGACATGCTAAATTACTTTGTGGATTGACTACTTAATTCAGCGATTTCCTGAGTCAGGAATTGCCAGGAGAGCCATTTTGTCCTTTCTGGCAGAAAAGCCACTGGGATGGCTGTCTCCAGTCCCCTTTCCTGTGCTTCCTGCGTAGGAAGGCCTGTTTCCTGCAGAGAGATGCCTGATTAGACAGCACTATTTTGGTAGGCTGGGGACGAGGTAGCAAGGGAGGCCTTTCATTTGATATTGATTTGGGAACAGTGTGGATATCATATACATCATAGAAATATAAATCCTTTAGAAGACGTAAAAATCATGAATCCAAAGCAAATTAGACCCAGTAGAGGTCCAAAAAAAATCATATTGCGACATTTTCATCTGTTTGATTTTAAATGTTTTGAGATGCCTGGTTTATTTTTTGTGTAAAGAACTCTGCTTCAGTCATAATGCAGCTTTTTGAAGCTGAATTTTGAGCGTTGGGATTAATATTTGCCAAGCGAATATGATGCTGCTAAGGGGTCTGATGTTGGTGAGGGATGACTTTGGGAAGATAGCCTAGCAGTAGGCTGGACTTTAAGATTTGACCCTGAGCCAGTGTGGGGATTTTATAGGAACCCGGTGGATGAGCTATCTGTATCCCAGTTTGTAACTGTTCTTCCGTCGTTTCGATTGATTCCTTCAGCAGTGTCTTTACCTTACCCTAAAAAACGTAAAGTGGCTGAATCAGAGGCATATAATTCAGCAAAGCTAAATAAACACAAAGGTCAGAACATTCAGGCAAAAGGGACTTAAGGGTAGGAAGTAAATTGGAACCACAAATGAATTTGTTCACAAAACATAGAGAGTGAAAGATTTATTTCTTCTAATACTTGTTTGGTGTTGATTCCGTGTGACCTCGTGTTGCTGTGTGAGGCTTGTGTGTGCCCTGATCACTCAATTAGATTGTCAGCTTCTCAAGGGAAGGCTTCTGTCTTGGGCCTTGAATTCCGAGAATTGTTCAGAGCCTTACTTGCCATCTGTTTGCTAGTATTGATGGTGATGACCGAGTTTCTTCTCATCCACAAGCTTCTACTGTGGAACAACAAATATTGCAACACTAAACATGTTAGCAATTATTTTGGGAGTTGTTATTTGGGATCATAGAGCATCCCAAGTTAATTGCCTTTAAACAAATTTGGATTTATTTCTTTGAGTAGTTTCTAATTTCTATTTTTAGGTTTTTATTTCAACGTCCTGGGGCTGGTCAGAGAGTTGTCGCTGAGAGTAAGTTCGTGCAAAACAAAATCATCCATTGGCCATGGGGTGTTATAGAGCGATTCCTTCCCTAGTGGAGGGTGTGATTAGTTGACTCTAGTAGTTGATTCTATTCATTTTATAATTTCTTATTTTATTATAGCAGTGACTTTGCAATCGAAGCTCTATAGCTTATTCTCATGTTTCGTATTTCTTTAATCCTAAAGAAAATAATGTAAAATAAATACTTGACAGATGGCTTTAAAATTTCTGCTCTTGATTTCTCGGGCATTACCTTCCAGTAGGAGGATTATGCAGGCCTGAGGGGTCTCTGGATGTATCATCAGCCAGTTTTGGGATTTGTTGTCACATCTGCCAAAGAAGGTCAAAAAACAACAACAAAAATGAAACAAAAGAGAAAATCTGAAGCTTTCCCTTTGGCTTTTTTCTAACAGCACTGGTAGAGAGTTTAAGTGGAAAGAAGTCAAAGATATTAACTAAAATGAAATTTTGGTAATATTTTTATTAAGGCATACTATTCAACTGTATTATTGTGGGTAATAACTAATTCTAGTATATATCAATAATTAATAATTAATTTAGTGTATATCCCAATAAAGGAGAATAAAGCCTTAAAATCATTAGCTCAGCTTGTAAATATGGTGTGAATATAAACTTATCCTGTCTTAATATGCTTTTTGAGTCTCTTATTTGCATCTCCTATCCACCAGAGGACCAATTTAAAGTAGAGAACAGATATCATCTAGAAGAATAAATGGGAAAAAAATGGAATAAAACCTTTTGAAAAAAAGAAAATAATTGTAAGAGCTGAGGGGGGACTTTCTACATATTGAATTGTATTCTAGAGCTATAATATTTTAAACCGTGTGGTGCTGATAGAGGTATAGACTGCCCAGTGAATCAAGGTAGTCTAGAAATAAATCATAAAAGATCACCTAGTATATATAACAATAACATCACAAATTAGTTTGAAGAGAGAACATTCAATAAAGGATGTCAGGACAATTACTTAATTATTTGAATAAAAATCTTACTAGGTTCTCATTTAGTACCACACACCAAAATAGATCAAAGTGGATAAAATAGTTATACACTAAAATGAAGCAACTGAAAGAAAACACAGGTTTTAAAAAAATCTTATTATGGAAATAAACTTTCTAAGGCCAAAAAACAAAGAAACCTTAAAAGGAAGATTGTTATATCTGACAACATAAAGAAACTTTAGAAATGTTGTATGTCTATAAAAAATTTAAGTTTATTCTTAGTAGCAAAACGTTATTGAATAATATTGCAGCATATACAACAGACTATTACCATCATTATATAAAAGGCTCTTATGAATCAACAACAAAAATAGGAAGATGCCAAAGTATTGAATAAAGATATCGAAGTTAATTGACAAATGAAAATAGCTAATAAATATCACGAGTTCAGTATCTACTAATCAAAGAAATGCAAATAAAATCGATGTGATATTATTTTTCTCCCATCAAATTATGCAAAATTTAAAAATGATAATGTTCTGTGTTGAGAGGCACTCTATTCACTGCTGATAGAGATATAAATAGATGCAACTTTCTGGAGAACAATTTGGAATATATATTTTAAAAGCCTTAAAAATTTTCCCCTTGATACAAAATTCTACTTTTAAGAATTTTCCCAAAGGGAATAAGAGATGTACACAGCGATTTTTGTGCAAGTATGTTCATGTGGCATCGTATCTTATGATACAATATTGGTAAAACAAGAAATGTTCAACAACAGGGAAATAATTAAATAAAATGTGAGAGATCCGTATCATGGCCTATTATGCAATCTTTGGAAGTTGTGTTTCTAAGAATAATGACAAAATGAAATGCTAATACTATATACATATAGTTTTTTAAATTTTTATTTGTTTATTTTTGGCTGTGTTGGGTCTTCGTTTCTGTGCGAGGGCTTTCTCTAGTTGCGGCGAGCAGGGGCCACTCTTCATCGCAGTGCACGGGCCTCTCACTGTCGCAGAGCCTCTCTTGTTGCAGAGCACAAGCTCCAGACGCGCAGGCTCAGTAGTTGTGGCTCACAGGCCCAGTTGCTTCGCGGCATGGGGGATCCTCCCAGACCAGGGCTCGAATCTGTGTCCCCTGCACTGGCAGGCAGACTCTCAACCACTGCACCACCAGGGAAGCCCTAATAATATATTCTTAAAGAAAAATCAGAATGCAAAACCATGTGATCTGAATATTGGGGGAGGTGAAGGAGGCAGGAAAACAAGAAAAAGAAAGTGTCTGTATATAAATTATGGAAAACAGAAATAACAACAGGAGGGAAAGAAATCAGCAGTTATCTGTAGTTTTTTTCTTTTTTTTGTGTTGGGGGACAATAGATATTTTTAATATTTTAACTTTATACATTTCTGAATATTTTCAACTGCTATTTTTATAGGTGGAAAAGAATCTTACAACAAATACTACATTTTTTTGGTTTGTTTTTGTTAAGAGCACATGGAAACACATTTTTGGGTGCTGTGGGTGATAAGCTTCCCCAGAGCAGTGTATTGCTATCCTATGCTGAACAGGACTTATCTGTTCTGCCCAGTCAGGACACCGGGAGAGTGACTGTAAAGTTGGTGGGGCTCTTTCTGTTCAAGTGACTCTACTAAACAATACATTTAACTTGGCAGTTTATAAGGTAAATAAAAGGTTTGGTTAAAAATGAACCACATGAAAAATGAAACATGGTCGGTGACAAAGAATGACTCGTCCACGATGGGTCTGTGGGTCTTTTGTTTTGTAGACCTGGTCTTCTGTTACTCCTTCTGGCTCCTATGCCCTTCACAGTGCGGGGTCATGAGGTGAGCGAGGTGTACTCTGGCTTTCATACCTTCTGAGCCTGTAGACGGGTGGGTCCATTTCCATGATAGTTAGGGACAGAAATCTCCTAATGGAGAGCTCATCCAACAGTAATTGCTGCACCGCACAGCGAGCTTGGCTAGTGTCCTGAGTGTGTGTTAATTATTAATCAGATAGGTCTTTCATTCCAGCTCCACTGTGTCTACTCTTCCCATGGAGTTGTAATTCCCTTCAGTGTTAGTGAGGCATGGCCAGTGGCTACACTTGCTGCTCTCTTGTCGGCATCCATATGCATTGTCTTACAAGTACTGCTTGTGGTTCAAGTTGTAACAGGTGTCTGAGCTTCCTGCTACTGGATTTGTTTCTGTAACACTTTGGACAATAGCTGTGGACGCTAGCACCTGGAATTATAAAGAATAATGAGTAGGGTACAATTGAATATCCCCAGGCTTTAAGCCAGCATTTGTATGCACTGATAATTTCCTGTCAAATGAAAGGCTGCTTATGACATCCTTATAAAGGCAAATGTCTTTCCCCACTTGTCAGCCTTTGCAGGCAAACCTTTGAATCAGGCACCATGCCTTCGATCTGTGAAATATTTAGCAGTCATTGTTTCTGGCCACTAGAAATTCATGTGCTTTGGAGAAATTCACTCCTAAAAGCTACGGATTCTTTGCATATCATCTAACTATGCAAAAAGATCCTCTGAATGTGGTTATAAAATATAATCAAATGATTTTTAGCAAAAAGACAACAGAAAAAACTTCAAGGCAGTAAAGTCAATCCCTAAGCAGTTATTAGGTGCTGTGATCAAATGGGGTTACTATCCTATTTCTATTAGATCTAGAATTAACTCTAAAGTTACCAAAACTAAGGCTAAAATAAAGGCAATTTCTCCAGCAAAGATTTGGCCCATGAGTCAGGTATTTCACAGAAGAAGAAAATATTCAGCCAGTACACAAATGAAGAGATGTTCAACACTGTTAGTGGTCAGGGAGAAGCAAGTCCACACCACAACAAGTACAGTTTTACACTTAGTTGATTGGGGAAAATTTTAAAGTCTGATATCATCAGGTATTGGAAATGACGAAGATTACCAGGATCTCAGTGTTGCTGGTGGGAGTGTACCCTGGTGCCGTCTCTCTGGAAAGTAGTTTGACATTATCTCCTAGACTTGAACATCATTTATCCTTTACCCCAGCAGTTCTGCTCCTGGATATATACCCAAGAGAAACTTGATACCAATAACAGGAGACACATGTAAAAATGTATAACTGCATTGTTCATCATACTGAAAACGAAAAGCCAAAAACAAAACCAAAAACAGGACAGAGCCCAAATGCCCATCGCCAAGATTGTGGAATAATGAGTATTCCCGTCATGGATGTTGTACATCAGTTAAAGATAGTGAACTACAGAGGAGTGAAGTAACATAGATGAATCAACGTTAAAAACAACCAAAGGAAAGACTACATACTTTGTAAGGAATGCATATAGATGCAATAATACTGCTTTAAAAGAAATTGAGGGATTTATGATAATAGGATTTAGGATGAGATTCACCTCAGATCAGTTGAGTTTGGGTATTGAGATGCTGAACACCCGAGTTGGATGGAGGTTGGAGTCAAGGTTCTGGCTTTTTGTTTTGGGAAATACATTTGTGGGTATTTATTGCATTTATTAGGAATAACTAACTGAAAAAATAATAAAAGCAGGCTATGCATTATTACTAATAAGTGTGATTGTGGTTGATTCCTTTCTGTCCACCTGAGGTCTGTTGTCCAAAATGAAAACCTTTTTACTTCTGTGGTAAACTATACAAGAATTGTGTAAAGAATAGAAGGCACAGGGTCATGACATGTTTGAATTCAGACGCTGTCCTTTACTAGCTGTATGATGTTGAGCAAGTTACCTAACCTCTTCATGTTTCAGGTTTTTCATCTGTAAACTGGGGATTATATTTGTGCTTTCCTGATAGTGTCATAATGAATGAAAATATATTAGGATCACACTTGTAAAATGTAATGAATTTCGCTTAGTGGCTGAGACAGGTTAAGTATTCAAAAATGATTGGCTGGGGACTTCCCTGGTGGCACAGTGGTTAAGAATCTGCCTGCTAATGCAGGGGACACAGGTTCAATCCCTGGTCTGGGAAGATCCCACATGCCGTGGAGCAACTAAGCCCATGCACCACAACCACTGAGCCTGTGCTGTAGAGCCCGCGAGCCACAACTACTGAGCCCGTGTACCGCAACTACTGAAGCCCACGTGCCTAGAGCCCGTGCTCTGCAATAGGAAAAGCCACTGCAATGAGAAGGCTGCGCTCTGCAATGAAGAGTAGCTCCCCACTCTCCACAACTAGAGAGAGCCCGCATGCAGCAACAAAGACAACACAGCCAAAAACAAATAAATTAATTAATTTAAAAAAATGATTGGCTTGGGGCTTCCCTGGTGGTGCAGTGGTTGAGAGTCCGCCTGCCGATGCAGGGGACACGGGTTCGTGCCCTGGTCCGAGAAGATCCCACATGCCGCAGAGCGGCTGGGCCCGTGAGCCATGGCCGCTGAGCCTGCGCGTGCTCCGCAACGGGAGAGGCCACAACAGTGAGAGGCCCGCGTACCGCAAAAAAAAAAAAAAAAAAGATTGGCTGATATTATTAATACTAGTTACAGTAGTTTCATATTACTTGGACTGATTGATTAGGCTAAAAATACAGCTTCTTCTTTATTTAGTTCTGTTCTAATGCATAAGTCTTTCCCAGCTATTCTAATCACTGCACCCCATTTTCATTTTTCCATCCTAGGCTAGGCTTGAGGGAGGGCTCACCCCATATCAACTTTGGAGAAGAAAGATTCTTCCCTATCTGAACGGCCGATTTCTTCCTTTGGCTTCTTGCTACCATTCAATCAGCTGCATATGAATGGAATTAGCTGAGAAGTCTTTGACTACATAAGGTGCTGGCAGATGCCCACAGCTTCTTATTTAGGCAACTTGGGCAATCAGAGAAATGAGAAGATGTGAAGGATAATATGGTGTTGGCAATGTAAGTGTGGAAAATAAAAGTTTGCTGGCTGAAATGATTCTCTTCTGTAGGTATACTTTAAAAATTTTTGAAATGGCTCATATATGGAAAAAAACATATCTATCACATTTTTCTCTATGCCAGTCAGAAGCAATGCTAAGTAGAGACTGGATTTTTCCTCTAGTGATATAGCTTTGATCTAAAGGGCTCAGTATATTCTGTTTTTTTCTGATAATAGTTAAAATATAGATTAAAAAACAATTCACTAATGAGTTATATAATTATAGCAATATGATTATATAAAATTATAAATAAGACTTCTGTACTGAATTCTAACCCATGTACAAAATGGGATATTATTACCCTTTGTAATACTTTGAGATTCCCAGATGAGGAAAAAGAAACATGTGACAAATATGAAAAGGAATAAAATTTTTGTATATATATATATATATATATATATATATATATATATAAAATCACTGTTTTTGTAGTTACTGGAAATTTTTTGTTGCACACACAAAAAATTGTGCATTAAGCTAAAGGGTAACAGTTTGCCCTTCCTGAAAAAGGTGAATAAAGGAACTTATAAACTGTAGTAAAAAAAAAAATAAGCCCTGTATCATAGCAATTTTCCATTTATTTGTAAAAATCCAGTTAAGCTACTTCAAAAGAAATTTCAGATGACCTTTGTCCTTGGCTCTCTGCAATTTCAATTGAAAATCACTGTCAGTGCTGGTTGAGGAATTGTGGAGCATAAAAAATGTGCCCTGAGGCTGGATGGGAAAGGGAAGATGTCCCAGTTTTCTGAAAGGGGAAGAAGTTTAGACTCTTCAGACCACAAAATGGAACATTTGATATTGATACTGAAAAAACTTTGGAATGGATTGTCATTCTGAGCTCCTAGAAAGGGGAGAGGTACTCATTTAAGTCAGAGTGAGATGAATAAGGACTCCTCTTAGAGACCTCACTTCTGTTTGGTTGGGCCATGGAGCTGGCAGACTAAGCAACTCATGGTCTCTTGGTGACTCTGTAGCTGGGTGGGAGGGCAAGCATGTTGGAACCCAGAATAGCTTGACAGGATGGAACAATGGGCCAAATTTAACAAGATATGAAGTAAAAGGGAGAGATATAAAGGCTGCCCTTAGTTCCAGAAAATGAGCAACACAAAACAGGAGGAGTGGGCAGATTGCAAGGCCAAGTCCAAGGTTTAAGCAGATTGTATCCTGCACACAGGTGCCTGGCTGAGGATTGTGTGTGAGTAGGGACTGTGTGCATCCAGACAGAGCACCTCTTCCTTATTTGCAAAAAGGCACCGTAAAGCAGAAGGATGAATGCTTGGAAGAATACAAGTTAGGGGTTTTGATTAACTATGAACTCAGCGAATGACTACTATAGTGTGATCACCATGAATTGGGGAGGTTATTCCTTGACGTGTCATGTCCAGAACCCGGGTGGTCAGTGTCCAAGCTGAGATGGATATATTGATAGTGGAAAGAAGGACAGTGGTGAATTGGAGCACAACTAGAAGAGAAAGGTGAAAACTCTGGAAACTGTGATTTCTGAGCAATAGTGAAAAGGAGAATGTTTAGTCTGAAGAAGGGAAGATTTAGAAGGGCCATGATAGATTCCTAGCAAATTACACATGAGCATAGGACATCACAAAGCAGGGCATCAAAGCCTGAAAGGATATTAAAATTTTTTTTTTAATGAATTTTACATTTGAGATTTAAAACAGCACATCAGGAGGGTGGGGGAGGGAAGGACTGGGAATTTGGGATTAGCAGATGCAAATCAGTGTATATAGGATGAATAAACAACAAGGTCCTACCGTATATAGCACAGGGAACTATATTCAATTTCCTGTGATAAACCATAATGAAAAAGAATATATATGTATAACTGAATTACTTTGCTCTACAGCAGAAATTAACACAACATTGTAAATCAACTATATTTCGATGAAATATTTTTAAAAATAAAGCAACAATCAAAGTTTTCATTATAAGGACATTTAGAACAAAATTTTATTCCCTTACTTTATAATTCAGTATTTTAAAATTTTGAATTACATATTGCTTGAAAGGCAGGGAACACCATAATCTTTTTAATGCTTAGCGTTTCTAAAGTCTTTTTTTTTTTTTTTTTTTGCGGTACGCGGGCCTCTCACTGCTGTGTGGCCTCTCCTCTTGCGGAGCACAGGCTCCGGACGCACAGGCTCAGCGGCCATGGCTCACGGGCCCGGCTGCTCCGCGGCATGTGGGATCTTCCCGGACCGGGGCACGAACCCGTGTCCCCTGCATCGGCAGGCGGACTCTCGCGCCACCAGGGAAGCCCGTTTCTAAAGTCTTAACCAAGGTCATACAAGATCTAGAACTTTCCATCAAGTTGATGTGTCCGAAAATGGAACAGACAGTGCTGTCTGCTGCTAGGGTGGCTAAGGCTGAGAGCAGGCACCGCTTGCTTCCTGGGTGCGATGACGAGACAATTTGTGCATTGGATAGAGTGTGGGGCTAGATGACATTTAAGGTCTCTTCTCATGCTGAGATTCTAGGATTCTGGGAAAACGCACTTTCTCTTAAGAAAGAGGAAAACGGAGATCACCAGTATGATTGTCTGTTCCTTCACAGAGAACTCCAGAACTAAAGAGAGAAGTGTAAGACTAATGTAAGAATCTGGGGCATGCTCAATTTTTCTTTCTCCCTTTTGAGTAATTTACTAGGGTCACTTCCTGAATCCCCTTCTTAGGCCTGGAGTGTTAAACAGTTGAGGTTTGGGCCATTATACTGTAAGGTCTTGGGTTTGACCTTGGTGAGGGCTAGTTAGCTTTTAAAGGTTTGATTTCAAAGCAAGCACATCACCTTACAGCCAATTTATGGCTCTAAACTTTACTGAAAACTGCCAACTGTCTTTGCCAAGTATGCTCAAAGTAGCAAGTGGGCAACAGAGGATAGGTAGATAAGTTAATATTTACTTTCCTGCTAGAAACGCAGGAAAATATATGTGTCTATATATGTATGTCGAGTGGCTGCAACATCTCGTGTTTATCCTCTGTCACAATAAGACTATCATTCAGCGGTAACTACCCTTTACTACCCCTTTGATTGGGACTTGGGCTTATTTTGCAAAAATATCATATACACATTTCCTGACTCTATATAGGTTTATATACTGTATTAAGCTAAAGGATGACAATTTGCCCTTCCTGAACAAAATTATCCACATGTAATGAATTGTCTACTAGAGAAGAATTTGATATTCCTTGGTTATGTCCTTATTTTATTTATTCTCAGGGAGACTAGAGTATAGTTGATGAGATAGCAATTAAAAAATAAAAACAAAACAAAACAGGCAGGGCTTCCCTAGTGGCGCAGTGGTTAAGAATCCCCCTGCCGATGCAGGGAACACGGGTTCAAGCCCTGGTCTGGGAAGATCCCACATGCCGCAGAGCAACTAAGCCCGTGTGCCACAACTACTGAAGCCTGTGCTCCTAGAGCCTGAGCTCCGCAACAAGAGAAGCCACTGCAATGAGAAGCCCGCGCACCTCAACTAAGAGTAGCCCCCGCTCCCTGCAACTAGAGAAAGCCCACACACAGCAATGAAGACCCAACACAGCCGAAAATAAATAAATAAAATAAATAAATTTATACGAATAAAAACCAGACAAAGACACCCAGAGTTAACCATACCCCGAATTTACTCCTCCCTCTATTAGCTACTTGACTCTTAGTCTTATTGTGGGCTTATGCTGGGCATGTGTGGGGAAGGGCTTTGAGGCAAACTTATGTGGAACACCCATATCCTAGTGAAATGGGACGACATATACAGCAAAAGCAGCCTTGAAGGAGAAGAAAAAAATCACAGAGGGCAGTCTGAAGATGCACACGGATTAAGAAAGGGGCTTTCACGTAGAGTTATTTTTGATCATTTACATTTCATTTCTCTACATGTTAAGAAGTGGCCTTCTTAACATGTGGAGGCAGGGCAATGGTGGGTTTGCTTCGAGGAATACTGTTCTGATTTTACATGAGTTACGATCATTCTCAACAAACAGGCTGAACTCCTTGCTCTTGGCTAAAGATCAGGGAGACCAGACCTTCCCAGCAGGGTTGACCTGGGATAAACGGGTCCTTGGCACTTGCTGCATCAGTGGAGCAAAGTCAAAGTTGGGGGCACTTTGAGATGATATGTTTCTCCAAAGTCAGGGTGTATTGTATATCAGAGAAGCAGGAGAAGGTAGTGGTGTTTTTTAGACACAGCATTCTCCACTGTTGATTGGTTACACTCTTAGAATTAGCCATGTTCTATGCCAGTTTCTGCCAAGCATATACAATATCACCATGGAAGTGAAGTGAGTCACTAGTATTTTGTACCTAAGGGACATATAGTTAAGTAACGGGAACCTTGAACCTCATCCCTTGATCTAAGTAGAGCTTCAGTAATAGAAGTCTGCCTCTAGACACACAGTTATATAACTCTGCTGCTTGAACCTCTTCGCGTGTGATTGTTTTGTTAATCCAAGACATCACCATGGTTACCTCCTCAACTTGGACGTTACATAGAGCTCTGTATGGCAAAGGTGCTATATTACATGTCTTAAACTCTGGGTTCCAGCACTGATTGAATTTTTAGGAAAAATAAAACTGAAAGTTTATATCTCTGCTAAATTTTTATGTTGAAACCTAACCCCCAATGTGACAGTGTTTGGAGATGGGGATGGGGGCCTTTGGGAGATGATTAGGTCATGAGGGTGGAGTCCTCATGAATGGGACTAGTGCTCTTATAAAAGAGACCCCAGCAAGTTCCCTTGCCCCTTCCATCATTGAGGAAACTGCAAAAAGACAGCCACCTATGAACCAGGAAGCAGGCTCTCTCTCACCAGACACCTAATCTGCTGGCATCTTGATCTTGGACTTCCAGCCTCTAGAACTGTGAGAAATAAATTTCTGTTTTTTATGAAAAAAAAAAAACAAAAAAACTTGAGGAAGCATCTGAGACAGAGAGGAGAGAGAGAGAGAGAGAGAGAGAGAGAGAGAGGACAAGCGATGGCAACAACAAAAGAAAGTAGAGTAAGAATCAGCACCAGGTAGTTCTCAGTTTATAGACTGAATAGATCCAATCAGACAACTCAACGGAGCCAAGTCACTTAGGGATTTAGGAACATTCCAGGGTTTCTTTATCAATTGGGCCAAACATACAAATTCTTTCCACTTAAGTAAACTCTGCTTATCCGAAGGCTCTGAAAGGCAAGTCAGATTTCTTCCACTTAAGGAGATATACCTCATATTTGGTATATTTCTCTAGTTACATAAATGTTTACTGAAATTCCTTCCAGGATTATGGGTTGAAAACTTGGAGAGACCCTTTATTACGTGACAAGTTGCTCCTCCAAAGATAGAAAACTTTACTTGAGATTTAAATTCCTGACCAAAAATGCCTGCAAGAGATAAGGATAGATATATACATTGAAACCACAAATACTAGAGCTATGGTAGGTGGTTTTGGGGAAAGGTTATGGACTGGGAGGAAATGTTTGAGATACTAGAAAATGCACTGTAATACATTAACTTCCAGCCCCAACTTTTATTCGGTCTTTCTCGGTATATCAACATAATAAACTGTGGTAGGCTTTAAATGAGCCCATTTTGTATTCATTCTTGGTTGAGAAGGCCCTGAGGTTGAAGAAGGGAAAGGAGAAACTCCAAGTCCTCTTTCTATGAAACTTGGAGTGGGAGAGAACTACGGGAGTGATCAGGTACCACATTTCAGACAAAGTCACGGCCTCACCGTTTAGCTCTCTCCTAGGCAGAGGGAGGGATACTATCCGAGCAGAGTGAAGGGTAAACGAAGGGATGAGGGAGATTGGATAAGGTGAAGAGGGGACAGTTTTCATAGAGCATCACTCTGTCTCCTCCATATTGAGCATCATGATTACAATGGATTCCTTCACTATTACCAGTCACACCCAGGACATGGTCAGATGACCGAATATTTGAGTGTGGACCAAAGCAAAGATAGGGTGCCTCGGTCTAAAGACTCACCTATTAGTATATAACTCAACATATAACTCTCAAATCTCCATGTGAAACATAGAAAAACAATAAATAAATTGCTGTGGGTGTGTTTTAAATGAGATAGTACAGAGCGATACAAGGCACTCCTTTTTAATAATTGGCAAGCCAAAGTGATAAGTAGTGGCCACCACCAAGAAATGGACAAAGATGAGACTCATTGATCAATGTGCATAGAGAGTCTGGGGTCATTACTCACATGCCTTGACAAAACCCCTGAATTTTCTAAGTGTATTAGAAAAGGGCTCCAATTCTAATAACAAGGCATTTCTGGATCCCATGTCATAGAGTCGGCCATATTTGCCGCTGGGAACATATTATAATCAGAGATTACTTTTCTTTAAAAAACTTTGTAATCATATTGTGCCTATTTCTACTAGGCTTTACTAAAACTGAAAATGTAACAGTTTTAAACTTCTATAATCACTTAAAATATTGAAATAACTTTTGAGGCTCTATTAAGTGTTTGCTAGTAAACCATTCATTCTGATGGTACAAAAGGCTCTGATCTGCTGGAGAGAGAACATGAGACACACCACAGGTATGGTTTTACTTCACCATAAATCAGTGTAAAGCAAATGTGCTGGCTCTAACAAGGCGGGTTAATTATTAAATTCACAAGTTTTTTTTTTTTTTAAAGACTTGGTTGTTCCAAATACATTTAAAAAGTTTTTCAGAGGCCTGTGAATTAATATCTTCTTCCCCTCCATCCACGTTCACTCTGGTCATCAAAAACATCCCAAAGCATTCCCCTGACCTTAAAGCTGGACTTTTCAAATAGCCTTTAGTCCCCCCTCTCAGGGTGAATCAATGAATGAGTGAATAAAAATACTGAAAATTCAAACGTAGTAGCTCTATTTTGAGCAAAGTCAAAAGAACAGCTGAGAAACAGGTCCTGCCTCTAAAGGTATAATCCTTTGTTTTCTTGTTGCCATCTTGTCATTCCTATAGCTGAGTTGAAGCTAGAGCTGGAGGCCTGCTCTGGTCATCTAGTCCTTGGAAGGTTCAATGGGAAAATACACTTTATGAGGACAAGATTTCAGAAATCCTGATGTATTAACCTGTATTTAGGGTGTGATTTTGTTATAAGGAGCAGCAGTGTTTTCTAAGAGATGCAGTTTCTGCCCACTAGGCCTTGATGATTTAGTCTTTTAAAATGAAATATGTCAAATACACAAAACATATAATGATTAACAAAATTAATTGTCTTCCAAAGCCTTAAGAGCCATTTATAATTTTATTGAGGTTGCAAAATAACAAAGCAACTTTTAATTATCTCTGCCCATGGGAAAAATCAATAGCTACCTTTCAATTTCTTTTTAGACAATGATGTAAACTTGACAATATAAATACTAATAGGCAGAGAAATACAAAAGAATGATAACCATATAGGGGGAAGACAGAGGAAGAAGGGTCACTAGTGGATTCTCTACAAACTGAGCAGTGAGCCCTAGCACTCATTTCCATTTGGCAAGAGTGTTTTTGTTAAATCCTTGACCATATATATAGAGTCGTATATATAGGCTCATATTCTTTGGAGGGTTAGCATGGATGCAAAGTGGCTTTTCAAAAATACAGTCTAGCTAGAGCAAAAGAGCCACCCAGCTTACTCAACTTTTCTGATTATTACGATGAACAGCATTCAGCACTTTGGTTACCCACACTGTCCACATCCCAGGCAGCATATCTTATCTCTGGCTTGCATTCTTTGTTTGCATCCTTGTCCTGTTATAGAAGAACGGATACTTATATTTCCTTGGTTATTAAATAACTCAATATTTTTAAAGGTTTCAACAAATTGAGACAAACATGTCAGTGGACCATGTGTCCTCTGTACTTTGACGCTGTGCTATACTGGTCATTTGAATATGCAAGACAGCAGGAGGTTGCCCCTTGGCATCCGTCTCTGTGGCAATCATTTCATCTACTCCAAAGTATTGTCTAAAAGAGAGCTGGTGACACGTGGACATTTAAGGGTGTGGTCTCATTGTACAAAACTGAACAATATTTTCAACTTCCAATGCTTTATAAACAATATATGTGTAGATAGCTGACCTTGCAAGAGGTGATTTCTCAGCGAGCTTTATGTTGATTTTATTTCACACGCAGGATAGTACACATCCTGATTTGTGCCTTAGGAAGACATGTTTCAGGGGTGGCAGAAAATGCAGGTAAATGTTCCCTCTCAGAACAGATTGCTGTGCTGGTATCTGTAGATGCCCAAGGCTGAAGTTCCTTTTGTAATTATTTTTAAACTGCTTCAAATCCCCAACTTCCCATCATCCCCATATATAGCAAGTTCTTAATGGTGCTGTTTCACAAGAAATCCATGATTGTGGTGCCGTGTGTATTTGTGAACGTGTTAGGAAAGGAAAGGAATATATAAAGACAAGAGAAACATCTTAAAAGATCTTTATTTGTTCTGAAACTATATTTAGATATAAATAGAAGTAATGCATCAATCTATTTTTCTTCCAGTCAAAATGAATCATTTTTCCCTGTTGTTTATTGTACTTTGTTAAACCTCTGTTATACTTACTATCTTAGTCGGATTTGAAATAGTGTTCTGTGTGTGTCTTTCTTTCCAGCTCACTGAACAGTGATTCCTTGGGAAGCAGGGACCAGATTTTGTGTTTCCCCCTCTGCACTTGTGGACTACTATGGACTACTATGGACTACCAGCTGCTCGGTAAGACCATTTCATTTTGTTTCTCTATGAAGGGCTGCACTCAGGAAACTGAAATCAGAGCCACAGCGGGAAACTTTTTGTGTTTTGAGATATTTTTCTGTTCACAATGTAAACGAAACAACATTGTTGCAGCGGTCCTTTCACTCTCTGAGGACACATCAGAGAGGCATTTGATTTCTCTTCTAAACCCATGGTGACGCTCATCTCACAGGCACACCAGATGCCGCCGTCAGCAGGTGGACCCTGCAATGGCCACGGCCCCAGAATGGGTTGCACAGGCCGAGGCTGTGGATGGAGGTGGAGGTGGGAGTGGAGAGGTAGAAACAGGTAAGGAGGAGGGCAGCCAAGGTGTTAGTGTTCCTAATACTAACTCTTTCATTGTTGTGTCGAGCGGGGCTGCTGGGAATTGTTCCATAAATTCTAGTTTGTGAAATGGCTGGATGCAATGCTATATGGTAAACAAACAAACACATCTCATATGCTGAAGAGTATTTAAGAAGTAATGTCTGGGGAATTCAGCTACTCTCTTTAGAAGTGGGTCAACAGTGATTTGAAGTGTGGGGATATTTTCAAATCTGCACACCGTAGCCAGGCATCAAGAGTATGTGCTATAAGCTGTGACAAAAGCAAACCCCATCTGGAGATCGCACTGGTCATACCTTTTGAGTGGAGCCCAGAGGCGGGAAACCTTCTGAGCCAAACTTTCTCTGGAGTCTGCTCAGAACTCACTGTGGAGTGCTTTGGTGTTTCACTTCCTTACATGGGTAGTGCTACGGGTCATCCTGATTCTTCGCCCCCTCCCCGCAAATGATAGCTCCCTGGAGTCATTAAGTAAAGCAGGTAAAGCCCACAGTGCAGTCAATCCAGGCTGCACTAGCATCCCGTGGGGAGCTTAAAACCCTGCACGCTGATGCCTGAGTTCTACCCCCAAGAGTTCTGATGAACTTGTCTGGGGTGGGGCCTGGACATCTGTATTTTGTAAAAGCAATGCAGGTGATTCTAACAGAGCTAAGGGGTCCAAGGTTGAGAAGCTCTATGCCAGAGGATTAAGAAGAACAGCACAAGCTCAAGCGCGTTGGTACAGCCGAGTGGGGCAGTGCAGACAGCAGTGCTGGGGCATCTGTAGCGCCACCACAGACACCCCAACAGCAACAGAGGCAAAGACAGAGGAGCCACGCTGGGCTGGGAGAATGCCAGAAAAGGAAGAGACCGCGCTCCTATCCTAGCTCCGCCAGGCACTGAAGCATGGAATCACTCCAGCAGTGCACGCCACGCTCCCGGCACAGGGCTGGGGACTGTGCACACTGAGTGAACAAGACTCAGTCTGTGCCTTTGAGCAGGACAGACGGACATTACAGGTACACGACGGGAGTACCCAGGGGACACAAAGTTGGGAGTGTCATTCCACCTGGGGTGGGAGCTGTGTGACAGGAAGGCAAAGCATTATCCTCGAGTCCATCAGGTGGCTTGGGTGATTGGGTGTAGGGTATGACAAGGTGATGATGGTGGTGGCCCGGGGGGTTGGCCTGGAGGCAGGAAGAACAGCTTGGTGTGTCGACAGAACTGCAAGCACTTAGCATAACGAGGCTGGAGGGGTGTCAGGGCCAGGTGAGAAAGGGCCTGAGTGTCCCCTTAAGGAGCACCAGGTTTCCCAGTGTGCAGAGGGACCACAGAAAAGGAATTCAGCGAGGGAGTCACGTGGTCAGGGTTTCGTTCTGGAGAAATCATTCCGGTAGATCATTCTGGCAGCAGGATGGCACTGGGGGGACCGTGATGGGAAGTTCGGGGAGCAGCTGCAGTTGTCCGAACCAGAGAAAGCTAGTGTCTGAATAAAAGCAGGAACTGAAGGTCAGAGAGGAGGGAGATGGTCGGAGAGAAGGTACCGAGCCCTTCCCTTTCCTAAGTGGCTCATCAACTCCTCACATCGTCCTGATGGCCAAGGTGCCTGTAAGTACACTTAACGCAATAAGCAAGGAACGGCAAAATGTTCTTCCTCCTCGTTTAATGGTCTTAACGTTCATGAGTTAATCACTAAAAATGTACATAGAGCACAATCCCTACCCTCCACCAGTTATATCCCAGGATATTATCATAGGCCACACCCCTAAATACCCAGTCACCCAGACAAAAGAATGCTATCCCCTCTCTCTGAAAAGCAAGCATTGATTGGGTCAGATACAATATGGGGTCAGTTAGGATTAGATATTTCCTGCAAAAATCCACACAGGATATATAGAGTGCTGGATTAATTTCACTGCAGTGGTTGAGAGTCCGCCTGCCGATGCCGGGGACACGGGTTCGTGCTTCAGTCCGGGAAGATCCCACATGCCGCGGAACGGCTGGGCCCGTGAGCCATGGCTGCTGAGCCTGCGTGTCCGGAGCCTGTGCTCTGCAACAGGAGAGGCCACAACGGTGAGAGGCCCGCGTACCGCAAAAACAAAAACAAACAAAAAAAAACTATGGCTTGATTCTCTGAGTTGTTGTTTCCTCTCCAGGGGAAGGAGCAGTCAAGGTTGTATCAGCAGGATATCATTTCAGGAAAATCTTTCAATCTCGCAGCAGAAAAGATGTAGAAAAAAAAATGCTAGAGGGTATATAGGATATCTCTCATTTAGCAAGATAAAAGCCAGCCTGCTATATGGAGAATAACACATTCTGAGGACTGCAAGGGACAGCACTGGATTTGGGTGATGGCGGTGAAAGGATGCGTTATCCTGGTGATGTTGTTCATGGCAGGAGAAGCGGCAACGACTGGGTGTTGAGCACAGACCTGGGAACCTGAGATGGGCGACTCTTACCGGACAAATGATTCATTCCATTAGACCACAATCTCGGTTTCTCTGCTTGTAAAAGTTACGTGGTACTTGCTTAGGAATAAACTTATGGACTATAGAACTAGAAATGAAAAATATTTTTATCAAGTTTCTCCCAACCCCTTAACTTTTAGGGATCTACTGTTCCCTTTGTAAACCAGAAATGGTGGAATGAAGAAGTGCTGTGATTTTAATAGTACTTGTCTTTACCAACACTGTTAATTTCTCTCTAAGGAGCTGGGCAGTTTACATTGTATATATGTTCCCTGACTACAGTCTGTAAGCGGACCATTCAAACTGTTAGACTAAATTCATTACATTGTTGGAAATTTCCAACCAATCCATCATTCAGTAACCTTAGCTGGGTGGGTTCTTAATTTCCTGATCTTACATCACACCCTGAATACAGATCTAATGAGGGAATGAATGTAGCAATTCTTTTATTTGATTTAAAGCTTTTGTTTTGATTTCCCTTGCAAGAGAAAATATTTTATCATACAGTGGAAACAAGTGATAACAATTTTGAGAGGGACAAGCTTAACACACAGAATATAGACTTCCTGTGTTCGTGTAGGGGAGATAGTAGTAGCTGAAGGTATGATTCCTAATGATAACCTGGTTTGATTTGTGACCTGACTGCATCAGTGGCAGTTCAAAGAGTGGTTTCCAGCACTTTGCATCAATACAGTAACTCTGGGATCTTGAAAAACTCACATTTGCCATCTAGGACAGGAAAAGTCGAAGAATATGGGTACCCCTAAGCTAAGTATATTCACTGTAAAAAATGAGTTGGCTCATTGCAGTGTTGTTTGCAATAGGAAAAATTGGAAATAAAATATTTTAAATAGTTAAACAATGGTGTATTAATCCAATGTTATTCATTATTTAAAAACTGAAGAAGTTTGAGGTATTGACTTAGAAATATGTCCATGTTGTAGGGAGTGGGAGTAACTACAGAATGATATGCAAATCATAATTTTACCTTGGTAAAAACAAATAACTCGATCTACGTATATACCGTATGTTAGTACACATACACAGACATGTATATGTCTACAAGGCGTGGCAGTGTGGTATGTGCATGTGTGTAAGGATGAGTAACTGTGGAAGTGGAACGTGGGAAGACAGGCATTGCATGTTTTTCTTTATTAATTTTTAAAATTTTTTACACAATTTTATTTTTTATTGAACTATATTATAGTTAACATACAATATTATGTTAGTTACACGTGTACCACAAGTGATTTGACGTTACATACACAAAAAAATGATCTCTACAATGTCTAATAACCGTCTGTCCCCATCAAAATTATTACAGTATTATTGATGATATTCCTTATGCTGTATAATACTGCCCATGACATTTACCTTCTAGCATGTTTTCTTTTCCTTCTTATATCATTGAAGAACTATATGATATATATATATATATATTAAACAATAAACATCTAACGAAAACACTACCAACCCAATAGATGGGTTTCATCAAATTAAATGTGTTATATTTTAAAACCACCATCAAGTTAAGACCTTTTATTTAAGCCCACTATGAAAACATAACGTGTTTCTGAGTCAGGTCAGAGAGCCTGGCAATGATGACTTGTTGTTTTTAAGATCTTTGTGCTTGTAAGTCTAGTTATTTTTAATCATTTAAAGGAATATCCCTCAGCATGCTATCTGGGTGGTCTAGAGATTGAAGTAATGTATTGTAGCAGTCCGGAATAACTGTTATCAGGCAATCAGGGTTTTGCAGACTATTACATTCTAAGCATGTTTTCATTGCCCTGTGTAAATATTTTGATGATTGCCTATGTGCACTAATAACGTTTTGCATAACAAAGAATAACAGGTGCAGTGGAAAGGGAATCAAGTTCGAGGATGCATTTTTAATTTATCGTGTGTGTCTTGACTTTTTAAATGTATAGTAATAATAGCAGCTATCGTGGTGTAATTAGTTGCTATGGATAACCTATGACAATGAAAACCTTCTTTGGGGGACTTCCCTGGTGGTCCAGTGGTTAAGACTCTGTGCCTCCACTGCAGGGGGCGTGGGTTCCATCTCTGGTGATCCCTGGTCAGGGAACTAAGATCCTGCATACTGTGCTGCGTGGCTAAAACATTTACAAAATAAAGAAGAACAAAAGAAACCTTCTTTTGGAGTAAAGTAAGAAATCTCCCCAGATGAGTTCAGAAGATCATGGAGAGGCACTCTGATCAAAACCTCTGCTTCCCAGGGGTGCAGCCCTCTTACAGCCTGGAGTGATCATTCCCTGGGCTCTGTTGAGCCTGCGTGATTAAATGGGCAGGAAGAAGTAAGGACAGTGTCAGGAAAACACAAACTCAGGTTTGTCCATCCAATGATCAGAGGCAGTGATAACAAGCGCTTGAGTCCACCACTACCCACGCAGATGGAGGAGATGTGAGCACTGGCTAATTTAGAAAGGATGAATAACGCCTGCCGTCAGCCAGGGCCAGAGGACGAGGCAAACTCTTTGTGGGAGGTAGAATTTTTTTCCTTTTAATGGATATATTTGGAAATCTAGTTTAACGTGCACTTGTGCTTAGAAGAAAAACTGTCAAACGGCTTTCCTACCGTGATCAAGTTTTTTGGAATTCAAGGAAGGTGAATTCCCCCTCCCTCCAGAATTGTCCGACTACAATTTCCTATAAGATATGTAAACTAAACCCATGTATTTCATGCTATTCTCATCGTGTGAAGTCAGCCTGAAAATAGAATTTAAAGAAAAGTCAAGACTAATACAAAAAGGTACAATCCAAAGTCCTTTTCAGCTGTCTTGGCATTAAAATCGTGGGCAGAAAGCAGCGTCTGTGTTGTAAAATGGAATAAAAATTGCTGGAAAATTAATACGATAATACTTCTGTGAATATCTACAGAGAAAAAAATACAAATTCATTCATCCAACATAAATTAAACACATTGGTTCTCCCTCCCCAACTTTTGAGGTTACTTTTGGGGATGTTCATTTTACATAGTTTATGAACATGAGATTAATGTAGCTTTCTTTCTTTCTTTCTTTTTTTTTTTTTTTGCGGTACGCGGGCCTCTCACTGTTGTGGCCTCTCCCGTTGCGGAGCACAGGCTCCGGACGCACAGGCTCAGTGGCCATGGCTCACGGGCCCAGCTGCTCCGCGGTATGTGGGATCTTCCCGGACCGGGCTACAAACCCATGTCCCCTGCATCGGCAGGCGAACTCTCAACCACTGCGCCACCAGGGAAGCCCCTAATGTAGCTTTCTGATGAGATGCAGGCTTATGGTTCTCTCTCTGTCTCTGTCTCTCCCTCTCTGTCTCTGTCTCTCCCTCTCTGTTTCTCTCACTCTTTCTCTCTCTCTTTCTAGGTATAAATCACTTCGTCTCAGTTACCCTAAATAAGAACTTTTTAATCTTCTCAAACACTAAATTTTTAAATCCTAGTCTGAAACCAACTGAAAAGCTGACACTTTAAAAATACCTATCAATCTAATCTCTCTCCCTATATAATTCTAGTTCATCTATACTGGAGAGTGCAAGGCAAGTTATTAAACACGAGTATTTTATTCATTCACTGAATCCTCTCTTATAATAGACGTGAATGTTCTATTTCATGGCTTTCATTACTAGGTTCATAGGCTCTTATAATTGTTTAATAAAATTTTAAAGTGTAACACAGTTTGCTGTAAAAAAATACCCCATATTTCTCCTGGCTGTTGGGTTATGGATCCTTAGCTCTGATTTAGACCACTCTCGCCCTTCAACATTCCTGTATTATTGGTGAAACAAGAGTAATGAAAACTCCAACAAGAAGATAAAATGGCAAACAGCATATCAGTGGCTGACTGAGAACACAGCACTACACATAGATTAAGAGTTCATTACATATTGAATTAATGGGGACAAGTATTCAGGGTTTTTGGATTTCGGTTCTATGGAGTGTGCACCCAGTTACACCATGTTTAGCGAGGCTGAAAGAGAAGTCAGTTTCAGGGGAACTAAATCATCTCTGTAATAAGGAGAGCAGTAGTATGTACCCATTTGGCAGGGAAGGTTACTATTAATACATTTCATGGATTTAAGAGAAATCTATTAATAAAACACTATGTTTCAGGCAAGTGAGGGCTTACAAAGTGAGTATGACATAGGCATTTTCCCCAAGCTGTTAACATCAAAAGAGGGAGACAGACTTCTGAATATCTTATCATAACACAACATAATCCGTGCTACAATCAAGGTCAAATTGAGGGATGGAGAGAGAAAATAATTCATCTTAAATTTATAAAAATTTTCCATTTTCAAAAACAAGATTCCTTCTTAGTCCAGCATATGTTAAATTTTTGGATAAAGTATATTTTTTAAAATGTTACTTTAATGCAATTTTTACTGGTAAGAAAATATGGGAATTCCTTGAAGGCCAGTAAAACATGTACAGGGGTATAGAAGTTGACTTTTGTGGGGTTATTGGCATGAAACTTACAGTTTTTAAACACACATGGGACATTTTTGGAAGTCAACTGGATACATTTGGCCTTAAAGATCTCAATTTTTTTTGAAAGATTGGTAATATACCTATCACATTTTCTTACTATAATGCAATAAAAAGATCACTGAAAATGTTCTATACACTCAGAAAGTTTAAAACACACTTCTAAACCAGTCAAGGAAGAATTAATTAATAGAAATTAGGCAATTTTAGAAATGAATAATAAATAAAATACTATATGTCAAAACTTGTGGGATGTAGTAAGATTGTGCTGAGAGATAAATTTGTAGCCCTAAATGCTTATTTTAACAAAGAAGAAATGCAAAAAAAAAAAAAAAATTGAGCTAAGCATCCAATTTAAGAAATCAGAGGGAAGAACAAACTCACTTAATAACCCAAAGAAAGTTGAAGAGACAGAAATAAATGAAGCAGAAATCAAAGATACAAATGAGAATATCAAAAAAGTCTGCTTTTAAAAGAGTAATAAAAATGGCAACTACTGTCAGGCTTTGTCAAGGAAAAAAAAAGAGAAAAGAACGTTACTATACATGTAACGTTACACGATTAGATAAGTGAGAGAAGACAAGTTTATGCCCCCAAATTTAAAAACTTATAAGAAATAGATGTGTTCCTAGGAAAATAAAAATGATCAGAACTGACTCAAATAAAATAAAACCTGACATGTGCTATCACCATGAAAGGAATTGAATAAAAATTTAAAATCTTTCTGTGAGCAAAATCCTAGGCCCAGAGTATTTTCATTGATGAGTTCAAGGTGTTAGTAATTCCAAACGTAAACTCTTTCAGAGAAGAGAAAAAGATGAAGCACTCCTCAACTCATTTTTTAAGTCCATTACAACCTTGATACCAAAACCAGACAAGAATGGTATGAGAAAAGAAACCTATTAAAAGAAATTATTAAACATAGAGGCAATATTCTGAAACAAAATACCAGCAACCAAAATTTAGCCATCGATTAGAAAAAAATCACAGCCAAGCTAACAAATCTGGAGCCAACTTAGTTAGCAGGTTAAGGGGGTGTGGGAGGGGAGAGAGGAACATGGTTACTTTTACAGTCGTAGAACAAACATTTGATAAAATTACACACCTAATCATGATTTAACAAGTAAGCAAATGCAGCTTCTGGCAACAGGAAGATCATCACTACCTTAACTGGAAGAAGTGAATCTAAAAAATTGTATTTATTTTTCAGAGATCTGGCAGGTAAACTAAAAATGAGCTTTCTCCCTCTATAGAAAGATGAGGAAAGGCTGTTACTATTTAAACCATTTTTTTGCCCCATTACATATATAAACGTGTGTGTATGTTTGTACAAATATAAATATACACAACCACACAGAGATTTATTGCAGAGTAGTTAAGAAGGCGAGTTCTGGAGGAAAATTGCTAAATTAAAATCCTAGGATTGTATGTTTTGGGGCCAATTTTCTAACCTCCCTGTGCCTCAGTTTTCTCATCTGTAAAATGGGTGAGGAAAACACCTCATTGGTTTGTTGTGAGAGTTAAATAAATAAATACCTGTGAAGCATATAGGAAAATGCCTGACAGATTGTAAGCACTCAGTATAAGAATTAGTGGCTATGGTGATTTTCTTTTTTGGTACTAAAATGTTTCCTTTATATTTTTTCTGTATTTTCCAAATTTTCTACAATATTTTACTTTTGTAAAAAGAGCTATTTTAAACACACACACTGGCACACACACCTATACTGCTCACATACACCTCCTGCAAAAGCCCTTTGATCTGAGTTGCCTCATACGCTTCCCTGGAAGGTTGAGTTGTGGCGAAACATCACTTCTGAGAGCTCTGCCCTCACCCGTCAGGGCACCTCTACGTTCACTGTTTCTCCTAAGGCAGGATGGTTGAAGCATTGCTCTGACCACGTGTTATCAACCCCGTGACAGTCCACTGTGAGCCCTGGTGACTCCAGAGGCAAAGGAAAGGCTCTTTCTGATCATGCTGAGACAAAGATGCAGCAGAATCACCCATGGGACTTCCTAATCAAGGATGGTCACACTCTGCCCCTGAAGACTGTGATTTGGCAGGTCAGAGGGTACTTGCAGATTTGTGACGCTGATGGGCACCTGGGTTGTGATCAGCTGCTTTATCCTGTTTTCACTCAACCTTTCCCCACGTCCTGACACAGGCAACCCTGGGCTGGTGGGTTTGAATGGTATGCAGCACTTCCCAATGAATTTTAATTAATTTTCAGAATTGTTCAGGAAATATTCTAGATTAGAAAAAAGGGGAAGTGAAGGAGAAACTAACAACATTCCTCATTCTCAGAAGTTTAAATGTTCATATAGGAAGACAGAAGTAAACATATAGGATAATTACAGAGCATAATAAGAGGCCTTAAAGGAGAAAATAAATGGGGTGATATGGCACCCCATGGGAGAGGGGAGAGGGGGCTTGAGGCAGGTGCCCAGGGACGGCTGTGCTGAGCAGGTGAGGTTATAGTGGAGAGTTTGAGATGAGAGGGAGTAGGTTATGCTCAGAAGAGCAGTGAATGTTTTCTAGGCAGAGGCAACAGCTACTGCAACAGGAAAGAACTCTGCGTGTTCTAGTTTGGTGTCTGGAATATCATGTGTAAGAGGAGATGCTGGGGAGGTCAGTGCATGGAGACTTGTTCAGGTCGAGGACTTTAGGTTTTATTCTAAGTGCAGTAGAAGAGCACAGGCTCTTCAATGGAGTGTGGTGGAGGTGATGTAGGAAATTGATGTTTTCAAAGATTACACTGGTTTATATATGGAGATAGATTGGTGGAAAATAATAGCAGAAGCAAGGAAGCTTTCGGGAGACTCTTGCAATAACCTAGGTGAGAGATGATGACAGCTTGGATTTGGGGGGTAGCAGAGGGATGGCAAGGGGTGAATCAAGTTGGGGTCTCTTTGGAGGTAGATGGCACCTAGGGTATTTGTGGCAGATTCATGGTTCTGATTGGCTATATGACAGTTGGAGATCAGGCCATTGGGTCAAAAGCCACTGCAGGGCCTCCTTCCTATGAAGGTAAATGGAGAGAATGCTGACGGGTCTCACAGGTTCAAAATCCAAGTTCCCATTTGTCCTTTTGGACCATTAGAGTAGTTACTCTGCGGCTATTGTAAATGCCTTACTGTGTCAAAAGGGTGAGATGCTGTTTTTGCTGAGGGATCAGCTTTCAGCTGCAGAACTCCATATTCTAGGCAACATTTGGCACTCACTCAATTCTCCTCCTATGTCAGAGGTGGAATAAGTCTAGGCTTCAGTCCTAAGAGTACCAAGATGTAGGGCAGGCCCCAGGCATCTAGTTCCATGCTGCACCGAGGAGTCCCTGAGGAGTTCCAACCTCATCTGAACCTTTGGGACCTCCCTCTTGAGAGGACCAGAGCTAACCTGCTTCTCGGAGGCTGATTCTGAGCTGGAGCCAGTCCAAGTGCACGACAACGTCCTCCCATTCTCTACATTCTTACTCAACGTGACTGTGGTCTCCGTGAGTTCACCCCAGCCCTGCTCAGCCCCTGGGCCAGCTCCGGAGAGTCTAAGGCTGCTCATGAATTGGGGGATGGGATGGGAAGGAAAGTGTTACTTGCTAGGTATTGTGGACAAAAGCAGAAGTGGAGTTAGCAAATGCCTTACTTCCCCATTTCCTATCATGAGAAAATGGTGAGATGTTGCAAAACCCACAATTCTCAGATAGGTTATGTACGTGTGACATGGTGGACCATTCCCAAATACACAGCTTAAAGAAAATATAAATAAACCAGTGTGTAAGTCAAATGACACACTGATTGCCCTCAGCATGAGGAAAGCTTTTTTTTTTTCTTTTGCGGTACGCGGACCTCTCACTGTCGTGGCCTCTCCTGTGGCGGAGCACAGGCTCCGGACGCGCAGGCTCAGCGGCCATGGCTCACGGGCCTAGCCGCTCCGCGGCATGTGGGATCTTCCCGGACCGGGGCACGAACCCGTGTCCCCTGCATCGGCAGGCGGACTCAACCACTGCACCACCAGGGAAGCCCGAGGAAAGATTTTTGTACGCATATTAGCTACAGGTTACAAGGGTGCTCCCAAGAGTATGATCCAAATTCTTTATCTCATCCCCAAACAAATTTTATAAAGGACTTGGACCCTTATGTTTATGGCACTGTGTGAGGGGTCAGGAGTAAATTTAGAAGCAATTTGAAGACACGAGAGTTATAACCATATACTTTACAGCTTGAAAATGGCAAACAGTGATATGGATATAAATGCAGTAAGAGTGGTAAATATTGTGTCAAGAAATTATTTAGGTTCTCTTGAAAAATAAGTTTCAAAACAATACATCGAACATGAACCATTTAATTGAAAACTGAAAAACTGTGTGTTTCATTAAATCTAAGCTATCAAATGTAAGCCAGCTCAGTTTCAGAAATGTTAATATGTGAGCACATACACATTTTAAAGTCAATAAAGGTTTTTATAAGTGCTTTTTATAATTGTTTTTAAATAACTGTTTTTAAAGGCAGAAAGAGTGTCAGAACAATATATTCTAAAATGTTAACGGAGAAATATTATACTTTAAAATGTTCAAAATATACCTCTGAGGGAGGGGAGTGGGATGGGATAAAGGACCCTAGATATTATTCTATACACTTTTACATTATTTGAACTTTTTATAATGAGTATGTATTGAGAGAATGTGTGTGTGTGTGTATAAATGACACTGATTCATATGGGTAAAGCTACATGTAGATTTGCCGGTCAAAAATTCTGTGTGTGGAGCAAATAGGCTAATAGATCCTGATTTTATTAAGCATGGCAAATGCTCACATAACTCAGGGAAGGTCAAAGAAATTTTCTGTTTGTGCTGCAGCTACACATTCCTACCTGCTGTGAAATAAACCCAGCCTTCCTACCAGGGTCTGTTGATTCAGCTTTGCCGTCTGGAGCAGTCTAGCATTCACAGCCTGAACGGAATAATGCTGCTTTGGTCAGAGGCTCTGCCGGGAGCAAAGTTTGCGGTAGGTGGTGTTAATTACATTCTTTCCATAAAATAGCAGGGCTCTAAGCATGGAGCTGGGTAGAAACTGTGGAGCACATGTGGCAGCCGAGATTTAGGATATAGGCAAAGGTTTGTGGGCGAGAACAGCAGGCAGGCAAGGCCATAAAGTCAGGGAAGTGGCTGCCTCATTATCCGTGAGTCCTGTTGCTTCTGAGAACATTCTGTACCATGTGCACCGTAGGCTTAGGGCACATTCCAAAGCCATTTTTTATTATCGTTTAGAATCTCATTTTCAGAGTAGGTAGATAAATAAGCTGATGGTTAAACATTTGTAAAGCAATGCGTTCCAACAGACTCTACCCGTTGACCATGGGACCAAAGGACATCACAGTGCTTTAGAGTCAGTGCAGAAAGCAACCTTCTCAGGTCTACTGGAAAAGGATATGCATTCATTCATTCATTCATTCATTCAAGAAGTGACTTATTGAGTGCCTTCCATGTGCTGGAAATACACACTGATGAAAACGGAGAAGCTCTTGCCCTTGTAGAGTTTACATTCCGGTGAAGGTGACAGATAATGAACAAACAAGACAGGAATAATTACAGACAGAGGTGACAGTGCTATGAGGAGCATGAACAGAGTGACACGACAGAGAGTAAGTGGCAGTGAGCGTGGGTGAGGGGTTCTTCACACGGTTTAGGGTGCAAACGAGGCCCTGCTGGGGAGGCATCACTGGAATGTATTGCTGAAGGCTGCAAAGGCAGCAGTAGAAGCTTCAAGAAGAATCCCTCCCTGAGCATCAGGAGACCTGAGTCTAGGTGGGCAATATGTTCCTCAAGGAGCTGCCTGGCAGTGAATCTCAATAATCACAAATCTGTTAACTGAAGAAGACTAATTTTTATGTGAAAATACTTTATAAACCGTAAAGAATTTTATAACATTACTTCCATTCAATGTTCATAACAGCTCTTCTAAGTAGGTCAGATAAGGATTAAAATTATTTGGATGCTGGCAAGTCCAGCTACATAATTTGCAGTGCCTGGTGCAAAATAAAAAAGCAGGACCTCCTGTTCAAAAATGATTAAGA
This sequence comes from Delphinapterus leucas, assembly GCF_059928025.1. Lineage (NCBI taxonomy): Eukaryota > Metazoa > Chordata > Mammalia > Artiodactyla > Monodontidae > Delphinapterus > Delphinapterus leucas. The sequence goes on along the minus strand of NC_143140.1, from coordinate 68,218,200 downwards.
ATTTCAAGGTGGCAACAGCAGAGCTTTAAACCGTGAAACTTCTGAGCACAGGGCCCTGTGTGACTGAACAGGTTGCCTGCTAGTGAAGGGTTGCCCTGGACACTTTGCTATCATCAGAGTTGGTGGTGAAGGGGAGGGGAGGGGGTAATTTTTTGCTACATTTATATCCAGGGTACATATGTTTGCAAAATACTAAATTGTCAAATACTAGTTTTTATTAATGTAACTGTACCATTGAGCTTATGCCAAGAAATCTGGTCTGTTTCTTCATTTGATATTTTCTACCCTTTTCTTTCAATAATTTAAATATCTGAGAGAATGCTCAGAGGGCCAATATCTTTTCCAAAAATCTGTAGCAGTTGAGTTGTTTAGATGTAAGTTGTCTTGAGAAAAACGACTTTTGTGCCGTAAAGAGATCTTGGTTTGCAATAAGGATTCCTGACTGTGAGTCCTGCTTCTGCCATTTAATGTTTATGTGATCCTGAGTAAACTGCCTAGTCTCACTGAACTTTAGTTTCTTCTGCAAAATGGAAGAAATTTCCCTTTAAAAATGAGTCCAAATTGTTGGTAAGGAGTCAGTGAGATCATGCTTGCTGACCTGCAATGCGTGGCTCATAGAGAAAATGATCCTTCAGTGGTTTTCTGCTTGAAGGCCAAAAAGGGCTGACAGTCAGCTGGCTAATTGTTAATGGGTGGTGTCATTTCTTTTTTTTTTTCCTTCCTTTTTTTTTTTTTTTTTTTTTGCGGTACGCAGGCCTCTCACTATCGTGGCCTCTCCTGTTGCGGAGCACAGGCTCCGGAGGCGCAGGCTCAGCGGCCATGGCTCACGGGCCTAGCCGCTCCGTGGCATGTGGGATCTTCCAGGACCGGGGCACGAACCCGTGTCCCTGCATCGGCAGGCAGACTCTCAACCACTGCGCCAGCAGGGAAGCCCCATGGGAGGTGTCATTTCTGATTGGGGTCATGTGTTCCTTGCTGTTTATTAAATATTTTGAACATCATCCTTGTATGATAGGATGTATGCCATACTGATTTGCAAAAGAATGGTAAGTTTATAATTTTATTTAGTGTATTAATAATATCTCAATGGGAAGACATGCAATTTTTGAAAATTGAGGTCAAATTCACATGACATAAAGTTAACTATGTGAACAACTCAGTGGCAGTTACTACATTTATAATCTCATCTAATCGTCATCTTTATCTAGTTCCCAAGCATCTTCATCACCTTAAAAGGAAACCTGGTACTCATTAGCAGTCACTCCCCCATTTCTCCTTTCCCTTAGCCCCTGGCTACCATTAATATGTTTTCTGTTTCTATGGATTTACCTATTCTGGACGTTTTGTATAAATGGAGCCACACAATATGTGGCCTTTTGTGTCTAGTTTCTTTCACTTAGCGTGTGTTTTCAAGGTTCACCGTATTGTAGTGTGTATCAGTACTCACTTCTTTTTATGACTGAATAACATTCGGCTCTGCATATATGCCACGGTTTGCTTATCCATTTATCTGTTGTTGGACATTGGGCTTTTTCCATGTTTTAGTTACTGGGAATAGTGCTGCTATGAAAATGCAAGTGCGTGTATTGATTTCAATACCTGTTTTCAGTTCTTTAGGTACATACCTAGGAGTGAAATTGCTGGGTCATACGGTAATTCTGTGTTTAACTTTTTGAGGAACAAATCATGCAATTTAAAGCCAAATAGGTAATCAAACAGACTATTTATTATAAAATATAATAATAGAAAGAAAACACTTCCATTCCTTTTCTTGCTTTTCTATCCCAGGTGCTGGTTCTTAAACTACTGCTACCATGAGACTGACCAAAATTGAGGACTTGGATTCCAGAGCCCCTGCTTTTGACCGAGAGACCTCCCAGCTAAGAGCTAGAATTCATAAGAATGTGTTAGATCTCAGTGCTAGAACATATGAGCCAAATTGCATTTCGTGTCTCCATCTTCCACTGTCTATTATGTAAGCCTGTTGCTTTTAACAACACCTGAGTCAGTCTAGTGAAGAGAGCTATTAGCCAAGGTTAATTATATTCACTGAAATGTGAGTAAATGAAAGAAAGTGAGTCATGCACTAAAGTGATTTTATGGCAGTTTATGAGAGAAGGGTAAATCAAATGTTCAAATCTAAACTACTGGGAACATTTGAGTGGGGCTGAATCATATGTCTGAGTGGATATATATTTTATAGCACACACCTGTAGATCCTTAAGGTGACTGTCCCACTGCTGTGGTCAGACTGTTCTCTTCCTGGAGACCTAGCGGTGACCTCTCCAAACCCATCAAGTGAAGCCCAGGACACCTCACATGGGGACCACCCATATTGGGCAAAAAGAAAACAGAAGGGGAAAAAAGAGAGCGGCAAAGTCACATTTCTTCTTCAGAGTTTCATCAAGAGCTAGCTCTCATCCTGCAATTGGTTATTTCCCCTAAAATTCATACATTTTAACAAATTTTAGCACAGCAGCCTAAGGAAAGTAGCACGCGGGGAGTACATGGGAATGAAATGACCAAAGAGAAAGGACGGTGTTTCTCCAGCCCCATCACCACCAATGTGTGTATCACAGATGCATTTTTGCTGTCTCAGCCTAGATGCCCTCATGCCTTCTTCACCTATTTGTTATTCATTTATTTAGTTAATGATCTGATTTCTAAGTCTGCCCCAGGCACTATTTTAAATGTTCTCTAGAATATATGCATGACTCAGAGTGAAATCCGCTCTCAGTAAGCTTGTGGGTAGAAGAAAATGTTGGGCGTGGAAGCCTCCAGCCTTAACATGGTAGAAGGGTTGTAGGGGAGGGGTTAGAACATGGACTGTGGTCCCAGCTCACCTTGATTTGAATCCTGTTCTACCTTGGCAGAGTGACCTCCTGTCTCTGTCCCTTAGATCCCCATCTATAAAGTGAGGATAATACTAAGACGTATCACACGGGCTTGTTTTGAGGAAAGCACTGGAACAGTGTGTTGGCACTAGGTAAATGCTACAAAAAAATAAGTGACAAATACACTAACAGAGAAATGACTGAAGTGCCCTGGGATTCAGAGGCAGACATGTGCTGGGAGGCTAAGAAGGCTAAGGGCAGAGACTGCATTTGATCTAGGCCTTGAAGGCTCAGCTGAATTCTCTATCTGATGTTCTTGATTTACCTGTCCATCTGAGCCAGTGCTCTCAGCATTAGATAAGCAGAACTTTGCCCAAACTTCTCTGTGCATTATCTATTAGCATGTAATATAGACATGGCTCTTAAAACATGCTTTCTGAGGGCACTGAGAAAGCAAATTTTTTCTTTCATAAGAGTTAGTTCGGGGCTTCCCTGGTGGCGCAGTGGTTGAGAGTCCGCCTGCCGATGCAGGGGACACGGGTTCGTGCCCCGGTCCGGGAGAATCCCACATGTGGAGCGGCTGGGCCGCTGAGCCTGCGCGTCCGGAGCCTGCGCGTCCGGAGCCTGTGCTCCGCAATGGGAGAGGCCACAACAGTGAGAGGCCCGCATAACGCAAAAAAAAAAAAAAAAAAAAAAAAAAAAGTAAAAAAAAAGAGTTAGTTATTTGTCCTTCAAATAATCAGACCACTATTTGCTTGACTTTGAGTTAGTCATCTCACCTCTCTGGGACTCAATTACCCCATTTGGAGTAGTAAAGGTCTAGACTCGGGAAGCACTATGGCTTTTAAAACAACTAACTCTAACTATTATGATTATTAACAATACTGTTGTGAGTTTTAGCCTTGTACCTCATTCACATTGTTTATGAAGAGTTCACTACAAATCTTATAAGCCCTGGGCCTGAGTTTTTTAGTGATTGATTTCTCTATGAAGTTTTATATTACAGAATCTCCAAAGGAGCTTTCCAAAACCATAAGACTGCCAAAATTTTATTTGACCAACAAAATTTACAATGTTTATGCCCATATTTATAACTTCCATCCTTATCCACCCCACCCCTCTCTCTGTCTGTTTTCCCTCATTTTACCTAGTTAAGGAAAACCAGCTGCTTACTACTGCAATAAGGTCAGTGTTCTTCCTACAAATATGGAAATCTCTAGAAGGAATAGAGTTGTTTGTTTTTTTTTTTTTAGTTTGTGATCTAATTTCAATTAGACCTACTACCTATTTTCACTCTGCTTTGGTTTATTCATACTTGTTATAGATCCACGTACTGTATTGCCCAAGAGAACATAGAATTTTGGTTTGTTTTCTGTGGGCTAGAATCTCTTTGGGGTGTAATGGTTTCCTATAGTCAAGATAGTTAACAGAATCCAATGAACCTAGTTTAAGAAAAAGGGACTTAATTCAAGAAATGGGAAGTCAGAAGCAGGTTCTAGACTGAACTTTCAGGAGCCACCACTGAATTGGCCTGCCTGAGTAGCTGCTGCCTTTAAGAGAAGAAGGAAGGAAATTTCAAAACCCTGAAGTTGTAACTGCTAATAGCTCTGGGAATAGTCCACTATGCTGTAATGTGCATCATCAGTATGGATGCGCCCCTCTCCCCATTCCCTGACTCTCAACACCCACAAAACTAGGAACCAGACCTGGGACCTGTACTAGTTTTCTACAGTTGCTATAACAAAGTGTCACAAACTGTTTGGCTTGAGCAACAGAAAGGTATTGTGTCACAGTTCTGACAGCTAGGAGTCCAAGAGCAAGTTGTTAGCAGTGCTGGCTCCTCCTGAGAGCTGTGAGAGAGAATCTGTGCCATGCCTCTCTCCTAATTTTTGGTGATTTGCCAGCAACTTTTGACATTCCTTGGCGTGTAGATACATCAGTCTGATCTTTACTTTCATGTTCTCGTGTGTCTGTCTTTGTGCCCAATTTCCCCCTTTTATAAGAGCACTAATCATATTGGATTGGACGCACCCTAATGACCTCATCTTAATTGATTATCTGCAAAAACCCTATTTCCATATAAAGGTCACATTCACAGGTACTGGCGGTTAGGATTTCAACATTTTTCAGGAACACAATTCAACCTATAACAAGACCTCTGCAACTATTGTTGTAGAAAAGACAAGAAAACCAAATGCCACCACTGCAATGATGCTACTAGAAGTATCCCGGGTGGCAGAATGGCCTCTGCCTTCCAAATCCTGTGTGCTTAGGTTTGTTTGGTGGAAGTTCAACCTTGGAAGGAGCTAGAGCTGTAAGGGAATCTGGCAAATGACAAAAGGTCTGTAGCTCTTCAGCCTCCGGGATGCTAAGTGGGGTGAAATGGAGATGGATGGGCTACAGTAGAGTTGGATGAGCCGATCTGCATTACCTTCCACTTAGGGAAGTGGAGACCTGTAAGAGACACTGTGTAGACTAATGAGGTAATGAGTGATGGAGCTAAACAATATCATCATTTGTTAGTAGTGAGTCACTACTTTCAGTCCCAGGACACGATTTATTAAATCTCTTTTTCAACTACTACAAGCTATTTATTCTTGGACTGGAAATTGTAAGTATTTAAAAAGGCAAGTGATTTATTTTCTTCTGACCAGCAGGATTATCTTTAGGCCCAATATCTTTGAAACCTGTCAGAGCCTAGGGGGCATGTAGTATATAAGTACAAAGGAAAGAACAAGGAACAAAGGAAAACTTTGACTTATGCTGGGCTGGTTAATAATGTCCACCCACCTGTTCTTCTCAGTTAGAAATCTTAGGGACATCTTCATGCTTCCCTTTCTCTCACATCCTAACCCAATTTTTTCACTGTCAAATCCTAGATATTTTGCCCTAAAATGAATTTCAAATTTGACCGTCCCACTTCATTCCTGTGGCCACTCTCTGAATTGAGTCCCTCACCGCCTCCAGATGGATGTCTGCAGTAACCTAGTATTCCCACCTCTATATTCTTTTCCATTCCTTCTTTCATGGTATTGTCAGAGTTATTCTTCCTAAAAAGAATCTATGTCCAACCCATTTTTCAAGTCACTGCTCTCCTAATGATTGTTATTAATAGCTATAGTAGAAGCAACAAACTTGTTCTTTTGATTTTGTAATTTCCTCAAACTTTTCCATGAGCTACTTTTTTTTTCTTGTTTTTTTTTTTTTTTTTTTTTTTTGCGGTACGCGGGCCTCTCACTGTTGTGGCCTCTCCCGTTGCGGAGCACAGGCTCCGGATGCGCAGGCTCAGTGGCCATGGCTCACGGGCCCAGCCGCTCCGCGACGTGGGATCTTCCCGGACTAGGGCACGAACCCGTGTCCCCTGCATCGGCAGGCAGACTCTCAACCACTGCGCCACCAGGGAAGCCCTACATTATATTTTTAACTGTTTGCTTGATAGCTCCTGCTGGATATCCTATGAGTGTCTCAAGCCCTGAAGTGACATGCTCTGAACTGAATTATCATCTACTAATCTCCTCTCTGGAGGTCAGGGTGCTAGCATGGTAGAGCTCTTGTGAAGGTCCTCTTCCGGGTTGCAGATGGCTGACTTCTCCCTGTGTCCTCACATGGTGGAAGGCGCTAGGGAGCTCTGTGGGGTCTCTTTTATAAAAACACTGATCCCATTCACGAAAGCTCCACCCTTGTGACCTAATCACTTCCCAATGCCCCACCTCCTAATACCATAGTATTGGGCATAGGATTTCAATATGTGAGTTTTGGGGGGACACAAACATTCAGACCATAGCAATAACATTGTAAGCCTATCCCAAAGGCTGGAAGCTTGAGGAGACCACAGGAGCTCCAGTTCACCTTGACCTGGCATCCTGTCATCTAGCATCTTTTCTAAAATCTGTATTCTTGTGTGAATCTCAGTGTAACATGGCAAACACTCGTCCCCTTGTACTTGCTGGTCTAAATCTTTTTCTTCTTTTCTTCCAAAGCCCATACCCTCTCCCCCCTCTTCCAGATATCATTGTGAAAATTACCCCTTCAAACTAGACCAGCTTCTTTGCAATCTTGAGAGTTCCACTTTAGAATAAACTGATGACATTGGTCTTGTGTTGATTATAAAATAAAAACACAGGTAGTAGATGCAAGGCCTTAAGTTTTATTTAGCCCAGAAGACCAAGGGAAGGGTTCAGAATCTGCTTGTGTATATGTCCATGAGAATGCACATATCCTTGAGAAATGTGGAAAAACAAGCCCAGTTCCTATTAATTGCCCCTGGTTTGGTTTTAGTGTTTGGAATAGCATCTATATGTAATTTTTCATAACTAAGAAATATGAATTATTTTATTACCTGGTTGTATAACATGCAGTAAATTAAGAAAAAAAAAACTGCAGGCTAATCTTTTTGGTCTTTACTTTCAAGGCTTCATTATGCATGTATTCAAGGACTGAGTCCTCAAAGGATCATTATTCTGATCTCTTGCTTGCAGACAGCATGACCTTAAAAAGAAAAAGCTGAATTAAATTCTCTAGCTACTGAATGTGAGATGTCTTTTTAATTTTTTTTCTTCCCTTTTCTTTTCTTTTCCCTCCCTCCCTCTCTTTCTCTCCCTCTCTCTCTCCCTCTTTTTTTTTTTTTTTTTGCGGTACTCGGGCCTCTCACTGTTGTGGCCTCTCCTGTTATGGAGCACAGGCTCCGGACGCACAGGCTCAGCGGCCATGGCTCACGGGCCTAGCCGCTCCGCGGCATGTGGGATCTTCCCGGTCCGGGGCACGAACCCATGTCCCCTGCATCGGCAGGTGGACTCTCAACCACTGTGCCACCAGGGAAGCCCTTTCTTTCTTTCTTTCTTTCTTTCTTTCTTTCTTTCTTTCTTTCTTTCTTTCTTTCTTTCTTTCTTTCTTTCTTTCTTTCTTTCTTTCTTTCTTTCTTTCTTTCTTTCTTTCTTTCTTTCTTTCTTTCTTTCTTTCTTTCTTCTCTTTCTCTCTCTCTCTCTCTCTCTCTCTCTCTCTCTCTCTCTCTCTCTCTCTCTCCCTCCCTCTCTCTCTCTCTCTCCCTCCCTCCCTCCCTCTCTCTCTTTCTCTCTTTCTTTCTTTCTTTCTTTCTTTCTTTCTCTCTTTCTCTCTTTCTCTCCCTCTCTCTCTCTCTCCCTCCCTCCCTCCCTCTCTCTCTCTTTCTCTCTCTCTCTTTCTTTCTTTCTTTCTTCTTTTTTTCTTTTCTCTTCTCTTTTTTCTTTTCTTTTCTTTTCTTTTCTTTTCTTACTGGTGTCAGTGTCCAGACCACCATTCTTAAGTTATAAGGCATGTGATATGAACTTAAAACCTTCCTTGTAATTCTAGTTCATTTTCTTTACGTGGTATCAGTAAAGATGAAAAGCCTTTATACTCTCGTAAGATAATAAATCATAAGCTTAAAGAATGATAATAATTTTTATCTACCTAAAGTTAGAAGAAAGAACGGAATTTGCAGTCCAACATGCATTTCAGGCCATAGTTTAGAGGTTTTTATCATATTCCCCCCATCTCCACTTGCTGACATTCTACTTTTTTCAGCCTGTTTCAAATGCCTCAGTCTTCACAAAGGCTTTCCTGGTCCCAGGTAACCAGCCACGATTGCTTTCTTTTCCCACGCTTTTCAGGTCTTTGTTTTGCTGTTATCACACTTTGATATTTTAGTCTGTATTGTAGTTACTGGGGACACACGTGGTATAAAAGGGACTCTGGAGGTGGGCAGATGGAAGCTCAACTGTGTTTATGTCTCCTGGGCTGTGTGACTCAGATATGTTGCCTCCCTCGCCGAGTCTCAGTCTCCTCGTCTTTAAAATGAGGCTAAGAGTAGCTGTTTTGCAGAACTGCCATGAGAGTTAGAGAGAATGCCCTGCTGGGAGCCCTCCCCACGCCTGTGAGGGGTAGCGGTGGAAAGCCCGGCCTAACCTGAAGCGGCAGCACATTTGCCTCTCCTCTAAGGCACCGACTCTGTCCTCTTCTGTGGATACTTTGCAGAGGCTGGAAGCACCTGGAACACAGGTGCTGGAAGAATCTTCGTGGAATTGGGAAAAACTGGTCTTTTCTCCAAAACAAACATTATTCCAGCTTTTCCTATAACTCCTTTTTTTTCTTTTTTTAACTACACACTTATTTATTATGGCTTTGTGCATTGAGCAGTATTGTTAATTATATTCTGAAATTTGAATATTTGGGATCATGAAATCAGATGATCAGTATCTTTTATAAGATACTTAAAAGTAAATCAAATCTGCAGGTGGTTAGAAGCAGAATGTGTATGGTATGGTATGTATGAATATGTGTGGGTATTTACCCAGAATTGGGAGAAAGTTTGCTGTCCCTTAGTCCTCAGGGTCTGAGTCTGCAGGCCGATGGCCTCTGAAACAGCCATGCAGAAGAGAGTCTTGTAAACAAACTGTATAAAAGAATTTAAACTTTTCAGTGCTCATCCTACATGAAGATGAAGCCTCATCTCTGACTGTATATTTTCCCTGGGTATCTTTTGGTCAAATTTCTCTATAGGAGAAAAAAACCCAAAAACATTTGCTATGCTATACTGTAAAGTATATGTTTAGCTCTTTGTAAGTGGAAGGTCATGAATCCCCCCCTCATACACCTCCTTTTCTCTTGGGAACCTACAGGCTCACTCAAGCTTCTCTTCTGCTGTTTGAGTTACAAAACTGTGACACGGGACAGAGCCTTGTTCCCACCCAGCCTTCCTGGGCTCCCGTGCTCAGCATCAGTGCTTCACTGGCTGCCCTTTTCTCCCACAAGCGTGTCAACAGAGAATAAGTACCAGCAGCAGATTTTTAGGAAGACACTGAGTACTATATTTAAGAATTCTTACTTGCCTTGAATTTTTCAAAACCAAAACCAGTAGAAATAAAAACAAAGACTATTTGGTCAAGGTCCTGAGGGCCAGAGTGCCAAAGGGCAGCATTAAGGGAGTTCAGAAATGAGGGGACCAGCCTTCTGAATAAAATCTAGGTTTCTGGAAGATTGTGGGTATTCTTTTATGAGCTCTGACTGATACTAACATATTTTGGGGAAGGGGAAAACGTCAGAAAACTGTACTGTGTCTTCAGCCATTTGTTTGTTCGTTCATTCAGAACATCTTCCTTTTTCTCTGCTAAGAATGTGACATATTTTCTAACAAAGGCCACAGGCCGTTGTAAAACATTCATCATGTGACAAAGACCCACTACTATCACAGTAGTTCTCCTTCCATCTCACTGTCAAAACCACATAGTGAGAATTTACTGCTGGCTCTCTCCTTGATCCTTTGTTTTGGGAGTGCAGTATCCGATCCGGCAGTCCCTCATAGAAGGTGGGACCTATAGCTCTCATCATTAGTGCCCTTCTATGCAGATGCATGCAGTTATGCTTCCTATAATCAAAGAATTTAGGACTGAAAGTCATGAGGTCCTTACCACCGAAGAAATTTTCAAATTTCTCAAAGCCACGAGGTCTAGGTTATTTCCTAGAACCTAAGTGTACCTTTTCACTGATCCCTATTAACATTTAAACCTATAATTTCAGCATTTCAAGATCTTTTAAAATCTTGATCTGTCTTTTGACATATTGTTTATTCTTCTTTGTCTCATGTGCAAATGTGATTAATCAATATTTATCAATTCTCTGTGAATTATTCAATTTATTGTGAATTCACTAACTGCACTATCATGTAGCTGATTCTATGAAGATATTAAAGAAAAAGTTGCCAAGTACCTTTAGAAATGAATATATACCACATTTATAGCATTTCTAAACTTATACTCTAATAAGTTCATCATGAAGCTAGTTGACCTTGACTTATTCTTGGTCAACCAGTGGGAGCTCTCTTTGGTTGGCACTTCCTTTGGTAAGTTCTACGTATCATCTGTTTAACCAACCTAACCTTTGTAGAACTTTGTTAAAGATTGATGTCAAACATTCGTCAGTAATTTTTGGAAACTGCCTTTTAAAAAAGTTGGGACATTTGTCTATCTCTAGGTTTCCAGCATTTCTTTAGTTTCTATAAATGCTGAAATTATAGAAATAGGCCGTTTGATCACGATATGGATCCTTTCAGAAACTTGAGGTAGTTCATCTGAGCCTGGGAACTTGACGCTGGATAAATAGGGCAGAGTTTTAAATGCATTTATTATTTCCTCCACTATTTTGATCTCAAAGCCTTACTATGTTCTATACTTTCCAGCTGAAAGATACTCTCTTTCTAAGGCAGAAAGAAAATAGGAGAGAATTCGTTCATCCTTCCTTGTCTGTTAATTTTGTGCCATCTGTCAAGCAGCGGGCCCACCTCTTCTTTGTTTTTAAAAAAGTCTTTACTTGCCCTTGGCCATTTGTGAAAGTGCTTCTGGACTTTTAGCCTTTTATTTCAACCTGTGCTGTATTTTCTCCTCTCCAACCTCCCCACCACACCCCAACCCTTTCTATTTGACTTACTTGCACTTTTTTCCTTGTATATTACATACTTGTACTTTTAATACTAAACCTCTCAGCTTATTGTGAGGCTTGAGTGTGCGCAAAACTCCACTGCTAGCAAATCTTGTGACTGACTCGCTTGATCTCTCAGAGATTTAGTTCCTTCAACTGTAAAACTGCAGGATGAAAATATATGACTTACAAAGTTGTTGTGAAGGTCAAGTAGAATGGTAACTTCAAAAGCTTTGGGTAAACTCTAAAGCACTATCAAAAATGTAAGGTCTTATAATCTAGGGAGCCAAGTTGTATTATATAGAAACATATGTACATAGACTATTAATACTGGAAAGGACCTGGGAGTTCATCTAGTCCAAACCTCTCAATGAACAGATAAGGAAACAGATCAGGAGGGGCAAAGCTCCCAGCTGGAGGCAGCATGGTAGAGAGTTTAGCACACTGTGGATGGTGACTCATGATCTCAGATGTTGCTATCCAAATCTGATGACCCTGGTTCTAGTCCTGGCTCTGTTGCTAAATAGTTATGACTTCCTTAGAGCTGAACTTGAAATTACCCTGCCTTGTCCCCACTCCCCCTTGCATTCACTGTGCCCTCTTCCATCACCTTACCTTCCTTCTCAACACAGACAGTCAAGACCAACCTTCCCAAGACAGCCTTGCCTGCGTTAGATTCTTCTTTCATTTTCTGCTGAGGCTCATTTGTTGTTCTATGGTCAGAATGGTTTTTCTTGCTGTTTTGCTCTTTGCCATTTAGTGGCAAACTGCTTCCAAAGATGTCCATGAAATTAATAAATAAAGCAGGGAAATGGAAGCTCTGGGGAAAAGCTGGCATAACTTCTTTGTTTTGAAGAAAATATATGATTAAACAAATTAACAAGTATTTATTTAGTGCCTGCTAGATATGAGGTCTGACAGTTTACACAAGGCAGTATATTAGAACTCAAGCTCGAGGAGTTTAAAATATTCTAAAGGATATTTTATGTATCCATTATATAAATAATGCTGCTTTCCCCCAGGACTCCTGATAATAGCTACAACTTCCTGGAGTATCTACAGGTTGTGTGTGGATTTGATGATATATTTTGTCTCATTTAGCACTGCAAAGGAGCACTATTATTCCCATTTTATGGATAAGGAGACTGAGACTCTCAGAGAGTTTTAAGTTCCTTGCCCTGGGCACATAGGCCAAATGACCTAATCAAAATTTGAACTTACATTGGCCTGACTTTGTTTGTGCTTTTTATGCAAGTTTCAGAGATGTACTTCCTGTTGTAAATTACATGTCTGACTACATCCAGTATTATGAAGTCTGAGATGACATGCTTATTTTCTCTCAAATTTGATTCATCCAAATAATTAGGGATAGAAGCAAGGAACACTTAATTTTAGAAAATCAGTCAATGGCCAGATGGAATTCTGCCAAGAACCATTTCTAGCCTGGCAGCTTCCTATCCCAGATCTGGACCTTTCTGTCCTCAAAATACACAGATCAAACACTTGCTTTAAATTTACTTTTAAGGTGCAAGAACAATAGAATAATTAACTAAACCAGAATCTATATAACTTTATTGAAAATTTACATATACAACTAGTTCCTACATTTCTTTTTTTTCTTGCCAGTCAACAGATGTAATTTATTTTATATGGAATGCACTGACTTGGCCAGATTTTCTGAACTAGGCACTCTTTATTCTGTCCTGCTTTAGCTACTAGTTCTTTTTTGAATAAAGGCCTCTCCCCTTAGGCCTTTTCCAGAAGTATTCAGATTGCAGTATCATTGTAATTCTTTTAATGGGAACTGGAGCAGCAGTATAAACATTCATCCCAAAGCTTAGTCTTGAGGTTGTACTGTCCTGACCTGTGTCCTAAAGAGGAGAATGGGCCGGAAAACACTTAGAACATCCATCGTGTCCCTGAAGGCCAATAATGAAAGAAGATGTTAGTATGTGTGGGTAACCTGGGTTTAGTCTGAGAGGTTTGTTTGTTTACTTGTAGATAGTAGCATTCCATAGATGTTCTTTTACCATCAGAGGAATTAGCAGATTTTTTTTCTTTAAAGAACCAGTATCCATTCACTGTTTATAAAGATAAAATTATTTCTGATGCTGCTAAATCTAAACAGCTGCTACGTAGGATCTCCTCCAGTTATCACTGCCACTTAAATCCAACACGTGCAAATTCATATACCTTTGTTCAAACAAGTCAGGGGTTTTTAGTTGACTATGTCGATCGGGCAAGTGGTAATAAAACAAGACTGGGCATCCATTAGCCTCATTCTCTTTGTGGTTTTGTTCACAGACATACTATGAGAATTTGACCTTTGGATCTATTTACCCGTCTGAAAAATAACAATGATAGGCACTTTGGTATACCTACTTGTCTCCTTTTTTGGTGTACTGAGGATTTAATAGTTAAGCTCCCTTAGTTATCCAAATGAAGGGTTTGGCATCATCACCAACTATGATTAAGGAAATGAGTAAAGTGACAAGCATTCTACCACCAGAAGGTATTTCTGGAGTGAACAAATCTTATCTCTTGGTTCTCCATCATCAAATCCATACTGGGATATGGTTAATATAAAGCAGGTGGAATAAATTGCTTTTACTGTTCAGGCTCTACTGACAGGCTTTACTTAATTAGGATTTAGTTTGGAACAAGGGGGTAAAGAGGTATTATCAGTGATTACTCCTGACACTTTAAAATAGTTTTTAAGTTCTTAAAATGCACCTAATCCTGAATTTCAAGGGAGAGAAGGAATGACGGGGTAAATGTAAATCAGAAGGGATTATGTTCTTCTTGTAATTGCAATGTATTGTGCTTGAACAAAACTCTTTACTCTTTCCCTGGCTCCTGAGTTAACTTTTCATCTTTTTATTGGAAAAAAAATGCAAGTAAGATTTGTTTAATTTTTTCCTACTTGTTCCTGGTATGTCAGAGGAGGGGTAATCCTAGGAAGTTTACACTAAAGTAAAACACTGTGGAAAATAAGGGGAAAAGATAGGGAGCACTTATAAATAAATGTTCCTTCACAACGTTTCCTATGGAAGAATTTTGCACTAAGATGTATATTTATGAAAAGCAACAATAATTGGTTCTTCAGCTCTAGTCCTCTGTAACTTTAATACAAGAAACATGGACCATCTACTTTGTGTAGACACTGAAAACACCGTGTAGACACTCAGGAAACACGGAAATGAATAAGCCATAGACATTGCCTTCAATGTTCCTTCTGTCTAATGGAGGAGACTGAGGTGTAAGCACTAAGTAGAAGATGGATTCGAGAGTCTGAACAGAAGGAGGACAAATGATACACATGGAGCAAATAGGGGAAGAAAAGATTAAATGTGACCTGGGCGGTCAGGTCAGATTTCGAGACAGCTTTGCCTTTGGTTGGAGTTTTGGGCAGATTTGGGGAGACAGCATTTCATGCTGAGTACCAGCAAAGAAACGGGGACACAGAAGAGCCTGTATGGGAAGTGATCAGAAGACTGATGGGGCTGGAGAGTAGGATGTAGTGGGAGAAGAATTTGGAATGGTAGTTTAGGGTTAGGTCCTGGGGGAAGATGAATGCTCTTCTCTGACTACCAATTCTTTTTGGAACAAAATCTCACATGAAACTGCAGAGACTCTTCTTCAATTGCCTTTCTTCAAATGCACTTGCTGTTTTGAACAAGCAATACCTGTAAACTGTCTCGTCAAACAATGTTTTTATTAAAAAAACCAACAAACCAACACAAACAGAAAACAAGATCTCTTAAGGCACCCAGGTATTGCAAAGTCTGGGTCACTTAGCAATGGGTCATAGCTATGAAGTAGCAATTAAAGTTAGAAGCAGCCATAGAAGTCACCTAGTGCAACCTTGTATTAGTTTCTTATGGCTGCTATAACAAATTACCACAAACTCAGTGGCTTCAAACAACACAAATTTACTCTCTTACAGTTCTGTAGGCCAGAAGTCCAAAATCAGTTTCACTGCGCTAAAGTCTAGGTGGCCGTAGAGTCAGTTCACTCTGGAGAACATGAGGGGAGATGTCATTTCCACTTCTTTTCCAGCTTCTATTGGACACCTGTATTCATTGGCTTGTGACCACTTCCTTCATCTTCAAATCGCATCACTCCAATCCATGTTTCCATCATCACCTTGGCTTCTCCTCTGACTGACTCCTTCTGGGTCTTTGATAAGGACAGTTGTGATTATGTCAGGTCCACCTGTATAATGCAAGATAATCTCCCCATCTCAAGTTCTTTAACCATCACATCTGCAAAGTCCCTTTTGCCATATAAGGTAACACTCATAGGTTTCAGGGACTAAGATGTAGACATATTTTCAGGGGGGAGGGGGCATTATTTAGCCTGCCACAAACCTCCACATTTTACAGATAAGAATGTTCAGACCCAGCTTGGTATAAGGCCATACAAGTAGCTGTTGACAGAGCTGGGCTTATAACTCATGGTGCCTGACTCCCAGTTCTTTCTATTGCACCATGATGTCAGTCTTTAATGCTCTCAGTGAGGAATTGGTGGTGCTTTTGGAAGGCAGAGACCCCAGACAGCTGAGACTGGGACTGAACAGGAGTACCCAGAGTAATCATTTAGGAGTGGAGAAGCCTCTTCATCCTGGGCAAGGACCAATTTGAGAAAAGAGTAAATGCTCTTTTTAGGACCAAAAAAGGCTGGGGAATTGTTCTTTCATTGAGTGGAGAAGAGATTGGGGGAAGGAAAAGAGAAATGTGCAAGGAAAGAGAAGGTGGTATACAGAGAAAGAGAAGCTATAGTAGAAGTGGAGTCAAAAGGAAAAGAGAAAATGATCATGTGTATCCCATAATAAAACCACCCTTCTGTGTATATGGTCTCTGAAACCAAGTGTATCCTGCAACACTTTCTCTTCATTAATGCCTAGACTTTATCTTCCATAACAACTGTATTATTTTGCGTATTTTTTGCTCACAAATTATATCCTTTACTGATTCATCCTCCTCAGTATTAGATTCTCTAGAGAATAGCAATAATTTCCATTTCTTTGTACACCACTGAGCACAAAAATGTGCTTTATAACAGTTTTAATCATTTTAATGATGATATACAGAATGCATCACACTAGTGCTATCATAGCATTTTTCTTTGAAAAAGTTCTGGAAAAATTCCAAACTAATTTTGTACTTTAACTGAAAGAAGAGCTTGAGGCTAATATAAAGGGCATATTGTTTTTGAAACTAATAAAGAAAGTGAAGATTACCAAGAAATAGCAAAGACATATTGCAATAAAATTGGAAAAGCAATGCAAAGGATGAAATGGGACCTTTGAGAGGAAAGGGAAAGTTTAAAAATGATTTTTAACTATAAATGGGACAAGGAAAGGAGAGTATAAAATGTTTCCCTGTTATTACAAGAGGAAGCATTGCTGATTGATGATACTAAAATAAAAGCTTAAAAAATGTTCATCTTTATCCAAAAAGTGATCTACAAGAAGAGTCAGTCTACATGTTAATTAGCAGAGAAGTGCATCAAGTTGAAAGAATATGGAAGATTATCAATATATTTACTAATAAATATTGAGTAGTTTTGAGTTAATGTTTCTATGTCTTATAATTTCCTAGCTTCCCCAAGGTAGACAACTTTTATGCTATTGTCGTCATTTGTCCTATATCAGCTAATAGATTTCAATAGACAATGGGTACTTAGTAAATATGTGATAATGATTACTAATATGAATTAAAGCTGTTGACAATATCCAAAAACTTAAATATTTGACTTGTAATATTTATTTATGCTCATCAACACAGAATATATAAAAATGAAAATAAATCTAGTATGACATAATTTTTATTTTGAGCACTTTTGGGAAAATGCCTGAAAAACCTACTCAAATGCTCTTCACTCCTGCCCATGGAAATCTCACCTATTCTTCAAAGC
Source organism: Delphinapterus leucas (assembly GCF_059928025.1). Lineage (NCBI taxonomy): Eukaryota > Metazoa > Chordata > Mammalia > Artiodactyla > Monodontidae > Delphinapterus > Delphinapterus leucas. The sequence goes on along the minus strand of NC_143140.1, from coordinate 68,201,017 downwards.
CCAACTGAGTGACCACCTCCTTACAAGACCTTCCCTGGTCCCCTCTAAGTCATTTATGACTCTTTCAAATGTCTACAATACCTTAGGTGATTCACATTGCCCTCATAATTGCACATTGACTTTAATTAAAATTCTTTCTGTTAAGTCTATATCATCTACTAAATAATAATTCTTCAAAGGCAAAGACTGTCTATTCATACTTATATGCCTAGTGCACTAGTTATCTGCAAATGAACAATATAGATAAGTATGAATAAATCAATGAAAGGACTGTTCTATAATAGTAACTCAGAATTACCTTCATGAAATCCTATGTACTCTACCTACTGAGTTGCTTCTTCTAGGCTTGGGGGTGGGATCTTCAATTTTATTATTTTTAACAGACTGCCAAAGTTATTCACATATAGCCAACTAGGCATCTGGCACCAGTAGCATTTAGGAATCATTCATCAATAATTCAGTCGGATAAAGTGCATCTTATTTTGTGCCTCTGAGGTATGGTCACCATGAGTATGGGTAATTACCAGAGAATGGGCAAACTTTTTTCGAGGGGAGATAAGAGTAATGGAAGGTATCCAAAAGCAAGTAATAGGGGTCTTCCCTGGTGGCGCAGTGGTTGAGAGTCTGCCTGCCGATGCAGCGGACACGGGTTCTTGCCCCGGTCCGGGAAGATCCCACGTGCCGCAGAGCGGCTGCGCCCGTGAGCCATGGCCGCTGAGCCTGCGCGTCCGGAAGCCTGTGCTCCGCAAAGGGAGAGGCCACAACAGTGAGAGGCCCGCGTACCGCAAAAAAAAACAAAAACAAAACTTAATTTTTTATACTTCTTTCAGAAGTAAGCCTTCTATTTGATGAGCCTTTAAATACCCAATAAGAGAAATGCTCTTAAGGTGTAAATTGAAATAGGGAAATCTTCTAAATTCACTTACATTTTTTCATTGTGCTTTCTTCCAAAGTCTTATTTAAGTGTAACTTGCTTTCTCATAAAATTGAGTTTCAGATTTTAGCTCCTGAATATTACCCACTTAGTCAAATATTATAAATCCTTCAAAAATGGTAAAGTATTGTCTTTAGCAAAATACGTTGTAATCATGCAAAACACATGATCATAAACCAGAAAACTGCTTTAAAAACTTTAATTTTAATCCACCAGTTAATTGTTTTAGTTATGGTTTTATTTCCCAAATGCAAGCTGGTGTCACTCATGGTATGGAGGTGATTTTCAGAGGGGCATAATAACAAGGAATAGTATTAAATGAATTATGTAGAGGGAAGGCTATGTGTTCTTAAAATTCTTTTCAGTCCTTCTCCTTAGTCTGGCATTTTTTTTCAATTCTTTACTTTTGTTAAAGTAAAGAATTTTCTTTAAAAAAGAAAGAATTTTTTAAAGAATTTTCTTTAAAAAAGAAAGCCTGCCTCGGGCACTGAGGCTTTCCTACATTCCAGGTAGAGTTACAATCACATTGTAATGTTTTATTGCTTTTTAAAGATAATTACCTCTTGTTTATGACAAATGATGTTGGTATTAAATTTATGATTGCTTTATTCCAAGAATTATTAATTTTACTACAATGTAGGCAGTACGCATATAAGGTACATGGGCAGTTGGTATGTGAACAATAGAATCTTAGGAAACATTGGTTTCTGGGAAGTTTGTTTCTCAAGCTTGATTTGTTGGTTGATTTTTTTTTCACTGAATCAACCAAGTCAGTCGGTTGTTTGATGTAAGACAGACATAATCACTGGTGACTACAAACTTGCCACATATTAATAAAATGCAACTGTGTTTACATCTAATGGTAGTTTTTAAAGGAGATCAATTCTTTCAATGCCCTCTGAAATAAACATCTGTTGGTAGCCCCGTCTACCTTTAACTTGAGAGAAGGCTCTGAAAATTGGAATAGATCTGTTGACCTCAACAAGATCGCAAACACAGTGCCATTGAGAGCAAGGAATCTTGTGATAAGACTTGGTTAAAAAAAAAAAAAATCATAAACACCAAGGCTGTTTGTATATTTTCAAAAATTATTATCTAAAAAATATTTTCAAAAATTCTTATAGAACTTCTAGAGCTAACCACAGAATACGTACAAGATCCCCCTTCACCTAGGATATTTGAGAAATATTTGGCTTCTCAAACACATTTGTTTAACTATTTTTTTTCTAACTTCCTACTCTCTAAAGCTAAGACTCCACAAATAATATGACCCTAAAGCTGAAATGAAAGAGAAACAACCGATTATATATATATACGTACTAGCAAAGCACACTGGGAGTTGGTGCCACACTGTGAATTGGAACAGAGCCACAGAATATTGAAACACAGGCTTTACCAAAGGAGCTCACAGCTAGTTGGGCAGAGAGGGGCGGGGAGGACAACCGTAAGACAAGACAGGATATGAATGACTTAATTGCACAAATCAAAGTTACGGGGATTTGAATGAAGGAAACTTCTCATCAGTAGGGAATAACAACAAAGCCCTAGAAGAGATGGGCCCTGAAGAGTGAGCAGAATTCAGACAGAGTGGGTATTCTAGATAGATCACCCTCCAACTTTTATTGAGAATATTCTCTGTACTAAGGGCAGAGGGCACAAAGAATAATATAATAATGATATTGATGATAATAATAATAATAATCTGTTATAGAAAAACACCTCAGTGGAAGACATGGGTGCAAATTTTTACCACACAGTGTATTAACTAATGTAATAGAACTCTTTAGAAGCAACCAGGGAGGAAGAAATTATTTCTACCTGGGGAATTGAGAAAGCATTTATAAAGGAAATGAACTTTGGTCTGGGCTTTGAATGATGAGTGGAGCTTTACCAGATGGAAAAAGATGAGAAATATATTCCAGACAATGAGCACAACCTATGATAAACCATGAAGGCATAAAAGAACGTAATGTGTTTGGGAAGGGTGAGAACCTTCTATGTGGTTAGAGTGTCCGGGAAGGGGGTGAGAATGGACATAGTGATTACTAGAGAAAGTGCCTGGAAAGACATGTAGAATCTAATTTGTGAAAGGTTATGTATGCCATGCAATGGAATTTAAACATCATTAAGACATTGTTGTAAGTAAGACAGTGTAGTTCAGATCTCTGTTTTTAGAAGTATCATTTTGGGGACAGGATAGAGGTGATACAGGAGAAGTGGTGCAGGGGAGGTAAGAGGAGGTGCCCTGAACAGACAGAGTCTTGCATGGGAATATGGCCTAAGAGTAAGGGAGTTTGGAGTGAATTGTAGAGTGACTTGGAGGTCATATTGAGGTGTTGGCATTGAGTTCTGTAACAACAGAAAACCACCAATGCTGTACTTTATGAAGACTGATCTGGAAAGTGTCTATGGAACCTATTACCATGGAGAGACTTGAGGGCCCAGCTCGGGCATAAGATGTGGCACATACCACTGGTTGCTGATCTACCACCTGTTCTGTCCCTGCTTCTTCCTTCCTAACTGAATCCTGGTTTTGTTCCATTATCTTCTCTCCTCTTCCTAGCCATGGTCTTCAGAAGATGAGGCCCTATTCCCTGCCCAGAGGATGAATCTGTTCTAGGATAAGACTACGGAGTTCATTTCTAGCCAATGACATGTGAAGAAAATCCTCTAGGGACCCCTAGGAAATATCTTCTTTTTTCAAAAAAGGGAAACACAGGAAAAGACAGTCTCTTTTGCTGAAAGTTGTCTCCATGTGGCACTTGGAACTGCCAGGCCACCAGTTTGCTGTGATAAGAGGATCTAGTCCAGGGACAAAGCAAATATTCAAGTAACCTGGTTCCTTGATGATGTTAAGAGCCACTGATTTAAACAAACTTGGAACTGCCTTCCCTTCAGACATCTTAAAAGATGAGCTGGGGCTTCCGTGGTGGCGCAGTGGTTGGGAGTCCGCCTGCCGATGCAGGGGACACGGGTTCGTGCCCCGGTCCAGGAGGATCCCACATGCCGCAGAGCGGCTGGGCCCATGAGCCATGGCCACTGATCCTGCGCGTCTGGAGCCTGTGCTCTGCAACGGGAGAGGCCACAACAGTGAGAGGTCCGCGTACCGCAAAAAAAAAAAAAAGATGAGCTGGTTTAAGAAAAAAGCTAATAAGCCAGATTTTATACATTCATATTGAGCGTGAGGTGAAGGTGTCTACAGAGAAAGTTCAGGGTTGGCATGTCGGGGAATGAAACCAAAAGCCAAATACAGTTTTTTCCCTTGCCATAGGCCTGGTAGAATTACAAATACTCCTTGCTACATTGTCTACTATTAATTATTTCTGTCTTCATAAGTATAATTAATGCAATTTATGTCAATAGCAATAATGGATAACACATAATGTACTGAACAATTTCCTACTTGGGAAATTCCATTAGTGCTTTCACAACACTAATGTTGGTGAAAGGCTTCTGCTATTACTTCAGTTCACAGGAATATGTACGTGTGCAGTGTGGCAGAAAGGAAGGAACATGTATCTGGGCTCAGATAGCTGCCCCTCCACTAGGTTACCATTTGGCCCTGGCCAAACGGTTTAATTACCGTAAACCTCAATTTGATTTCATTTTAAATAGATTTCATAAAACTTACTTTGCAGGGTTTGTGCTTAGTAATGGTGATACAGTATGCACCCACATTTTCAAAACAGCATTTAAAAAAATTGAAGTACAGTTGTTTTAGAATGTTGTATTAAATTCTGCTATACAGCAAAGTGATTCAGTTATACATATAGATACGTTCATTTTTAAATTGCATTTCCCTTTGTTCTTAAAGTTCTTAAAACTGTTACTTATAGATTATGATCACCTTTTTTTTTTTTTTTTTTTGCGGTACGCAGGCCTCTCACTGTTGTGGCCTCTCCCCTTGCGGGGCACAGGCTTCCGGACGCGCAGGCTCAGCGGCCATGGCTCACGGGCCCAGCCACTCCGCGGTATGTGGGATCTTCTCGGACCGGGCACGAACCTGTGTCCCCTGCATCGGCAGGCGGACTCTCAACCACTGCGCCACCAGGGAAGCCCATATGATCACCTATTCTTGATTTCCATTTTAGTTTTCCCCCTATCAACGTCACTGCTAGCTCAAGAACCCTCAGGTCCCAGGAAGGAGGAGTTACATATCTGTTTATGGAACTCAAGGACACGGATGCAGCCATGCCAATTGCCTGGCAGGATCACTGCGTCAAAAGTGCAGGCTCAGTCATTTTGCTTCCTCTCTTATTGTAGCATGAACTTTCAGCACTCAGGAGAACTGATCCCCTTGGACTCCGCAGTCAGCCTGTGGAAAGACTGGGAATTAGAAGTGGAGCTGGGCTCATGGAGGGCTTGAGCCTACAACATGGGCTCCAGTTCAGCCGGACAGAGAGGCCATTAGTGGGATATGAGGATCTCTTGCAACTAATATTAAATATGTACTTTTATTGTTCACTTGTCCTTGTGCCTTGTACGCATTGCTCGGGAACCACAGTAAGAGTGGATCACGCCAACCCAGGATTTATATATTTTTATTGTCGTCAGCCACTGGCAGGGTTTAATGCGTTTTGACTAAGCACCAATCTTGACAGTGTCCCTGGATAATCTGAACACTTGGGTTCATTCCTTTTTAATTTAATGACCAATTAGCCCTAGTTAGGACATGTTCTTCTGTAGCTTTTATTGTGTGTGTGAGAGTTACCTGATAATTATGGATGTCAGTTTCCCTTTGATAACTGGGAACAAAAATGTTTCCACTTCACTTGTGAAAGTCAAATGTTTGCTTTTATGGCAATACATTCATTATATAAACTCCAAAATCCATCAGAAATATTTGGTCATTAAATGATTCACTACTTTTTTTTAAATAACCACTCCCCCAGGAGCAGGACTGGGGGAGGGGAGAACATAGTTTCTTTTCCTCTTCCTGGGAGTAGCCCAGCAGAAAAAATATACGTAGTGGACACACTCATGTATAATGAAGGAAAAAAAACCTTCAGTGTTTATCTCCCAACCTGCACTTTGTACTTTCTAGGTGAACTTGAGTTTGCCTGCCTTCCCTATTACACATTCAATCGGAGTTCTAACTTGAGTAAAGTAGAAGAAGGTGAAACTGAAATCAAATATTCATCTGATTTATATGAGTTCATTCTCTGTCCACCTGTGTTCCTCCTCCTCATAGAAAAACCTATATATAAACACCACAGCTACTATATGAAAGTAAACAAGTTTAATAAATGCATATCCCGTTAGCACAGAGATATTCTGAGCTGAGTGGGATTCTTTGCATTTTTTAAGCCAGGGTTTCATAATTAATGTTGATATTTTGGAGCAGGGCCTGGAAAACTGCACAGAAGCAAATATGCTCCCATATTTTATAGAAAATTTGTATTTCTATAAAATCCTAACTTCTTCCTCTAGTCTACAAGGTCCTGTATGAGGCAGGCCTAGCATCTCCCACTCACTCTTCTCTCCAGGCACACTGGCTTTCTGCCTTTCTTTTCTAACTCACCAAACTGGTTTCCACCTCAGGTTCTCTGCATTCCCTTTGCCTCACCAGACCTTCACATGACCTGTCAACCGCTACGTGTATTATCACCTCCTCAGATAGCCTTCCCTGCCCACGCTGTTGACACGGGGCTGCCCAGTAGACACATCAGGTGAGATAAATGGGGGTCAGACATGTAATTGTACAATTCCTAGTAGCTACACTAAACAAATTAAAAAGAGGTAAAATTAATTTTAATAATGTTTTTATTTAATCCAGTAGCTCTAACATATCATTTCAACATACAATTTGTATAAAAAATTAATAAGATAGGAGCTTCCCTGGTGGCACAGTGGTTGAGAGTCCGCCTGCCGATGCAGGGGACACGGGTTCGTGCCCCGGTCCGGGAAGATCCCACATGCCGCGGAGCGGCTGGGCCCGTGAGCCATGGCCGCTGGGCCTGCACGTCCAGAGCCTGTGCTCCGCAACGGGAGAGGCCACAACAGTGAGAGGCCCATGTACAGCAAAAAATAATAATAATAATAATAAAAATAATGAGATATTTTATATTATTTTTCTCATACTAGGTCTTTGAAATCTGGCACGTTTCTTCAGGACATCTCAATTTGGACGAACTACATTGCGACCGGTGGCTACTGTACTGGACCACACAGACTTAAAATAACACCCCACCTCCAGCCACTCTCTATCACATTACTCTGATTTATCATTATTGGAAGATTTATTTGTGTTTGAAATCATCCTATTTGTTTATTTACTTGTATATTATCTCTCCCTCCATCCCTTATGAACCCCCTGCCCTGAAATGAAAAGTCTAAAGGACCAGGGGCTTCTTTTTATTCTTTGCTGTATCCACAGAGCTTAGTATATTGCCAGTTTTCAGTAAATATTTGTTGGAAGTTTGATGAATAAGAAACTGATGTGCTGTTAAAACAATGAGTCCATGTGGCTTTTGCTTTTTGAGTCTTCCCTCCCTCGTGCTAGGTTTCAGGTCAGTGGAAGAAATAATGACCACACTTTGCTGTCCCTTTTCCCCTTCCCCATCCATGTCCTCCTGTAACTCTCCTGTGTTGTCTGTATCCTACCAATTTTCTGATACATGACTGTTTTCTTAAGAGAAAGCACTTTCCAGTCCACTGTTAAAGCTGCTCTCAAGTTAGCATTCAACTCGTACTAAGCAGGAGAAAAAAAAAAAAAAAGCAAACATCTGGACTTTCTCTTCTTTCCCCTACTAACGATTATAAGATTTTTTCAGAAGGTAGTCAGGCTGTAACTTGTATTTATTATACTTTCAGTCAATGGGAGGAAACCCTGGATCTGTGATTAGCTGTAGGCCTTGTGGAAACTGCCCTGAGGCCCGGAGGTCTGGAGGTTTCCTTCCACTGCTCCTCTAGATGTGACCCAGTCTTGCCTGTGTGACAGTGGTCAAGGGCTCCAGATTTGCCTGTGCTCATTTCCTCCATCTGTCAAAGGAAAGTCACAATCGTTGCTTATTTCCAGTATAAGACTATAGAGAAAAATCAATTAAAATTTTTTCTTAAAAAAAAGGCTATAGAGAAAATAACCAGAAAGTATATTATGCCCAGTAATGAAAAGCATTGTTGCTGTTCATACAAAGCAATAGGTACTGACCTGGTACCTAGGATTCTGTTCTAAACGCAGGTATCACAATAAAAATGGTTAGAGTCTTAGAGACTGGGTCAGTATGTGAGGTAAATGGTAAAATGCAAGTGGGGTTTGAAAAGAATTCTTACCCTTTCTACAGTTAGAGAAGTTTGTGGAAAGAGAAAAGTTTCTGCAAGCTTGTTTTGGCATTTAATTACCTTGGCATAAAACTACTCCTGGGTGAAACATAATGAAGAGAAAGTTGACCCAATTCAACCCATCCTCTACATACCATTTTCTCTCTCTCTCCCCTGGCTTATTGAAATTGTGCTCCAGAATAAACTTGGCTATGGTTTATTCACAAAACCTAAATAAGGGTTGTCACATTTAAGAATGTTGAGCTCTCAATTCAGAATTCACTCATTCATTTAAAAAAATATGTACCGTGCACCTACTATGTATAAAAAGAGTTGAAATGCAAACATAAATAAGACCCTCAGGGGGCTTCCATTTCAGCAGATAATACATTCATTAAACAGCAATTTCTGTGATTAATTATTCAATTACAATCATAATGAGTACCTTGAGGTGGTGTGAAAAGATTTAATGGAGTCCTGATTTAGTCTTCCCCCCAAAGTGTCTGGTCAGATAAATCCCGAGAGGAGGGTTTAGTGGGCGAAGGGGGTTAGGGAGATTTTCAGGTGGAGGGAGCAGCAGGTGTCAATGTACTGAGATAGGAGGAACCTGGCAGAGGCACCAGAATAAGCAATGGCTAGCTTATAAATAAGCAATGCTCCCCCAAAGGGCTCCCCGATGGGAGCGAGCTAAGAGAGGAACAAGGGGCTAAGACAGCAACAAGGCCCAGAGCCCAGAGTCTCTTCTGTTCTCCCCAACAGGGCCAACTATAACCGATTGCTTGATCCTCTCTATTCATTGACTTAGCTTTTTAGCACCTACTTCTTATGTTAAGCCCTCAAAGGTTGTGGCTTTCCCATGCGCCATGAGCAGATGTACAAATCCCTCTATACTCTTGTCTGGAGGATTCCTGTGCTGAGTCATCTGCTGCAGTAGCAGACGAGAAGCACCAGGGGACAGAAAGCCTTCTCCTCTGTTTGCTTTGGTAGAACACAACATGATGAAAATGTACACTAATTCGATCTAAAATGTTGAATGAAGAATTAGCAAGTGTGGCTACTACCAGGTTCTGAGCTCACTACCTCTCTAATCTTGGCCGAGCATCACAAAAACAAACAAGCAAAATTTTTAGTGAGTTTACTGAGTATGATTTAATGTGCTCAGAATTAAGCCAGGAAGCTTAACTAACATGTCTTAATGAAGCTGTGGCAGACACACGATGATGGTGGAAAAACAAACAATCAAGGGCCATTTGAGGGGACTTCTCAAAACCTGGTACCAGGAAGCAAAAAAGGTCAGTTTTCAGCTCTCTTTCAAGACTGCTTCTACATCGGAATTAGGGTTGGCAGGAGACCTTAAGAGAGATGTAGAAGGTTTTAAATGTGCAATCAGTTGGGCCAATGCAATTCGAGAGTTGCTATGCTGTTAATAGGAAGACAGTGCACCTTCCACTGGATGGAAGTTATATTCAGTCTCACCAGGTTTATGCTAAACTTCTGGCAGCTATGTTTCCAACACATGATACCTATGGGGAAAACAGAAAAATAGACAAGGGTACTCATCACTACAAATAGGTCATGGACTGGGTAGCATTAGCCTCACATTGATCTCGTCTTCCTGATTGCTGCAGATGGAAGTCTCATGCCAGCCACGCGTCAAACCAAATAATTAGCAGATGTCACCAATGGTAATCTCCTGATGTTTAAAAATGGAACAAGTGGGGCTTCCCTGGTGGCGCAGTGGTTGAGAGTCCACCTGCCGGAACAAGTGGGGCTTCCCTGGTGGCGCAGTGGTTGAGAGTCCGCCTGCCAATGCAGGGGACACGGGTTCACGCCCCGGTCCGGGAAGATCCCACATTCCGCGGAGCAGCTAGGCCCGTGAGCCATGGCCGCTGAGCCTGCGCGTCCGGAGCCTGTGCTCCGCCACGGGAGAGGCCACAGCAGTGAGAGGCTTGCGTACCGCAAAAAAAAAAAAAATGGAACAAGTGAATCAGCAAAATATTTAGGAAGGGAAGCCCACGTCAACCATTCCACCATCAAAAGTCTCTGTATAATCAAGGCTCCTCAGCATGACCATGGAAAAGAAAATGGAAGCCTATAGCTCAAGCATAACTATAAACACTGACTGTGTTATAAATAACATATTATGTAGATAGTAAAAAGAAAAACCCTCAAAACAATATTTAAAACTAATCACTAGGGCAATTCCTCCCTGTTATTATTATCATTGCCAGTTATTCAAAAGCAAATGGCACTGTTGAAAGTGAGGCATGATCTCTTTTCTCTGGAAGAACACACTTTGATAATAGAATACTAATATGCATGGATCTAAGAAACATACCACAAGTATGTTTATACATGCAACTAATATGGAAAAGCCTAACACTGGCACAATCGAAATTAGAAAGAATAGTATGATTTAGGGAAAGTTAATAGACATGCTTAGTATGTGACAAATATTGTCCTGGGCACCTGTTAAGCATTACAATATGTATACTTCAAACTAACCCTGTTGTGTTGGGTTTACTATTATCTCCATTCTTATAAGAGATTTAGGGGAGGAAGAAGTTCTCTTCACAAGGAGCAGGGTCAGGTGTGGAAACAGCTCTGTCGACTCTGTGGTGGACCTTTGTTGATGGGTTACCCAGCATCCATCCCCTCTTCCTATCAGCATCTCTGTTTCCTTTGGGGGATTTACTTCCCACCCATAGTGGGTCGTCTTGGTAGGTCAGAAAATTCAGATAAGCTCTTATTTAATGGAAGCAAAGAGGTTCCAGAAATATCATTTGGCCACATTCTTCCTCTGGGAAGGAGTTGAAGGGAAGGCCTTCTAAGATCTAAGCCTGGTCAGCTGGACTTCCTCTCTTTGATTTTTCTGTTAGCCTCACTTTGCAGCATGCGGAACTTCCCTGACCAGGGCTTGAACCCATGCCCCCTGCAGTGGAAGCACAAAGTCTTAAGCACTGGACCACCAGGGAAGTCCTCTCTCTTCGATTCTGATGCAAAGAGGGAAGAAACTGCCCCTGCCAGGAGGCCCTCCTGATTTCTGTCCCATCTCTAAACCTGCTTCTTCAGACTTCCATCAGCTTGGTGCATCGTGCTCACCAGTAGCCTTCTAATAAATTGAACCAGAGTTAGCATTTGTTGCCTGTAACCAAAGAACCTAACTAATGCCTCAAGGAAAGTGCACTTGTATTTCCTCCAACCCCCAACTCTGTCAAGAAAACACAATTTTATCTTTATTTCAAGTACTAAAATAACTTCACAAATAAAAGATTAGGTAGAAGTTCTTATCATAAGTAGAATAATATGCAAATCAAAACAATGTTGACTTTTATTTTTATTTCAGTTGGTATTTATACATAAATTCAACATAGGGAATTCGTTATCTCTATGTAAACACAGCTCATCTTTTAGGTAGATTAGAATTATATTCTTTTTTAAAAAAATTTATTTATTTTATTTATTTATTTTTGGCTGCATTAGGTCTTCACTGCTGCGCATGGGCTTTCTCTAGTTGCAGCGATTGGTGGCTACTCTTCGTTGTGGTGCTCAAGCTTCTCATTGCGGTGGCTTCTCTTGTTGTGGAGCACAGGCTCTAGGCACGCAGACTTCAGTAGTTGTGGCTCGTGGGCTCAGTAGTTGTGGTGCGCAGGCTTAGTTGCTCCGTGGTATGTGGGATCTTCCCGGACTAGAGCTCGAACCCGTGTCCCCTGCATTGGCAGGCAGATCCTTAACCACTGAGCCACCAGGGAAGCCCCTAGAGTTATATTCTTGCATTGCCATTTGAGCTCTTTTCTAGCAAGACCACTTCCCTTTGTCATATAAAAGTAAACTCCAGCTGATGTGCCCAGATCAGGAGAATTTTGAATTTGTGGGTAATGCACAGTAATTATTCTTATTAACTGGATCCTTACTAAGTGCCATGAACTCCGCTCAACTCTTTACAAAGAGTAATTGTGTGCGGTAAAGGTTATCATTCCCATCTCACACATGAAGAAGCCAAGGTGTAGAGAAATGAAGTTCAAACAGCAACATATGTAAGAAACCACAAAACCAGCCCTTAAACTTGGTCTGCCTGAGGCCAAAGCTTCACATCTTCCTGCTAGGGGAGCCTTCTCCACTGCTCAGTGGAGAGCTCGGGTTCCTCCTCCTCCCCCAAACCCTTCAAGGTGGCCTTCATTGTCACCAAGTCACAGAGGAGGAAACTGAGACTAAGAGAAGTTAAGTGCCTGCCACTGTTCACAGAGAAGAGGGCTTTGTCATTCTAAAGCCATCACTGCCCTGAGCTACCCCACTGGGAGGCTTCATGGTGTATAACTTAAGGAAAAGCAGAGTCACCACATGTTTATAAAATGAGTACAATTCTCCCAGTGCATCGTGTGTTTCCAAGAATGCAAAGCACTTTTACCAACCACCTGGATTCTCTTAAACCAGTAGGACTTTAATAGATAGTTTGAGGAATCCGTGCTGAGTCAGTGGAGCCAGCCTGTTAAAGCATTAGTCCTCATCCAGTGATTTTTGGCAAAACACAGAATCCTGGAGTGGAAAGGGAATTTAGAAGTGACTTAGTCTAATTTATTTTATCTCAATGGGGAATCTGAGGGCTAAATAAGTTCGGAGACCTGCCCTCAGGCCAAGAGTTTCTGTGCGGCAAACTGGAAACTAGGGAGCTGGTCTCTAGATGCCCAGGGGAGTGTTCTTTCCACCATGAGCTATTTCCTCCCCTGGGTACTATTTAAAGGTAAAGTACAAACTAGCTTAAGAGAACGTCAAGAGCCTGATTAGATAGTCAAGTTTCCATTCTTTAAAAACCTTTTCCATGCCAGGGCATTTGCCTACAGAACAGATCCTAGCTAGATGGAACCAGATGCATTTTCGCTAGCCTAATTCGGAGCATGAATGCTTCACGGTGAAATAATGGACTTTTTGCAGACAAGGAGATAGTGTGGTGGTAGGTGCAGAAGAAATGCAGGCTGCCCACTCACACTTCCGCCTCTCAACATTCTCTAAAGCTGCAAGATATACCCCTAGTGCTCAGCGCGCTAAGTGGTCGCCCCCTCTCCTCTCCCTCCCCCTGCTGAATCATCTGAAGGAGACTTCGATTGGCAGCTTGCTCCAGTCTTCCCACACAGTATGTGGGGCTCCCACCTCCAGCCCTAAAATACAGTCGCTCAGCTCTTGTGTTCAATATCTCTTATTTTTCATTGCTGGCTCCCATTGAGATAGTTTTGTCAATTCCGAAAGGTCCGCGTCTTTGTTCCCTTCCTTGTACAACATCTAAACATTGTGACAATCAGAAGCTGAGGATGAAGGGAAAGCAGCAGGACACAGGCCCATACAACAGCCTAAGCATCAAAGTTCAGTCTTCACTTTTGAAAATGTGACTACCATTAAATATGTCAGGTAACATGGAAGGACTCCCTGTTATTTTCTTTTTCCCTAGCATTTTTTTCCAAAGTGGGAGGCCCGTGAAATGCAGTCCGTAACCCACTGCAGGATGGAGGGGAACTTGGACTGGCCAGGTACAGGCTGCGTGTGCTCTTTAGACCTGGGACACGCACACAGCAGCTGGATGGGGAACTCCCTGGATGAGAGCCAGCTGATGCTGTCGGTAACACTGATCCTTGGGAGTGCCCGTCCTTGTGTTCTCCTGCCCTTTCTTCCCTACCCATTTGGGAATTAAGATACAGTCTTTGGCTATTCTGACTCTTCCTTCCTTCCTTTTCTCAACCGTCACATAGGAGATAACGACAATCAGATGGCACTGGCTCACCACTTATGCAGAATTGCCTCTGGCTGTATGCCTAGACCAAGAGAACCTTAGAACTGGAATTTGGGGATGATGGCTTTTGTTCTGTGCTGCCCAATAGCACTCACTAGAGACTAGAGACAGATGGTTTGCAACTTAGCACTGCAAGCAGAAGTTGCCTGGTTTTGCATTTTGGCCATTGAATATCAGGGCCTGGGTTGAGCCAAGAATTCTGAGCTGGCCGTTGGGGCTGATTTGGTTCTCAGAAGTCTCCTAATATCTGTGGAGCTATGGACTCAACTTCAAAGACTAAGTCCTGGAAAAGTGGCCCCCCAATTCCCAAGTTCTGCAGTGGGAGCGGGGGAAATGCTCATCACCCCAATCTTCGATGCAATGTTAATTAATTGTTTTGCATCCAGATGTTTTCGTTCTCAACGCCAGAGGTGAAGAGTCTGAGCCATCGTGTTACAGATGTTAAGGAATTGTCCAAGTTCACATAGCAAGTGAGTAGCAGAGCGGGAGATTATTGCCATATCCAAGTTCTACTCACTATACCACTTTCATTCCACTCCTTTCAAAAACTAAATATCCATTAGCCAACTCTGTTCCCAGCATGAAAACACTGATCTTTTCATGTGATCAGATCTTATGTCCCCAGTTAGATTATTGGCCCTCTGGTAGGTAGTGAGTCTAATATTTTGTTCTTATTCTTGCAAACAATAAATTCTCCAGGAGTCATTGCTGATTGATATTAGCAGTAAAGTGGTTTCAAAGATATGTTTTCAGCCCTGGCCACCTTGTAACTTTTTTCTTTATTTTTTCTACTTAAAAAATGACTAAGGCAGTACCTGCTCATGGTAAAAAGATACAGTATATAAAATAATCACCTCCCCATCTCAACTCCATTCCATTTATCTGAAATAATCAATATTGTTAGGTAGGTAGCTTTTCCCATCTATTTCCATGCACATATAAACACATGCAAACATATGGACAGACATACCGTTTTCCTCTTCCTTATTTTTAAAGCAAAATAGCTTTGTTATCCTATATATTACTCTGCAGCCTTGTTTTTTTCAATTAAGTGTATATCACAAATATCTTCCCAAATCAGTAAATATAAAGCTTATTCATTCATTCTGATAGCTGCACAATAGTCCCTCTAATGAGTGGATCATAATTTACTCAACCATTCCCACGTTCATGGTTATTCAAGTTC
The DNA here is from genome assembly GCF_059928025.1 of Delphinapterus leucas. NCBI lineage: Eukaryota > Metazoa > Chordata > Mammalia > Artiodactyla > Monodontidae > Delphinapterus > Delphinapterus leucas. The sequence goes on along the minus strand of NC_143140.1, from coordinate 68,185,855 downwards.
CCACTGTCTCCTAAATAGTTTCCAATCTGACCACTGTGCTGTGTGGCGTCTCATGCACACATTCCTGATTTTATAGCTGAGGTCAATTCATGTCTAAAACTACGTCATTTACTCCTTGGGCAAGTGCCTCCAAAGCTCTAAAGAATTTGTTTTCTATGAATTAAAATAACCCTATTAAGGTATCCTTTCTGTTCCATAATTGAGGGGAGAGTATGCCTTTTCCATACACTATTATTTAGGTAATGTATATACAGAATATATGATTCCCATTAGAAAATGGAATATTTTGAGTTTACAAAAGAATCTTACATCTTTTGTGATAGCTTCAAATATACAGGTGTTTGTAGCATATAATTTCTACTCCACTTTAGTTGTAACAGCAACAACAAAAAGGCTTTGAGGCTGTTTTCTTGACTTTTAAAAATTGTTAGTCCATCGAAATGTAAGCTCCACAAGAAAGAAACTAAACAAAACGTAGAGTCCAGTGTATCCACAGTGTGTAGTGTGATGCCTGATGCACAGAGCAGGGACTGTTTCTGCATTAGTTGAATGAATGAAAATCTGTTTTAAATTTCATGCACTCTGAATCACACTCTGTTTGGTCAGAAAAAAAAGTCATGTTCTAACTCATGCTTTAATTTTCCTTTTCCAAAGGACGACAGGGTGCTTAGTTCCCTGAGCTCAATTAGTTTCTGACTCAATTAACTACCAGAAGTTGACTCCTGGAGACTGTGAGTTGGCCGGGGACAGAAGCACACATTCAGACACCAGCTGAGAATACAATTTCCAAGATGACTTAGAAGGGGAAAGGTGGTTTAAAAGCTCAAGCTCTAAAGGCATTATTTATCCTGTATATCCATACATATATGCCTCTATTGGTTAAATAAATCATAATATAGGGGAGTACTGTGCTGTCATTAGAAATAACGATGTAGGAGAACATTGAATGCCATGGGGAAATGGGATATATAACATCAAAGAGAGTATGATCCCATTTTAGCTAAAGAAAATATAGCCAGAAAGCATACAGCCACCCTGAGAGACCATTTCTGATAGCTGACATCCTGCTAGAGTGTCCCTAACTGCATCCTTTGGGCGTGGTATGAAGAGCATTGGGGCCTGCACAGCCACACTGCGATGAACACCAGCACCAAGAAGAGGAAGAGTGACCACACGGACACCAAGGTGACCACCAGAGGGCTATCAGTTACCAGGGTGTAGTAATTCTCTACAGATGGCTTCAGGAGGAAGGGAGATCATCTTGGATGGAGCACACCACCTTTGCATTCTTCCCTGAATCTCTGTCTCGAATCCTAAAAACAGTTTTGACTGTCTCAGATACATATAGATTTTTCCTTCTTCACTTTTTGTGAGTGTGTGTGTGTATGCTTCTTTGTGTGATTTTGCCTGTATAGCTTTGCTTTAACCATTTGTCCTAAGGTTCTGTGTGTCTGTTCTTTTTGTTTGTTTGTTTGTTTTTAGTATAGTTTTTAGCACTTGTTATCACTGGTGGATTTGTTTATTGGTTTGGTTGCTCTCTTCTTTCTTTCTTTTTTTATGAATTTTAATTTTTTTTATTTTTAATAATATATATTTTACTTTAAAAACTTTATTTTATTATTTCTTTCTTTCTTTCTTTTTTTCCCTCCCTTTTCTTCTGAGCCGTGTGGCTGACAGGGTCTTGGTGCTCTGGTCAGTGTCAGGCCTGTGCCTCTGAGGTGGGAGAGCCAAGTTCAGTACACTGGTCCACCAGAGACCTCCCAGCTCCATGTAATATCATATAGCAAAAGCTCTCCCAGAGATCTCCATCTCAACACTAAGACCCACTCCACTCAACGACGAGCAAGCTACAGTGCAGGACACCCTATGCCAAACAACTAGCAAGGCAGGAACACAACCCCACCCATTAGCAGAGAGGCTGCCTAAAATCATAATAAGGTTACAGACACCCCAGAACACACCACTGGATGTGGTCCTGCCCACCAGAAAGACAAGATCCAGCCTCATCCACCAGAACACAGGCACCAGTCCCCTCCACCAGGAAGCGTACACAACACACTAAAACAACCTTAGCCACTGGGGGCAGACACCAAAAACAATGGGAACTACGAACCTGCAGTCTGAGAAAGGAGACCACAAAAACAGTAAGTTAAGCGAAGTGAGAAGACAGAAAAACACACAGAAGATGAAGGAGCAAGGTAAAAACCCACCAGACTAAACAAATGAAGAGGAAATAGGCAGTCTACCTGAAAAAGAATTCAGAGAAATGAGAGTAAAGGTGATCCAAAATCTTGGAAATAGAATGGAGAAAATACAAGAAATGTTTAACAAGGACCTAGAAGAACTAAAGAGCAAACAGTGATGAACAACACAATAAATGAAATTAAAAATTCTCTAGAAGGAATCAATAGCAGAATAACTGAGGCAGAAGAACGGATAAATGACCTGGAAGATAAAATAGTGGAAATAACTACCACAGAGCAGAATAAAGAAAAAAGAATGAGAAGAACTGAGGACAGTCTCAGAGATGTCTGGGGCAGCATTAAACACACCAACATTCGAATTATAGGGGTCCCAGAAGAAGAAAAGAAAAACAAGGGGACTGAGAAAATATTTGAAGAGATTACAGTTGAAAAATTCCCTAATATGGGAAAAGAAATAGTCAATCAAGTACATGAAGCACAGAGAGTCCCATACAGGATAAATCCAAGGAGAAACATGCTAAGACACGTATTAATCAAACTATCAAAAATTAAATACAAAGAAAAAATATTAAAAGCAGCAAGGGAAAAACAGCAAATAATATACAAGGGAATCCCCATGAGGTTAACAGCTGATCTTTCGGCAGAAACTCTGCAAGCCAGAAGGGAGTGGCAGGACATATTTAAAGTGATGAAAGGGAAAAACCTACAACCAAAGTTAATCTAGCCAGCAAGGATCTCATTCAGATTCCACAGAGAAATTAAAACCTTTACAGACAAGCTAAAGCTAAGAGAATTCAGCACCACCAAACCAGCTTTACAACAAATGCTAAAGGAACTTCTCTAGGCAGGAAACACAAGAAAAGGAAAAGACCTACAATAACAAACCCAAATCAATTAAGAAAATGGTAATAGGAACATACATATCAATAACTACCTTAAATATAAATGGATTAAATGCTCCAACCAAAAGACACAGACTGGCTGAATGGATACAAAAACAAGACCCATATATATGCTGTCTACAAGAGACCCACTTCAGACCTAGGGACATATACAGACTGAAAGTGAGGGGATGGAAAAAGATATTCCATGTAAATGGAAATCAAAAGAAAGCTGGAGTAGCAATTCTCATATCAGACAAAATAGACTTTAAAATAAAGACTATTACAAGAGACAAAGGAGGACACTACATAATGATCAAGGGATCAATCCAAGAAGAAGATATAACAATTGTAAATATTTATGCAGCCAACGTAGAAGCACCTCAATACATAAGGCAAATGCTAACAGCCATAAAAGGGGAAATCGACAGTAACACAATCATAATAGGGGACTTTAACACCCCAATTTCACCAATGGACAGATCATCCAAAATGAAAATAAATAAGGAAACACAAGCTTTAAATGATACATTAAACAAGATGGACTTAATTGATATTTATAGGACATTCCATCCAAAAACAACAGAATACACTTTCTTCTCAAGCGCTCATGGAACATTCTCCAGGATAGATTATATTTTGGGTCACAAATCAAGCCTTGGTAAATTTCAGAAAATTGAAATCGTATCAAGTATCTTGTCTAAACACAATGCTATGAGACTAGATATCAATTACATGAAAATATCTGTAAAAAATATAAACACATGGAGGCTAAACAATAAACTACTAAATAACTAAGAGATCACTAAGAAATCAAAGAGGAAATCAAAAGATACCTAGAAACAAATGACAATGAAAACACTACGACCCAAAACCTATGGGATGCAGCAAAAGCAGTTCTAAGAGGGAAGTTTATAGCAATACAGTCCTACCTCAAGAAGCAAGAAACATCTCAAATAAACAACCTAAACTTGCACCTAAAGCAATTAGAGAAAGAAGAACAAAAAATCCCCAAAGTTAGCAGAAGGAAAGAAATCATAAAGATCAGATCAGAAGTAAAGGAAAAAGAAATGAAGGAAACAATAGCAAAGATCAATAAAACTAAAAGCTGGTTCTTTGAGAAGATAAAAAAAATTGATAAACCATTAACCAGACTCATCAAGAAAAAAAGGGAGAAGACTCAAATCAATAGAATTAGAAATGAAAAAGGAGAAGTGACAAATGACACTGCAGGAATACAAAGGACCATGAGAAATTACTACAAGGAACTCTATGCCAATAAAATGGACAACCTAGTAGACATGGACAAATACTTAGAAAAGCACAACCTTCTGAGACTGAACCAGGAAGAAATAGAAAATATAAACAGACCAATCACAAGAACTGAAATTGAGACTGTGATTTAAAAATCTTCCAACAAACAAAAGCTCAAGACCAGATGGCTTCACAGGCAAATTCTATCAAACATTTAGAGAAGAGCTAACACCTATCCTTCTCAAACTCTTCCAAAATATAGCAGAGGGAAGAACACTCCCAAACTCATTCTATGCGGCCACCATCACCCTGATACCAAAGCCAGACAAAGATGTCACAAAGAAAGAAAACTAGAGGCCAATAACACTGATAAACATAGATGCAAAAATCCTGAACAAAATACTAGCAAACAGAATCCAACAGCACATTAAAAGGATCATACACCATGATCAAGTGGTGTTTATCCCAGCAATGCAAGGATTCTTCAATATATACAGATCAATCAATGTGATAAGCCATACTAACAAATTGAAGGAGAAAAACCATATGATCATCTCTGCATCTTAGATGCAGAAGAACTTTTGACAAAATTCAATACCCATTTATGATAAACACCCTCCAGAAAGTAGGCATAGAGGGAACTTACCTCAACATAATAAAGTCCATATACGACAAACCCACAGCCAACATTGTTCTCAATGGTGAAAAACTGAAAGCATTTCCTCTAAGATCAGGAACAAGATGAGGTTGTCCACTCTCACTACTATTATTCAACATAGTTTTGGAAGTTTTAGCCACAGCAATCAGAGAAGAAAAAGAAATAAAAGGAATCCAAGTCGGAAAAGAAGAAATAAAGCTGTCACTGTTTGCAAATGACATGATACTATACGTAGAGAATCCTAAAGATGCTACTAGAAAACTACTGGAGCTAATCAATGAATTTGGTAAAGTAGCAGGACAAAAAATTAATGCACAGAAATCTCTTGCATTCCTATACACTAATGATGAAAAATCTGCAAGATAAATTAAGGAAACACTCCCATTTACCATTGCAACAAAAGGAATAAAATACCTAGGGATAAACCTACCTAAGGAGACAAAAGACCTGTATGCAGAAAACTATAAGACACTGATGAAAGAAATTAAAGATGATACGAACAGATGGAGAGATATATACCATGTTCTTGGATGGGAAGAATCAATATTGTGAAAATGACTATACTACCCAAAGCAATCTACAGATTCAATGCAATCCTTATCAAACTACCAATGGCATTTTTCACAGAACTAGGACAAAAAAATCGCACAAATTGTATGGAAACACAAAAGACCCTGAATAGCCAAAGCAATCTTGAGAAAGAAAAACAGAGCTGGAGAAATCAGACTTCCAGACTTCAGACTATACTACAAAGCTACGGTAATCAAGACAGTATGGTACTGCACAAATACAGAAATATAGATCAGTGGAACAGGATAGAAAGTCCAGAGAGAAACTCATGCACATATGGTCACTTTCTTTTTGATAAAGGAGGCAAGAATATACAATGGAGAAAAGACAGCCTCTTCAATAAGTGATGCTGGGAAAACAGGACAGGTACATGTAAAAGAATGAAATTAGAACACTCCCTAACACCATACACAAAAATAAACTCAAAATGGATTAAAGACCTAAATGTAAGGCCAGACAGTATAAAACTCTTAGAGGAAAACATAGGCAGAACACTCTATGACATAAATCACAGCAAGATTCTTTTTGACCCACCTCCTAGAGAAATGCAAATAAAAACAAAAATAAACAAATGGGACCTAATGAAACTTAAATGCTTTTGCACAGCAAAGGAATCCATAAAGAAGACGAAAAGACAACCCTCAGAATGGGAGAAAATATTTGCAAATGAAGCAACTGACAAAGGATTAATCTCCAAAATTTACCAGCAGCTCAATATCAAAAAAACAAACAACCCAATCCAACAATGGGCAGAAGACCTAAATAGACATTTCTCCAAAGAAGATATACAGATTGCCAACAAACACATGAAAGGATGCTCCACATCACTAATCATTAGAGAAATGCAAATCAAAAGTACAATGAGGTATCACCTCACGCCAGTCAGAATGGCCATGATGAAAAAATTTACAAACAATAAATGCTGGAGAGGGTGTGGAGGAAAGGGAACTCTCTTGCACTGTTAGTTGGAATGTAAATTGTTACAGCCACTATGGAGATTCCTTAAAAAACTAAAAATAGAACTACCATATGACCCAGTAATCCCACTACTGGGCATATACCCTGAGAAAACCATAATTCAAAAAGAGTCATGTACCACCATGTTCATTGCAGCTCTATTTACAATAGGCAGGACATGGAAGCAACCTAAGTGTTCATCAGCAGATTAATGGATAAAGAAGATGTGGCACATATATACAATGGAATATTACTCAGCCATAAAAAGAAGCAAAATTTAGTTATTTGTAGTGAGGTGGATGGACCTAGAGTCTGTCATACAGAGTGAAGTAAGTCAGAAAGAGAAAAACAAATTCTGTAAGCTAACACATATATATGGAATCTAAAAAAAAAAAAAAGAAGAAAAAAAATGGTCATGAAGAACCTAGGGGCAAGACGGGAATAAAGACACAAACGTAGAGAATGGTCTTGAGGACACAGGGAGGGGGAAGGGTAAGCTGGGACGAAGTGAGAGAGTGGTGTGGACATATATACACTACCAAATGTAAAATAGATAGCTAGTGGGAAGCAGCCGCATAGCACAGGGAGATCAGCTCGGAGCTTTGTGTCCACCTACAGGGCTGGGGTAGGGAGGGTGGGAGGGAGATGCAAGAGAGAGGGGATATGGTGATATATGTATACAAGTAGCTGATTCACTTTTTTATGAAGCAAAAACTAACACACCATTGTAAAGCAATTATACTCCAATAAAGATGTTAAAAAAAAAGAGAGAATATATATAGATGTCTATTTGTACATGTACAAAACCAGAGGATATACACTAAAATGCTAGCAGTATCTCTAGGTGAAGTTATTATGAATACATTTAAAAAAATTTTCTTCTCTTTGCTTATTTTTCTGTCAAAAAATATTTAAAAGATAAACAAGAATTGGAAGAATTGTTTCTGTGAATATTACGTAACTCTTATTTGCCATCTTATCAAATCAAAGCAGTTGTTTTCCTTTAACTAAAACTTTTTCTACAACACAATGCTTTAAAAAAAAGAGGGAAGGGGTAATCTATGTTCCCAAAGCCAGAGAACTAGCAAACAAAATTCTCATTACCAAAGGAACTAGAAAAATAAACCAGGTAGATTTTCTCTCCGTGAAAGTGTTGAAAACTGTGACCTACCTGGCTATTATGCTGACAAGCTCTAGTTGCAGAGAAATCGGTGTAATTATAAGAATTTTTGACAATTGTAGTTTCCTTCACAGAACTGACCAGTTTTGTGTAGAAATATTTTACTTTGCTTAGAAATCTCCGGCTGGTAGAGAGGAGTAGCTGCATATTGCATGAGCATTTAGATCAGGGACAAGCAACATGGGAAAGAATTTTGCAGCATTGAAATCACACATATCTTAAGTTGGTCACGCGTACTTTAAGTGGCTTTCCTAGGAGCAACAAAATACAGTTTGCTGAAGTGCTTCATGGTCTGCCATTCTTACTGCTTTGTAAAAGTAACTAAACTTTTAGTTGTTACTTCTGGCTCCTGATCATTACAAATTATGCAGGATTATAGTCTGGAACTTCTGGTTTGGTGTAAAGGGTCAGATTTGCCCCAAATGGTGACATTTAATTGGAAATAGGAGGCCACCTAGAAAATGACTGGGCTTTTGCAGCTCTAGCTTAGAAGACCACGTACAATTAGTGATTTGAGAAAAATCCACGTCCCTAGCACAGAACTGGCAGCTGGACATAGCACAATCCCAGCACAGAAAAGTTCCCAGTAAATATTTGTTAAAAAGTGAATCTGTTGTATAGATGTCCAGACAGAGGACCACACTGCAAACTCACACTTTCAATCTCCCCTAGACCATTTGCTTCATGTAAATTAACTAAAATTAAGCCATCTTTCCAGGTAGTTTCTATATAGTTCTGCCGAAGATAAGTCTCAAGTTTCTGTGGATCTCTAGAAAAATGCCTAAGAATTTAGTCTCCAGATATAATTTCCTTAATTCTAGTAGCAAAATAAAAACGAACACATAACAGTCAACACAACACACATGCACACAATCTTTTGCAGTTAAACAGCTTAAGAGCATAATTCTTGTAAAAAGGTGCATGCACACACACACACACACACACACTCACACACACGGCATCTGAGCATAAATAGCAAACCTCTAGAGTCTGTAATAACCTGTCATGTCTTTGGGGATTTTTAAATTATGTCTGAACTTACTAAAGTAATTTTCTTTGTTCTCCTCCTCCTCTGCTTTCTCACTATTTTTAAGCAACTCCTAAATAAAACTTATACCTAGAGAAGGTGGTAAAAGAGGGCAAGTAGAAAGAACCTATTATTAAACATCTATTGTGTGCCAGGCATTACTTTAGGCATTTTACATATAATATTTCTTTTAATCCTCAAAAAGCCCTTGCCAAGTAGATATCATTAACACCGTTTTATGCAACAGGAAACATATTCAGAGAGAATAAGAGGCTTGCACAAACGCAAGCAACTAATAAATGATTGAGTCAGACTGGAACTCAAGTCTTTCTGTCTGACAGGCTTAGAGTTTTCAATAGAAATAGAGTTTGCACCACTGTCAATAGTGTGGAAATATTACTGCTCCCTAACAGAAGATTACTGATGACTTGGAAGGCCAAAGGTAGTAGTCATTTAACCTGTGATGTCTTCCCCAGCCTCCTCCTATTTGACTGTGGTGTCTAATTTTGAGCAAGTGACCCCCAGAGCTTGAACAAGAAAAGGACTGTGGTGTGGAAACTGCACTGGTTGACTCAACCCTTGTCTGGGGCAGCATTCTTATTTAGTTCCCTTCCTCTTCTCAGTTTCAGGTTCCAGCCTGTGTCTGTGTCCTTTGCACAAGGAACAGGTGGCCTTCCACGCTTTCACGAGATGACAGTCCACGATGTTTATGGTGATTTGTCTCACGCTGTCCAGTGCATTTTTTATTGCACCAAAGATCAACAGGAACTTGAGTTTTATACACAGAGGTGAAAGATCTCTCTGACAAGAGCTGGGCACAGTCTCAGCATTTCCTTTTACCTGGTTGCTTTTTTATTTGTGTTCCTAACAGATGTCCTGGATTTAAATAACTTGATTATTTTTCAGTTAAACTTCGCAATAGCTAATATTGTTCCTATGGTACAGAATTAATTTTGATGAGGTGATGATATCAGGAGGGCATCGAGCTCTTCTTTTATTGACCCCCTTTTGTAAAGTTCATAAAAATGAACTTTGATTCACCTGTTTACTCTGGGAGTTAAGAAGGTGACACTTACTGATATATTTTGATATCTGTAAAAAATATATAGCCTTTCTGATACTTACATTTCTGGTTTTCAGGGCTCACAGAGTCAGAAAATGGAAATGGGATGCCTCTAATGGTTCATTTTCATTGCCACATTTGTCCAGTTTAGCCAAACAAACTGTCTACTTCAGGGCCCATCCTTCAGGGGTATGTAGGACGTAATCATATTTTCTCTATCATATCCATGCTTATATATGGATGTTACAAAATTTACATTATTCAGTGTACCATTCTATATCTCACATTATTCTCTTAAATGTATTACATAACTATTTTCCCCAAGTCAATACATATTTTCCTGAAGCATAATTTTTCTAGGATGTGTTCTATTCCTTTTCAGTATGTGACATAATTTATTCAACTAATCCCCTGTCATTAATTTTTTTGTTTGTTTCCAATTTGTCTTTGCTATGAAAAATGTTTAAAAAAGATTTTTGTGTGTGGATTTTTGAACATAGCCCATATCTTATTGTAAATTTCTGTGAATGTGGAATTACTGAGTAAAGGTACAAACTCATTCTGAAAAAGTGTGGTGATGCCAGTTTTTATGTTCTCCACCAGTTTTACTTCCTCTCTTTCTCTCTTGCTTCATCATTTCTGTGCTGACCTTAAATCTCAGCACATGATTTGGGTTCCTTTAGAAGCTGGGAGCGTGTTGTGTTCATTTTCCCCACTTTGCTTACTCTGCTGAACACCTACTTTTGTAAGTTCCTTAAAATAAGCATTTGTGGAGTCGTAAAATGACTGTGTGTCTTTCATTTGACATAAGAAATATCTGTGTCAAAAGTTAGACAATCCCTTTTTGAATTATAGTTTTCTCTGGATATATGCTCCAGAGTGGGATTACAGGATCACATATGATAGTTCTATTTTTAGATTTTTAAGTTTTTATCCCATTCCTGGTCATACATCCAGAGAAAACCATAATTTGAAAAGATACAACACCCCGATGTTCATTGCAGCACTATTTACAATAGCCAAGACATGGAAGGAACCTAATGTCTATCGACAGATGAATGGATAAAGAAGATGTGGTACATATATACAATGAAATATTACTGAGCCATAAAAAAGAATGAAATAATGCCATTTGAAGCAACATGGATGGACCTAGAGATTATCATACTAAGTGAAGTAAGTCAGACAAAGACAAACGTCATATGATATCGTTTATATGTGGAATCTAAAAAAAAAAATGATACAAATGAACTTATATAGAAAACAGAAATAGACCCACAGACATAGAGCACAAACTTATGGTTACCAAAGTGGAAAGGTGGGGAGGGGGAGGGATAAATTAGGAGTTTGGGAGTAACATATACACACTACTATATGTAAAACAGATAACCAACAAGGACCTGCAGTATAGCAAACTATACTCAATATTTTGTAATAACCCATAAGAAAAAGAATCTGAAAAAAAATAGATATATATATGTATGTATAATTGAATCACTTTGCTGTACACCTGAAGCTAACACAATATTTTAAATCAACTATAGCTCAATTTTAAAAATGTTAGACAATCCCACATGTGTCAAATTAGTTATTTATAGCTCTTTGCAAAGCTCAGTAATGTGCCAGAAATATTCTGTGGTTGATCATAGATAAAATTTCTCTTCCAAGGAAATTTCTCATTCTTCTATAACATGAATGTTGTACTTTTCTTCAGATAAAATTGATTAAACAAAACATATGGAAGTATAATTTTGGATACGTGTTCAAGATTCATTAGTAATAGTTTTAAACTTGTTTTTTCACCTGAAAATGTATTGGTCTTATATCCATTTATCAGCTGGGATAGCTGTGCATTTAAACACAATACTAGTTCATTTCTTTGTCTTGGAATTTCTGTATTTCTTGGGCAAGTTAAAGGAGTTCAGAGAGTATTTGTATTGGAAATATACAAGTGTGCCAGCCACCAAGTTAACTATAAACACATAGGTCTTGGCATTGGACTAAGAAAATAAGTCCTTTCATTTGGTCTATACACAATGTTCTGAACAACTATTATGATTAATTAACTTTTCCATGCTTATGTGTGGAGTTCTACTAGCTCTTAGAAAACTAGCTCCGGCTAGCTTGTCATCTGATCACATACAGAGAACAAGTCAGGTGAAAATGGAAAAAGCCAAGCAGCTAATCCTTTAAGAGGCAATGATGATTTTTCAAAAAGTCATCTCAGTCTAGTTAATAAATTGTTACCTCTCTCCCTGAAAGGAATCTTATTTTACAGTAGAATTATAAATATACATTTGAATATTAACTTTTAATATGCTGTGTTTTGCTACTGTCTGTTCATATGTTGCAATCTTGGCCTCAGACAACAGCTCTTTACGGAGGGTCTGACTTGGGAGCTATTTGCTTCTAGCCATGCCACTGTGTGAGAGCAAAACCTAATTAAACAGAGCTTGTTTTTTCACTCAGTTAAAAACCTTGATACCTATTCAGTGATGATTGATGCTAACAGATTGAGTTGGAGTTTCATAACTATAAACACTTCCATTTTTCAAGCACTTATTATGAGCTAATACTTTACATTTGCTATTTAATTCTTATGACAGTCCTGCAAACTATTTGACAGATGGTAAAACAGGCTTAAAGTTCCTAAGTCTCTTAGTCAGCGTCCTACAACTAGTAGGTGGCAGTTGGGATATTCAAACTCAGCTCCTTTTTACTCCGGAGCTGTGTCTTTTCCATTGTCAGACACTTCTGAATGTTTTCATGCATCTGTGTGTGCTACTGGCATGTGAGACACAACAGAAGAAATCTCAGGGGAGGAAGGGAACTTGGGGTTCATGTAGCAGCCACCTCACACCATGCTTCTGGAAACACGCTCGCCAAGAAATGTCAGCCTCTGAGAGCATAACTGATCCTCCTCTTCTCAAACCAACGTTGAAGAAGGAGCAGAGCCTGAACGTAGGGAAATTCTGCTTTTTATTCCACACAGGTACCTTTTTGTCAGCATTCCTGAGATATAGAAAACTGAGAAATTACAGGGAAATTAAAAATAGCACAAACGCTAATTCTCACACGTGCACGCCTCACAAGCACACATGGAAAACACATTTGTTTTGTGTGACACAGTTAATGGGAGTAGGGACAATAAATAAGAATGGCCTTTTAAAAAATTCAGACACTAAAATTTACCTGTGGTTTCTTCAGAATGTTGGGAATGTGACGTGGCCTCATAGGTTGAATAATGGCAAAAACATATGGGCCTTCAGAAGAACATTCTTTTTAGCCACTGACTTTCTTTAACATTCCAGGGGAATTGCTCATTTCTGTATATTTTAAAATAGTTTGGTGAAGCATTGCAAAGACTATTTTTAAGTTAAATATTTAATATCAGTCATAATTTTTTGGTAACTGCTGGTTCTCAGTTGCCTGTCCCCAGCAAGAGCTAGTTTAGATACAGTATTGCCTAAAGAAGTCAGGATGGGCTAGACTATTCCAAGTTTCCCTAAGATGATAGCACAGGGCTAAGTACTTCTATTTTCACCCTCTTGAGGTAGGTAACATTATTGCACCCAGTTTTCAGATGAGGAAACTGAGACCCAAAGGATATTAACTAACTTGCCCACTAACGTGGTAGACAAATAGTAGAGTTAGGATTCAAACCCTGGTGGTTTTGTGCCAGCATCCGGGTACTTCATCTCCAGGCTCTACAACTCAGAGAGAGCCAGGCTAGTCGTTGGGAAGTTAATCTTTCAATGATTACTGCTCTGTGTTCATTCAAGGTTGGAGAAAGGGCTCTAACCAAAGCTTTATCAGATCACCTTGAGCAATACGTTAGATAATAAACCAAAGAAAGAAAAGTAAGGAGACTGCTTAAGATTCAAGGCTGGGGATCTGTGAACTCCTAAAGACCTTAGGGGATTGAGTGCCCCTCGGAGGGCATCATTTCTGGCACAGAGCCAAGGAGGAAGATGAAAAACACATCTCTGGGTGGAAAGTGTATTTAGATGTCATGAAAGGGTCATCCTGTGTCCTTAGGGATGACTGGTGCTCATTGCTTGGTCTGGAGCACATGCCTAGGGTTGGAAATGATTCTTGACTTCGGCTCCTGGCATATGCAGAGCAAAGCAGCAAATGCTCGTTACCCCCAGCATGGATCTATCTCACACGCAGTGCTGCCCCTGTGGGCACATCCCCGTGGAGCTCCAGAGCTTTTTCTCTTAAAAGCGTGTAGGACTTCACAATTCCTTTGCCTTTCTTGGCCCATCCCCTGGGTGGGGCTGTTTGCTTCTCAAAGCAAAATGGCTTCTATCTTTGGGAGGTGCATCTAAAGGCAAAGCTACTTTATTTATAGGCTAATCATAAGGCCATAATTGGATTGGGTCTATCTGCCAGTCACCCTGAGATATTTATGGCGTGTGCTTCCTCCAAGTCTGTTTCTTTCCATTGTCCAGATCAGAGGGAAAGTAAGAGAGGAAGGAGGTTAAGTTACTGGGTATTGCTTAGAGGTGATTCACCAAGGGTGTATTTTAGCCCTGGGTTAGACACATAGAGTGTTTGCAAAAAGAAAAAAGAGAAAAGAAAAGAGTAGCATTTTGTGATGGGAATCCGGTACAATTAATCCTTCCTACCTTGCTATTTCTTCTGAGTATATTCAGACTAATTTAAGGATTCTCTGGATTATGTATTGCAGTTTTATAAAAATTTTGTTCTCTTTTAATTGGGGGTTTATTTGCTTTAGTTTATGGTTAATTTATTGTTTATTTCATAGGCTTGTTTTTACTTAGAGGAACCACCTTGCACAAAGAAAAAACTTTAGAATAAGTGTTGTATGTTGGGATAAGATAAAAAGAGGAAAGGTAACCTAAATCCAAGTCTTGGCTGTCAAGCAGGAACCATATAACTTTTCCATTTGTAAAAGGTTTTGGGTCATATCAGTGATTCCCAAGCATGACTGTCCATCACAGTCACCTAAAGACTGTTTTAGAATGAGATGACTGCTATGAAGTATGCGGGGACTTTTTGGGGTGATAGAATTTTTCTATATCTTGATTATAATGGTAGTTGCATGCCTGAATACATTTGTCAAAATCTGAGAATTGTACAGTAAAAAGGATGAATTTCACTGTATGCAAATTATCTTAATTTTAAAATTTAAAAATATTTTTTAAGTCTCCCGAATATTAATATATTGAAAAAAAAATGTCTGGGTCCCATTCCAAACCAACTGTCTACTGAAGGGTATCTATTCTTTTAACCGTCTCTGTAGTTGTGAATCTGATGGGAATCAACTCAAACGTTCTAAGTTTTCATGATCCCAGGTTCAGGTGTTGGTCAGCCATGGCCGTGAAGTCAAGAGTAGCATAGATGGCAAAGAACAGCATGGTGACTACAGTCTCAGAGTGTCCGGACAGACCATTTAAATCACATGGGGAATGGAGGAAAAATGTGTGGTTAGGTTCTTGAGTCTAATACTCAGTTAGAGCAACCTTCATGATCAATGAGCCAAAAAGGTGGGAGCAGCCCGGTACTGACTGATATTAGAAACCAGTGTGAAGATGGAGGATGTTGAACTTAGAACTGTAGATTAATGAAAGCTATTATTTTCCCCCTAGCATTACAAAGGAAAGAAACGGTGCTTTGGGATGAGTCTGACACCAATCACATGATGATAGCATGTAAGTGTCCAGCAGAAACAGGCTCGTTGATTTGGACCGTGTAGATTTTAAGAAGGAAGAGAATGCATCCTCAGGTCTGACAGATATTTTGGGCCCAGCATCAACCTCTGAGATTCCACCGTAACACCAAAAAAGATACATGAGACCCTCAAAATTAAACGTGTTTACTGATAGCATTAACAATACACTGGGCTCCTAATAGGAAAGTGGAATGTTGAAAATAGCTTTGTTTAAAGTTCCTGAAAGAATGTAGTAGGTAGGTTATGGGGTGTGTCTCTTTCAAAGTACACTTCCTTAGGATCATCCCTCCCCAAAACCCTTCTGAAGCTGGAGGATTAGGTGACTACACATCTACAGTGTAGCCACGATCTCTGGCTATAGCTGATGGAACAGTAGCGGGCGCCAACGGCACCGCGATTGGGGATACTGCATATAGCAAGACCAAGATGGTTCTCTGGGGAAACCAGAATGAAAGGTCACTGAGGAAGTGGGTTGCAGTTGTGCATGGGAAGCCAAAGCCACAGGCAAGCTAGCATGAGAGGGAAGAAGTAACTGCAAGTAGTAACAACAATTACAACAACAAAAATAGTAGCTAACACTTATGAAATGCTTCCGTGTGCCAAGCACTATGTGAGAATCCTATCAGGTGGGTAACATCACCATCTTGATTATAAAACGAGGGAACCAAGATTTGGATGTGATGACTTTCCTAAGGTCACACAGCTGGTAAGAGGCAGAGCTGGGAGGAAACCCAGGTAAGGCCATTCTTAACCGAGTTTACACAATCTCTGTAAGCATTGGTCTGCTTCTTAGGAAGCCCAGGAGGCAGCTGCAGTGAGGAAAATGGAGGGGATGTGCAGGTGGAAAGGGCAGAGCAGCGGCCCCATTCCTGAGGGCTTCTGTGGTCCCAGCTCCAGTCTGCACATGACATTGCTGTGCTTGGTGGAAGGTGCTCTGTTTTAGGACCTTTGCCCTGATTTCTTTAATGGAATTACTTGTCCATTTTTTAAAGATTTCACCCACCACTTGGTTCCTCACCCCACTCGTCACCCTTCTCTGATGAAAGGCACCATTTATAAGGACGCCCACAATCCTGAAGAATAACGAGTTGGCATCCTAAACAATGGGCTGGGGTCCTCAGTATATTTTCATGAGGAAGCTGTCCTATTGTGGAAACAAAATGAGCTGACAAGCTCCCTCAGTCCCTTGGGTTTGCCAGGGAGGATCAGACCGAGGGATCATCTAGGAGCCCAGGAGCAGGTGTGCTAGGAGAGTTTTTCTCTCAAAAGGCTCTGATGGAGGTCAGCAGGGCAGACACAGAAACTCCCAGGAAGAGAGGATGCTCAAACTAAATGACAAACTGGCCACTGTGCAAATTTCAGAGCTGTGGACTCATGCGGACCAGTCTTTAGTTTTCAGCATCTGGTGAGATGGCTCCATTTTTTTCAGTTACACTGAAACACACCAGCAACGGAAAGATCTCCTCTGGCTCACCCGTTTGTTTATTCTGCTCTTCTGTGACTTCCCAAAGGGTTTTCTTAATATTGTATGAATTCAGCTCTTTGACCCCCTGAAGAGAAGTTCGGGAACTGATGACCTTTCTCTCTAATCTTACCTTAGCGTTCTTTCTGAACTGAGCCACTGAGGACTTCCTGTTTGAGGCTGAAAAATAGTTAAGCAAGCAGCTCCAGCCAGTTTGACACAACATCAGAGCTGTTGCTAGGCAGGGCATTTTAATCTCACGAGCACCAGCCTGGGTTGCCAGGTTGGCACAAAGTCACAGGTGACCTCACCTGTCTTCCTAGTTAATCTTGTTATCCTAATGGGGATGATTTCCCCCGCTGTGGAGACTTGATGCTCTTGGCACCTGGACAGTGCCGAAGGCTTGACTCAGAGATGAACAAGAGCTTGTCGAGGACTCACTTGCTGCCAGCAGAGGCTGCAGGTGCTGCCTGACCAGCGAGTGGTCCTAGGCTCACAGGAATGTGCACACTAGTAGATCATGAAAGACTTGCTCCAGGAAAGCAGCCTCGGACGAAAGGAAAGGACTTGGAATCCTTTGATCCTCAGAACATACTTCACATTCTTTATGGCATTGTGGCCTCTTTTCCTTTCCCAGGGGAAGCGTGCACTTTTACATTTGTGTGGTGCCCTGCATGTGGCATCCTAGCTGAAGCATTATTACATTGCTGTGTGTCTGAAGAAGCTTGCTCTGTGACAGGAACTTGCTTCGTAAAACAATTAGGGAACTCCTAGTCTCAGCAGTGCATTATGGGAGAGGGCTGGAGAGCTAGACTTAGGTCACCCCTCAATCATGTGGATGGAGCAGCTCCCAGTTATCCCAAAAGGCATTTATTAATTTTCCTGCTGCCTGGTTGGATCATTTGTATCTTTAAAGAGTGGAGGGCCTCATCTGGCAACTCCACATTGCCTGGAAAACCTGGGGATTTGCCATTACCTATTTGTAGAGGTGTTCTACCAAGTGCCGGAAGAATCCATTATTATTATTCTTGCCTTCATTTTTAATCCACGAAGTACCTAGGAGACAACTCACCTGTTAATAAAGTTTCATTTTCTGATTTAGGAAAACAAAACGAATCAAGAAGCTTTGAAGCACATTTTTGAATTGTGTTGACAGAGTCATTTCTAAACCTTTGAAAAGAGATTCTGCTAGACCAAAAAATAAAATAGAATAGAATAAAATGAAATAAGCTAAAAGAAGCAGAATTCTTTTTGTAAACTAGCTAAAGGATTTATTCCTTGAGAGGTGGGTTAGAATCCTAACTTCATCTCTTTCTAGCTGAGAGACCCTGGGTAATTTACTCAGGCTCAAAAAAGCTTCTTCACAGGATTGGGTGCAGACTAAATGAGACACATCTGTACACTGGCCAGACCAGTCTGGCACATAGGAGGCCTACATAGAGCATACGGATTCCTGTCCAGGCTTTTGTGTTAGAAGTCATTAGCCATTCTTCCAAAAGAGGCATCACAGAATCAGAGTGTGGATTGCTTTTCCATAAGAGCCACTTCAAACCATAAGAGGATAAGAGAGAGTCAAGAGAAGGCCTTCCAACCCTTTACATTAGGGATACTTAAAAAAAGCCAGCATACTAAAACCTCTTGTCACTTACTTTCCCATTATGGGCTCTAATATCCAAAGCTTTGGGGGTTATATCAGGATAAAGACACATACTCAAAGTCCTGGAATTTGTTGCTCCCCTAAAACGCCTTTGAGGAGGGAAATTGTGGGAAGCCTGCATGGATGGCCATGGTCACGGACTCATGATGTCACTGAACGAGAATCATTGTCATTCTGAGCCATGCTCAAGGTAGGGGGAAGCATCACTCCTGTCATATTTCTGGTAGCAGCCATTTAACTAGGGCACAAATGATTAATATATTCACACAGATGGAAATGTGTACTTCTATTATTATAAAATGTTTGTGCCCACCTATTTTTGTTTAAAAATATATATATTTTAAATAAAAGCAGCTCTCATACATATGAAGCAGATGCAAAACAGAAATAGACTCACAGACATAGAAAACACACTTATGGTTACCAAAGGGGATAGTGTGTATGGTGGGGGGAGGCGAGATAAATTAGGAGTTTGGGATTAATGTATACCCACTACTATATATAAAATAGGTAAACAACAAGGACCTACTCTATAGCACAGGGAGCTATACTCAGTATCTTATAATAACCTATAATAGAAAATAATCTAAAAAAGAATATATGTATTGTAAATTAACTACACTTCAAAAAATTAATTAATAAAATAAAATAAAAGCAACTCACATCTGTGTTCCCTGGGCTACCTGAGCATGCCCTCGAAGTAGCATGACTCACCTAGGACTCACCCTGTTTCTAATGTATTTCCGTGCTAGACTCTGAGCTGATCAATAACCCTGCGTTCAACTCTTAGTTATTTCTATTACTA
Organism: Delphinapterus leucas; assembly: GCF_059928025.1. Lineage (NCBI taxonomy): Eukaryota > Metazoa > Chordata > Mammalia > Artiodactyla > Monodontidae > Delphinapterus > Delphinapterus leucas. Next base: position 68,166,439 of record NC_143140.1, on the reverse strand, counting down.
GATGTCTGAACTTGGGCATTATTTACCCACCTTAGCCTCTGTTTCATCTGTGAAATGGTAGTAATAATAGTATTGATAGTCTGTGGTCTTTTTTGTTTGTTTGTTTGTTTTTTCTGGTGAAGATTAAATGAGAGCAGAGACCTTAACCCAGTGCTTGACACATATTAAGAGTTCTATAATTGTTACTATTATTGTTATTGTTACTATTGTGATGCCACTTCCAGCACTCACTCACATGAGACTAGAAGAGTTTTAAAAAATTGATTTATTGTAGCTAAACCATAGTCCTGCTCATCTAGCTTTGGGCTTTGACCTACAGGGCTGGATGTGGTTGGAGAGGAACGGCAACAGCGTTGACTGGCTTCACGTTAGATTCCTGACTGTTGATCTCAAGTGAGCACTTAACGCTGCCCAGTAATCACACAGTATTTCTCTGATCTAATCATCTTTTCACTCTCTAAGGTGAGGAGTTCATACTCTCTTCAGTCTCAAACCTCCCATTCTTACTCTTAGCTAACGATCATGCTTCTATTTCAATGACAAAAGGAAAAAGATGCAATCAGAGGAGATAGCTCCCATCACCTCCCCATCTTCTCACCACCCCGTCTAGAAGTCTGTGTAACATTCTGTATTCTTCCTGTAACCACGGGTGGACTGCTGTGCCCTTGGCTAAACCACGCCCTCCTCCCAAGCACTACAATCCATCCCCTCTTGCCCACTCAAGATCATTGCCGTAGCATTCTCCCCTCTCAGCATCCTTGATTTTTCTCTTTCTACTGATCATCCCCGTTAGCATGCAAACATTGAACTTTCTCTCCCACCTTTAAAAATCTGATTTTGAGCTTTTTCCTCCTTCAGTGATACCCCCATTTCTCTCCTTCCCTTTAGCATTAAGTTCTTTGAAAGAGTTGACCATCATATCATCCATCTCCAGTATCTCTTCTCCCGTTCTCCCTTGAGTCCATTCTAATCAAGTGTGGCCCCTGCCACTCCACTGCAGCTGCTCTTGCCAAGTCACCAGTGACTTAGGCACTTCTAATTCCAATGGTCAGCTCTCAGTCCTCGTCTTATGTGACCTGTCAGAAGCATTGGAGGAGTTGATCACTTCCTCTTTCTTCCAGGACCACAGAAATACCTAGTTTGTATTAATTTTCTTTATTTTTTCTTTATTTTAATTTTTAAATATGTTTAATTTTTATTTTTTTCATACCTAGTTTTTAACTTACCTTCTGGCTGTTTCTCCTCAGTCTCCTTTGCCCCAACCTCTAAATATTGGAGAGACCCAGCATTCAGAGCACATATCTCTTTTCTTCACCCCTTATGTCCTTCCTACTCAGTGTTGGGAACCAGCAACTTGACTTGGTAGAGTGTTAGAAATGCCCCACACCCACACCCCCAGACTTGCTGAATCAGAATCTGTATGTTAGCAAAATCCCTAGTAATCCATTTGCACATTAATATTTATGATCACCGTAAGTGATCCTACCTAATTCCAGGGCTTTAAGGCTACCTATTTGCTGAGTCGACTACCAAATTTATATTTCTAGCCAAGAATCTCCAGTGAAATATAAACTCATTCATCCAACCACTAGCAGCTTTCCTACGTGGATGTTTTATAATCATTCCCAACTTAACCATCCAAAACTGAGCTCCTGATGTCCCCATTCAACCTGCTTCTCCAGTGCCCTTCCCTCTCCTCATTAATAACAACTCCATCCTTCCATTGTTCAGGCCAAATCCTTGGCATCATCCTTGCCTCTTTCCCATATTTGGTCTGTCAACAACCCTGTCAGTTCTACGTTTGCGATGTAGATAGAATTTAATTGTTTTCATCACCCCCACTATCTAGGACCAACTCTGCTTCCGTTCTTTCCCCTATTCCATTCTCTAAATATCAGTCAGAATAAATTTTGATAGATCTTACCACTCCTCTGTTCAAAGTCTCCCAGCATTCCCACCTTACTTAAGATGTGACCCACAAGATCTCACCTGGCCTGTTTCCTTCTTCCATTACCTCTTTGATTCTTCTGCTGTTTCTTTCTTCTTTCATTACTGTGCTCCAATCTCACTTCCTTTCTCACTGTTCCACAAACATCCCCCCCTTCCCTCCACTTCATAATCCCCTTTCCCTTATTTCCCTTATTTATTCATTTATTTATTAGCAAATCTAACATTCTCTCCTTTTTCTCTCTCTCTGTATTAGTCAGTGTTCCCCAGAGAAACAGAACCAAAAGGATATGTAGAGATATATAGAAAGTGACTTATTATGAGAGATTGGCTCATGCTATTATGAAGACTGAAAAAGCCTGCGATCTGCCATCCGCAAGCTGGAAGCCCAAGAAAGATGGTGGTGTAGGTCCAGTCCAAGCCTGAAGGCCTGAGAACTAGGGGAATCAATGGTGTAAGTCCCAGTCCCAGTCTAAAGGCCCAAGAGCTCCAATGTCTGAGGGCAGGAGGAGATGTTTGTCCCAGCTCAAGCAAAGAGAGCACATTTGCCCCTCCTCTGCCTTTTTGTTCTATTCAGACCCTCAACAGATTGGATGATGCCAACCCACACTGATGACAGTAAGCTTTACTCAGTTTACTAATTCAAACTTTAATCTCTTCTGGAAACATCTTCACAGACACACCCAGAAATAATGTGTTGACAGCTATCTGGGTATCCCTTAGCCCAGACAAGCTGATGCATAAAATTAACCAACCTTTACATGACTAGTGCCTACTCAGATGAACGGCCCTCCCTCCAAGAAGACTTCCTTAAAACTCCTAGACAGGGTCAGGCATCCCCTGAACATGTCCGTAGCTCCCCACATTTGTCTACTCAAACACTTAGCAGCTGCACCGTAACAGTCTATTCACTTGCCTAGGATCACAAGTAGATTAGAATCTTGTTCACTGTTTATAGAACAGGTGATTTGCTTACTATCAAGGAGTTTGTATATGTGCCGAATATCAAGTGTATTATACTAAATTGCCAGGACCCCAAAGATCCGTTTATAATAATAAGTAACCACATGCATTATTTGGATTAAAACCAATTGTCCCACCATGCTGCCTAATGGAATCTTTTATATTATGCATTACTTTTTAAGGCAGCATTTCTCTAATTGTGTAATGAAAAAAGACACAAGGGATGAATACGTGTACATGATCAAATTGTCCTGATCCTGTACCCTCATACTTAGCTTATCGGATCTAGTCTCTTGGTATCTGGAAACTTTCTTGTCCAGGCCCTTTTTTTTAAATTATCTTACACATTTAAGAGTGTGGTGTAGAGCTGGCCAATTACCTGGCCAATATGTTCTGTCTTAAACAATCTAATAATTCAGACAAAAAGGTCTTTTTCCTTAAGACCAAGTATTTTTTTACCTCAGTATCTACATATTAAATTCTTTACTTAACAATGCTTATGTTATGATTGTTCAAAAGGATGTTATATAATATTGTTATGAGATGAATGTTTGCCCTCCCCTGAAGTTCATATGTTGAAGACCTAAACCCCCAAATGTGATAATATTCGGAGTTGGGGTTTTTAGGAGGTAATTAGGTTTAGATGAGGTCATGAGTGTGGGACCTTCATGATGGGATTAGTGCCCTTATAAGAAGAGGAATACAGAGCTCTCTCTCTCTCTCTCTCTCTCCCTCCACTCACAAGTACAGAAGAAAGGCCATATGAGCATAGCTAGAAGGTGGATGTCTACAAGCCAGGAAGAGAGCTCTTCATAGAATCTGACCATGCCAGTACACTGACCTTGGCCTTCCCAGCCTCCAGAACTGTGAGAAATAAAATCTGTTGTTTTTAAGCCACCCAGTCTGTACTATTTTGTTATAGTAGCCTGAGATGACTAAGACACATATATTCTTCAAAATGCTTAAAAATTCTATGTAATGTGCCCCTTAATATTGCTAGAAAAATGTACCTAATGTAGCTATTTGAGAAATTATATGGACATACTGAAGATCTCATCAGTAACTGAAGAAGGTTTTATTCACTTGAGTGTTCCAGTATTTCCCATTTTGGCCACAAACATAATTTCCTTATATGGCAATAGGTCAAAAGGTGAAGTGTTGTAATGATACAGATTGAGACTGATCTTATAGGGCTTTTATTTAACATAATATACATGTAATATTGGAAGGAAACTCTTAGAAAAACCCATTTTAACATGAATTACTAGCATTCTACAAGATTTTCAGGACTAGTATTGTCCAAAGTTACCTTGAATAATAAAAAATTGACAACAGCAACTTATCATAAAAGGATGATATTTAATAAATATAGAGAGATAATGAATAAAAATATTAAAATTATTTTCTTATAACTTTTCTTATACCTACTCCTACCACCACCAAGGAACCAAATGTTTCCTTTATCCTTCAAGCAATCTTGTACATTTAGGTGGTGTCTTGAAGACTTTATGTCCTATTGATAGCCCAAAGGATATTCAAAAGAGGTTTCAAGTATCCTGTATATTTGGCTTAAGTATTATAATTGAAATTGAAATAATTTTAAACTGATGAATGATCTCGCCTTCATTGAATGTGACAACAGGAAGACGAAGTCTGCAGCTTCCTCTTCTGAGGCTGATATGTAAGACACTGGGAAGTAGATACATCAGCAGTGTTCAGTCAACTTAAGTGTTTGAGATTGTTAACTTTCAGATATTACTTATTAGACACAAGGGGCCTCAGAACTAGAGGAGACATACTCTTACACTCTCTGGAATTTTGTTGCAGTTGCATCAGGGTGGGCTTAGTAATATGATAACAAGAAAAAAAAATTAACGACTCTACATAGTGAACATTTATTTCTCCCCCATATTCATGTCTAATGCACATCAGCAGAGAGTTCTGCTCCCTATGGTAATCCAGGGACTAGAACCAAAGTAAAAGAAAGGGAACTTGGTAAATGATTGTTCTTAATACTTTCCTGAAGAAGCTACACCTGTCATTTCTCTTCACATTTCATTGGCCAAGGGTAGAAAAATGACCATACTTTACTTTAGTTTAAAGGATAAAGAGACATGGAAGTTCAATTCTACAATGTGTCCAGAAGGGCATGACATGTATTTGCAAAAGTTCACATATAGAATTACAACAGTGTTTAAGAAAAACTCTCCTGTTTTCCTTCATTATGCTCACAGAACTATGTACTGCAAATGTGTGGGAGTGTTCCCCACACCAAGTAATTCTCAGGTTTTACAGACACCAGCTTGGTATTCTATAATTTAACTCAATTCTGACGCTATATACCTAGAGATAGTGTCAGATCTCACAGATCCTACAGATTAAGGGCTCAGTCCCATAAGACTGGAAGACCCCCTCCACTCCCACCCGTTGCAAGTCCAGGTTGTTACCTGTGTTTCTGACTAATCAGCTCTCAATTGGAGGTTCCCATGACCCTTTCCTAGGGTTTGATTAATTTGCTAGAGAGGCTCACAGAACTCAGGAAAACACTTTACTCACTAGATTACTTATTTATTATAAAAGGATAATACTCAGGAACGGCCAGATGGAAAAAATACATAGGGCAAGGTATGTGGGATGGAGTGCAGAGCTTCCATGCCCTCTCTGGGCACACTATTGTTCCAGCATCTCCACATATTCACCAACCTGGAAGCTCTTTGAACCTGCAGTTCAGGGATTTTTATGGAGGATTCATTATGTAAGCATAATTGATTGAATCATTGGCCATTGGTGACTGATTCAAACTCTAACCCCTTTCTTTTCCCTGGAGGTGGGGAGGTGGGGCTGACAGTTCCAACCCTCTAATCAGACCGTTGGTTGGTGTTCCCCTGACAACCAGCCCCCATCCTTAGGGGCTTTTCAAAAGTCTCCTCATTAACATAAACTCAGATATGATTGAAAAGGACTTCTTATGAATAACAACAGCAAAAACACCTGTTTCACCTTTATCACTCTGGAGCTATTTCAGGAATTGAGGACAAAACCAAATATTATAACAAAATGTGCCCTTGTTGCTCTAATTACTTAGGAAATCACAAGGGTTTGGGGAGCTCTGAGCCAGGAACACAGACAAAAACCAAATATATATTTCTTATCATAAATCATAACGTCACAAACAGTAACAGAAAGTTAGAACCGATGTACAGAATACAACTATGTCAATTAGAAATTTGAATATGTAGCCATAAAAAGAGCCATAAATCAGGTTATTTGTTTTTAAAGCTTCATTCTGCTGATTTTGTGGAGGTAAGTCTTAGATTCCAGGGGACCCACAGCAGAGCATCTGGAAGAAATTGAGTAGTAGGTGGAGGTGGAATCCTGTGGAACACTGATGTTTGGATGAGCAAAGAAGGTGATGAGAGAGATTGAGGAGAAAATGTAAGTGCTTGAGAAGAACCAGAAGAGTCTTAAGCCAAGAAAGTAGAAAATTTGAGGAGATAAGTAGTTAACCGTGTCAAGTGCAGCAAAGCCCTCCAGTAACAGACTGAAAAGAGACCACGGAAGTGGGCAGTGTGGAGATGTTAGTGGCATATCCACATAGAACCCCAGTGCACCTCAAATTCAAAGTCACAATTCCGAGTTCATCATCCTTCTCTCCAATCACACTCTTCCTCCTGCATTTTCTATTTTAATTTTTGGCATCTAGCCACCAAAGCTAGAAAGCTGAGAATAATTATATGCTCCTAGAACACCCACATCCACTCAATTTCATGCAGATTCCTATTCCGGAATATTTCTCAGATCCTCCTCTCCTATCCATCTGTACCCCACAGCTGTAATTTGGGCCCTTGTTAGCATTTGCCTTGAGTGTTTTATGACCTCCTGACCAGTCTCCTTGCCTCTGGTCTTGTTTCTGTAAATCTGTACTAGTTATCTATGTCTGCATAACAAATTATCTTATACTTGTAACTTAAAACAACAATAAAAACATATTATCTCTCACTGTTCCTGTGGACCAGGAATTCAGGGAAAGCTCAGCTGTGTGGTTCTGTCGTGAAGTTGTCGTCAAGACGTTGGCTGGAGCTGCAGTTGACTGAACCTTTGACCAGGGCTGGAGGATCCACTTCCAAGATGGCTCCCATGCATGGTTTGTAAATTGCTGTAGTTGCTGGTGGAAGACCTCAGTTCCTCCTTGGGGGTCCTGCTTGGTAGCCCTCCTCACAGAGTGGCTTGAATCACCTCATGGCCTGGTAACCTAGCTTCCACCACAGCAAATGATCCAAGATGCCAAGACAGAGGCTGCAATCCCTTTTATGACTTAGCCTCAGCACTCATCTGCACCATACCCTGTCGATCGTGCAAAGTCTGTTGGAGAGAGGAGACCACAGAAGTGCATGAATAGCAGAAGGTGTCAAGAGTTGAGCCAAGCTACTCCATGGTGTTGCTGCCTTAGCATCCATTTTGTTTAGCCAAGTGGCCTGCAGGGACCTTAAACTGACACTAGCCCCCTCATGCAAGCACATATCCCAGATAGCAGCCTGCAGAGTCACAAGCAAACGTAAGTTCCTGACATGACTTGCCTAACAGCCCTCATGATCAAAGTCTCCCTTGCCTTCCAGCACCTGTATACTTTATGCCCCCCTTAATAAGACTCCCGTGGGGCTTACCTGTGCTGCAGGTCCTGCCCCTCTCTTTCTGTCTGCACTCTGCCTTGACCTTCCCGTGTGATCCCTTGAGGTGTGCCCTGTACTTCTTCTAGGACCTGTGAGTAATAAACTTTTCTATTTCAATTTCTTCTGTCATCTGTGGTTGAACTTCAGCTTACCATCCAGCATTCTGTGCTCCACTTAACAGATGTTTATTTAACAAAGTTATAACGGAAGGCAGGATCACCCAGATCATCTCGGAGGCTGGCTGCCTAGACATCCTCTTCACTGCTATCAGAGTACTCTTTTAAACTTGTGTGCACCAATCTGAAGTGCAAGTGGTGAATGTACAGTGTGTACAGTGTGGGTAGGGAGACTACACAGAATGATAAAGGTTTGGCCCAGTTGCAGAGAATGGGAGAGGGAGCAGTAGATTACAGTGGACAAGAAAAGAGATGTGTTGAATGGCATTGAAGATCATGACTCTGTAATGGCACCAACCGGATTGTTCAGAACATTTTCTTTGCAGTGCTAAATATTCTAACCATAGAAAAATAGAGCACAGGTTTTGGCTGTGATGCAGTGTTGGGACTTTAACAGGAACATGGAGTGCAAGAAGGGGAGTGCCTGGGAATTGTGTTGCTGGTGAAGAATTCTAGTCATTAACCATGACACCCACATTGAGTAGGAAAGTAAATGGGTTTAGGAAGAAGCTGATAAGTTGAGAGAAAATGGGGTTATCAGGAGAAAATGGAGTAACGGGGGACGTGAAAGAGACATAGAACAGTACGGGTAGATTTAAAGGCATCGATGGATGTGAAAAACTTCAAAATACAGGAGAAAGATCAGAGTGGGTATTGGAGTTCAGGGTGTCACAGGAGGGAGTATTCTGGCTTATAGCATGTCTATGATGTGGCCATGGGTGTAGGAAGCTGGAGTTCAGAAGTTCAAGAAACTGGAAAGCTAGAGTTTTGGAAAAGTCAGTCACTTGGACATTGAAAGGTGTCAGTGTTCTTCAACATAATAGAAGGATGTGGGATAGAAAAGTGAGCTATGAGTGAGATGCCAAGGTCTAGGATAAATGTCAAGTGGCTGGTAGGGGACAGCAATCTGGAGGGTAGAAGGCAGAACAGACAGATGCCATGGGGGTCTTTATGCAAAGATGAAGGAACAAGAGTTTGGAAGAGGCATTGAGGAGCTGTGAGAATACTGATACTGCCTTGTGGCCTCCACTTGGTGGATGGTACTGTTATTTGTCTGGGTTCTGCTGATGGGCAACAGGGAAGAATTAACATCTTCCACTAAAGGTTTTCTAGGGAGATGGTGACTTTGTAAAGAAGTCGTCTTTTTAAAATTTATTTATTTATTTATTTATTTATTTATTTTTTATGGCTGTGTTGTGTCTTAGTTGTGACGCATGGGATCTTCATTGAGCATGTGGGATCTTTTGTTGTGGCACATAGGCTCTACGTTGTGGTGCGCCAGCTTCTCTCTAGTTGTGGCGTGCGGGTTTTTCTCTGCTGTAGTTGTGGCATGCAGGCTCCAGAACGCATGTGCTCTGTATTTTGTGGCACACAGCCTCTCTAGTTGAGGCCCTCGGGCTCAGCAGTTGTGACACTTGGGATTAGTTGCCCCACAGCATGTGGGATCTTAGTTCTCCGACCAGGGATCGAAACCAAGTCCCCTGCATTGGAAGGTGGATTCTTTACCACTGGACCACCAGGGAAGTCACAAGAAGTCTACTCTTATTTAAGATAAGGAGGTGAAGTTATCATTCTGTGAAGGCATGTTTAGGATGTGTGTGTATGTGCGTGTAAGGGATTTTAATTACCATGAAACAGGAATTTCAGAGAGTATACTTGAAAAATTTGGAGAAAGGAAGGAGTGGAAAGGTGGGCAGGTGAAAATGACACAACACGGAGGTATCTGAGGATGAGAGTATGGAAAAACAGATGAGAAAGAGTGTGTGTTTCAGATGGTAACATGTGGGGATAGGATTTGAGGCAAGGTGGAAATAAGTGTCCTTGTGGTTTCAAATGAAATCTGGCAGGAAGTTTTGGCAGAGACCCAGCAGAACTGGCTTTGAGATGGTGAGTTTGTGACAGCAACATTTGAGTAGAATCTCCCTGATCAGGGGTCTCTGAAATGTTCCAGGTGGGTCTTAGGGGCTTTAGCTTTACGTTTCCAAAGAAGGAAAACTCCTTTCTACCTAGAAAGGGCCTGGAAGTTTAGGGAGCTAAGGACAATTTCAATCAATGGGCAAAAAGTGTGGGTTTACATATAAAATAGATAAACAACAAGGATTTACTGTATAGCACAGGGAACTATATTCAATATCTTTTTTTTTTTGATGTGGACTATTTTTAAAATCTTTATTGAATTTGTTATAATATTGCTTCTGCTTTATGTTTTGGTTTTTTGGCCCTGACACATGTGGGATCTTAGCTCCCTGACCAGGGATTGAACCTGCACACCCTGCACTGGAAGGCAAAGTCTTAACCACTGGACCGCCTGGGAAGTCCCTTCAATATCTTATAATAAAGTATAATGGAAAAGAATAGAACAAAATATATAGATATCTACATATATATGTATATGTATAATCAAATCACTTTGCTGTAGACCTGAAACTAACACAATATTGTCAATCAACTATACTTCAAAAAATTTTTTTTTGAACTTTTTAAATGTGGGTTTAAATTTGAATCTGGTCTGTAGTCTAGTTAATGATATTGTACAATTTTAACTTCCTGGCTTTGGTATTGTACTATATTACATAAGATTTTACCATTGAAGGAAGCTGAATGAAGGGGACACAGGACTCACTGTATTATTTTTGTCATTTTCTGTGAGTTGATAATGATTTCAAAATAAAAATTAAACAAAAAGGAAGGATATAAGGCATAATCTGAAGGGATCTAAGTCCCAAGAGGGAGGAAATGAAGAGTAATGCACATTGTGAGACGGAATGGGAGGGTGTGTGTGGTTCAGGGAGATGGTCCATGATTATTTCCAAGTGACTGGGGCCTTGAGGGCTGTCCTTCAGATCTCTGTGGATGTAATGCATAGGAAGCTTACTCTGTGAAGCTCATTAAATGTAGAACCAAAGCTTCTTGTGCACAGCAACTTTTTGCCTGCTTGAGTGACTACTGAATCTTCAGCATTTAGGACAGTCAATATTTGGTGCATATATGTTCTCTTTGGTTGAATAAATGAATGAATGATATCTCAGGGACTAATACCGTGGATAGGTTCTAAAGGGTTACTTATCTACTTATTCCTCAGTTTATTTTTCAGGAACTCAAACTTACCCGATATGACCATTATTCTCTAAAGAAAGATGAATAAATGACTTCTGGAGACCATCCTCAATGTTTTAGAGAAAGAATAGAAAATAATTTTTGTGGGGGAATAAGAGTTTGCTTAGGAAGTAAAAGAGATGCCCTGTTTTTAATGGGGCTCTAGCGTTCCTAAAAAGCTCTCTAATAAAACTTTTTTTAAAAAAATTATTTATTTTTTTAATTTATGGCTGCATTGGGTCTTCATTGCTGCGCACGGGCTTTCTCTAGTTGCAGTGAGTGGGGGTTACTCTTCGTTGCAGCACACGGGCTTCTCATTGCAGTGGCTTCTCTTGTTGTGGAGCATGGGCTCTAGGCACATGGGCTTCAGTAGTTGTGGCACGTGGGCTCAGTAGTTGTGGCTCATGGGCTCAGTAGTTGTGGCTCGTGGGCTCTGGAGCAGAGGCTCAGTAGTTGTGGCGCACGGGCTTAGTGGCTCCGTGGCATGTGGGATCTTCCCAGACCAGGGCTTGAACCCATGTCGCCTGCATTGGCAGGCAGATACTTAACCACTGCACCACCAGGGAAGTCCCTCTAATAAAACTTTGATTTCCTATTTAAAAGAGAAAGCCACACAACTCTATTTAGAAACATCTTAGCTCTTTACTGGGGGGGATAAAATAAAGCTACCATGTATTGAGCACTTGTGTGGCCTAGCATTGTGATAAACAATTACATACATCATTTTATTTAATTTTCCCAACAACCGTCTGCAGTTATTAGCTCTGTTTTACAAGGTAAGAAAATTAGACACAGAAAGGTTATGCAAACTCTGCTCACATGGCTGAAATGTTGAGGAACCAAGTTTAGGTGCAGTCTGATTCCAAAGCCTGGACTGTAAAAAAAAATTTTCTTTCTATTAAAGAGTAATTTACATGCAGAATAACTCATCACTTTTAGTGCCAAGTTCTGTGAATTTGGACTAATACATGCAGTAGGATAACTACCACCACAATCAAAATGTAGAATATTTCCCTCACTCCAGAAAGTTCTCTCATGCCCCTTTGTAATCAACCCCTCCTCACACACCTAGCCTCTGGCAACCACTGATCTTCCCTCTATAATTTTGCCTTTTCCCGAATGTCATATAACTGGAATCATAGAGTATTTACCTTCTGAAGCCTGGCTTCTTTTACTTACTATAATGCATCTGTGAGCTTCATCCATGTTGTCTCATGTGTCATAGTTCCTTCTTTTGATGAATAGTACCCATTGTACAGATGTATTAGAGTTTGTGTGTCCATTCACTAGTTAAAGGACATTTGGGTTATTTCTATATTTTAGCACTTATAAACAAAGCTGCCAAAAACACTCACATTTAGGTTTTTGTGTGAACGTAGTTTTCATTTTTCTAGGTTAGGCTTAGGAGTAGATTCCTGGCTCAAATGGTAAATGTATGTTTTATTTTATAAGAAATCCTGCACTTGTGACCACTTGTAGTGGTTCAAGTCATTCTCCTGTAACCGTTTTGGAAGGAGCTAATCAGACCAGTAATTGACAAGTTGGAGGCAGATAGATTAAATGCTGAACTCCAGAAACCTGGATATAAATCTTATATCTTATTATATTGTGCCTTCTTCAAAGGAGTGATAATAAAAGAATGAGTCCCTGTGGGTGCTTTGTAGATGAGATTGAAAAATATTTTGATGAAATTTCCTAAATGATGCATCTCTATTGACCCCCGGCCTCCCAGAGCTGTTTTTTCTTTTAGAAATAAACATTTAATGTTCTACAGACTGGTTTACATTAGAGTACATCAGCATGGGGAGAAAAATCATATAGTCAGTTTAAAAGATTATCATGAATACTATAGAAACACAGAAAAATGCTTTTGACATGTTAAGTGAGAAACAGCAGAACCCAAAGCAATATGTGTACCATTATCTAGAGCTTGGTGTGAGAGAGGGCATAGGCTTGGAACACACAGTACCCAGCTCTAGCGCTGCCTGCAACTTAGGAGCTGTGAGACCACAGGCAGGCTTTACCTCTGTTTTGGGTTTGGGTTTTTTTTTTGTTTGTTTGTTTGTTTTTGCGGTACGCGGGCCTCTCACTGTTGCAGGCTCTCCCGTTGCGGAGCACAGGCTCCGGACGCGCAGGCTCAGCGGCCATGGCTCACGGGCCCAGCCACTCAGCGGCATGTGGGATCCTCCCGGAGGGGCACGAACCCGTGTCCCCTGCATCGGCAGGCGGACTCTCAGCCACTGCGCCACCAGGGAAGCCCTGTTTGTTTGTTTTAAGATAAAAGGGAGACAATAAAATTGACCTTACAGGGTGGCTAAAAGTTTGCAAATGCCTGTCGCAGAGCTGAAGTTCAACTCCCCCCCCCCACTCCCACCATGTATGCAGGGTGAACCATAACTCTGGATGAAATTAGGTTTCTTCAACAGAAAAAAAAAGCACCCTCAAGACTTAAGATGAGCTTCTTGAAGGCAGAGACTGTGTCTTGCTGACTGCTGTGTCCCCAGACCTCAACAAAAGCAGGATGAAGGTGATGGGTTGATGGGTCGTTTATTACTACCACCGTCTACAGTTGTTAAAAAGGCAGTCCAGTGAATAACCTGTCCAGTGAATACATTTATATTACGTAACTGCTCATGAGGGTGTTGGCTGGCACAGAACAGGAGGAAAGAGTGGCATTCCTGCAGGACCAGTCTCTTTACAAGAGATGCTACAGGACTATGTTTATAGTTGTTTTCTTTTCAAAGTTATTTCTTTCCTGTTCTTGAATAAATTTTGAAAAATAATAAATTAGAAGTGATGTATAAAGCAATGAAAATCCAAAGAAAACTAAAAGAAAGATGATAATGAAAAATCAAATACTAGGGTAAAATGAGAAAGAAGAAATAAAAATATAAAGTGATAGAAAACTAGAAAAAATAAATTAGAAGGAAAATAAACAATAATTCAAGAGTACAATGAACACACATTATTGTTCTAAATAGGAAAATTGATAAGTTATTTTTAGGGACTCTAGGGGGTTAAGGAATAAAGCCAGATTTTATTTTTATTGCAATAAAGAAGCAGACCAAGCTGAAAGTTTACCACACTTGTATTATTTTGGCATTTTGCCATACTTACCTTCTCCATGGCTTGGGGTTCCCTACACATACTACTTGGGAAGGGCTCCTCCAGACTGAGCTCAGGGCAAAGGAGAGACCCCTGAGCTCTCCCAGAAGATTCTGTTCACCTTTAGTATTTCTCTCATTTTAAGGTATTTGTGTTGCAGATAATATGCTGTGTCCACTTAGCATTTGTTAAATTAGGCAGCATATCTCACCTATTTGGCACCCTGTGAGCTTTTACATTCATCCTGGAATATAATCACAACATATCAGGAGCAGTATGTCTAGACATACTGCTCCTTGGTCCAAACGGAAGGCTGTGAGAGTCATGGACTCTTGAGTCAGATAAATGTGGATTTAAAGTATAGCTCCACTACGAACTGCACTGTAATTTTGAGCTGGAGCTTGGTAATATGGAGCAGAGATCCACCCAGGCTAGCTCAAGTCAAGAGCATTTATAGTAGATTTGTATCGAAGTGAATCTCAGGGGAAAACCAGGGGCATAAACCACATGGTGCTGGGTCTTGTTGAACCTGAAACTGGAGCTGTGTTGTATTGGTGTAGCTCAAGAGACCCCTGTGGCTTGTGGACCTGCCATCTTATAATTAATATGACTCTGGTCCATTCCCCAAGTCTGCTCTAAGTACAATACGTCTCTGACTTCTCATTGACTAAGATTATCCCCATTCCCTTCCAGTTTTTCTAAAAGGAATGATCAGGTTGGCCCAGGCCATTTTGTGTTTCATAGCAGTCCATAAGCCAGGGGTTGTTGGCCAGTCTGTGGCTGCTCTTTCCCTTTATCCATCCTTGGTCTAATCATCCATGGCCAGACAAAGAGGGTCAGGGGGAAGCAAGATCATGTGACACAAAATATGGCCCCACAGCCTGCAACAGCTCTAGGACTGGTTGATAGAAGGGTCTGTGGCCACACAGTTAATACAATATGTCTGGCACTTTGAGCCTCAGTTTCCTCATCTGTAAAATCAACATACTGACTTCTGATTTCTGTTGTGTCATAGGAGGAGCTTGGAAGTTGCCGCTCTGTTGTAACAAGTAAAAAGCTGAACAAACTGAAAAGTCTGCAACTCTTCTTAGATCCGTAACAGAAATGAGGTCACAGGGCAAACTTCTGCCCGCCACACTGGAGGTACAGACAGGTAGATACAGAGAACCACAACTTATCTGAGCAGAAACCCAGAGCAGACAGGTCACATACTAGGAGAACATATTTGCAAAAGACATATTTGATAACAGGCTGTTATCCAAAATATACAAAGAATTCTTAAAATTCAACAGTAAGAAAACAATCAATCTGATTGAGAATTAGACTAAAGACCTTAACAGATACCTCACCAAAGAAGATATAGACAGATGAAAAATTAGCATATGAAAAAATTCTCCACATCATATGTCATCAGGGAGAAATGCCAATTAAAACAACGAGATACCACTCTATGCCTATTAGAATGGCTAAAATCCAGAACACTGGCAATACCAAATACTGGTGGGATATGGCGCAACAGGAACTCTCATTTGTTACTGGCGGGAATGCAAAATCTTATATCCACTTTGAAAGACAGTTTGCTAGTGTCTTACAAAACTGAGCATAATCTTACCATATGATCCAGCAGTAACACTCCGTGATATTTACTAAAAGGGATTGAAAACTTATGTACACCCAAAATCCTGCACATGGGTATTTATTGCAGCTTTATTCATAATTGTCAAAACTTGGAAGCAACCAAGATGTCCTTCAGTAGGTGAAAGGATAAATAAACTGTGCTACATCCAGACCATGGAATATTATTCTGTGCTAAAAAAGAAATGAGCTATCAAGCCATGAATAGACATAGAGGAAACTTAAATGCATATTACTGAATAAAAGAAGCCATTCTGAAAAGGCTACATACTGTATGAGTCCAACTATATGACATTCTGGAAAAGGCAAAACTAAGGCAACAGTAAAAAGATCAGTGGTTTCCAGGGGTTAGGGAGGAAAGAAGGATGATTAGGCAGAGCACAGAGGATTTTTAGAGCAGTAAAACTATTCTTTATGATATTATAATAGTGGATACATATCATTATACATTTGTACAAACCCACAGAATATACACCACCAAGAGTGAACCTTAAGGTAAACTGTGGCCTTGAGGCCATAATGATGTGTCAATGTAGGTTCATCAGTTGTAACGAAAGTACCATTCTGGTGGGGATGTTGATAATGTGGGAGGCTATGCATGTGTGGGGCAGGGGATATATGGGAAATTTATGTACCTTCCACTAAATTTTGCTATGAACCTAAAACTACTCAAAAAAGACAAAAATGTCTACTTGAAAAGTAACCCTAGAAGATCAGAAAACTATATATAATTCCACTATTCAAGAGGCAGTAGAGCTTCATGGATAAGAGCAAAGTCTCTTGTACCAGATTATCTGGATTTGGCCTTGACTGTGCAGTTTACTGGATGCAAAACATTGGGCACTTCCCTAACTTCTCTCTACTTCGGCTTCCTCATTTATAAAACTGGGCTCTAAAAATATTGTTGTTGGTTACTATTGAGTGAATATATATGAACTGCTTAGAATAATGCCATTTAAAGTTTGCCTGTTATTGTTATTTCCTTTCAGAATCATTGTGAAGATTAAATGACACATAATAAGCAAAAACACCCAGGATACAGTAAGTGCGCAGTAGAGGTTCACGTCCAAATAAACTGCCTGCCTGCAAAGCTTTGTCTTAGGCTCTGCTTTCAAGGGAATCCAGATTCAACCAAGTACCTACTATGCGCCATCACTGTGCTTTCATGAAAGAGAAGCTGAAGAAATGACAACCTAATAGAAACACGCAGTGCTCTACTCCAAAGACCTTGACTCCAGAATAAAGTGTTGTCTTAATCACAGCTTTAGTTCTTCAAACCTTGGCTTTAGGATTAATAGCTCACAGCTCTATGTTCAAAGAAATATGGTGCATCCACCATTAATAAAGTGAAGCTTCCTTTGGCACAATTATTTGGAAAGTCCCAAATATAGTTGATGTGGATAGACGTCACTACACTGGCAAATGGGAACCCATCAAGTATCTACAAATAAAAGGTATGACAGGCAAAGTGGGAGAATGAGGGAATGCTGACTTCTCTCCTTCAAAAACTCAGGACTTCAGCAAATTCCCAAATCAGTGGCACTTGCTCAGTAAACCCTGTAGACTTGAATTTAATCTGAGAGTATTTCCACTTCTGCACACCGTATTTTTTTGTGCGTGTGTGTGTATTTACATAATATTCTTTTTAATTGATATATGGTTGATTTACAATGTTGTGTTACTTTCAGGTGTACAGCAAAGTGATTCAGTTATATATATGGGGAAAGAGTCTAAAAAAGAGTGGATATATGTATGGTATGTATGGCTGATTCACTTTGCTGTACAGTAGAATCTAACACAACATTGTAAATCAACTGTACTCCAATAAACATTAATTATAAAAAAGCAAATCCAATGAGAAAAAAATCTTAACAATACATGTATGTATGTGTATATATATATATATATATATATATATATATATTCTTTTTCAGATTCTTTTCTCCTATAGGTTATTACAAAATATGGAGTATAATTCCCTGTGCTATACAGTAGGTCCTTGTTGGTTATCTTTTTTTTTTTGGCCATATGCGGGCCTCTCAATGTTGTGACCTCTCCCGTTGCCGAGCACAGGCTCCGGACGCGCAGGTTTAGCGGCCCTGGCCCACGGGCCCAGCCGCTCCACGGCATGTGGGATCTTCCCAGCCCGGGGCACGAACCTGTGTCCCCTGCATCAGCAGGCGGACTCTCAACCACTGCGCCACCAGGGAAGCCCTGGTTATCTATTTTATATATATACTAGTGTGTATATGTTAATCCCAAACTCCTAAATTATCCCTCCCCTCCCCTTTCCCTTTGGTAGCCATAAATTTGTTTTCTACCTCTGGGGTCTATTTCTGTTTTGTAATTAAGTTCATTTGTATCTTTTTCTTTAGTTTCCACATATAAGTGACATACTAAGTGAAGTAAGCCAGACAGAAAAGACAAATATCACATGATAACGCCATATTATTTGTTCCCCTCTGTCAATGACCAGTGGTGAATCGATGTGCTGTCGCTCTAAACAGCTAACGGAAGTGTCTGTCAACTCCCCATGCCAAACAACTCAAAAATAGTCAAGGGCTTAGAGCAGGCTCTAAGCGCAGAGGCCTGCGTTAGGCTGTCGGCACTGGGCAGGCAGCACATCACTCAGCCTTGGAGTTCCTTATTTCTCAGCAGCACAGTCACAGTCAGAGGAGTCCCCAGGGGTGCTACAAGATGAATCACCATCAGAAGCCCTCCGGCTTCCCAAACAAACTGACCTGTGCGTAAGGCTGAAGGCATGGATCAGAAACTGAGCAGGAGGTTTCGCTACCAGGATACCCCGCTCTTTAGAGTCAAATTCACAAGCTGCCCATGCAATGTCATCAACCCCACTCTTTCTGCTTAATGCTATAGAATGAGCCCACATAAGATGCTTGTCCTTGGGAGAGCAAGTAGTTTCCCAGCCTGAAGAAGGGCTGCCAGAAAACCACACAGCAGTAGAGGAGGGAAGACCCATGTCTGATAAGGCACGCGCTGACATCTCTCTTTCCTGGCCCACATGGGGTGAGGCCTCTGTGTCCCAGTAGAACTAAGGGTCTCCTGTACTTGCCTTCAGTGCTGCTCTTGGGACCACTTGGTAGTCTAGAAAGATAGAGTGCTGGTCCAGCAGGCTCAGGAGTAACCCTCTGTGGTAGCTCCTTTTGGGTGGACTCATTTATTAAGTGACACTCAAAACACCTGGGTAAGCTGAGCAGGGTCCCTAGTCTGCCATCACTGCTTGACTTTCCACCTGCCTGACCTTCTAGTGCTTCATTGCCTGGAGCAATGTTACCCTACTTCTCTCACATACGATTGTGTTGTTGAACACTGTGTAAAGAGGCCCTACAGAAATGACACACAGGGCTGAAACCCAGCCCCAGAGCTCCCAGCCGAGATTGCTTCCACCTGGCGACATTGTCACCTTCCAAACGCTTCATGGCCATGGGGTTCTTCATGTATTCAGGTAACACCTTTACCTCTGCTTTGCCTGGCCTGTCAAGCCCTGCCCTCCTCACCGGCCCCCACTCCTGACCCAGACAGCCAGAGACAGGGAGTCAGGTCTGTGGTAGGAGTACCAGTCTCCCCCATAACCACAGCCAGCCCCTCAACAGCACAGGAGAGAGGGTGACATGAGAGCCCCCCTTCAAGAAAATTGTGTTGGATTTCTACTTTTAGCCTATATTCACATTCCAACTTTGTCTCCTTTTCTTTTTCTAACTTATTCAACACTATATTTTTCCACTTTATTCAACACTACTGAACTCATGATACAGACAAAGATCTCAGTGAGGCCTTATGAGTAACACAAAGATGGAGAAAGTAGGTGCAGTGCCCTAGGAACTCACCAACTGATATTTCTGAAAAGTTAAATAAAAACGCATCTTTTTCCACATCACTAAACCTGTTTTGGAAGCTGATTTATTCGAATGGACTAGAGTTTGAGGTCAACTATGAATCAAGCAGGTTCTTGAACACCCAAATTGATTTTCTATGAAGAAAGAGAAATCTTGGCACTACAAGGCCAACTGAACTACACAAAATAAATTTTAAGTTGTCTGATTTTTATTCATCTAAACACAGAAAAATGTTATCAGAATTTTGAAAGGGTGGAATAACCTGAAAACAGGAAAATATGCAAAGGACAAAAAGTTAAAAGGGGAAAAGGGATGCGTGGGACTTTCAGGACTTCTATTCTCCTGTGATAAATGTCTATTGACATAAAAATGAATCCTACCTACGTAAGGTAGGATTAACAGCTTAACGACAAAAACAAAAAAGATAAGTATGATGTTTAACTATAAAAGCCCCAGTATATTATAGGACCCCTCACCCTGAAATGTTTTCCGATTCAGACCACAGGCAGCGCCAAGCGGTCTGCCCTTCCACATCACACGTATCCCTGCTGTGCGCACCTTGGCTCACAGTCACCGAGCTGGGTCAGAGCTGACTGATGTGACATTATCTGCTTCATCTCAGATTTTAGGGCTCTTACATTCTCTCTTGGAATGAGCAATGCTCTCTATGTGTTGATTTCAGTTTGCAAAGAAAGGAACCTCCTGTGTCTCCATGCTAGGCCTGACATCACAGATGTTTACTCTTGAGTTTACTCAAGAGGTCAGCAGACCTCCAACCTCCTCCTAGTGCTTGTTTGCATGGAACCGTCCAGAATGTCCTGGTTTTTTTTTTTAATTTAATTTAATTTTTTTATACAGCAGGTTCTTATTAGCTATCCATTTTATACATATTAGTGTATATATGTCAATCCCAATCTCCCAATTCATCCTACCACCCCCCCCAAATACCCTTTTTTGACGAGAACATCACTCATCGTGTTTCATCTTCCCATCGTAAATTCTGCCAATTTAGCGACCATGTGTATGAGTTGGTGCGGAACACCCCTACACATTTTGGCACCACTCCCATAGTCTCCTGTGCCTGTTGCCACAGAACAGTCTTTAAATTAATGATGTATCTGCTGCCCCTCCTTTCTTTACCTGTGGCAAGACGAAACTTGAGCTAGTACTTTCGAAGTAAAATTCGGAAGAATAACAGGTCTCATTTAATTGCGTTTGATTTAAACACACACACACATACACACACACACACGCAGAAGCCAGGTGTGTCTAGTATTTATCTCTCTGGAGTTGACGGGTTTCAGTAATGTTCTCAGTCTGAGGACATCTCACAAATAACACATTACCTCCACCTTCCGGATACCCTGCAGCTTTGTGATTTATTATCTAGCCTTGCCTTTCTCACCTGTTCCAATCCCTCTTTTGAGTCCTGTCCATGAAGAGATATCATTGTTAGGATATGTGATGCATAAAATTAAGAGCAGCAACTCTCATTTTCTCTGTTATGAGCGGATTTGGTCGTACTTAAATGCCCAAGGCCAGATACCTTTGATTTTAGAGGGAGGCATGGTGATAACTAGAAAGGGAAAGAGGAGGCCTAGCGGAGTGCCTGGAGCTGCAGGGTTTCTGCTCTGCACCCTGAAGACTGCTGATCTGGGCTCTGTACACCTCCTCCCTGGGCCCCAGCAGGAGGCTCAGGTCAAGAGTTCAGACACTGCATGTTTTTCCCAAGGATTAAATACACCACAGACATCATTTCAACTTTCAGCTGAAGGACAGGGGGAGTGGATTTTTCCACGGTGCAAATGGTTCTTTGAAATGTCAGCAGTGGGGTATTGATCGACTAAATGTTGGTATATCCACCTGATAGACTACTATGCAGGCCTTGAAAATGAAAAGTTTAAGACTATGAAGTCACCTGGGAAATGTTTACGATAAAATGTTAGTATAAAAATCAGAATGCCCAATTTCATCAACACTATGATTGCAGCAAGTAGGAAGGAATATGAGAAAGACATTTTTTTAATGGGCAATTTGTTATATGGGTGGAACTGGGGATTTGTTTCTTTTTTTTTTTTTTTTTTTTAATCTTTATTGGAGTATAATTGCTTTACAATGGTGTGTTAGTTTCTGCTTTATAACAAAGTGAATCAGTTATACATATACATATGTTCCCATATTTCTTCCCTCTTGCGTCTCCCTCCCTCCCACCCTCCCTATCCCACCCCTCTAGGTGGTCACAAAGCACCTAGCTGATCTCCCTGTGCTATGAGGCTGCTTCCCACTAGCTATCTACCTTACGTTTGGTAGTGTATACATGTCCATGCCTCTCTCTCGCTTTGTCACAGCTCACCCTTCCTCCTCCCTGTTTCTTTTAATATATTTGCAATTTTTGTTATAATACGATTGCATTGCTTTTAAAAATGGAACCTAGTCATGAATGATTTTGAGCCTAGTCTTTAATGATTATATCATTAAATACTTCTTTTTTCCAAAAATGTTGTGTATTGGATGGAAGGGTAAGATCCCTGAGTAATGTAACCCCTTTCCACTCCCTGTTTCTCTCTCTTCTTTTTAATCTCCAGAACCTTTAAGCAAGATGAGTTAATGTAGTATCACAACTCCAGAGAGTTTACAAGAGAATCTTTGAAGTGCAAGCATAGCAGATCAGAACTATCATATTAAAATTTCTTGTAAAAGTAAACAAAAATAACTTTTTTGCGTTCTCTTAAGTAGTGTTGACTTTTTAAATAAATTTTATTTGTTTAGAACAGCATCAGATTTATAGAAAAATTGGAAAAATAGGATATAGAGTTCTAATATACTCTGTAACCAGCTTTCCCTGTTACTAACATCTTACATTAGCATGGTATATTTGAATTATTGACCCGATATTGATAGATTATTATTAACAAAAGTCCATACTTTATTCGTATTTCCTTAGTTTTTACCTGTTGTCCTTTTTCTGTTCCAGGATTCCATCCAGGACACCACATTACATTTAGTTATCATGTCTCCTTAGGCTCTCATGGCTGTGACAGTTTCTTAGACTTCCCTTGTTTTTGATGACCTTGGCTGTTTTGAGGAATATTGGTTAGGTATTTCCTAGAATGTTCCTGCATGGTGATGAATTGTCTGTTGTCTCTCTTGTCATTAGTCTAGGGTGATGAGTTTTGGGGAAAGACCACAAAGATTAAGTGTCATTTTCACCATATCATCATATCAAGGGTACAGACTATTAACATGACTTATTTTGTTGATGTTGACCTTGACCACCTGGCTGAGAAAGTGAAAGATGTTTTTAAAGCAGTTACCAACTTGAGTATCTGCCAAGGAAAAGAGTTAAAGTAAACATGGCAAAAACCCCCAGAACAAAACCATAAACAACAAACAAACGTTTTGTTGACTACCAGGATTTATTAAGAAAACATCACTCTTCACATGAGCCTGTCTTCTCTTCCCCATCTGCTCCAGCCCTCCCTGCCTTGGCACCTATATGTGATTTTATTTATATCTTAGTGAGATATTCATATTTATATCATTTCAGAGATTAAAATGCCACAGACCCTACAGAAGGCTCTCATGTAGAGCTTTGTGCCATGAAGACATGAGCCTACTTTTATGTAAAGGGGGAGATTGTACACATAAAGACATCTTTCTTTCATGCTGGCAAAATGACTACATTTCATAGAGTTGTCAAATCAAAAATGTGCTACTGTGTTGAGGGCCAACCGCCTGAACCTCTGTAGATCTGGGGCAGGCGAGGGGGGTAGGGGTAAGATTTGCAGTGAAGGGAGCTACTGGGGAGCAAGGGCTTTTAAATAGCCTCACTTTCCACCTCACATTGTGATTTTCCCCTAGAGCTGACTCATTGAAGTTACTTAATAAAGATGGTGAATGGATAACTGAATATTTGAATAAAGAGCTGAGAAGATATAAAAAGTGAAGCGTCCTAGAGACATGGGTCACTGGCAGCACGACTGCAGCCCTTTCTAAGGAATGGATTCCATCCGTGGCCTTTGCTCCATGAAGTCTTTGCTCATTCTGTCGACTGCACCCACGCCTCCACTCCAGCACACACACACAGATTGGACAAGCCTGACCCAAGAGTCTTTCCCTTGGAAATTCGGAATAAGAAAAAATGGAGTGAATTACCAGCAAGAGATTTTCCTGGAGTTGTCAAATCGCCACAGGCTTGAGAAAGCCAAAGCCATGTGCAAGATGAAATTATGAAGTGGCCTGAAGAAGAGCGAATAAGCTGGTCGGGAAAGGATGACCTTGAGAGAATCTAAGTCAGAGAGAGGCCAGGAAAGGGGACATGAAAGGGACCAAGGGAAAAAGATCAGTGCTTAAAACCAGGTAACATCCAGGGCCTTGTGGCTGCGATCCATTCTAATTTGTGTGAAAACTTCAAATAATACCCACGTCTCTTCCCTAAAGTCAAGTGAGTCTCTGTTCCTTAGGGTTCAAAGAGCATTGATGAAAACAGTACGATTCTGTAGGCCCCTGGTCCAGTAACAACCTATTAGGAGAATTTTCAAATTTGTACAATTTTCCTTGCCAACCCCCCCCCATTTTTAATGCCTTATAACTGTGTATCTTACAGTCAAAATTCCCAGTTTACTGTTTCCTAAAATGTTTATTTAGACATAGTGTAGGAAAGAGGAAGAAGATGGAAAGCAAACAATGGCCACACCCCACCTTTCCCAAAGCTAACCTAGAGCTCTTTTCCCAGGTCACACCCACATTCTTCCACCTCCTTCTGGATGGAGCCCATTGCAAAGCTTTGAAGTCCAATTTGCAAATACATCTGGGTGATGCAAAAATCTGCTTGCTCCGGGAAGTTACTGGGCTGCTACCTTTAGTCATAGTAAAGGCATGTATCTTTCCCATTGCTGGTGATGTTTTTATGAGATTGGTTATGTTATGCATTTGTTGAGTAATAATAACACTGCATTTGTTATTTTATAACATGACCGAAGAGTGTATTAAAACATGCCACGAGTATTATGTACAGCAACAGATTTATGAAACATTAGTTAAAAGATGATTGTTATTTAGACCAACAAAATCTTTAAATAAAAATATTTGAATAATTGTTTCCCTTGAATGTAGTCTCTGCTTCTTTTCCTTAGTAATTTATTTGTTCCCTTTAAAGTACATTTATTGATACTTTCTTGGAGTTCAACTTTCTAATTTAGGAACCATTTTTTTTTTTTTTTTTTTTTTTTTTTGCGGCACGCGGGCCTCTCACCGTTGTGGCCTCTCCCGTTGCGGAGCACAGGCTCCGGACGCGCAGGCTCAGCGGCCATGGCCCACGGGCCCAGCCTCTCCGCGGCACGTGGGATCTTCCCGGACCTGGGCACGAACCCGTGTCCCCTGCATCGGCAGGCGGACTCCCAACCACTGCGCCACCAGGGAAGCCCATAGGAACCATTTTTTAAAAAGCAACATTTAAAAGTATAATTGTGATGTCTTCAATTAACTTTTAAAAAACAACAGTTCTTTTTAGTAATGGACAAAATTTGATACTTTCTGTGCTTCATGAATTTGCTGCATATGAAAATTTGAAAAGATTTTATTACTACAGTTGATCCTCGAAAAACAGGGGGGTTTAATCTGAATATAACTTATAGTCACCCTCCTTATGCAAGATTCTTTCACATACACAGATTCAATACTAAGTATTTACCATTGAAAAATAACCATATATAAGTGGAACCCCGCAGTTCAAATGCCTGTAGTTCAAAGGTCAAATGTACATCTAAAAGAACAGAACATCTACATGTCTTACCAGGGTGACTCCTGGAATGGCCCGTAGTGTTGAATAGAACATTCACTCAATATTGCACATGGATTTGAAAATGTAGGGGGAGTAGGGTAAAAGCAAAAGAAAATAGGGCCAGGTTTGTGAACTTTGCAAACCATCAAAGTCAACAGACACTTTGTGGTTTTTTTATTTCTTTTTTTTTTAATTAATTTTTTAAATTGGAGTATACTTGATTTACAATGTTGTGTTAGTTTCTGCTGTACAGCAAAGTGAGTCAGTTATACACATACATATATCCACTCTTTTTTGATTCTATTCCCATATAGGTCATTACAGAGTATTGAACAGAGTTCCCTGTGCTATACAGTAGGTTCTTATTAGCTATCTATTTTATATATAGTAGTGTTTATGAGTCAGTCCCAATCTCCCAATTTATGCCCCCCTTTCCCCCTTGGTAACCGTAAGTTTGTTTTCTACATCTGTGACTCAATTTCTGTTTTGTAAATAAGTTCATTTGTACCTTTTTATAGATTCTACATATAAGCGATATCATATGATATTTCTCTTTCTCTGTCTGACTTACTTCGCTCAGTATGACAATCTCTAGATCCAACCATGTCACTGCAAATGGCATTATTTTGTTCTTTCTTATGGCTGAGTAATATTCCATTGTATATATGTACCACATCTTCTTTATCCATTCCTCCATCAATGGACATTTAGGTTGCTTCCATGTCCTGGTTATTATAAATAGTGCTACAGTGAACATTGGGGTGCATGTGACCTTTTGAATTATGGTTTTCTCTGGATATATGACCAGAACTGGGATTGCTGGATCATATGGTAGCTCTATTTTTAGTTTTTTAAGGAACCTCCATACTGTTCTCCATAGTGGCTGTACCAATTTACATTTCCACCAACAGTGTAGGAGGGTTCCCTATTCTCCACACCCTCTCCAGCATTTATTATTTGTAGATTTTTTGATGATAGCCATTCTGACCAGTGTGAGGTAATATCTCATTGTAGTTCTGATTTGCATTTCTCTAATAATTGGTGATGTTGAGCATCTTTTCATGTGCCTCTTGGACATCTGTATGTCTTCTTTGGAGAGATGTCTATTTAGGTCTTCTACCCATTTTTTGATTGGGCTGTTTTTCTTTTTTTTGATATTGAGCTGCATGAGCTATTTGTATATTTTGGAGATTAATGCCTTGTCGGTTGCTTCGTTTGCAAATATTTTCTCCCATTCTGTAGATTTTCTTTTCATTTTGTTGACGGTGTCCTTTGCTGTGCAACAGCTTTTAAGTTTAATTAGGTCCTATTTGTTTATTTTTGTTTTTATTTTCGTTACCCTCAGAGGTGGATCAAAAAAGATCTTGCTGCGATTTATGTCAGAAAATGTTCTGCCTGTGTTTTCCTTTAAGAGTTTTATAGCGTCCAGTCTTACATTAAGGTCTCTAATCCACTTTGAGTTTATTTTTGTGTATGGTGTTAGGGAGTGTTCTAATTTCATTCTTTTACATGTAGCTGCCCAGTTTTCCCAGCACCACTTATTGAAGAGACTGTCTTTTCTCCATCGTATATTCTTGCCTCCTTTGTCATGGATTAGGTGACCATAGGTGCGTGGGTTTATCTCTGGGCTTTCTATCCTCAACAGCCACTTTGTATTAAATACTTTATGTATTCAATGGTTCCCTTACAGGGGGATTGTGAACATTGAACTTGAGTTACTCCTGTGACCTATAACAGTAGTTCCAACTCCTTTCATCCAGAGAATGTCTTAGTTTGTACTTGCTTGGCTACACAAAGATTGACAGACACTCTATTTACAGGGAGCATGCATAACCTACCTATTTGAATTGGTGAGGGTTACACATATTGGGCATTGAAGTCCTAAATGAATAGGCCCAGGCCCTATAGCTCCTTTCTTAGACACACACACATACACACACACACACGTGTGTATATATATATATGAGAAAAAAATATACACACATTTTCTTGGAAGATGCTAATGGTTAAAAGCATGTCTTCTCCTTTCCTTGGAAGCTACCCACAGCGCCTGAGATAATGTTGTATCTACAGGGATGCTTCAATGAACACTGTGGTCTCCAAGAGATGATTACACTATTTCCACCCCTATAAGAATATGGAAAGAATAACCAACTTTCTTTTATTTGTCTCAGATCAAGAGGTTGTGTGTTTGTTTCTGTTCCAACTCTTTATAAAAGGCACATTTATGGCTCTCACATCAGCAGCTCCTTCTTTTATTTTCACCTTTTAATTCTTCTGACCATTGCCCTCAAATTATAAAAGTAATGACGAGTGCTATGAATATTTCCGTGGAAAACAAGATGAAAAAGTCTTGTGGGGCTTCCCTGGTGGCACAGTGGTTGAGAGTCCGCCTGCCGATGCAGGGGACGCGGGTTCGTGCCCCGATCCGGGAAGATCCCACATGCCGCGGAGCGGCTGGGCCCGTGAGCCATGGTCACTGAGCCTGCGTCTGGAGCCTGTGCTCCACAACAGGAGAGGCCACAACAGTGAGAGGCCCGCGTACCGCAAAAAAAAAAAAAAAAAGTAGCTGTCTTGATTTTCCTCCTTGACAGGAAAGAAACGGCTAACAACATTTTATAGGCCTCAACTGGCTGTCTGATAAAGTCACCTCTGGCAAGATCCAGCAGTATTTTGTGTATCTTTCAAAGGCTGCCTGGTGAACTTTGCTAAGTTAGCTGGAAGTAGTAAATGTATCCATTAACCACAAATGTCTCTAGTTGGCCACTCAGGGTTCTTTGCTTTTTCTGGAATCAAGGAATCCATCTCTGGAAAGATGTTCTCTTCACTTTATAAGAATGCAAATCCGATTTGTTCTCTGCGGAACCATGGTCCAAGCCTCCCTTTTCCAGGACCAAAACCAGAAATTATAATAATTTTTAAATCATCATACTCACTATGAGTAGTGAAGGGCAGTCTCTGGGGTCAGGTTTGAGTCCTGGCTTTACTCGCCTACCATGTGACCTGTGCATGTCACTTCACCTCCTGTGCTCAGTTTCCTCACCTATAAAATGGAAACGTTACTACTTACAATGTCAGGTTGCAAGGATAATTAAATTAGTAAATATATGTAAAGCGCTGTGAACGTCAACTGGTGTTACAAAACAATTGGATAAAATTTATATACATACATAAAGTCGATCATATATTGAGATTTATTTTATTAAAGGAGTGGCATCAATGCAGGGTTAATTTTAGAGGGTGGAACTCAGGCCCTGCACTCCTATGTTAGAACAGCAAACATTGACCTGTCATCTGCCACCCCCATCCCCATCTAACTGTGACAACAGTTCACAGCCTGCTATCTCCCCTAACTCTCTGTCCTAAAAGATAAGCCATGAAGCCATTGGAAAGTGGCCATCCATCATGACATCGCTTGATATAATTATTCTTTAGAAACTCGGTTATTGGCCTGAGGTGGAAGTGTGCTGGGCAGGGCTGTCAGGAAACAGCTGAACAGGCTTTGTCTTTCTGGCGCTGTCTTGTCTCTGCAGAGTATTGTTCCAGGGTATACCTTCTTTTGTTTGTTCCCACATCTGGACTGGCAAACTTTAACCTTTATTAAAGACAATGATGAAGATGCTTATTGACATTGACCTCAGAGACCACCTCTTAATGGAACCACTGGCAATTAACTTTTTTTCCATCACCTTGGTCCCTTATTATCTTTTGGTGATAAACCCGATGTGGATATTTTTCTTTGTGCTGATAGCTTAACAACCAGACTTTGGGAACCCATGTTTATATTGTTTACAATAAAACCAGTTTTCAGTTGAATCTACTCCCACTATGGCACTGAGATAATACTTCAGAATGAAAAGGGCCTCATTGTGGTTGTAAGAACATGCAACAGAAATAGGTTTCATAAACAAGAACAAAATATAGGTATTGTGTATGTAAAAGAACAATGAGAACAAAGCTCTCTTGATGATGTTTACACACATTGAACCTCTAAATAGTGAGAAGAATCAGGAACTTTCAGAGTTCAAAGAGCCTATCTGGCACAAGAATGGGATTCCCATCTGAGCAGGAGGTCACCATGTGACTGTTTCTGTCCACTGGCTGATTACCTGTCCAAGGTCTGGAAACTGTAAGCCTAGAGAGGTCTTCTCTTAGAGTACTTAAAGCACTTGTTCTTTTCCGTTTGAGCTCAGACAGGTAGAAGTGTAACAGAGAATTTATGAAATGGTGGCTGAATGACCCATCTGTTAAAAAGAGAGATGAATGTGCGGTCTTTACAGCAAAGGATCAATGGTTATTAACATTATCAAACACAAATTTATATTGAGCTCCTTGAAGTGTTAGGTCTCTATTATCAAACGTTAAAGTACATTGGGGGCAATGAGAGGGAAAGGAGCTGCTGAAATCTACATGTTGGAACTTAGGGACTGAGGAGGCAGGTATTTCAAAAGTGTTAAAACCAGTATGTGGTAATGAGTACAACTATGGGCTTCATTTCCAGACAGACCAGGTTCAAATCCTAGCTCTGCTACTTCATGTGCAAGATTTTTCTAGCTTCTTCCAGTCTTGATGTTCTCCTGCATAAAATGAAAAACTTTAGACGGTTGTTGTAATGTTTTAAAAAATAACGTATGCAAGGTTCTTGCATGATAGAGTTTGAATAAATGATGGTTATTATTTAACTGTTAATTGAAGAGGATGTAAGATTAATATACTTTGTGATTTGATTTAGTAGCTATAGATATAGGTTACATTTGGTACAACTCTCCTGAATCAATCAGTTAAGAAAGCATTTCTAAAACTTCTACTATGTGCCATATCCTTCGTGGGTATTGCAGCAGAGAAAGGAAGAAGCAACAACAAGCAAAGTTAAAACTTACTAGCCTGTGTTCTCATGGGGTTGTATCTGATTTATTTTCAAACTTAAAGATCCTAACATGTAGTGGATATTTATGAATATTTATGGATAAGTAAATGAGCCAATGAATTTATAATATAAGATATGGTTTCTGCTCTGAAAGAAGCATACAGTTCAGGAGAAGGAGATACATGTACACAAGTAACAGTAGAGAGAAGGACAGGGAAGGCCATTGTACCCCATCTCCAAGATTTCAACCAAAATGTTGTTTTAAAAGCCTAACCCAGTGGAGTGATAATGCTTGTGAATCCTTCAGGGAAAGCCTGCTAAAATATCAAACCAACATACCTTTATTGATGCCTGCTACAGCCTAAGCCTAGAGCTAGGCTAAGAAGCACAGAAATGAATAATGCTTAATTGGGGCTCTTGAGGAACTCATAATGTACCAGAGCTGATACTGCTAAAGTCTTCATATTGTTACACTGAGCTAGGCCTAAGCTTTACTGGATAGAGGGCTTGCTTCATATAATTCCAAGTGAAAACAAAATCATGTCATATACCAAAATATGCTTAATGAGTGTGGTTGATAAAAACTAATTTTAGGAAGGTACCATATCAGGATAATACCCAGATAAATATATGCTAATAAAGTTATATTTAATAACATTGAAATTGCATCTTTTCACATTTTTAATTATAATGAAGTCTACATGTTCGAGATTAAATATAAGAGACACTTTCAATCTTTTTCCCCCTGAAAATTCTTTTCTCTTCTAACTTGTTAGCTGCTAACACAACCCATTCACCATGATTCAGAACTCACCCAGCTACCATCTTCCTTTTGGTTATTTTGTTGGGTTCCAGCACCTTAAGCACAAGTTTATAATAAAAGGAAGCAGAAGAAAAACTCAAATCAGTGATTTGTCATGTCAATTTTCTGTTATCCCGAAAGGTTATATACAGGATAGAAAAATGAAATTGTTAATTATTTTGATTGTAGTTTGAATAATCAGAATTTGAACTTCCTTGACCATTTGGGGATCTACCTATTCCCACTGTAGGCCATGTGACTCCACACTCCCCTTAAACAGTGACGACAAGCCTAAACCAATCCATGCATCTCAACCTCCCTGAACTCAGTTTTTATTTCAGGGATTGGCACATAACCCAGTTAAAGCCAATGAGATTTTTCTAGGTCTTCTGGGAAAGGTGTCCTAGACCTTCTTCGCTGAATGGATGTAAGAGGATAAAGAAAAAGACTCCACTGCTGCTGTTTTGTAATTTAGCTGAGACTACAGTAATACAGCTGAAGGCAGAGCTGAGGTTTCTATGGTGTCATTTTGGGCCTGAATGCGGACATGCTGAAGCCATCCTCTAATCCTGAAAATCACAGTAATAATAACAGTATCTTTTCTCCTAAGCCATTTTAGCTGGATTCTGTGTCACTTTCAAAGAAGAGTCTGCACACAATCTGATTTTCCAGAACAGTTCTAATTTTAGGTAACTTTCTTCTTTTCAATTAAGACAATTAGTTCTAATTTTAGGTAACTTTCTTCTTTTCAATTAAGACAATTAGTTCTAATTTTAGGTAACTTTCTTCTTTTCAATTAAGACAATTAGTTAAGTGTTAGTTAACTGTCAAACCCAGCATGCCTTCATTTTAATACTATTGTAAGAATTTTCATGTAAAGGACTGCAACAAAGCCTCCTACCTTTTTGCAAAATTTTCCTCTTTTTTTTTTTTTTTTTTTTTTTTTTTGCGGTACGCGGGCCTCTCACTGTTGTGGCCTCTCCCGTTGCGGAGCACAGGCTCCGGACGCGCAGGCTCAGCAGCCATGGCTCACGGCCCCAGCCGTTCCGCGGCATGTGGGATTTTCCCGGACCAGGGCACGAACCCGTGTCCCCTGCATCGGCAGGCGGACTCTCAACCACTGCACCACCAGGGAAGCCCATTGGCTCTCTTTTGGGTACAGAAAATATTTCTTTATCTGTGGCTATCAAAGACGATTCTTACAATCTTGTTATTTTCCGAAGTTGGAATTATCAAAGTAAGACATTCAAGAAAAACAGAACATCAGATAGGAATTTCCTGAATGTCTCCCTACCAAACCACCAATCCAATTACATCTGTATGCATCACCTCTGGTTTTCCTGTTGAGAAAAGACACAACCCTTTCTATGAAAGGCCAATTTCTCTGCCCATGCATTGATTTTCAACCTTTCTTTCCTTCAACAAAAAGGCTTTCTCCTCTAAAAAAAGGAAACAGAAAAGACAACCACCCTCTTATAACTGTATCTAATGAATGAATGAATGAATGAATGAGTGGATGGATGAATAAAACCTCTCTTTCAGTTCTACTTACCCACATCATCCTGCTTTTCTTTCAAACTTCTCAAAAAAATTATCTTTACTTATCTCCATGTCTTAATTTTTTCATTCATTATCCACTCCAAGCTGACTTTTACCCTCTTCCTTCCACCAAATTCCACTCATCAAGATTATTAAGATCTCATCCTCAAGAAATCCTGTGGTCATTTTTCAGTTCTAGTCTTCCTTGTCTTTTCTGTAGCATTCACTTTTGGATACCCATTCCTTTTGAAATACCCTATGCCCTTAATCTTCACTACAGCACAAGTACTTGGGTTTTTTCTAACATATTTGATCACTTTTCCATTTTCCTTTCTCAGGCTGATCTTTCTCTACACAGACATCAAATGCCAGAATTCCTCAAAGCTCGAGCCTACAACTAAAATATATCCTTGTCCAAAGCCATTACATAAATTTGCTCTTTCATTTTGAATACAGGAATAATTTGCTATGGCAGGGAGTAATATTATGATAGTTAATGAAAAAAAGGAATATTTTGAGTTCCCAAGATAAATTTGTTTTCCAAAGAACTTGGAGTACTTTCCAGATATTTCTACCTTTCATGACTTACGTAGGGGGGATAAAAGCTGATGGAGTTTGTGCAAGGTCAAGGAATAAACTAGTAAGAAGGAATAAAAGAAACAAAGAAGAGAGAATAGAGGTGGGAGAAGAGAAGTGATGGAAATGAGAGTGAAAAAAGTTTTCTGATAAATGTCCAAATTTCTAAAACCTTTGACCGGGTCTTACAAAGCAGATCCAAATGAGTGAGCTTTTCATTTCTCTCCTTTTTCGATTAGGTAGTGGGTATGCTGAGGATTTGAGAATGGTCATA
Source organism: Delphinapterus leucas (assembly GCF_059928025.1). Classification (NCBI taxonomy): domain Eukaryota; kingdom Metazoa; phylum Chordata; class Mammalia; order Artiodactyla; family Monodontidae; genus Delphinapterus; species Delphinapterus leucas. The sequence continues at coordinate 68,133,150 of NC_143140.1, read as the reverse complement.
TTCTGAAAGGTTCCTGATAAGGAAGCTTCTGGTGAATGTGTAAATCAAACCCCTGCAACAATCCAGACAGTCTCTCTCCAGTGTCTCCCATTAATGTCATTTCTATAGGTCAATGCAGAAAACCTCAATGCTTGAATGAGAGGGAAAAAATGATCTCAATCCCTTAATATATTCCTAGTAGATCACTATCATTATCTGCAAAAGTTTTATGTATAATTAGAGGGTTTATTTTTGCATTACAAAACTATCCCTAATTATGTGTTATTTGCAAATTGCTGCAGATCTGTATTCATCTTCATGATGAAATGAGGGTCTTGCTCCTCACTGTATTAATATCATTTCTACATTCTTTTTTCTCCTACCCCAAATCTTCTGATTTAGTGACAGGTCATGTTCAAAATCTTTTTTAAAAGCATTCACCTATCTTTCCATACGTGTGCTGTGTCAAAACATCTATTCATCTCTTGTCTGTCCTCTAGCAGAAGCAGGTGGAGACAAGTCATGATAGACAAAAGCAGACACTAGAACAGGCTTTTATACAAATGCTGTGTTTGCTATGTCGAAGTTCTGATACACATGCTTACTCTAAGTATTTTCTTGTTTCTTTGTTTAAAAGTGTCCAGCAAAGTTATAATAAGGGATATCCTTTTGGGGTGGACCTCCTTCTAAGGAAAAGAGATTCTTTCTACACTAAACAAATTGGTCAAGGCTATCCTGTGACTGAGTAGAGACAGGATAATGGAAAAGAAGTTGATTGTTTCTTCAGACTTTTAGCACACCTAAGGATTCATGAACCCAGAAGGCGAAAGACAATTTTTTCAAATGAGCAAACAGTTTAGAAAGCCAAGGAATATGCAGTTAGAGCAAATGATTTCACAGTCTTCAAAATTTATTTCAATAATTGACTAAGTTATTGCCAGAAAATTGTTCTATAGGCTAAGTTGAAGTCCTTTATTTTATATCTCCTAACATATAAATCTACAAAATTCTACCAGCACTGCTAGACTCTGCTCACTAGCAAATGAAAGGAAATTCAAGGGGTTAAAAATGTGTCCTTATGATTATACAGGGATTATGGACACCAAGAATTAGTAATTTCCAAACATTTGAAAATATTAAGAAAACCATTTTCATTTTCAACTTTAAGGTCAGTTTGAACATTGAGGATGAGTTGTGCAGAAAAGACCAGAATTTAAATTTCCATTCTGATGCTTATTTTCATTAGAAATAGATAGCTCAATAGCAATAAAATCAGTTCTTCATGCTAGTATCCATTATTTAACATTTACTTGTAAAATATGTTTATTAAAACAATAATGTAGATTATCTTGTCTCTAGATTATTTCTCCCATTTTCAGCAACGTAAAAAATCCAGTGTAGTTGAAAATATTACGACGAAACATCACAGTATGACATTAAATGATGACTTAGTGAAGAAGTCCATCAGGATACCTGAGGACACAAGTTTGCATCCTCAATATTATTACCAAAAATATTTATTAAGGGCTTCTCTGCACTTCTACTCTCTGTGTTAGGAAATCTAGTACTCCTCAAAGAACCCAGTATGGGTTCAAATATTTTTCAACCTCTTCTAATCCGTTACCTTAATCTGCCACTCATATTTGGGATTCTCCAGGATTTAGTATTTGGCCCATATATGTGACACCTTCTTAAGCAATCTCACTCCCTTTGTCACTATTAATTAGTCTCAACAAGTATTATAGTAATCTGAGAGCTAGAATAGCATAATGGTTAAGAGCACATACTCTGGCCATGAACTTAGGCTGCCTAAGTTCAAATCTCATCTCTCACACTCATAAACCTATTTGAGTCTCAGTTTTTCAATCTGCAAAATGCAGGGAATAACAATACCTGCTTGATAGAGGCATAAAGTTTGTATGTGTTAATACTGTCAGGTGCTTAGAGCAGTTTGTCACATTGCAAATAGTCGGTGTTGGTCGTTATTATCTTTATGTCATTGATTCCCAAATCTCTGTCTCTAACCAGTAACCAAAACTCTAGATCTAAACAAATTCCCTAAAAAAGAAAGTCTTAATAGCCTGCGCTAGTATCACCTGGGATGCGTATTCAAAATGCAGATTCTCAGCTCTCATCCCATGTTTCATCAGTTAGAATATCTGGGGATGAGACTCAGGGATCTGTATTTTAACAAACGTCCATACATTCTGATACAAAATATCATTTGTAACCACTTTTTTAGGTTTATATTTATTGTATCTGAGTTATCTCTACTGGGCTGACCCTCAATCACCTAGAGCTGAACTTGTCCCAAACTGGCTTCATCATCTCACCCTCAGAAGGCATCCCTTCGTAGTCATTGGCATCACCTGCCCAACACTCAACATGACATCCTGGAGGTATCCTTGACCTCTGACCCTGTCAGTGCCCATTTGATCCCTATGATTTCCATGTTTTCTAAATATATTCTCCCTCTCTCCATTCCTATTGTTATTGACTTTATTCATTCATTCAAAAATTAATTATTGTCTTTTTTAACATCTTTATTGGAGTATAATTGCTTTACAATGGTGTGTTAGTTTCTGCTTTATAACAAAGTGAATCAGTTGTACATATACATAGGTTCCCATATCTCTTCCCTCTTGCGTCTCCTTCCCTCCGACCCTCCCTATCCCACACCTCTAGGTGGTCACAAAGCACCGAGCTGATCTCCCTGTGCTATGTGGCTGTTTCCCACTAGCTATCTATTTTATTGAACACCTACTGTGTGGCAAGCAAGGGATACAGACATGTATATGTTGAGATTTCAATTTAGCTCAGTCCCTTACCATCTCTCTCCTGGACTATAATAACTGCCCAATGACTGGTTTTTTGTGTCTTTAGTCTTGAGTGCTTTTCGAATAAACACTTCATTTTAGTTAGCAGTGCTTCACACTGCTAACTAAAATGAAGTCTAACCATGTCAGTCTCGTGTTTAAAGCTCTCACTTCTAAAATAAGGTTAATCTCCACGGTGTTGGAACCACCTTTACCAAGATGTGCTGACAGCTCTACCCCTCTTCATGCTACTCTTTCCATCTAGGACCTTTGCTCCAAGAACACTAAGAAATTTGAAGGTCCCTCTCCTACACCACAACTGTGTCAATTAAACACACTTGCATTCAGCTGCTGCTCTTTCCCAGTTGTATGTGCAGAACTTGTTTCGATATATGACAGCAGAGATGGAGGGCCTTTAGCCCAGCCTTGCAGGGTAAGAAAGTCTCCTGTTTCATGTCTCAGTACCTTTCCTAGTAGTGTTCTTTCTCGAAACCTCTGCAATCCCCCTGTCCCCCTCACCCTCATTCCCTGTTTTCTAGTTTACCTTATTCATCTTTCAAGATTCATTCTTCCCAGTTAATCCCTACATCTTCATGCCAGGCTGTCCTAAGTGACCCTCCTCTGGTATCTCAAATAATTCTAAATATTATGTTCACCATGTTGGACTAACATTATTGATTTATGTATCCATCTCTCTGACCAGACTGAAAACTCCGTGAGAGAAAAAATCTTTATCATCCTTGAATTCTTGGCAGCCCAGGGTTAAGGCAACCATAGGAATAGAGGCATGGTCCCAACCTGATCCTCTCCCCTTCTCTTCTTACCCCCAGTTCCCTCATTCTTTACGGCAAAATTCCTCCTCCTCTCCCTCTCACTCTGCAGTCACTCCTTGGCTGTCCTTTGGACCTAAGAGCCAGCATTTCCCGAGTGGCTTCCATTCTATGGAAGACAGACCTGGGAGAGTCTGCAGCATCTCTGGGAGGGGGGTCAGGTCATTAGGGCAGGTAATTCTGGGTCCCAAGTAATTGGAGCATGGTCTGGTTTGGAGGTGGGACCAGGGCAGACATGTTCCCTTTATCTCATGGGGAGGGATGAGGCGGGAGGAGGGTGTCTCTAAGGCGAAGGACCCTGGCTATCTGGATCTAAAGGCAGGAGCAACCCTGGGTCTAAATGCTGAACACAGAGTAATGCCAGGTACACAAGTGTGGCTCAAAATGGAACCTTGAATAATTGTCTGACTCAGCATTTCCCAATCTGCCAAACACAATGTCATGACAAACTCCCATGCTGCCATCAACTGTAAACTGGGTGCCAAGAAAATTTGGGAATTCTCTTTTTTAATAAACAAATGAACACAAATTTAGAGTTGTCACTCTCATGATATCACTCCCACTGGTAACCTGAGTTGCTTTATGGTAGGAGAGGAAACAAACGGTGGTGTGAGGGTAGAGGGCTGCTGGGGTGCTGTTCAGCCCATGCAGCCTTTTCATAACTACTCAGGAGAGATTTCACTTGTAAAGGTTATAAATTGTACTTTTACTTTCCCACACTTTTATTTTGGTGGGGGGCTTATCCAAAATTTTACTTTTCACATGGACTAGACCCCCTAAAATATAAAAGCACTTAAAAATACTGATGGCTTCAAGTTTTAAACACTTTAAAGAAAGCAGATGAAAACTAGTATGTATAGGAGGGATAAACAACAAGGTCCTACTGAATAGCACAGGGAACTATATTCAGTTCCTGTGATAAACTGTAACAGAACAGAATACAAAAAAGAATATATATATGTATAACTGAATCACTTTGCAGTACAGCAGAAATTAACACAACATTGTAAATCAACTATACTTCAATAAAATATTTTAAAAAACAGTTTATAGAGAGATGAATTGTTCTTTTTATTTTAATTTAATTTTATTCTTTTATACAGCAGTCTTATTAGTCATCCATTTTATACACACCAGTGTATACATGTCAATCCCAATCTCCCAATTAAAGAGAGATGAATTGCTCTTAATTGGAGATATAAATAGTGAAATGTCATGGACGTTGAAGTTTCAGATGTCGATTCCAATCTGAACTCTAACACATAAGTGGTGTTTCCTTGAAAAAATAACTTCAGCTTTCTGGAATTTAGTCTTTCCACAAAATAAAGGGCTAGGGCTTCTCTGGTGGCACAGTGATTGAGAATCCACCAGCCAATGAAGGGGACACAGGTTCGAGCCCTGGTCCGGGAAGATCTCACATGCTGCAGAGCAACTAAGCCCATGCACCACAGCTACTGAGCCTGTACTCTAGTGCCCGCGAACCACAACTACTGAAGCCCATGTGCCTAGAGCCCGTGCTCCGCAACGAGAGAAGCCACCACAATGAGAAGCCCGTGCACCGCAACGAAGAGTAGCCCCTGCTCGCCACAACTAGAGAAAGCCCGCGTGCAGCAATGAAGACTCAACACAGCCAATAAGTAAATAAATAAAAATTAAATAAAGGGCTAATGATGTGCCCTCCACAAGTCTGTGGTGGCATATAAAAGAGCTGATATAGGACTTCCCTGGCGACACAGTGGTTAAGAATCCCCCTGCCAATGCAGGGGACATGGGTTTGAGCCCTGGTCTGGGAAGATCCCACATGCTGCGGAGCAACTAAGCCCATGTGCCACAACTACTGAGCTTGTGCTCTAAAGCCCGCGAGCCACAACTACTGAGCCCATGTGTCACAACTATGGAAGCCTGTGCGCCTAGAGCCCGTGCTGCAACAGAGAAGCCACCTCAGTGAGAAGCCTGCGCGCTGCAATGAAGAGTAGTCCCGGCTCGCCGCAACTAGAGAAAAGCCCGCGTGCAGCAACGAAGACCCAACGCAGCCAAAAATAAATAAATAAATTTAAAGAAAAATACTATTAAAAAAAAAAAAGAGCTGATATATAAATTGCTGGGACTCTGCCTGACGTGGGCTCTGATCGGCATGGGAAGGGTGATATGTGATAGATTTTATTTTCATCTGGTATATCTGTATCAGGATATGGGATGAAGAAGCAGTAAAACCGAACACAGACAGAACTAGGTGAAAAAAAGGGAAAGTTGGTCTGCAACAGAACCCAAATCAGAGACATTCTTTTGATCATTCCTGATAGATAAAACAAAACAGTTTTTATAAAAAGCCAAAACAACAAGTAAACTCTTCTTCTATCTGTCTTTTTCAGAATTCTTCAGTTAATCAGAGAACAGGCAGAAAGAGAGCCATTACCTGCATCCAAGGGAAGGGGGCGGCCAGGTAAGGAGGAACAACTTGGGCATAATCGCTGGGACACAGCCAGGCCAGACATTCCCGGGTGAGGGAGCAGGTGTCATGGGCCTCTGGGAGCCCAGTCACAAAGACAGAGCCAGGTCTCAGGAAGAAGGAGGGCTTGTCAGGAATTTGAGAAAGTAACTCCAAATGGACCCAGCCATATAAAGGTGCCTATAGGATGGGAGATCTGCTGTGAAGGAGCCCAGCGGTCAGCAGTGTCCCAGGTCAAGGTCAGCCTGGCAGATAGGGGAGCTGAGACTGCAAATAAGAGCTGAAATTCACTTCCGAGGTCTACAGGAGTCATTTACGAGTAAGACCTAGGAGTGTAGGTGGAATGGAAGATTCTCCTGGGAGACTGAAGAGGCAGAGAAGCAAAGGAGTGAAGCAGAAGTGTCAGCTGGTAGCTGATGTGCGTATATTCTGACGTACATCAGTTTGCTGTATTATTTTCCCTTAACTAAGCTTACTAAACTCAGCCTCCTTCATTTCTTGTGGAGTTAGTTTTCCTAAACTCACTGTTTTGCTGTTCTTCCAGAATCCTTTGGAGATTGGTAAGTAAAAGTACCAGTCATCTCTGCAGACTCTTTCCTTCTGCCCTTATAGGTTAATATCTCCGTTACAATATGGTGTCCAAACAGAAACTGTTTCGATTCTGGTGGATAAATATCAGAACGGAAGTGCAGTTAAAGCCCATCCTGTCCACTGATTTGGAAACTTTTGTTAGCCATAGACAAACACAGTTTATACAGAGGTACAATATACAAAAAAAAAGACACAAGCAAGCTGCTTTGGGTGAAGAAAGAGGATGTTTGCTGGGCATAGGAGCTGAGAATCTGGAGTTCTGCTAGACTGCTTCTCTTCCTCACCAGCACCCATTCTCTGCTCAGAGAGCCGAGTTTGAAAAATGCCAATCTGGTCCAGGTACCAATTCCTTATCCTCTTCTTTCAGTTTCATGTCACATAGCTGCTCATCTGCAAGGGGAAAAAAATGCTCACTCTCTAAAGTAGCACATTCTGCTATATCTTTGGTCAGTTCTTCCTTTTTTTCGTACCACCAGGTTTGGTCTTTCTGGAATGTCCACACATCAGCACGCTTTGGTACCATGTTAAGAAATTTTATCCTGAAATTTTGTGATTTAAATCAAAGGATTTTACAAAACTCCTAACTTGTATCTTTATAATATATCTATGCTTCCTTCCTTACTGCCAACAGCATCATACAGAAAACAGAAAAAAGAATACTATTTTTAGAAAAGGGAAGGTCTGCCAGGAAGCAATCTCAACAAGATTTGGGAAATAAAAAACATGTAAATTAACCATGTGTATATATAAACAAAAGCACAATCCCTAAGATGAAGTATCTAATCAATGTTTCAATGTCAAAATGAAAACAACTGACTAATAAAATTGTCTTAGTAATAAAATCTTCTTGATTAGAGGGGGAAAGGCAAACCAAATTCAAGTCACAAAAGCACAATGAAGGCATATTTATAAAAAAAGAAGTAATACGTTGCTGACCTACAAAATAGTGTAAACAGCAGGCAACATTTTGACTTATTTCAAGGTCATATGCATTATTTGACCTCAAAAATAAGGTAACAACTAAAGTGAATGGTGTGATTCTCCTTTGCATATCGTGAATTATACGTAGCACAGTTTCTATATTCAGAATCTGTCAATGTTTAACTTATTATTGAAAATAACTATATCAGGTTGGCAAGTTTCATTGTTATAAACAAATGAACTTTCTGGTTGTAGCTGATAAGTTCATTAAGCACCACAGAGTGAATGTAGCCACCAAAAACGTTAACATGATTTTAAACTGTAAATAGAAATATAGCTCTGGACAGCTAAATTGAGGTTTGATATTTAAGAGTAAGGATTGGAATCCCAATCACACAGCTGGGATATCTTAAAATGGTGTGTATTCTAAGATGAGTGGACAGAATAGAAACTATATCACACAAAGAATAAAGAATGTGGGAATATCCAATTTAGAGAAGAGATGACTCATGAGAGATTTGATAATCATTCCCAGGATCTAGAAGGCTGTCTTAGAAATAGCAGAAACACAGACCTACTTCCACACACAAAAATATTCAGAAATAAAATAGACACTTACAGAAGAATTTAGATTCCTATAATATGGGCCTTCAAGCAAGGACATTTGGCGGAGACGTTGTAGTTAAGTGTTTTTCAAATGTGATTCAAGACCTATTTGAGAGTTATAAAATGAAACCAACTTAGTGGATCATTACAGTTTCTTGTGAATTGCAGTCCAAAACGGCGTGAAAGTCAGTGTTCTAGTTATCATCTCCCTAATTCCCAGAAGAAAGTCAGGAGCCAGACTCATCTGAACTAGGATCTCAGCCACAAAACTTTGATCTAACCTCTTTGTGACCCAGTTCCCCATTTGAAAAGTGGAGAAAATCATGACAGCTACCTCTGGAGTTTCTTATACATATATTATATTTAAAAAAGATATATCTAATTGCTTAATGCTTTTTAAAGATTAAGTTATCATTTCTGCCCTTAACTTCTTCGAAATTACTTCAAAGAAAATCAGAGGTTCTTGTGTGTGTGTGTGTTTTTTAAACCTCATTCCTTGTTTTCTTCCGTCATTGACACTGACATGTACAGATACAGGTGGCTCTAATAAGATAAATCAATAGGGCAACATCCCTTGGAACAGGTTATAGGGGCGGAAAAGGGTAACAGAGCATGTGCCCAGCAATTCAATACAATAACCTGATTCATTCCCAGACACCCAGATGTAGCTCTGTTGCTTTCTGCAAAGACTTTGGAGGGAAAGGGAACCCTTCCATTTTTTTTCAATGGCTCTTTTGCAACTGTTAACTTTGGCTGTTGGTGTCTCCCCAGCTGGGACATTCATGTTATCAGAGAACTGGTCCCTCGTGTGTAAGCCCCATTGTGTGACCAAGGCTTCTGTGCTGGATACTGTACCATTGGTGTTTACTGCTGCTTGGGTAACAGGAAGAAACCTGGTACTTTTGTACGGTTCAAACACTCATTCTATTCATGGCCACTGTTTATGCCAGAGAAAAATGTTCTCACAGAGAGACCAATAATTTAGAGAATATTTGAATGGGAGGTTGAATAGTTTCTACTGGTGTCTTTATTAGTAATCTCGATTTCTGAATACAATGGAACTGTGTTAGAAAGTGTTCTCTATCACAGATTTGGTTTATTGGAAGCCAAATCTGTTCCCCATGTACAGAGTAAAATCTCTATAGCCACAAGACAATAAGCCACTAATATGCATAATTCTTATTCCAGACTTCTGGGATAATAGGAAGATTTGTAATCAAATATATGTATGTATGCAGTGCTCATTTTAGAAGATGAACAAAGTAAATAAAATAAAACATGAGATGTCATTGCAGGTATTTTAGAAAGTACAAAGCTGCTACTATTCATTTAAACATTTAAAAGTTTTCCAAATTAGAGTACTGAACTGGGTAGATGTAAGAGAGATTTAGACTCTGAGGAATATCTAGAGGTTTGTGAGCTGCTGACTTGTCTCTCCCACTTTTTTTTTTTTTTTTTTTTTTTTTGCGGTACACGGGCCTCTCACTGCTGTGGCCTCTCCCGTTGCGGAGCACAGGTTCCGGACGCGCAGGCTCAGCGGCCATGGCTCACGGGCCCAGCCGCTCCGCGGCATGTGGGATCTTCCCGGACCGGGACACGAACTCCCGTCCCCTGCATCGGCAGGCGGCCTCTCAACCACTGCGCCACCAGGGAAGCCCCTCTCTCCCACTTTTGATTAAACTAGTACAACTGAGGAAGACCCAATTCTTTGAAATGTTTTTTATGGTGTATAATGGGTTATAAGTCCTCAAAGTCAATTGTGCAGAGATAACATTATTTATCTATAAGTTATCTAATGTCTGGAAGTTCGTACCTCTTAATCCCCTTCATCTATTTCGCTCTTCCCACCCCCCACCTCAGCAACTAGTTTGTTCTCTGTATCTATGACTCTGTTTCTGTTTTATGTTTATTTATTCTCTGTCTGACTTATTTCACTTATCATAATACCCTCTAGGTCCAACCATGTTGTTGCAAATGGCAAGATTTAATTCTTTTTTACTGTTGAGTAATATTCCTTTGTGTGTATGTATGTATATACACGCACACACACACACACACACACACATATATACCACATATTCTTTATCCATTCATCTATTGATGGACACTTAGATTGCTTTTGCATTCTTGGCTTTTGTAAATAATACTGCAATGAACATTAGGGTGTATGCATCTAGTGTTTTTGTTTTCTTAAATATTCGCATGTGGAATTACTGGATTGTATGGTAGTTCTATTTTTTTTTTTTTTTTTTTTTTGGTGGGGGGGTATGCAGGCCTCTCACTGTTGTGGCCTCTCCCATTGCAGAGCACAGGCTCCGGATGTGCAGGCTCAGCAGCCATGGCTCACAGGCCCAGCCACTCCATGGCATGTGGGATCTTCCCGGACTGGGGCACGAACCCCTGTCCCCTGCATCGGCAGGCGGACTCTCAACCACTGCGCCACCAGGGAAGCCCTGGTAGTTCTATTTTTAATCTTTTAAGAAATCTCCATATGGCTTCCATAGTGGCTGCACAAACTTACATTCCCACCAACAGTGCACGAGAGTTCCCTTTTCTCCACATTCTCACCAACACCTGTTATTTGTTGTCTTTTTGATGATAGCCATTCTGACAGGTGTGAGGTGGTATCTCATTGTGGTTTTGATCTGCATTTCCTGATGATTAGTGATGTTGAGCATCTTTTCATGTGTCTGTTGGCCATTTGTATGTCTTTTTTGGAGAAATGTCTTATGTCCTCTGCCCATTTTTAATAGGATTTTTTGCTTTTTTGATATTGAGTTGTATGAGTTATTTCTGTATTTTGGAAATTAATCCCTTATCGAACGTATCATTTGCAAATATCTTCTCCAATTCAGTAGGTTACCTTTTTATTTTGTTGATGGTTTCCTTTGCTGTGCAAAAGATTTCTAGTTTAGTGTAATCCCATTTGTTTATTTTTGCTTCTGTTTTCCTTGCCTGAGTAGACAGATCTAATTCAAAAAATTATTGTTAAGACCAATGTCAAAGAGTTTACTGTCTATATTTTCCTCTAGAAGTTTTATGGTTTCATGTCTTACATTAAAGCCTTTAATTTATTTTGAGTTTGCTTTTGTATATGGTGTAAGAAAGTGGTCTAGTTTCATTCTTTTGCATGCAGCTGTCCAGTTTTTCCAACACCATTTACTGAAGAGGCTGTCTTTTCCCCACTGTGTATTCTTGCTCTCTTGTCATAGATTGATTGACCTTCTAAACCTGGGTTTATTTCTGGGTTCTTTATTCTGTCCCATTGATCTATGTGTCTGTTTTTGTGCCAATTCCATGCTGTTTTGATCAGTATAGTTTTATAGCATAGTTTGAAACCAGGGAGCCTGATACCTCCAGCTTTGTTCTCTTTCTCAAGATTGCTTTGGCTATTCAAGGTCTTTTGTGTATCCATAAAGTTTTAGCATTATTTATTCTAGTTCTGTGAAAAACATCATTGGTATTTTAATAGGGATTTCATGAAATCTATAGATGGCTTTGGGTAGTATGGACATTTTAACAGTATCAGTTCCTCCAGTCCATGAGCACGGTGTATCTTTCCATTTATTTGTGTCATCTTCAATTTCTTTCATCAGTGTCTTAGAGTTTTCAGAGCACAAGTCTTTCACCTCTGTGGTTAAGTTTATTCCTAGGTATTTTATTCTTTTTGATGCAATTGTAAGTGGTATTGTTTTCCAAATTTTTCTTTTTGATAATTTGTTAGTAGTGTATAGAAATGCAACAGATTTCTGTATATTAACTCTGTATACTGCAATTTTATTGAATTCACTTATTAGTTCTAATAGTTTTTGGTGGAATCTTTAGGGTTTTCTATACATAGAATCATGTCATCTGCAAAAAGTGACGGTTTTACTTCTTCCTTTCCAATTTGGATTTCTTTCATTTCTTTCTTTTTTTTTCTTTCCTGATTGCTGTGGGTAGGACTTCCAAGATTATGCTGAATAAAAGACAAGGATCCTTGTCTTGTTCTTGACCTTAGAGGAAAAGCTTTCAGCTTTTTACCATTGAGTATGATGTTAGCTGTGGGTTTGTCATATATGGCCTTTACTATGTTGAGGTATATGTTCCCTCTATACCTACTTTTTTGAGGGTTTTTAATCATAAATAGATGCTGAATTTTGTCAAGTACTTTTTCTGCATCTATGAAGATGATCATATAATTTTTAGCCTTCTTGTTGTTAATGTGGTATATATCACATTGATTGATTGGCAGATGTTGAGCCATTCTTGCATTCCTGGAATAAAGTCTACTTAATCATGATGTATGAAACTTTTAATGTGTTGTTGAATTTGGTTTGTAATATTTTGTTGAAGATTTATGTTCATCAGGGATATTGGCCTATAATTTTCTCTCTCTCTCTCTCTCTCTTTTTTTTTTGTTGTTGTGTCTTTGCCTGGTTTTGGTATTAGGATCATGCTAGCCTGATAGAACGAGCTTGGAAGCATTCCTTCCTTTTCAATTTTTGGAATAGTTTGAGAAAGATAGGTATCATCTCTTTACATGTTTGGTAGAATTCACCTGTGAAGCCATCTGGTCCTGAATTTTTGTTTGTTGGGAGTTTTTTGATTATTGATTTACTACTAGGAATTGATCTGTTCAGATTTTCTGTTTCTTCCTGATTCAGTTTTGGAAGACTGTATATTTCCAGGAGTGTATCCATTTCTTCTAGGTTGTTCGATTTGTTGGTATATGTTTATTTCCTTCCTTCTACCACCTTTGGGCTTTGTTTGTCCCTCTTTTTCTAGTTCCTTTAGGTGTAAAGTTACATTGTTTATTTGAGGTTTTTCTTGTTTCTTGAGGTAGACCTGTATCACTATGAACTTTCCTCTTAGAACAGTTTTTGCTGTGGTCCAGAGATTTTGGAAAGTTATGTTTCCATTTTCATTTGTTTCCAGGTATTTTAAAATTTCCTCTTTTGTTTCTTCATTGGCCCATTGGTTGTTTAGCAGCATGTTGTTTCATCTCCATGTGTTTGTGTGTTTTTTCCAATTTTTTTTTTTCAGTTAACTTCTATTTTCATTTGTGGTTGGAGAAGATACTTGATATGATTTCAGTCTTCTTAAATTTATTGAGACTAGTTTTGTGGCCTAACTTGTGATGTATTCTGGAGAATGTTCCATATGTGCTTAAAAAGAATGTATATTCTTCAGCTTTTGGATAGAATATTCTGTATATATCTTTTATATGTCTTATTTACCTATTATTCTAAGCTAATATATTCCAAATTCTTATTATTATGTAAAGTAGAATCTTAATTCAATTCTAATCAGCTTCAAGAATTACCTCTAATATAAAGGAATTAAGGAAGTAAACCCCTACTTATATCTATAGAAACTAATCATCCTCTTGCCCACTTTTGTGATTTGGATCTTTTAAAGTTCTGTTATATTTTTCTGGAAGTATAGGGAAGAGAATTCCACACAGCAAAATTCTAGGTATGGATGCAATATAATTTTATAACAAGTAGACTTTCCAGTATCCTTCCTAATGAAGCCAGAATGGATAGATTATTTTCGTTGTTGTTGTTTCCAGAAGGATATAGGGCTGTATACACAAACAGCTTGTGTTATTTCTAAAATATTTTCCTGCATATAACTGAGTCTACCTGTTCAGAGAACCACTTGGATAATGTTTGTCACAATCTTAACTTAGAAGTTTGAAATACATCTGTGGCTTTCTTTTTTACTCACAAAACTCTGAGATTAGGTAGGGCACTGTAGAAGAAAGATGATGAGATTTGGAGCCAGAGGTCTGAGTTCTAGTAACATCTTGATCCTTACTAACTGTATTATTTGTAAAATATTTCACTTCTCTGAGTCTTAATTTTCTCAGGTATTAAAAACAATTAATAATACTTAGGTCTCATTTTTGAAGGTAAAGAATTCTCCTGCAATGAGTGAAATGTAAAGATTTATTGTTATATATGTCCCCTGGAAGCTATTGACTCTTTGAGATAGCCAGGGAAAACCAATCCATTCACCCCTGCTCTAAATGAAGTCTCTTTAAGCCCAGGTAATATCAAATGGGTTTGTGTTTAATGACACATACTAGAGGTACAGAGCAGTATCCTCTGTGCAGAGGTCAGGGTGGGCAGTTGAAAGATTTTCACAAGAACCTGTGTATGACTATGCAGACTCACAGGAATTCTACTAATTCATTCATTCACCTGTACATCCAGTAAGTTTTTACTGAGCACTTACTATGTACCAAGCATTGTGCTCAGCATTGAGGACAAGTTTGAATAAGATATGATCCTTAGTTTCATAGTCTAGTTGGAAGTGAAGGTGGACAGAAATATAAATTGATAATTATAATTTAAAAATGTAAGTTCCATTTTAGAGGTATGTCTGAAGAAAGAAAGCACAGAGGAGGGAATTACAAAGTCTGACTGTGGCAGTGAGGCAAGGTTTCACAAACAGTGATCTCAGCTTTTCGCCAAGGAAGATTGAAAAAATGGGATGTGTGTGTATGGGTGTGTGGAGAGGTGTGTGTGCGCATGCAAGTGTGTTGTGGAGAGGGACGTGAAGCTTCAGTGTATCTTAATTTGTTAGAGTAAAATTGGCCATAAATGATCCTATTTCTATAAAATGAAATAAGCACCTCTGACTCCCTAAATCCCTTATACCTTCTCTATTCAGATGTAGTTATTCTCTTAATGGACATTATATTCTTACAAGGGATTCATCAAGTTGATTAATGGAAGGCTACTTAACATATCCAGAGATCTATTTCAATAACTTTAGTTCTGTTTTTGACACGAATTAATCATTTTTCCCCTTGAGGTTCTCTCTCACACAGTTCAGTTCTCTCTACTAATTCTGATAAGGGTTTTTATAGTGGTAATTATCTGAGATTGGGACAGATTTTCTCTGAGGTAGCTTGCCTCTCCAAAGTGGTCTAAATGGAATGCAAAAAATTCAAAAAGCAATGTTCTCATGTGAGAAAGTGAAGAGGGAGACAAAATGAGATGAATTGAAAAACCTCACTTTGTGGTGCTGAAAAATTCAGCATGGTTACTCAGTGGCTTTGGAACTAGTACTAAATATGTTTCACCCCTCTATTTCCCAATGTTCTCTAAAATGAAACCTACCAAAGCAGGTTTCATAGCAGTTAACTGTTTCCAGAATCTATATGAACAACCAAAGAAGGGTTCTAAGAAGAATATTGGGAATCAAATAAAAACATCTAAATTCATCAATATATTTTGATACGGATTTTAAAAAATATTTATCCCTTTAAAGTTCAGGGGGATGTAGTAAGCTAAGAATTGCATTCTAAATGCCACAAGCCAGTCTATTTTTTTAAGAGCATAAAAAAAGTAGGGCTTCCCTGGTGGTACAGTGGTTGAGAGTCCGCCTGCTGATGCAGGGGACACGGGTTCGTGCCCTGGTCTGGGAAGATCCCACATGCCGCGGAGCGGCTGGGCCCGTGAGCCATGGCCGCTAAGCCTGCGCGTCCGGAGCCTGTGCTCCACAGCGGGAGAGGCCACAGCAGTGAGAGGCCCGCGTACCACAAAAAAAAAAAAAAAAAAAAAAAATTAGACACATACAGATATTCCGAAGCAGATGAAACAAAAAGGAGGCTAATGACTCAATGTTTTTGACACTTACCAGTGGGTTGACTTGGTTTTAGTTCCAGGCACAGGCAAAGGTTCAAGTTGGAACTCATTTTATTCAAACTGGTTTTCCCACCATCTTTAGTTACATCGTGACAGAACTCCCACCTCTATGCCTCAAATACCAAACACTTTGCCAACACTTTTATTGGATTAAAGAAAGAGCTCAAGTAAACATGCTGTGATACCCCCCAAGAGCACATATCTTTTTTTCACTAGCTCCCCTCGTTCCCTGTTTTTGCTAGACACTTTCACTGATGTGAGGCTGAACTCAGGCAAGACCACACCTCTTTGCTGCCAGATATTTTTGTAGAGAAGTAATCTGTAAAGCACAAATGCCCTCAGTTCATTGCCCAGCCAGCTTCTAACTAGACCCAAGCCCTTTTAGCTGCAAATCCAATATCATTATTTGGTACAAAGTTTCTAGCCACTGCCCTTTAGAGTAGACTGTAATCCTTAAAATTTACACAATCCAAGGAATGCCTGTTTATCTGTCATATAAAGGAAGAAAAGTGGCTTCGTCCTGTCTGAGAGCCCTAAGGTATCCTATAAAGCCTTCTAGATCTACCAGGCAGTGATGCTGATAGATTAAAGCCATGAACTGCTCTTAACCTCCCACAGTAACATGTATGTCATCCTATAAGGTTTATGCAAACCACATAAGACAAACTAGGTTTGTTCCCATGATCTCAGGTCTCTGGGCTTAGTTTTTGATTTGCAAAAGCCCACTTGAACAGGAAAATACAAAATGTGCCTGTTACCAAAATACTTAGGAGAATATTAATTTTTACCTCAAGAGTGTCTTAAAGTTTCACTTCACTCCCCACCACTGTTACCCACTTCTATGCTTAGTGTGAACCGCTCCTTCAAAATGTAAGGACTTATATTCTCTTTTCCATCTCTTTTCCATAGCATCAATTGACTTGAACAAACCATGGTTCTTTTTTTTAAAACTGAAGTGTAGTTGATTTACAATGTTTCAGGTATACAGCAAAGTGATTCAGTTATACATACATATATATTCAGTTATTTATATATATATATATATATATTCTTTTTCAGATTCTTTTCCATTATAGGTTATTACAAAATATTGAATATGGTTCCCTGGGCTATACAGTAGGTCCTTGTTGTTTATCTATTTTATATATAATTGTGTGTATCTGTTATTTCCAAACTCGTTATTTATCCCTTTCCCTACCTTTCTTTCTTTGATAATCATAAGTTTGTTTTCTATGTCTATGAATCTGTTTCTGTTTTGTAAACAAGTTCATTTGTATCATTTTTTTAGATTCCACATATAAGTGATATGATATTTGTCTTTGTCTGTCTTACTTCACTTAGTATGATAATGTCTGTGTTGCTGCAAATGGCATTATTTCATTCTTTTTTATGGCTGAGTAATATTCCACTGTGAATATATACCGTATCTTCTTTATCCATTCATTAGTCAATGGACATTTAGGTTGCTTCCATGTCTTGGCTATTGTATTTAAATAGTGCTGCAGTAAACGTTGGGGTACATGTATCTTTTTGAATTAGTATTTTCATCCTTTCCAGATATATGCCCAGGAGTGGGATTGCTGGATTATATAGTAACTCTATTTTTAGTTTTTTAAGGAACCTCCGTACCCATGCTTATTTCTTCTCTCAATAGTAGCTTACTTCCCCAAGGATGCTTTCACACAGTTACTTAAAAGTTTTCCATGTTTGAATTGTTCTCAGGCTAGAATAATTTAAGAGTCAGTGGTAAAGGGCAGGAACAAAGAGATCCCAGGACAATTGGTACACTTGATGGAGAAGAAGGAGTCCTACTCTGGGCCAGAAATGATTGTTTATGCTTGGAACACAATAAGTACTATGACAAGTTATTAGCAATGCATCTCAGTTAAGACCAAAGGCCTGATTATAATTACAAAAAGTGCAGAGATTTGAAAAAAAGAACGCACAATACTTTAGATAATTCTGATAGTTTATTACCAAATACTACTCTGAACAAAATTAATCCAGTAAAGCAAACGTGACACAGAGGGTTCAATCAGTGATCAGTTATAATTATATTCTGTGTATGGTCTAGGAAGGCAAGAAATAGGATTCTGCCAGTAGCATGCCATTTCCTGACCAGTTATACCCAAAAAGCCAAATGCGTTTATGTGTTCATAGAAGAGTATGTTTGGTCTGATGATGGGCTTTAGTTTAAGAATGAGGATCAATTACATAAAGCTGTTCCCTTCTAAATAAGCATTCTGGAGATTATTACATTACTTAAAAGTGAAGTGTTGCAATATGCTAGTTTCACGGTATTGAGTCTTGCCAAAATCTGGAGAGGTTGTAAAAACAATGCTCTTATTGGCCTGTTTATCACCCATAGCTTGTCCGACTTCAGTCCTCATCTGTATCATGACCACGGTGTTACATAGATACTAGTTGTCTCTGTATGCAAGACACAGGGCTATACCTTTGGTTAAATTAAAATACCAGAGAAGAGATTATGGAAAGGCTATATATACATGAAGGTAGAGGTGGGTGGGAGGTGGAGGGGTGGGAGGGAGGGAGTGTTCCCTAGTAAAGTCAATTCACACTTTAAGTACATAAGAAAACCATCTAAGAAATATTCTGATCATTGCTTTAATTAGCCCTTGGTTCAAGAGTTTCTGTCTTCAAGACAATGCATTTGCTATGGACCACTTACATGGCAATAAGAGTGACAGAAACATCATTATGTCTATCAGTCAATCACATTACCTTCCAGTGTATCCTTTGCTGACCAGATTGTGAAAAATCTTATTCAGAGCAGTAATTCTGGAACAGTTCTTATCTCACAAAAGGGGATATAAACAAAATGCTACAATGTTGATGAATCTTCAAGGAAATATTAGAGCTGTTCTACTGACATTTTCATAAAAGGGAAAGAGAGACTGTATTACAGTTGAAATGTCCCAAGAAGAAAGGTATTCTAACAAGAAATGTCAATGAAAATACTGCAAAGAAAATTCAACAATATATTACCCAAATTAGCTATAAAATATCTATTCTAATCACTGCCTCCCTAGCCCCCAAAACATTTTTTCTGGTATAGGAATATAATAAACAATAAAGCAGTGTAATTATTTAATGAGGTAAAAGCATAAAATAATATACAAAGCAATTATCAAAAATCTTTAGTAAATAAAAATCTATTTGAAAGATTTTGAAATTTATTGCATTGCAGCCCAGAATACTGTTGGAAAGGGAAGGAGTAAATACCAATAATGAGCAACAATATGTGGGGAGGTCAAGATAGGCACATTGCATGTTCTTTCCCAGTACGAAAGAATCAAAGCAAATGGAATAATTTACTAACAATACAAAGCATTGAAATTCATGTTGCTCTCAAATCCAGAGACATTCTTTCCATATTATCTGGATGAAAGGTTGAAAATTGAGTTGGTTATTTGAAATGATTTAGCTACTTGACACCAAATATCTAGGACCGGGTGCACAGACAAGAAGTAAAATTCAGTCAGGGACCCACAGGAAAGGTGATTTCAAGGCTCCTTCACCTGCTACCGTGTAAATTCAGGTTTTCTTATTTCTAGACAAATAAATATAAAAAGAAGTTTCTACTTCCTACTTTTCAAGTAGAAGAAAAAAGGAACCCAGGAATATGCACAGATTATTAGTGTTATCCTTGCTAGATACCACCCTTCTTTTCATTCAGCCAAGAATTTTTAAATCATATGGAAATTATTCCACTAAGGTGATCTGAAATAAGAACACTCCCACATAAATGGTTAAAACCTAAAGGCTCAGCGGAAAAATATATTTGGGAAAAGAACATTCCAATAAAATCAAAGGCAAAGGTTAACATGACCAAAAGTCAAACCAACCTTTCTGGAAACATGGAGGCTTCTTAACTGATTTGGAGGACAATAATTATATTTACTTGTCTTGTGTAGGAACCATTCCTAACCCCTTCTAGAGGGATAAATTTAACATCGTCAAAGAAAGGAAACTCAGCACCTTTCTTAGGGACCTGCTCCAAAATTACTTCGCATTCTACATAGTGGCCTATTAGTGATAGCCTTTGAGTCTTCTTTATGCTGAGAACCACGGTGAGGGTTATTGTGTCCAAAGTATTGATTGTGACCTTAGAGTGATGAGAAAAATACCTGAAGACCCTCATCTGTGCCAAGTGAGAATGTACTTCTCTGTCTGCTTTCTGGATACAAAATCTCAGCTACAGTACAAACACTGGGAAAATGTGAAATCTTTCTAGAGGGAATCCTTAATATCACATTCTAGAACATTAAATCAGCATGTTAAAAGCCAGATATTTTTGTTTCTTCATGTAAATAAAAGATAATCAAAGCTACGGTTGATAGATTTTCTGACATTCCTTGTTGTATGTGACACAGGCCCCCCCAAAATGAATTGGAAATGTTTTCTTTAGCTCTATACCTGTGCTGTCTGATATGGTAGCCACTAGCCACATGTGGCTATTTAAATTATTTTAAAATCTATAAAATTAAAAATTCTGTTCCTCAGTTGTGCTAACCATATTTCAAATGCTTGATAGCCCCACGTGGTAGTGGCCATCATGTTGAACAGCAAAACTATAAAACTTTTCTATCATTGAAAAAGTTCTATTGGACAGTGCTGCTGTATAGCATACATTACTATTTCTAATGTATTACATTTGCATTGAGCAATCCCATCAGTAGGTTGGTATCAGTATTCATATTTTATAAACAAAAAAGAATGTGATTCAAAAAGGTTAAGTGGCTTGTCAAGGTGACATAGTGAGTGGGGACTTGCAAAAAGCTGAGATGCTCACCTAGTTTTAAGCCTTGTCATCTGAATTCTATCAAGTGCACTTTAATAGAAACTTCACAGTGATGAACACTTAAAACAGATCACCAATAAGTTAGTCATTAACCTCAGTCCCTAAAATAATCTAAATTTCCCATTTAGGATTTCTAATGAGATTTTCAGACTTAAAAAGAGACTGTCATGTGGTTATACGAATCCATCAAATTCCCTTCTCCTTGCTTCTAAATTGTGTTGCACCTTATCCTCTGTTTCTTTTTTTTTTTTTTTTTGCGGTATGCAGGCCTCTCACTGCTGTAGCCTCTCCCGTTGCGGAACACAGGCTCCGGACGCGCAGGTTCAGCGGCCATGGCTCACGGGCCCAGCCGCTCCGCGGCATGTGGGATCTTCCCGGACCGGGGCACGAACCCGTGTCCCCTGCATTGGCAGGCCGACCCTCAACCACTGCACCACCTGGGAAGCCCTATCCTCTGTTTCTTATTTCATATTTTGGATCCTTCTAATTGTGTCACAACTCTACCAACCCTTTATCTTTCATTTTAATTTATCTTAATTTTTTACCTAGATGCTCTAGGCCCTTTTCTGGATCTGACTTGTGTTCATAAACTATGACCTACAGAACTTGAATATTTCTCTCAGTCCCAGACTCTAAAGGTAATAGATTACCATGGCGGGGGAAAACAGTTGCTAATGTCCAGGATCACTTGATTCAGATTGTTTTTCTAATTGAAGTATACTTGATTTATATTGGCTCAGATTCTGATCTTGCAAACACTATAGGCAAAGAGATGGTCATAAAGTTATAAAATAGCCTATGTGCGAGGTCACTGCTGGTTCAATACGTTTTGGATTTCTGATCATCAATATGGTCACAAAAATCCATGTTAATTTAAAAAAGGTGTGCAGCAACAAATAGTATAAACGGTTTGAACACATCTCTATTTTGCTAACTTCTTCATGGACACAGTTAACACATGTATATTTAATAAGAACATCGTCCTAAAAATATGCAATTTTAGCTATTTTATTCAATAACCTAAACTTCTTTATTCTTCCTGACTTTCTGTCTACTTGTTCTATCAATTATTGAGTGGTTGGTGTTGAAATCTCTTACTATATCATGGATTTGTCTATTTCTCTTTACAGATTATCAGTTTGCTTCATGTATTTTGAAGCTCTGTTATTGGGTGCATAAATATTTATAATTGATATGTCCTTCTGATTAATTGATGCCTTTATCATAATAAAATGACCTCCATTATTTCTGGTAACATTATTTGCTCTCACACTTACTTTTTCTGATACTAATATCAGCTCCAGCTTTCTTTGGACAAGTTTTAGCAGGCATACCTTTTTTTATCTTTTTACTTTGAACCTAGTTGTTTCTTTATACTTAAAGTAGATTTTTTTGAGCACCTTGGGTCTTGGTTTTTACCCAGTATGACACTCTGACTTTTAATTGGTTTGTTTGCTCTATTTATATTAAATGTTATTACTGATATGACTGAATTTAAATATACCATCTTGTTCTTTGTTTTGTTTCTTATCAAAACTTTTTATTTTTCACAAGTATTTTCTCAAATGAATTTTTTCCATCCAAAGTAACTATTATTAAAAGGTCCTTGGAAGCTTTGTCTGGCCTTCTGAATATTCCAGAATGTAAATGTATTCTTTTAAAAACTTTTTTTGTACAGACTTTCAGTTAAGCATAGTAGTGATTTCTCTCTATTCTCTGCTGAAATCCTTTGGAAATGACACAAAGAAGCTTTTAAAAACTTTTTATTTTGAAATAATTCTAGATTCACATCCATTTGTAAGACATAATACAGAAATCTCATGCAGTTTCTCCCTATGATAACATCTTACACAACTGAAATTGACATTGATGTAATGCTCTGACCTTTTCCATGTTCACCAGTTTCAGATACACTCATTTGTGTGTGTGTATTTAGCTCGATGTAATTTTGTCACGTGTGAAGATTTGTGTGACTACCACCACAGTGAAGATCAGAAAATTTTCATTCCAAGGATTCCCCGTGTTATCCTCCTTTAGTCACCCCTACCTGCTGACCCCCAATCTCTGACAACCATTGATCTATTCTCCATCTCTACAATTTTGTCATTTCAAGAACGTCATCATAAGTGAAATTATAGTCTTTAACTTTTTTAGATTGGCTTTTTCACTCACCATAATTCTCCTGAGATCCATTCCAGTCTTTACGTGTATCAATAGTTCATTTTTTTTAATGCTGAGTAGAATTCATGGCATATATGTGCCACAGCTGGTTTAACTATTCTTCCAATGGAAAATATTTGGGTTATTTCCAGAAGAACAAAAGCAGCAACAAAAAATTTTCTCTGCTAAAGACTCTATGAAAAGAATAAAGAGACAAACTACAGACCTACAGAAAATATTTGCAAACCACATAACCAACAAAAGGCTTGTACCTAAAACATATGAAGAACTCTCAAAACTCAACAGTAAAAAGCAAAAAATACAATTAACATATGGGCAAAAGACATGAACAGACATTTCACTGAAGAAGATATACAGACAGCAAATGAATATATAAAAAGATGTTCAACATCATTAGTCATTAGGGAAATGCAAATTAAAACCATAATGAGATACTACATATCTTACAGAAGGGCTAAAATTAAAAAATGGTAATAATAGCAAATGCTGGTAAGGATGTGGAGAAACTGGACCACCCATTCATCACTGATGGGAATGCAAAACGGTATAGTTACTCTGGAAAAGATATGGCTGTTACTTCCAAAACTAAACATATGCTTGCCATATGATGTAGCAATTGTACCCTTGGGCATTTATCCCAGAGAAATAAAAACTTAAGTTCACACAAAATCCAGTACATGACTGTTTATGGCAGGTTTATTTATAATAGCCAAAAATAAAGGGATTTTTAAAGGGCATAAACCCAAAGGACAAAAAGCACTGGTGGATTTACTGTGAAGCTAATGAAGCATACGCTTCAGGGCTTCTCTCTGCTTGCATGGGTGCCTTCCCAGGCTCTGGGAGGTACTCTGGCAATGTGTTCACATTTTCATATATTTTTGTAAGATTTGCAAAGGTAAGCCTTTTGCTTTTGTTTAATTAATTAAAATTGCTGTGTATTTCTACTCTGACTTGTCCTTCACCAGAGTGTGCCTTGCATTAGATGGTGACTATGATCATTTTTAAGATCTGCCAAGGAAGTTTATTTCGTTATACATTGAATTTTGGTTTAGAAAGATATATTTATGCTGCGTGCAATCACTTCTGTGTATAGATATGTTATTGCAAGTAATCTTGTTGTGGGTCTGGTTCCAGAAATACTTCTGCTACCCAGTTTATCTACACAGTGGACATCACAATGCAAATACTCAGGGTCAGAGATGTTTTGTGGTATGATTGTTTCCTGTGGCACCAGGCATCAGTGTATCCAAGTAGGGCAGGAGAAGTAAGAGTTAAAATATGCAAAGCCAGGGGCTTCCCTGGTGGCGCAGTGGTTGAGAGTCTGCCTGCCGATGCAGGGGACATGGGTTCGTGCCCCGGTCCGGGAAGATCCCACATGCCACAGAGCAGCTAGGCCCGTGAGCCATGGCCGCTGAGCCTGCGCGTCTGGAGCCTGTGCTTCGCAACGGGAGAGGCCACAGCAGTGAGAGGCCCGTGTACCGCAAAAATAAATAAATAAATAAATAAATAAATAAAAATATGCAAAGCCAGAAACTGATGTCTGAAAATTGTTCTAAATACCAGGTAAATAATAAGTAAATAATTTGGTGTCACAAACCATACATTTTTTCCTTCCTGATGAGAATTTTACCAACTAGGATTTATAAGATTTCTGTGTTTGTAGAACACAGCCCAATATTTTCATGTCTATAGTATAAAATGTCAATTATACCTATGTGTTTAGTCACATCCCAACTCTTGCGGGGGGGGGAAAAAGCAACTTAGCCATGCTAGAGAAAAGATTGAAACACTTTCCCACTTTCTCCAAAGAAAGTGATGTTAAAAAATTGTTCTTATATGGAGGTAATCAAAGTATATGTAGCCAGAAAAATTATGGGAAAAACTATTATAGAGTCACGTTAGGCCATTAATCAATAAAAATATTAGGCTTTTTAAAATTTTGTGGTATTTGTAAACCTTTTTTGGTTGTTATTTTATGACTTATTTTCTTATTCCAAATAAGTATTTGTTTTTGCATCAAATTTTGTATTCATAATTTTGTCCTCATTTTCCTAAAGAGAGAACTCAAAATTGCATAAACTTTAGTCCTCATTTAACTTAGATCTGTCCTCAGACAAGAGAACAGAATCAGGAATAAAATTTGGAGGTTGGAATGCAGGAGGATGAGTGGTTGCTAACTTAGCAAACCAGAAGGTGCCCAAGCAAACAGTAAGTGGTCCAAAAGCTTAAGCTAAAACCTAAGATGGCGGTGAAGCAAAGAAGCATACATAGAACCCCAGAAAGGCTAAGGTCATCCAAAAACAGGAGCATATCAAGCTAAAGCCAGAGAGACTGATTAAAGTCTGTTTAAGACCAACTAAGTGTTCATAATATTATATAACCATTGAATGTTAATTTTATGAACAATTGTCACATTCCCTCAATTCATTGAGAAAACAAAGGAAATGAAGTTATGCATGAAGAGTGGGATAAGGGTGTAAGAAAGTTAAATTCTCATCATCCATAGTATGAAATTAATGAAAATATCTAAAACTGAAAAATCAAGAAAGAGAAGCATAACATGTTATTTTTTTAATAGAGGGAAATAGCAAAAAAAGCTATAAAAAAGTTAGAAATTGTTGTATCTCAGGGACAGAGTAAGTGATAACATGGAACTGTTATTGTCTGCAATAAGCCTTGTCCAATATTTAAATTTAAAATTAAAGAATTTAAATGTACTCAAATGGGATCTTAACAATGCATTTTGTTCTTCACCTTGCCTTTTCACTTACTATGACTTGGTGTTCTTCCTAAAGCAGTACATATAGAACTACTTCTTTCTCTTTTTCTTAATGACTGCATAGTCATCTGTTTTATTGACATAATGCAATTTATTTAACCAAGCTTATACTAATGAACATTCAGTTTTGTGTCAGATTTTTTTAAATAAAAAGCCTTAGTGGCAAATCTCTCATGGCATATTTTTGCTTGTATATGTTTAGTATAAACTGCTAGCAGTGCATTTTTTAATAGATTATTTGAAAAAGAGTTTTGTTTTATGTTTTGCATTTTTAAAAAATAAACATTTTATTTTGGGCAAGTTGATTTTTTTAATAAAAAATGTGAAGGTAGTACAGAAAGTTCTCATATACTGCACATTGAGTTTCCCATTTTAGTGTGGCCCATTTTACATTAATGCACCAATATTGATAAATTATAAATAACTAAAGTGCAAACTATTCAGATTTCCTTAGGTGTTTTTTTTTTTTGCGGTACGCGGGCCCCTCACTGTTGTGGCTTCAGATTTCCTTAGTTTTTTTTTGTTTTGTTTTGTTTTTTTTGCGGTACGCGGGCCTCTCACTGTTGTGGCCTCTCCCATATGCGGAGCACAGGCTCCTGACGTGCAGGCTCAGCAACCATGGCTCACAGACCCAGCTGCTCCGCGACATGTGGGATCCTCCCAGACCGGGGCACGAACCCGTGTCCCCTGCATCGGCAGGCGGACTTTCAACCACTGTGCCACCAGGGAAGCCCCCAGATTTCCTTAGTTTTTAACTAATGTCCTTCTTCTATTCCAAGATATGTGTTTTTTGGTATTTATCTTGCATTTTTTAAAATTTTTTTAGTTTTTTAAATTTTATCACGTTCCTGGATCTGAGGCTTGGTGTTAGTCATTAATTTTGGAAAATCCTTCGCCATTATTATTTCAAATATTTCTTCTGATCCATTCTCTTTTTCTTCACTTTCTGATATTTTAATTACATGTATGTTACACTTTTAAAAAAATTATATTACAGTTCTTAGATGTTATGCTCTGCTGTTTTTTGGGGGAGGAGGAAGTTTCTATTGATCTAACATTAAGCTAATCGATTCTTTTCTCAGCCATGTCCAGTCTACTAATAAGCCTCTCAAAGTCATTCTTTATTTTCTATCACAGTGGTTTTTGTTTTCAGCATTTCATTTTTAGCCTTTCTTAGAGAGTTTACACTCTCCACTTACATTACCCATCTCTCCTTGTATGACAGTTCCTTTCAACATCTGTGTCATATCTGAATCTGCTTCTGATGTTTGCATTGTCTTTCCAGAGTGTGTTTTTCCTGCATTTGGCCTGCCTTATAATTTTTTGTTGAAAACCAGACATGCTATGTTGGGTAATAAATAGGAACTGGGGTATATTGGCCTCTAGTGTGAGCTTTTATGTTAATTTGCTAGGAGTTGGGCTGTGTTTAATGTCTGAAGTAGCAATAGGTACCAGTGACTTTGAATTTCTCTGGTTTTCTTGTTTCTGACTTCCCTCTCGAGTGATGGCTCCCTGCAAATACTTCCCACTCAGAGAGAGTTTGCAGATTTCAGCTCTAACTCTGCAGCTCCCAGCACTTTCTCTATTTCAGGCTAGACCACACTCAGACTCCAGCAATGTGTCAAAATTGCCCTGTAAGTGTTGCTACCAGAGTGGCACATGCTTCTGATAAGCAGATGTGACTCTCTGTGTCCTAGATTTTGGAGTGCCAATTTGTTCTGTGACCTCAGTTCTCCAGTGAGTCTAAGAAAAATCATTGATTTTCAGTTTGTTCAGCTTTATCTTGCTGTAAGAAGGGGAGTGACCACTTTCAAGGTCTTTACACATCAGAGCTGAAACTGGAAATCTCCTAGCACAGGAGATACTTGGATAGATATTAGCAAGTTGCTCTCCAAAAAAATTTTACCAATTTACATTTTCATCAACGCAACCTAAACTTATTTTTAAATAGCTTGACATCCACACTTGCTTGTATTTGACCTCGAGACTGTGAGACAAACTCTATGAGAGTAGATATTGGAGAAAGTCTTAAAAATAACTTACATCAAAATGCAAATGTATTTTTGTTATGCATTCACATATCTTATTAAATTTTAGCACAATGGTGGTTGTTGTCTATTTTGGTTTCCAAAGGGACTCATTAGTTTGACCTAAAGAAGGATAAAGTAGGGTGAGGTGGGTTGTATTCAAATGTATTACAAGTTAAGAATTCCTCCAGTTATGCTCCTTCTTAATAGGTAATAGGCAAGTAATAGGCAAAAACATTGATTCTGCTAACAAATTGATAGGTTTACATGTATCTGGACTTCCACATACAAAATGTGTCACAATTTTCCATAAGTTAGGAATCAAAACTGAAATTTCTGACCTTGGTCTGGCTTCAGGAGAGAGTATAGCTCAGCTATTGTGTGTATGCAGCAGACTTTTACACAGGAATTAATCCTCTATAGTTTCAAACCCTATCTCTTCTTTCTCTTTTAAAACAGAAATATCCTTCACTAGAATTTCTGTTTCCTTGATTATTTGCCAGGAAAATAATGAGTGCTTTTTCCCTATCTATCCTTCTGTGCAGAGATGATGAAACAGCAATGAGTAGATTTTTCTCTTTTCCCATATGAATGTTAGTTTTCCATAAATATTTTTTCTGTAAGTGGAAAATACACTTCAAAATCCAGTAAATGCTTTTTCAGTCAGCAAATGGCAAAATTCTAGCAAACCAATGATGTTTTTTTTCTGTTAAACACAACCTTTCAACAATGATTTCACCTCACTGAATATTTTATCCTGAAAATAGATATTCTTTGCTGTAAGGGAAAATGGATGAAAGAAAGTTGTAATATATATTTCAGAGTCAAAATGAAAAAAATTGAGTCAAATAGTTTTGAATAACCAAGCCATCTTAACTCAAGCTTAATTTACTCCAAAAGTGAAAGAAGTGAAGACAATAAAAGGGCTACTTAATTATTGTTAAGAATCAGTGTCATTTGTTCACTCACTTTAGTATAAATGTCTACAAATAATAAATTAATTCTATATTCCAAGGAATGTCAAAAGGCTCTCCATCCTTGTAAATAATAAGTTATGGAAAAGAAATGAAATATGAAGCAAAGCCAAAGTTTTTACTGCAGCTTTGTTTTGTTAAGCTCTATACTCATAAGAAATTGAGCCACAGTGAAATGTGACTTTACAAAATGTTATCATTTAATGTCATAAAAAATGAAAAAATAAAACAAGTCATACTAGATGCTGAGGGTGGGACAAACTGAAGAAGTTTCCGCATTTATATGGTAATGCTACTATAAACAGTGTTGAAAACTGTCCAATATTCAAGTTTTTAAAAAATAATTCGGGTTCAAAACCCTCTAACCATGGAAGTATATCTATTTTGTAGTTTAATCCATCAGCCATCTGGATACCTATTTAATTCTTTTAGACATTCACCATCTTTTACTAAAACCAATTTTAGGACCGAAAGATTTGAGGTAAATATGAATTATGTTTTTTAAAAGAGATCATGCTGCCAGTAAAAGTGAAATTACCAAAATGAAAGCTTACTATCTGAACATAAGGCTTTTCACTCCCAAATCCCTCTGCTTCTGTTTTAACAGAGTTCCTGAGTGGGAGAATGTACCGAAATCGCCCACTTTACAGCTCACTTTCTAAACCAGCAGCCTAGAATTAGAGGAATTTTATCCATGTACAGATAGGCAACAATAGTTAGAATATCTTCTACATTCAGGCATCAGGAATTTCCCTTGCTCTATTATTTTTCCTTAAGTCAAAAAAAAAGTTTCTCAAAAGATTCTCATGCTACTAAATTATGCTTCAATGTTTGTTTATGTCATCAAAATTGTGGCACCTATAATTTATGTGTCTTTTCTTTTTCTTGGTTTGGATAGAAAATATCATTCCAGAGAAAGCGCTCAATCCTAAAAACTTTTTTATCATGAGAGAAACAATGCCAGGAGTGATGATGCCATTTAGATGTGTAGCCCTGCCAAATAAACACTAACCCTAAGCTTCTGACAAGAGTCTTGCTGATGATACTAATCAATTTCATGATGGTTTGGGGGTTAAAATTTAGTTTATGAACTTATAGAGTGGAGATTAACTACTTTCAATAAGTGGAATGTCAACTCTTTATCTGTGGGCTAGATCAGAGATTCATTTTATTCTGAACAGGCTAGGAACAATGGTAGGAAATGAGAAAGAATGGAGAGAGAGAAGTGGGAAATACAGTTGACTTTTTACTGTTGGAAAATCGGGCATTTCATATTGGTGATCTACTCTCAGATGCAAGAGTGAGAAAGTGCTTGCAGTAACAACCAGCCCATGTGCCAGTAAAAGTCTTGCTAGTGCCATGTCAAGCACATGTGTAGTAAGCTACCAACTCTTTTGGGAGACCCATTACCTCCTCTCTTTTTTCTCCATCAGTCTAACTATGTTTCACCTTCTCCAAAAATATGTCATTGTTCAGAACCAATGGTTTGATTTTTTTGCCCTCTTTTTACTGGTTTTGCCTTTTTGAGCTCTGATAGCATCCTGCAACAATTTGGACCTAAAAAAGTCTTTACCGTTCAGTAATCTGTTTGTTGAAAATGTATTATTCCTAGCTTGTGTGATGCTACCAAATACAGCATCTTCTGGTGCAATGAAGTAGGAGTCAATGTAGAATAATGAGTAAGAGCTCAAGCCCCAACGTGAGAAAGTGTGGGGCTGTGTCCAATTTCCATCACTTTATAGATGAGTGTTCTTAGCAAAGTACATTTATTCACTGAGTCCTTGTTTCCTCATTGGCAAGTGAGTGTGAAAATAAAAACTTGCTTCGTGGGTTTTGAGTCAATATTAAATGAGCTCCTCGCTGAATATCACTTAGCATAGAGCATGGGATATAATAGACACTCAGTAAATGTTACCATACAAAAAAGTTTCAGCAAATGACAAAAATCTACTCTAACTGGAAAGAAATTGAATACAGTATCCATACCTTGTTTAAAGCGATTCCTTGGATATGTGGTGAGGAGTTTAAGGTTGATGGACATGCATCTTAGAATCATGGGCTGCGTGTGCAGCTTTCTGGATTCAAGACACAACTTAGAGGGTATAGAACAGTAGCCGACTGATCCTGATAGGCGACAGAGCCTAAACGCAATCCGTTACGCCTAAGGCGTCAGATCTGTGGTATTCTTAACATCAGTCATTCCTAATTCATTTAGATATTAAAGAAAGATTGCATCACAGGGAGAGTTCCTGCCACTCAAGTAAGGTCCAAAGGCTTTTATCAAACAAGGTCCAAGAATAGACAGTCCATTTAATGAAACTGTTCTTTACAGGATGACTTAAAATACAGTGTAGACCTTTAAGAAGCTTCCCTTCTAGAATCATTGAGACTTGGCCTTTTAGTTACACATCATGATTCAGACACAGACATGATACATGGTAGGGACACAGACGTAGAGAACAAATGTATGGACACCAATGGGGGAAAAGGGGGGGTGGGATGAATTGGGAGATTCGGACTGACATATATACACTGATATGTATAAAATAGATAACTAATGAGAACCCGCTGTATAGCACAGGGAACTCTACTTAGTGCTCTGTGGTGATCTAAATGGGAAAGAAATCCAAAAAAGAGGGGATATATGTATACATATGGCTGATTCACTTTGCTGTACAGTAGAAACTAACACAGCATTGTAAAACAACTATACCCCAATAAAAATTTAAAAAAAAAGAATCTCCGATTATTTCCTAGCCAATTACTTCTTGCTAATTTTGAGTGAATTCACATTTCTATACTAATGTATGACTTGGAATTTAAAAGCTATGTGCTAAGTGATGTAAGTGTTCCTCCAAACAATAGGCTCAGTGCTCCAGTTTTTTTCTCTGTGAGCTCCTATAGTTGTATGATACAGTCATGTAAAGTCCAAGTAAATCAGTCATTTTTTTCATAGCAATGTGCAACAGTCATTCACTTGTTATCCTTTGTTTGTTTATGGCTACCCAACAATGCTCTGATCCAGTCTTTGACATTTATTCCTGCAGGTCAGCAGATGACATAAAAAGAAATTAAACACTGAGTTGTCAATTGACTCTTTGTTAGTAAGTCTGGTGGAAATTTTGATAGAAAAGTGACAGTCAAAAACAACTGTTTAAAATAAAGTTTGTGAATGATGCATGGTTTCCAATAATCTATTCTTTCCTTTTTCTCTTTTACCACTGATAATCAAGATTTGGCTATAAATACCTCTCCAGATGCAGAGGCTAAAACAGCCAATCAACATTCTCTGCAGTGTCTTTTATGAGTTCCTGGATGAGTGCCTTCCCATTTTTTTTTCTGGTAAGGAAATGTGTCCAGCATGCCTTATGCTGGGTACTTCAATATTAGCTCTTATTCCTCAGGACATTCTAGTTTAACATACACAAAGTCATAGATGCTAGCTGACATATACAAAAAAGCCATGTAAGATACTGACGTTATCACCAAGAAATTTCTTTAAAGTGAGCCACATTCTAAGGCAGTGTTCCTCAAAATGATACCACTGCAACTCAAAGGAGGCAAAAGAAGCAATCTTTACGTACCTTTATGATCTCCTAGGAAAAGCCCTGCAGTGTCCTGGTGTCTTATACCCCATATTGAGGAATCCTAAGGTAACATTTTGCCTATTTCCTCTTGCTTCCTGTTTGATGAGGGAGCCCTATGGGCTCGGACTTCCTCAGCCCAAGATGAAAAACAGACAATGGTCTAGCTACAAGGGTCGTTGTTGCAGGATCTTGAGTGAGTGAGGTTAAAATTGTTAATAGTCATTAAGATATTAGAGCAAATCATTTCAATCTTCATCTCTAATTTAATAAAAAGTCTTTGACTCAGGTAAGTAAAGTATTTCTCCACGTGTGTTTCCCTGCAATTGGTTTGCCTTACTGCCTAGTTTCTATGAGGTTGAGTTATAGATTGCACTGCTGTTAGTCTTGCTGCCTTGTCTCTGTGGAGCAGGGTTATAAACTGGAGGAGATTTTGCAGATCCCAAAAGATTTTCTGAAATAGCTCTGTGGTCAAAATAAGAAATAATTACTGGGAAGAAGCAGTTTCTCTAGACTATAGTTTAAA
This sequence comes from Delphinapterus leucas, assembly GCF_059928025.1. Classification (NCBI taxonomy): domain Eukaryota; kingdom Metazoa; phylum Chordata; class Mammalia; order Artiodactyla; family Monodontidae; genus Delphinapterus; species Delphinapterus leucas. The sequence goes on along the minus strand of NC_143140.1, from coordinate 68,100,425 downwards.
AAGCTTTAGGAGTATCTGTCCATTGCCCCCAGGGCTGGCTTCATGGGCATGCGAAGTGCTCAGGAGAGCCTTGGGCTTGGTTTAATGCTCTGCTATTGCCAATTTAAGATTCTTAACTTTATTCTTGAACTTGCGTTTTTTAAGTGAAACCAACAGAACAATGGAACACGTGCATGAGCAGAGAAGATACATACGCTGTATGTACACATGCATACATACATATTATGTATGTATACATACATAATCATACATACATGATTGCTATGATTCCTTTTGCTCCATTCTCGAGTGTTCATGATGACCCCTGAGCACAGCAAAGGAATTCACAGCATAGGAATTCATTGAGACTTGAAGCAAGTACAAGCAAGCGAGTTAGGTCTATGACTAAGTAAGCTGGGGGTGGGGGGTGAGGGGCAGTCTGGCAACCATGAGAGGCCATGTTTTCCTTTTGAATGAGAACTTGCTTCAAACGTAGATAGAAAACAATGGAGTTCTAAGAAACCTGAACAACTAAGGAACTCTATCATATCCTTTCTTATTCATGTTTACTTCCCTGTTTTAGCCGATCGCATGTGCTAGAAATCATGACATAAAGGAAAGAGAAAGATAGTGATCCATTATTACCTTTCCTTTTAGTCCTTCCTTACCCATCTGTAAGTTGAAGGTAGAGAGTGTTAGTGGAATATAATGAATATTGAGAAGTGAAATAAAAATAGTTGAGTTTGTATACTGTAGCATTTCTACTCTTCCACAAAATATATATTCATGTATGAGCTACAAAATACAAATTATGTAATTTTCATGATTCTACATATAAGTTAAGTGCTTTTAAATTTGTTTTTAAGACTGGCATGCACAACATAAAGACGAATGGTAAAATTCATGATAAGAATTTAAAATTTTATCTTTTCTCCATTTACAATGGCATGAAATTAAAACTTAATTAAAACACCATAAATCAAGAGAAAGACTGTGGAAGAAAGGAAAAAGCTTTATGTCTAATATTTCTGATAGTACATTGTTTTCTGCTTTTTGAATAAGGGGTTCTGCATTTTCATTTTGTTCTGGGCCTGCAAATTATATAGCTGGCCCTGGTTGCTCCAGAGCTGCCTCTTCTTGATTTTGCTAAGTCATTAAGAGATGGGGTTTGGGAGGAATGGAAGGGGAGGTGAGGCACTGAGGAATCCCTCAAACCTCTTCTCTCCTGAGGCCCTGTGGACTTTATTGTTTTAATGAAGGTCTTTCTTGCCTTATTCTGAAATTATTTTAATAGTAGTAGTTTCTATCAGTTTCCCAACCAAAGAGTGTTCTCAATATTCCTCGTTTCTGACTCTCTAAACACACACAAACTTAAGTCATCTTTGCTTTCATTATTTCCCATAGGGCTAGTTCAAGAGGTTGTATTCAATCATCTACCTTCAAAACCGTTTCCTTTTCATTCCATTTTTAATCTCATAATTTGAGGCCACCAAAAATATGCTGTACATATCCTGCAGAGTTTGATCCTCTCCTTTCCCCTTTTTGTTTGTGTTCCAATTTCTTTCTCATTTATTCTTAGGTGCAAAGAACTGCAGTCAGGACCTAGGCCTTTGTAGATGCCTTGTTGGTTTCTAAGGAAGAAAAAAAAATGAGTCACGTTGCTAATGCGCTTTAAAGTTCTCCTAAGAGATCATAACCAACTGACTGAGATGTCAGTAATGTTTTAACCCTGGCTTCAATTCTAGTTGCCTTTCATAACCTTAAAGTAAATTTTTTGATCTTAGCATAGGCTCAGTCTTGCCTTTTCAGTTGCTTTGTTTTTTGTTTGTTTGTTTGTTTTTGCGGTGCGCGGGCCTCTCACTGCCGCGGCCTCTCCCGCTGCGGAGCACAGGCTCCAGACGCGCAGGCCCAGCGGCCATGGCCCACGGGCCCAGCCACTCCGCGGCACGTGGGATCCTCCCGGACCGGGGCACGAGCCAGCGTCCCCTGCATCGGCAGGCGGACCCCCAACCACTGTGCCACCTGGGAAGCCCTTTTCAGTTGCTTTGATCCCAAACCTCACACTGTCTAATTCCTAGAGTGTTAGTATAAGAAAGTGCTAAGAACTAAATCGTCTTCTGATTTCTCTTATCCATATCCTAACAGAAACTTTAAAATCTCAGAACAGTCTTCATACCTGGCCCGTACAGATGTACCCTGCCCCATTTCTGCCTTACTGTCAACATCCCAGAAGTACCGTTATGATAGTTTTTCAAATGTGCCTAGCGTATCAGGTCCCCTTACTTTTCTCATATTAGTCCTTCTATTTAGAATCTCCTTCCCTATCTTCTTCACCTAGATAATTACTTTTCAAGCCCTGAGTGTCATCTCAGGCATTACCTCCTTTAGAAGAATTTCCTGTCCCTTAGTAAGGTGAATTTGGGCCCCAGTTAAGGCCCATGCTAACCTGGGTATCCCTCCACTCAGCACACGCTATATTATACCAAAATCATCTGTTTGTATGATTACCTTTGGACCCCACTGTGATGTCCTTGAGGGCAGAGATGTATCTTTTTATTTTCTAAAAGTTATAGAGTCCTGGGCACACAGCAGGTATTTAGCACATATTTTTTGCCTGAATTAAAATGAACTGATGAATCACTACGTTGTGTACCAGGAACTAACACAGTGTTGAGGATCAATTATATTTCAAAAACAAACAGACAAATTCATTTAAAAGCATATCAGATTTGTGGTAACCAGAGGCAGGGGATAGGGGTAGGAAGAATTGGATGAAGGTAGTCAAAAGTTAAAAACTTCCAGTTATGGGCTTCCCTGGTGGCACAGTGGTTGAGAGTCCATCTGCTGATGCAGGGGACACAGGTTCGTGCCCCAGTCCGGGAAGATCCCACATGCCGCGGAGCGGCTGGGCCCGTGAGCCGTGGCCATTGAACCTGCGCGTCCGGAGCCTGTGCTCCACAACGGGAGAGGCTGCAAAAGTGAGAGGCCCACGTACTGCAAAAAAACACAAAAAAACCTTCCAGTTATAAGATAAATAAGTACTAGGAATGTAATGTACGGCATGATAAATATAATGAACACTGCTGTATGTTCTATATGAAAGTTGTTGAGAGAGTAAATCCTACCAGTTCTCATTACAAGGAAAAATATATTTTTCTATTTCTTTAATTTTGTGTCTATATGAGACGATGGATGTTCACTAAACTTATTATGGTTATCATTTCATGATGTATGTAGGCAAAATTATTATGCTGTACACCTTAACTTATATAGTGCTGTATGTCAATTATGTCTCAAAAAACTTGAAGAAATAAATAAATTAAATAAACTGAATTACATGTGCTCTAATCTACCATGTGATATCTCTTCTGGATATTATTTGTGTGGTCCTAACCCAAAGAACACTGATATACGTATAGAAATTATATGCACCAGCATTATTCTCCTAGGATTTTTAAAGCTATAAAATCTTAAAATTAGGAAGAATCCCAGAATATCCTACTCAATGCAGGAATCCCTTTTACAAAGTTCTGATCACTAGTTATCCATTTTTTTAATTTAATTTTATTTATTTTTTTATACAGCAGGTCCTTATTAGTCATCAATTTTATACACAGCAGTGTAGTTATCCATTTTATTCTGTCATCTAATTTTATTCTTTTAACCAGGGTTGAGGGAAAAGGATGATTGAGGAAGTGATAGTTTCATGTGTGCTTTCTATCCAAAGACAACTGGTAGTATGAATTCTCTTTTCCAGAAGCCTACTGCAATCAGGAATGAACTCTTCAAGTCAGATGTAGGGGAAAGGTCACCAGAAACTTTTGCTATACCTAGATTCGGGCAAATCCTTTCCCAAGAATATCCCAGAGAATACTCCACAAAATTTCCAGGTATTCAAGAGTTCTGGGGACTTCCCTGGTGGCGCAGTGGTTAAGAATCCACCTGCCAATGCAAGGGACATGGGTTTGACCCCTAGTCCGGGAAGATCCCACATGCCATGGAGCAACTAAGCCCATGCGCCACAACTACTGAGCCCGCATGCTACAACTACTGAAGCTCGTGCGCCTAGAGCCCATGCTCCGCAGCAACAGAAGCCACCACAATGAGAAGCCCGCACGCCACAACGAAGAGTAGCCCCATTCGCTGCAACTAGAGAAAACCCTCGTGCAGCAACGAGGACCCAGCGCAGCCAAAAAGAAAGAAAGGAGGAAATTTATGAAAAAAAATGAGTTCTGTTGTTAGCTCAGCTAAAGATCAGCCATTTAGAGAGCAGTTTGGGGTCCTCCTCATGGGGTTTAGCTAGAATTTTGATTTCTTGGGACTCTTTCGATTCTTTCCTTCTTGGGAAAGTTAACTGCCTGGGTTGTCATTTTCTTGTGTCCTGCGCCACTTACAAAATTGACGCCTGTTCTTTTTAGACTAGAATAAGTACACTGGATTCCAAGAAATAACTTACAGGTTTTTCAAGTTTTCCAGTATCAGTATCTCCTTGTATATCTGTCACATCTACCTTCACATAAACACACAGACATATGTAGGACTTTAGCCCTCTGGTGGTGATGAAAGCCAGGCTTGATGGTCAGATTGAAGACTGATCACCTGTCCACATGTCTAGGGGACCCAACCTGATGAACGGGGCCTGGGCCAGGAACCCCACACATGAGTTTTCCTTCATGTACTGCTTGCCAGTTCTTTATGAGATTTAAGGGTCTCTGACCCTGTTCTGTCTCTCTGCTGATTCCCACTATCGCTGAAATAGGCAATGCCTGCCTAACTTCTCCAGCTTATTTTGAGAGTCAAGGGAAAAAAATATATATGCAGAGTTAAGTGCCATGGAAGTGGAAAAGTATCATGTCCACTCTTCTATCCATATTGAAAGTTAATTGTTTAGCTTACTTTGCATTATAAGTTGGTTAGTCTAGGTGGAGTGGAGCAGAGAAGGAAGGGCAATGATATATGGGAGGAGGTGTCTAGAAAGAAGGAAAAATGGACTACATAGCGTTGGCTTATTTCCCCATGTATTGATTTAGACCTCTTTATTAATCCAGAACGTTTTTCTCTGAAAAGAAGATGAATTGTTAATAACTCAGGACAATAGGATGGAGAAACTTCTTACCTATGATTTGACACTGTGGATTACTTCCTCTCCCCCTTTTTGTCTTTTGAGAGCCAGAATCACCCCACAATGAATAATGGAGAACAACATGCTACTGGGCAGGTTCTCTGAGTGTCCATAGCACTCAGACCATAGTTAAGTACCACTATTTGTGGCCTGTGGCATTGTGCTCAGTGCAATAACTAAAGCAACAAATACTTCCTGCTCCAAAAGTCACCAAGCATACATGTGCTGCCCAAGAGTCATCCGGGCAGCTTTATGTTCCTCCCCTGACAGAGCTAGTGCTTCATCAGTGAGCCAGGATGGCGGAGGCTTTGACTGTTTTCCTAAATTTTATTTTTAATGCTCCTTCTAGGCTCCAGACTCACTGGAGACATCCTGACACAGTATGCTTTGCCTAGCACAGTGTGACGCCCTTTACCTAGTAAGAGTGAGTCTCATAAAGGTGCTGCCTTCCCCCGCAGAACAAACAGCGGAAATGCATCAGGAGAGCTCAGCTGCAGACAGAATGCACATCGTGAAGCAGGAGCCACCACGGGATTGCTTAGATGAAAGCCGATTTCAATGAACATTGTGTTTCAAAGCCTGCTTCCTCTTGCGCCGTAAGAGCTGCAGAAGGAACATCCCACTTGCGTCTGCTGACACAAAAGAATGCTGTGGTTGAGAGATCTTATCAAGCCTTCCTGTGCCACAGTAACAGAGCTCCACTTGTGTCTTGTAAGAATTGCTCATTGTTTCATGGGGACGACTGGCTCCTTTGGGTGGGATCTGACGGCATCTCATGGAATGGAGGTAGGTGGTGTTGGGAGATCAGCCAGCCACATGACCCAGCTTGCTGGCTTTGGGGAAGTCAGAGAGAGGAACAGACTTCACCCAGGTCTGTTGAATAGCTAAGCATTTAAGGTTAAACGATTAAAATAGGCATATGCTTTTTGTTTACTACTATCTTCAACTGTATATGTTAAGAACAAAAAATAAAAATGATGGCCAGAGTTTCTCTGTTGGTATAAGCTGTTTCTTCTCTTTTAATCAACTCACCTAAAGCTGTTTCATTCTGATAAAATTGAAAAGAATAAAGGAGAATTTTTTTGAAAACAGAAATGTATTGATTTAAAGCCATCTCTGGAAAAGTTAGATGCTAATAAGTAAATACATTAGTGTTTATCACATAAACCTCAAAAACATATATTTTTTTATGAGGATGAACCTCGGGTTTAAAATTATTGCCTTTATATTTAAAAGTGTAAGTTAATAATATTGGATTAATTAAATTTGGCCAATTCTAGATGATGTATCCTTTGCTTAGAAAGTTTGTGGCTTCCCAGTTTGGGCCTCTTCTAATAGCGAAAATTGATGATTACCTTTTTAGCTATATGGAGAGTAGAATTAGAATTTTTTTCTCTTTTCTCTTCCTTTCTAAAGGCTTCCTGAGTAATTAGTACATATAAGAGATATATAACTAGATATGATATGATATGGTATGATATGCCAAGGAAAAACGGTGACCATGAGTTTCCTAAAGGGACAATGCTTGAGATTAACATTTTTAATCTCTCCCTCTTGTATTTCCATGTAGTACTTTCTGAAGTTCCCTTTGCCCTAAATGCACTCATATTCAGTTATTTCAATAACAAAAATTATCTTCCTCTTACTCTGTATAAGGTTCTAAAATCAAAATATTACCAAAACACCATCTTTGTTCTTAACGCATTTATTAAAATTATCAAGTGTTGTAATTTGTTTTCTCTTAGTGAACTGTGAGCCTCTTGAAGAAAGACTTTGGGTCACATTCATATTCTTGTCTCCACTGCTGAGCACAATGTCTTGTACTATTGGTGTTGAATAAATATTTACTGAATGGATGAATAGATGCATGGATGGATGGATGGATGGATGGATGGATGGATGGACGGGTGAATGGATGGGTGGATGGCTGGCTCTTCTGTAGTGCCTACAGTTACACAGGGGGATTTGATTCAGGTTGTCTACATGGTTCTTGGCATGACAACACCTGTTCCTTCTCTAGGCCTTTATTATCCCACTCTTAGATGCATAGACTGAAGAGATTCTCAAGATCCCATAATCCAGCTCCTTCAGTTTACAGTTGAGGAAATGAGACTCAGAAACAGAATCTGATTTGTTCACAGTCCCACAGCTGACAGGTGCCAGATCCAGGTTAAACCCAGTTCTCCTGCTTCCAGTCAAATGTCCACTACGTTATGTTGCTTTCCATGACTCATATTTGGAGTCTTTAAGGGACCCTTTTTGGCTGATGAATTCATGTGTTGATGGTGCTGAAGCAAGGTAAGAACAAGAACGACTCATCTCTATTCAGGCTGACATCATTCCATGTCTCTCTCTGAAGGTGCCACACTCAAACTTCAGTGGGTGGTGTCTGGTCCCTCCCTAGTCTCCTAGATAACCTTTGGAGATGGCGCAGTCCAGCTCTATTCCACCGGCCAAGATTTCTGTTTTACACAGAGTCCAGCCTTTCCAAGACCTTTCCAAAGAAGCTCGTGCTCCTGCCATCTCTAGGTCCTCCTGCCATCAGGAAGTGCTCCCAATGTATCACCTCTGATTGCCTGGACTCCTGTTTCTCTGAATTATGCCCAGTCACGCTGCATCTAAATGCTTGCATTTGACCTATATTTAAATAAAGTGTTGTTCATTAAGAATTTAACCTTTTATTTTGTAATAGCCTATAAGGGAAAAGAATCTGAAAAAGAATAGATAGACAGATAGATAGATAGATAGATGTCTAACTGAAATACTTTGCTGTACACTTGAAATTAACACAACATTATAAGCCAATTATACTTAGATTTTAAAAAAAGAGAATTTAACCTTTTAGATTCAACTATTTTAGAACGAACACATAACAACAGAGATGAATCTCAAAATAATTATGCTGAGTGAAATAAGAGAGACAAAAAAGACCATGTACTGTATGATTCCATGTATATAAAACTCTAGAGGGAATTCCTTGGCAGTCCAGTGGTTAGGACTTGGCACTTTCACTGCCAGGGCCTGGGTTCAAAACCTGGTTGGGGAACTAAGATCCCACGAGCCGCGTGGTATGGCCAAAAACAAAAAACAAAAAAAGAACTAAAAGATAAAATAAAACACTAGGAAATGCAAACTAATCTAGAATAGGAGAAAGTACATCAGTGGTTGCCTGGAGAGGTGGGGAGGGAGAAGCAGTGAGGGGTGGGGGGAGGTTAGAAAGAGGACGAAGTAGATTTTTGAGGCTGATTCACTCTCTTGATTATAATGACGGTTTCATGGGTGTATGCAAGTGTCAAAACTTATCAAATTGTACAATTTAAATATGTGCATTTTATTGTATGTCAATTATCTCTTTAAAAATTGAGGTTTTTTTGTTTTTTAAAGAATGGAACCTTTTAAAGTTCAACCAAAATACTGTGTTAGTCAGGTTCAATTACAGAAGGAGAAACATTAGGGGATACTTATAGTTACAGGGATTTGACCCTATATAATTGTTGTGTGTGGTTAATTCATGTCTGTAAGATTGTTGTCTTCACATCTGATGTTGGAGCTTGAAGTCCAAGGAAAGGCTGTCAGGAAAAGAAGGTGTATGTAAAATGGGGAAGAGCCTATTTTAGAGCAAGTTGGAATCCAGAGGCACAAGCTGTAGCTCAAAGGGAGAGATTGAAACTTGTATCAGTTCTTAATGCCTCTGACCTTGATTGCATGGATGTCCTGCAGAAGCAGGGCCCTTCATCACAGAGCTAAACACACACACCAGGCCCAGGAATTGGAGGAGCTGCAGGAGGATCCAGGGAAGGCAGAGCAGTGACAGGCTCAGCTACTGTCTCTTGCAGTACGTGAGACGGCAGAGAAAAGGCAACTTGTACAAGCTATGGAATGGCTGTAGCCTCACACACCCCCTCCAAATTTTTCACAAGAATGTCCCTCTGCCCACTCTAACCAGAAATATACAGGAGAGAGATTCTGGGAAATATAGTTCAGCCTCCTCAAGTTCACTCATTACAAAGTTAGTTCTTGACAACTTGGCACTTGAGCACATTTCTTTACATCATACTTACTCTCCAAATAAAGATAATAACACAGCCATGTCTCTACCTAACATGATGCATCTATCCCAAGTACAACCCAAACACATTAACCTTCCCCGGAAGAGGATCCAAAAATTTTTTTTGACTTTGGGTGATGTTTGATTTTAGTGTGCTCCTTGCTAATTCACATTTCCCCTCTGCTATCCTATAATTTATATACTGAGATATTAAGTCTACTACTATTAACACATCTTACATTAGATAAGGGCATGAGAAAGAGGACAAATGCAAAATTAATTGGGTAAATATATATATATATTTATATGCATATATGTATATAAACTATATATAATTATACATACATATACATGGTCATATCATAGTAAGGAAGAAATACTAATAACTATTCCAGTACTTATATCTACAACTGGTTGTGTGGTCATAGCTGGTATTTATAACTATTTCCTTCCACTACCCCTTCCATATTCCCTTCATTTTCAGCAAACTCTTCAGCTAGTTGTGGATCTTTGCCTGGTGGGGTGAACAAAGTCTTCAGTCCTGAAGGGTCTGGGTCATTAGGAGTCCTGTTAATTGAGTTGATGTAACTTAATCACAGAGTATGGGAATACTGAGAGGCAACCTAGAGGATCTTTGACATTGGAGACACTCCCCTTTACCTCTTTGTGTAGAAGCAGCGCAGGTTCTGTCACTCCCTTCTGTGCCTGTTGATTCAATGGCATGAGTCAAGGGGCACTCCAGTTCAACAGAGTCATCACTGGGTGCCCTGGTGGAAGCACTCCTCCCTTTGGAACTCTAGACAAGCATATCCTAACATCATAGGGACTGGAAGCAGCAGTTTAGTGGATCACCAGGGACAATAGTGAAAGGAGCCTTTCTCATCATCACCCCTTGTTCCCAGGCCCATGAATACTGGCTGTTTGAGAAACAAAAATAAATACAGGATGATGATTTAGAGCATATTTGCATCCTGGATAGCTGACTATAACTGAGTCTTCAAAAGGCCATTCCATCATTCTATCAAGCCAGCTGCTTCAGGGTGATGGGGAACATGATAAGACCGGTGAGCTGCATGAGGCAATTGCTGTACCTCATTTGCTGTGAAATAAGTTTCTTGGTCAGAAGTGATACTTTGTGAAATACCATGGTAGTGAATAATTCATTCTGTATATGGTTTTGGTGGTGGTTTGGGCGAAAGCATTGTGAGCAGGGAGGACAAATCTGTATCTAGCGTAAGTGCCTATTCCAGTAAGAACAAAGCACCACCCCTTCTATGAGGGAGGATCTGATCTAACGTAATCAACCTGCCAACAGGTTGGCTAGTTAGTAGCTGGGAATGGTGCCATGAGAGGGGCTCACTGTTGACCTCTGCTATTAGCAGATTGGGCTCTCTGCAGCAGTCATAGTCAGGTGGTCCCTGGCAAGTAGACATCTATGTTGCTGTGCCCTTGCAAAACTTTCATCTCTGCCACCATGGTCACTTTACTCATGAGCCATTTGGGCAATGACAACAGTTGCTGGAGAAAGAGGCTGACTGATGTCCACAGAATGGCTCATCTTCTCCATCTGATTTTTAAAATATTTCTCTGTTGAGTTCACCCTTTGCTGAGCATTCACATAGAACACAAATATCTTCACAGACCATGCCTGTTTGGAGAGATCTGTCAACCTACGTTTCCTCCAGATCTCTCTGACACCAATTTTTCAATCACATTTCTTCCAATTCTTTTGACCTTCCAGCCAAGTATTAGCCATGACCCATAAATTAGTGTAGACTTGTACTTCTGGACATCTCTCCTTCCAATCAAAATGGACAACCAGGGGTAGTGCTCAAAATTCTGTCACTGGGAGGATTTCCCTTTACCACTGTCCTTCAGTGGTAAAGGGAAATCCTTCAGGGACCATTGTCCCTACCGTTAGACAGCTCAGGTCACACAGTACCTTAGTGACCCATGGCCAAGCATTCAATTTCTACTAAGACTCAGTAGCAAAATGTAAGCTATTTCTTAAAAGAAGAATAGTTATCCACAGAGGAGGGCTTTATTCTAAAATCCTAAGGATTTGCACTGTGATCCACCTATAGGAATCTGAAAGAGGCTCTAAATAGCATCCCTATCTGTCAGTGACATTTCAAGCACCATTGGATCTTCTGGATTAGATAGTCCGAGTGTAACTGATCATGACCCTATGGGGCCTTCCTGGGACAGACCCGTCCTCTGCTGTAGCTCCTCTCTGAAGTACCTAGATAATAGTATGTGATGCACACTTCCTGAGTTGTTTTACAGATGCTAAACCACCACCAAATTAACTACTTGATGATCATAAACCCCTAGACTTCCTGGGGCCTAAGGATTGATAATGTTAACCCCTGTGACACTGCCCTGTTACCTCAACATCAACCAATCAGAGAATCGTGCACAAACTGATCATATATGCTGCGACCGGCCCCCGCTATCACCTGGCCTCTAAAAATGTTTTGCTGAAACCCTTCAGGGAGTTCAGGGTTTTGGGAGGCATGAGCCACCTCGCCTCTTTGCATGGCCCTGCAATAAACCTTTCTTTGCTCCAAGCTCCAACGTTCATTTGGCCTCACTGTGTCTTGGGCACATGAATTTGCATTTGGTAACAACCAGTGGCGGTCTGGGCTTCTTATAGAGCTTGCTCTTGTTCTGGACCCCTGCTCACACCCATAGCTTTTGGGGTCACTCAGTAAAGGGGTCAGAAAGGGTACCTTAACATGCCACAGACTGGACACCTAGACATTTCACTGGGGTTGCTGGTCCCTGATTTTTCATGGGATTTATTCCCTACCCTCTGGCAAGCAAATGTCTTATCACTGTGTAGAGAGCAGTTGCTCCTTTCTGCTCACCTGGTGCAGGAATCAGAGAAGCTGAAGGAGGATCCAGGGATGATGAGACAGTTGTAAGGCTGGCCACAGCCTCACACCGATGAGATGAGCCAGCAGGTAAACAACAGTGTGCATGAGCGAGAATAGGGCTGCTGCTTCCCTTCCTGCCTCTGCATCTCCCACAGCAGCTTTCTTATAGCCCACCTGAACTTGAAACATACAGGAACAGAAATTTGGGAAATGTAGTTCATCCTTGCCAAGTTGACACATTACAAAGCTACCAGAAATACAATTTATAGTAGATTATTATAGGGTGGAGAATCTAAATTAAAAAATAAAATAGTAGATGCCTATCTTGGCATGATCTTCTTTCCTGAGGAATTCATACGACAAAAATAATTTCTCTTACCTACAAGGCCTTGATTCCACAGACTATATGTACGTGATCTGACCCTGGGGAGATTTTCAAAAGAGAGCTTTTTCCAGAAACATATATTATTTTTTAATAAGTAAATGCTTAACAGTGTGAAAATATATTCACAGTTTGAGTGTATTTATCAACTGCTTTTCCAGAGAGACTGAAATTTGTTGAGGTTTAAGGGTGGTTTGGTTTTTTTTAATGTTTAGTCTTCAAAAAATAAGAATTTGCTTTTAAGTTAAAAAGTGTGCTGCAGGCCAATGGCAGTGCAATGGGCTTTTGCCTTGTAATGAAAAGAAAGCCTCAGAATTTGCTCACTAGGCTGCCTGGGGTGCAGCTCATCCTGGTGCTGGTGAAAGACCAGTGTGATTTCAGAACTGATTGCTTGTGCATCTTGACATATAGAATCTTTTTCTTTTGTTTCAGAAATCTATTGTCTAAGAGAGAGCTGACACCAACTTTTGTTTCTTACTATATGAATCTACAACTTTCCCTTAGAAAGTGGTAAGATGTTTACAAGGAAGGCATGTGTATGTAGGAGAGTGCCAGCAAGACAGGCTTTGCAGAGACTTAAAGGGCAGAATTCTCAACAGAGAGCAACAAAAGAAAGAGAAAGTCCAAATGAGACCAAGGGGAAGATGGTTTTCAAATCGACCTTTCCTTATCACAAGCCAATTCATGACTTCCTGACGAAGACATTTGTCCACCCAACTGTGCTGGTGTTTCTGAATATTCCCATCACACAATAACAATTGTCAACACCTGTCTCAGACACAGGAATTGGGAAAAACCACAAGTGGAAAAGAGACACAAGTGCACAACCAATGTGACCATTTTAGTGACAAAATCGGTCACCTCAGTTAATTTGCTGAATTGAAGGATTAAAAGAAAAGGGCATATGGTGCCTTTGACATAGTATTGGCTGAATAACCATTTAAAAATATAATTGGGTGGTTGACCAAGTAAGAAAAGAGTCATATCTGCTCTTCGTACAGACATTTGGCAAATGTTTGACCCTATTCCCCAAAGAGCTCTGATTTCTTTTTTCCCCACCATTTTGGTCCTTGAAGCTTTAAAATCTCAAAATTAATCCTTAGGATTAGAGGATATTAGGATCACAAGAGAGACTCTGAACCACTGAACAAAGGAGGGAGGGACATAGAACAGAATGATGGAAATTTTCCACCCATGAACTGGACACACCCTCATGCAAACAAGGCTCTTAGGCTAAGGCTATATTTTATAAAAATGTGATAAAACACTTGATAAGCCCAGAGAGGATAAGCAGTGGTTTTGTTTGTTTTTTAATCCTCCAAAATCCAGTACCACAAGCTGAGCAGTTGGAGGGAAAAGCCTTTTGTCATCTCTGTTTCCATGTGTCTATTTCCTTTCTGGAGCCCCAGCAGTTTGAGGAGCTGTCAAAGGCGAGAGGTCAGTGTGTCAGCAGCTCTGATCCTGCATTCGCCCTGGTGCTCACTGCATCCATCTCTGCCCCTGGCTGGCTGGCTCTGACAGGAGGCACCAGGCTGGGAGGTCGCAGGAGGATCTGTCAGGCTCATTTCTCTCCAGCTCTGCAGTTGGCTCTGCGTCACTCAGGAGAGGGCAGAGAGGCAGATGCAAGCCCCTTGGGAGCTTTCACCCTTTGCAGGCATCTCCCAGTGCTCTGGAAAGGGCGCCAAGTGACCCAGTCCCCTGAGAACACTTCTCAGTCCTGAATACATTGCTTCCCTTCTCCCAACACCTCTATGAACCTCTATTTTTATAATCACAATGCTAAAATAAAATTGCTTATGCTCTGTAGCTTAATAGTAAACACGCAAATAATGTCAAAGGTGGTTTTAAAACTCTGGCTATGGGATAACTGCCTTCTTCTCAAAAAGGAGGTGATCCATCTTCTCCATTTTCTTTTGCATTTGACTTTCAACTGCCAGGCCCATGAACAGCCTGCAGCTTCCTTGTGGTTGGCTATATATTATATGTTACTTTGGTGCTTTGCAGCTTTCAAAGAGCTTTTACACAAAAGTGATCTCATTGGGTCCTCAGATAACACGATGTTGGGTAGGGTTGGTGGATATTCTATCACCATTTCTCACAGGGGGAAAGAAAAGTAAATAAGTTATGTAACTTGACCAAGGTCACTCTGCACTTCAGTGGTGGAAATAGATTCCAACAGAGGCATCTCTCTGGAAGTTTTCTTTCTTTTCTTTCTTTTCTTTCTTTCTTTCTTTCTTTCTCTCTCTCTCTCCCCCTTTCTTTCTTTCTCTTTCTTTCTTTCTTTCTTTCTTTCTTTCTTTCTTTCTTTCTTTCTTTCTTTCTTTCTTTCTTTCTTTCTTTCTTTCTTTCTTTCTTTCTTTCTTTCTTTCTTTCTTTCTTTCTTTCTTTTTTAAATCTATTTCATCACACCAAGCCACCTCTGTGAAGGCAAGGTGCATACATCTTCCTAATTCAACAATCGGGTTGAATAGCTGCAAAATTATAGCCACAGTAGCTAAGCCCATTAGGTGACAACTTTTTCCTTATTTCCATATTCTTTTGTCCCTACCACTATCATCATTTTCCTCCCTACCCAGCATCCTCTATTTAACACTCATAAAAGTAATAACATCCTCTTCTACTCTCTCCTCTCTTCTTTTCTCTCTCCCTTTCTTTTTCTCCCTATGTCTCTCTATCTCCTTTTCCTATCTCCATTTCGCTCCCCCCACACACACTTTTGTCTTTTTTGTTTTTGGTCATTGATTGAGTACTGAAAGTAACCCATGACTGGGATGTAAGAGAACTAAGTTCGAGATATTACAATTTCACATAACCTCTCTGGATCTCTGTTGCTTCATTTGCAAAATTGTTTCTCCTAAAATAATGATTTTTCTACAGGAGTGAAGAACAGAAAAGGAAAAATGTGACTTTTGTGCTCATCAAAAAAAAAGTAAACAGTTAAAAAAAATGTGAGAGCTACTTTGTAGGTTTTCTTATTTTAAGCTACAGATGAAGTGATCAAACCCACATCTTCTGTCTATAAGTCAAATATTTAGTGATTTTATTTTATAGAGATTTTCACTAGCCTCACCAATAAGCCCTTTTCTTAAAAAAATTTTAATTTATTTTTTGGCTGTGTTGGGTCTTCGTTGCTACACGTGGGCTTTCTGACTTTCTCTAGTTGCGGTGAGCAGGGGCTACTCTTCCGGGGACTACTGTTCATTGCGATGTGAGGGCTTCTCCTCGGGTGGTTTCTCTTGTTGTAGAGCATGGGCTCTAGGCACCCGGGCTTCAGTAGTTGTGGCACGCAGGCCCAGTAGTTGTGGTGCACGGGCTTAGTTGCTCCACGGCATGTGGGATCTTCCCAGTCCAGGGATCGAACCTGTGTCCCCTGCATTGGCAGGCAGATTCTTAACCACTGTGCCACCAGGGAAGTCCCAGCCATTTTTAATATGAAATGCCAGGATAGATTATCCAAAATTTAGGAAGGAAAGAAGTGAGAATTGCCTCTTCACTATTATTAATACCTGATAATTTCTCACATTGATGGTGCTTTTTAAACACAAATTAACAGTCAACAAAACAACTCGGGAAGAAGAATGAGATGGTCATTTCAGTGCTCTATTTTTCTGGTTTTCTTTGTTAAACGAAGTGATGGCAGGTGATGGGGGTGATTAAGTACAGACTAGAAATGAGCTACATTTGGACACTGTCTACAATGGTTTTTCCTAGGATGAAGCCCTTATTTAACTTTAAATCCATGGTTCTATAGACTTGTGTTCTCTGAATGCAGCTGTGTAATTAGTAATCATCATTAATCATTTCTACTTCTGTACTTCTATCACCAACAAAATTATAGCAACCTATATTTTTAGTAAACTCTAACTGCAAGTTTAATTTGTTATTTATTTATTACTTTAAGAAGCAGTTTGCCGAACTGCTTACACAATTCTACAATAATGTACCTGAAGATAGAAGTAAAACTGCCCATCAGGAATAAATAGGATTTTCAAAAGAAGAGTATCTGCCTCTCGGCAAAAGGAAGAAAGAAAAAAACCCAGAAAATTAGGCTTCCAGGCTTTTTCTACCTTTAATGTGAAAATGAATATTCACATGGGATGGCTTTAGACTATTAGAAAATGCATATCAGGTAACAGGTGTATAATGTATGGACCTGATTGCTTTAAGCAGAGAAGCTTAAAAATGAGTTTTGCAACTCAGGTTGTTCTCATGAGGCAAACATATGCTAATTATTCAGAATTGAAACCTGACTGTGAAACATAAAACCAAAAGGAAAAGAAACTTAAAGAAACGTTTGAGAAGTAAAATGTCCCACCAGTCAGAAAGATTTTCTTGTCTCTTTCTATGGGAAGAAATTAGGTGATTGTTTATATATATATATATATATATATATATATATATATATTTATTTATTTATTTATTTATTTATTTTTTCTGCAGTACACGGGCCTCTCACTGTTGTGGCCTCTCCCGTTGCGGAGCACAGGCTCCGGACGCGCAGGCTCAGTGGCCATGGCCCATGGGGCCAGCCTCTCCATGGCATATGGGATCTTCCAGGACCGGGTTACGAATCCATGTCCCCTGCATCGGCAGGCGGACTCTCAACCACTGGGCCACCAGGGAAGCCCGGTTGTTTATATTCTTGAAAACTCCATTAGATAGTGAGAACTGAGCAGCTGAGATTCTCTTATGGGACAGTACGTAGACATTCCCTGGGTTCCGACTCAGGATTTCCAAGCTTTCCGCGGTGGATAGGTAAATAGATGTATCAGCTGGAGCTGAGAAGCATTCTCTGAGCCAGCCTCAAAATGTGAAGGAGACAGGGCTTATTTCATTTATGAAATTGAATCATTCGTAGACTCAAGGACAAAAGTCTAACAATGAAGATGACTAACATAAAATTATCACTGTCAGACTTACATTATATCTGGAAGAACTGGATTATAAAAGCCAAGTCATGTGTTGTCAAGGGCCTGAGGTTTGCAAGGAAATTCTCTCAAAAAGGCCCATGCAAAAAATGTCCTGAAGTAGAATCTGAGACCTGGTAGCACAAAAGTACCTTGAATGTTCTTAACTGGCAGGGTGAAGACCAGGGGACAGGGGCAGTCTCTAAGGTAGCCACAGCCCTTCAATCACATTCAGGAACTGGTGCTTCGAAAAAACAAACCACCAAAAAGAGTACAGATAAATGTCACAGCAAATCAAGTTAAAACATGGTAAGCCAAACTTTATACTCCTGTAAGACCAAGGAGTCCCAAGGAGAGATACAGTGGACTTTTCAAATGTTCTACAAACAAAGAGCAATGCATCCTTCACTAGCATCTTATTTCCTGATTTTTGTTTTATTTTGTTCTGTTTTGTTAGTATTCATTTTAATGTCTTCTTTGGAAGAGATAGATTTTTCTCCAATTTAAAAAGAAACAGGAATGACCATCTAGAGTAGAATGGATAACATACAGTAGAATTTTGCATGAATCTTAAAAATGTAATATTAAGAAAAACAAGTCACAGAAGAATATGTTTAATATGATTCCATCTGTACAAAGGTCAAAAATAGGTAAAATTAAATAATTTATTTATAGAGATCCATATGTAAGTGGTAAAACTATAAAGAATAGCAAGGAACAGCTAACATACAATGCAGAATTATTGTGTCTTGGAAGGGGGCAATAGAGAGAGGGAGATGTGATCAAGGAGGCATGGGGGAGTAAGGGGGAGGTGTCCCAAATATGGACAATATTCTGTTATTACTTATGTTGATGGTGCATGCCTGAGTGTTAATTTTATTATTATTCTTTAAACTGACCATAAATGTTATCATATACTCTTATAAATGTATAATTTACAAATTTGACTTTTTTTAAAAGAGATGGGTCAATTTTTATCATTTCATTTTGTTTCTTGAAATCCCAGCACGCCTATCTTCTGAAAGTAGCCTTCACCTAGAGAAATCTGTGAAGAAACTCAAGATGCAGGGTTTCCAGACTCGTAAATAATGCAGCCATAGAGCAACAATAAACGAATAAATTAAAAATCAGGAAAAAAAATCACTGGTTGGATGATTTTTAAAAGTCGGCCTCCATATATACTGCCTGTCATGGCCTGACACTCAAGGCCTTTTACCAGTGGAACCCAGTCTTTCTAAAGAGTATTTCCTAGAACTTCCCTGTGAAGCTTCTTTCCTTGTGAAATATGATTCCCTGTGCAAGCCTTACATTTTCCACCCTTGTGCTTTGATGATCTCTTTCCAGTTACCTATATTTCCCACCCTCTTGATGATTGGCCATCACAGTTTGACCTCTTCTGGGAAACCACCATGATAACCTCATAACCTCAGCCTGAAGTGCTCTAGCCTTTTCCTGAACTCTTCAACAACTGCCTATTTAATTTTTCAAGCAGTTAATCTTGTGTGCCTTGTAACACTGGCATTTTCACCAACCAGATTTATTTTCCTCCTTGGCAAGGAGCTGGACTGTATTTCCTGTCCTCCTTTGCAGGTAGCTGTAGCCACGTGATTGAGTTCTGCCCAAAGGAATGCAGATACCAGGTGCGTAGTTCTTCTCCAGGCCCTGTTCTAACACCTCCCACAAAATCCTCCACACTCTCTTTCTTCTCATCAGTGGTTACTTACAGGAACCCGAAGAAGCACTTAAGGCTCTAGGGAATTGTAGGCTCACGTCAGGGGTCATCAAACTTTTTCTTTAAAGGGTCAGATAATAAATATTTTAGGGCTTTGAGGATGTATAAGTTTCCTGTTGCTGCTGCTACTGCTTCTACAACCCTTTAAAAATGTAAAAGCTCTTCTTAGCTTCTAGAATTGGGCTGGGTTTGACTTGGGGGCTGTAGTTTGTCAGCCCCTTCACAGATGAAAAGGTCTTGGATTTCAGAATGCTTATGTAAAGCACAGCCCTCTCCCCCCTACTTCCCCCGCCTCCTGTGTCTGCAACTGACTCACTTGGATTATGATGGGAATGATAACTTTTATTGTGTTTCGCTTTCTCTGAACTACAGCTATGAGACTTTCTATCTCAAATGCAATAAAGAGATAACTATTGGGGGAACTTGAACAAAGTGGAGCTCCAATTTCAAGAAGTCGAGGTCCATTCACCCCCAAATAGTCTTCTTTACTAAAAATGTTGCTTATTCTAGAAGTATCTTGTTTGCTACGCTGCTTTGTCTAGTCCTTGCCTAGGGAACCATCGTGATCAAACAAATCTGCCTAGGCCAGAGCAGACTGCTTTAAAATCACAGCTTTAAAATCCAGCAGAAGAAGTTTCCAAGTTGGAGGAGGATCAAGAGGAGAATCTGGAAGAGTAAACAAAGAAAGAAGATGTGCGCTTCACCACATAAATTGAATCTGCAAAGCATATGGAAACCTCAGGTGTATCTGACTCATAATATTAATATTTTCTCTAAGATCTACAATCTCCCTCCTTCTCTTCTCCACTTTTCTGAAATAACTCACATCTGTGAAGTTTCTTCTTTTTTTATATTTCTCAGTCCCTACTGATGCACAGAACTCACTAGTATCGACAAGCCCAGGCAACCTTTGGTAGCAAGTCAGGGTGGCGTAATGAAAGGTTTGGGGAAAAAACTCCCCACCGCAGTCTGGTTCACTCAAACAGCTTGCCAAGATGATGCGGTTCTCACGCAAAGAAAAAGTGCTCCTTCACCTGTACCAGCAAGTTTCTCCCCCTAAGATAGCAGACTGCATTTGTTTTGACACTGAGTGAGTCGCTCTTTTCTTTCATAGGCTGACACTTGTTCTGTCCCTTGAAGCTGCAAACTACCTCAAGAGCAAGTTTTTCTTTCTACATGTACTGTCTTCACTTACTTACTAATGTGCAAAACTTGAGGGGCACAAAAGGAACAGGAATACCAAGCAAAAAGCCAACAGACTCTGGTACCCGTTCTTGTAATGCACTTCCATTACCAAAGGAAGACGGTCTCTTTTCGATTGTGATGTGAAAAGTAGACAAGTGATAGCTTCCTACATCTGGCTTAGTCAAAGGAAGTTCAAAGCCTTCTCTATATTCTGGATTCCCACCTTCCTATCTCTGAAATTATATTTATAGAGACTATAGAGTAGATCTTAATTCTCAGCAACTACAAACAATGGACTCTGAACAGTTATTTATATGTGAGCTTTGAATCTACCAGCCTCCATTCATTATTTGATGAACTAGTATTAATAAAATATTCACAGCTCATTTGTTAACTCTTCCAGGGAACCAGCATTTCACTCAGACCTCTGAAAATCATCATTGTGCGTTTTAAGAAGCAACAGAAAACTCAACTGAATAAGAACTGACCTCCTTTCTGGCTGCCCTGGTAGATCACGCTTAGTAGCTGCAGTCTTCATGGTGCCTGTCCCCTGGGCCAGGACACCAGATGCCCCATGACTAAGTCTAATGCATCTAGGAACCATAGATGGAGGTGGGGCAGGATGGGGAGAGAGATGACTGACTTTTGCATCCCATCAACGAATGAATGCTGGTCTACTTTGTTTAGACTAATCTAGAAGAACCCAAAGGGATAGAGCAGAATTAACCTTGTGTTGAATGTCCTAATGTCTTTCTTCTAATGCAATTATTTAAAATATAACTCAATAGAAAAGAGCAGCTCTCCTATAAATTTCTTGAAATGTTTATTCATAGGAAGGGTGTTGCTAATTTGATTAATTTTTAAGGATTTGTTAGATATTTTTCCCCCCTGAAATGGATGAATAGATGAGCAGTTTTAAATTTTGAGTATCTTAAGAGCAACATTGGCCCTAGTGAAATTTTGTTTGAGAAAATTCATAGGAAGTTACTGTGAAGCAACCATATTCTTAGAAAGCTTCTATTCAAGGCTCAGTTGGGTCAATTCTGAGGTTATTCTGGGAGTTGGATATATTTGTTCTCTCTCCGAACCACAGTTTCTGATGTGTTATTTTACAAATTCTTGGTCTTTTTCTAAAAACTGACAGGGTTTTGGAAAAGTTAATAATTCAGTGAGTAAAATATGCTTATGTCTGCAAACAACAGAGATGAAACAATGTGCCCCATTTTTACTGTGAATCTTCCTAACGGTATTAAAAATGCAAACCCAAATCTGAAATAGAAAACGTGCAAAAGACTTTAGCCTTTAAATCTTCTCTGCAGGTTTTCCTTATCATACAATGTTTTCAATTTTCCTTGAGGTGAAACAATTTAGAGCCCAGCTTTAGACCACTCTATCCTATACTGCAGAATTTAAAAAGGTTCTTAGAAAAATGTGGCTTCTATGAAAAATAGCTGTATTACACCAAAATGACTATTTCTACATTTTTTCAAACTAATGGAAAGATAAATTTGAGGATGATTCTCTTATAAGTGATACTAATGTCTTTTATGAATGCATCAGTGCAAATCAGATTTGACATCTTGTAAGGAGATATGAGTAGGATTTATCAGGTTTTGCAATGATATTTCAGTTAATCTGGGATGTAGCTGTCAGAACAATAAGAATAGCCTCCTAGTCCATAAAACAATATGCCATCTTCAGACTAAAGATGAATACTGTATTTTAGAACACAAAAAGTTCCGTTTCTTGGGTTGCTATTCCACCTGTCCATAACTCCACAGAAAATTACCTACTAGAAGCTCAAACTCAAGTAAATAATTTGTGAGGTAATACATAAATTCATGGAAAGAAAGGAAATCCTTTCTGCTGGCAGACTTTGCTGTGAGCAGTGCAAGAAGGACTAGCTCTTCTCCCCCTGGAACCCTTGGTTTCCTCTGCCTGGAATCCTCTTTCTCCATCTTTGCATGGCTACCTCTGTCTTGCCTTGGGATCTCAGCTTAAAGGTCACCCTACAACAATCTTTCTGATCACCCAGTCTATGTAGGTGCCCTATTATATAATTGTCCATGTAGCCCTTATAACTAACTGATATTCTTGGGTTTTGTTTAATGTCAATTTCCTTGCACTTGGAGAGCATGAACTTTGTGATATTCATGCTGTAATCCTAGCATCTAGAACACCTGCGAAGGCAGGTGTTATGGGTTGAACTGTACCCCCAGGGCCCCCAAAATATGTGTTGACATCCTAAACCCCAACACCTCAGAATGACCTTATCTGGAATACAGTTGTTGCAGATGTAATTAGTTAAGATGAGGTCATGTGAAGTAGGGTGGGCACTTAGTCCAAAAAGACTCTCTTCTAAGAAAAGGGAAAGACATACCGACAGAGAACACTACGTGAAGACACAGAAACATGGAGAAGATGGTGATGTAAAGACAGAGGCAGAGATTGGAGTTATACTGCTACAAGCCAAGGGACACCTGGGGCTACTAAAAGCTGGAAGAGGCGAGGAAAGGTCCTTCTTTAAAGCCTTCGGAAAGAGCATGGCCATTCCAACACCCCAATTCCCTTTTCAAATGCTGACGGCTCTCATTCCACCCCCTCACACGATGGCCAGATACATGCCTTTAAAATGATACTAAAGAAAAATGGGTTTTTAGCAATAAAGTCTTGTTGTATAGCAAATGGGCTGAAACATATTCTATTGCAGTTTTCTGGTTCAGCTTGAAATAATATTGCTATAATTTCATCAGAAGTACTTATAGGAGGAAAGATTTTTACCATAATTTTGTACTAATGTTACTGTAAATTTGCATGTTTCAGCTAGCATTATTTAACAATTTAAAAATGCATTATATATATATTTTCTTTTTTGCAGCAATAAGAGCATGCCTTTGGGACAATGGATGGAATCAGAGTTGAACTGAAGCCAACTCCAGTTTTTTAAGGAAAAATTTTCATGACACTTCCAGGTGGGCAGATTCAAAGACAGCATGAATCAGTGTCAAAATGATAAAGGAAATACTCTGGGTTATTAATTCCCAAAGTCTGCATGACCAAAATAGTAATAGCTCAGAAACACAAATTCAACATGTATGCATTGTCGAAACTGATGTTTAGTGATTCCTTTTTTAAAAATCTGAAATCACTTGAAAATCAATCATATACACGTGTGTGTGTGTGTGTGTGAAACCACTAGCATTTGGGAACTGAAAAAGTTTATGATGAAATCCTTAGAAAGGCTATAATAGCCAGTGACTCCATTTATATCAAGTATATCTTCATAAATCAGTGGGAAGTGTGTTCACTTATTCCTCGGTGCCATAAGAGCAATTTCTTTAGCAGGCATATTATCCTATAATTGCAGTTTTCTCTCTGTCTCATCTGGACACAATACATAGAATTAAGTAAAAAGAAACAAAGGGATGTACTGAAAACAAAGATCAGACTTTGTTGGGGGTCATGTGCAGGGTCTGAGAGCATTTCCTGTCTCATAGGAAGCATTCACATCATGACTTGTCATCTATACTGTCTAGCCCACTGTCTCCTAATTTCCTGGAATAAAACCAAACTAAGCAAAACAATAAAAATGACAATTTTTCTATGTTTTGGAATTCCAAACTCTTATTACTGGAATGCTAAATCTTTCAACCCTACTGGCTATTGTGCCGTCCAAAATTAACAGTGGTTTTTAATGGTTTGTTTTTTAAAATGTTATGCTTCTATGTATATCCCATAAATTATAACAACTTATTTTGAATATTACTCTAAAATTCTGCAAAATGTTGGTTTAGTACTCAAATCAACCTTTGTTTTTACTTCTGCAAATGGTTTGAACAAAACTCATTCTCCCTTAAATATTAATTGGGTTTTAGATGTAGGCAAATGACTGGAAAGTGAGTAATAGGAAAACAATCCTTAGTTTCGTCTGTGAATTTGCCATTCTTCCCCTCTACATGTTCTTGCTGGTCTAATGGTTTCTAAATCTGGTCCATATTTTATCTTTTTCTTATAAAAGAAACCATCCCGTACGGAAACAGGGTTATATTTTATCAGTACCATCACCACCAACTACATCACCATCACCACTTTTCAATTTGCAGAAAATTCAGCGTTATCTGCCAAGTTGGCAATACGTCAAAAGTGCATAGATTGCTTTAATGAGAATAATTTCTTCCATTGTAGATGAATTTTAGGGACTCGTGTCAGGTGTGGGAGAGCTTCTGTGTCATAAGCTTTCACATCGCACAAATTAGTAGGATGGTCCAGGTACAGAGGCTTGAAGAAATCAACAAAAAACTCTGCTTTTCAAACCAAGTTGATTAATTTTAGGATACCCTTGGGAATGTGCAACCATGAGCGAGGTGTCCCTGGAGTAAAGGGTCAAACATGAGCTGCAGGATGGGTTGAGGTGAGTGTGGGTCAGTACGTGTGTGGTAGAGGTTTGGCTAGTACACAATTTAATATCTATTTTTAAAAGAAACTCAGATTCTGGAGGCAAATGCAAAATTTTCGTAAAATTTTAGGACAAAAATGTTCTGTCCTATTTTCTGTTTGGAGCAAACATTCGTAGAGAGTACAAATTCATTTAGCTTAAGGAGAAGCATTTCAGGTTTATCCAATCCAGTGTCATTATTATATTGGTAAGGAAATAAAAGTGACTTACCAAGCCACTAGAAGCTAGATTTTCTACTGTTAAGCCTCAGCTCTGATTCATAGCTCTCTGAGGAAAAAGGAAATGCAGAATTAACATCTATTGAATATCATACATGGGCCAGACACAGTGAAAGCTGCCAGGCACTGTCTTCTTCCCAAGCAGAGGTTAAGGGCTAGGCTCCTAGTTAGATTTCTTCAGCAGGAAATTGGTTCCATCTCTTACTACCTGTGTGACCTTAGACAGGTCACTTAAGTTCTCTGATTCCTAGTTTCTTCATGTATAAAATGTGGTTCATGAATGAACCTTCCTTACTGACAAGGATTAAGTGAGATAATACTTAAGACTTCACAGTGTTTGACACATAAATGTTGGCTCAATGAATATTGAATACAAAAAGAGGAAAAGAAACTTTATGTCATAGGGGTGCGGGGGATGAAGTAAGTGGGAGGAGATTTTATGCCTATTTTTACAAATGAGAAAAATTAGAGTTGGGTAAAATTCAGTAATTTGCCAACAAATTGCAAAACCAGAATGTGAAGTTTTATCTGTTTCAACCCAAACTTCAGGTTGTGTCTGCTATACCACAACGCCTTATAGAAAGGTTAAGAGGCTCAGGGAACTAGAAAGAATGCTGGGATCATCCGCTTGGAGAGCCGGCTACAGTGCTCATGCTGAGCTCTGAAAGCCTCCTGGCAGCTTCCCAGTAACTCTAGAAATCTACGAAGCTCTGAACTGGGTGCTGCTCAAGTGGCAGAAGCCAATGAGAATATTCAGGTGATAGTGCAAATATGACTCTAGGTTAAAGTCTGGAATGTAAAGTTGGCTTCCTTTAGCTAATTACCAGTCCATTCTCAAGGGCAGGTGCTATGTGTGCTCTCTTTCTGCACAGCTGACTTACCCCACGCCCAGAACTCTAAGAACTTGCTCTGTAAGACCTTGCTCTGTAAGAAATTGCTCTGTGTCAGCTCTGCCAATACTGTGACCTTGGGGAGGTCACTTAAGTCTTCAAGGCTGGTTTAGGACAAACGCTCAGGCCACACCTCCAACCAACCAACGCAGATTCTTACAGAATGAGACCCTGAAATATCTAATTTTTATGTAAACTTTTCACTGAAGTCAAGCTTACATCAGAAAAAAGAAAAGTACAAAGCCTGCAAGTGTACAGTTCCACTAATTTTCACAAAGTGAATACAGCCTCAAATCAAGTAATAGATCAAACCAGACCAGAAGACACCCTTCTAGGACCCCTATTAGTCACTCTTTCCCAAGATACCCACTATATATTCTTACTTCTAACATCATAGCTTACTTTTGCCTTTTTTTTTTTTTTTTTTTGCGGTACGCGGGCCTCTCACTGTTGCGGCCTCTCCCGTTGCGGAGCACAGGCTCCGGATGCGCATGCGCAGCGGCCATGGCTCACGGGCCCAGCCGCTCCGCGGCACGTGGGATCTTCCCAGACCGGGGCACGAACCCGTGTCCCCTGCATCGGCAGGCGGACTCTCAACCACTGCGCCACCAGGGAAGCCCCACTTTTGCCTGTTTTTGATATTTATATAAATGGAGCCACACAGTGTATGTTCTTTTGTATCTGGCTTCTGTTACTCAACAGAATGTTTGTGAAATTCATCCATGTTATTGCATGTAGTTACAGTTTGTTTGTTCTTATTGCTATAGAGCAGGGGGTCAACCTCCTGTTTTGTGAATAAAGTTTTATTGAAGCACTGCCAGGCTAATTATTTGTTTTTCCTCCCCCTCCCCCTCCCCCCTCCTTCTTCTTCCTCTTCTTCTTCTGATGGCTTAGCAGTGGTGAAGTTTTATTATGATTTTTTGAGGAAACGTCAAGAGGAGAATGTAACAGAATTTTATAAAGGAATATTCTCAATTGAATCACATTCTATCAGGGTTTGGCAATACCTATCTGTGTGAAGATGAGATATATAAAATCTCAGTACAGATCAGCATTAGATGAACATTTGCTATTGATTTTGATCATACTTTGAACTTCAATGAAGCAAAATGTATACTCCCCAAAAGAATTTCATTCTTCATATTAATAGACCTATATTATCAGAAACTGTATTCAATTATTATTTTGTTTTGAATGGTATCAATTTTAAAATTGTGAAAACTGTTTCTCTGTTGTGATATAAGTACCTGCATCCTACATAATAGCCTCAGTTTTGATTTTTCTGGCCCACAAAGCCTAAATATCTACTGCATGGTCCTTTACAGAAAAAGTTTGCTTATCTCTGCTCTAGACAGTGCCCAGTACTAAAACTAAGTGTACACGCAGTAATTTCTTTTGCTTGTTTCTGAGTCTTGGATAATTTTTTTCCAACAGAGAGAAGCTCACAACTTTTCTCTTATGAAGGTTATGTTCTATACAGGGAAACCAGGCAATAAATAAAAATGGATAATAGATAAGGGAGTGCTATGATGAAAATAAGGTGATGTGATAAAGATGATGGGATAGAGTGATGGGGATGCAATTAGATTGGGTGGCCAGTGAAGGCATTACTGCGGAGGTACCTGAGAGTTAGGAATGATAAAAAGGGGCCAGATGGGCAAAGAGTTTGGGGCAGACTGTAGAAGCATTGGGAATAATAAGTGCAGAAATCTTAAGACAGGAATGAATTTGGTGCTTTTGAGGGAAATATTGAAGGCCAGTGTGGCTACGCCAAGATTAGAAGTGAGCTATAGTGAGAGGGCTGGCAGAGCCCAGGGCAGGTCTCCTGTCTGCCTCCTGCATGGATCATGAAGCCTTCAGGCTAATTTGTTTCTGTATTGTCTACAGCTGCTTTCACACAACAATGCCAGAGTTTAGTTGCCACAGAGACTGTTTGGCTGCCAAAGCTGAAAATATTTACTATCTGACACTTGACAGAAAAAAGTTGGCTGACCCCTGCTCTATAGTATCCAATCGCGAGTATACCAACATTTCTTTATCCATTTTACTTTCGATGGGCATTTGGATTGTTTCTAGTTTTGAGTTAATACAAATAGTGCCGCTGTGAACATTCTTGTACATGTTTTTGGTAGCATGTGTACATATTTCTATTGGATGTATGGCATGTGTATTTTTTGAAACCTCTGATCGATTCTAGTGTACAGACAGGTTTGGGCACTTCTACTTCAGAGATGTTTAGAAAGTTGAAACCCAAAGTGTTTAAACTGTCGTGCCCAAGGTTACACAGAAAATAACTGGCAGAGCTGAGACTGGCAACCAAACCCCTGTTTCATGGAACAGTGCTGTTTTTCCACTGTAGTTCCTATAGCCGTTATCTTTAGAACATTAACTTAGAAGGGTCTTTACTTACCCAAGGTCCTTCACAAATACGACTCTTTTCTACCATTTGTGGTTGTACCTTTTAAAGAACAGGAATGGATTATAGAAATCACTTAATCCAACCCCTTCATCTTATAAATAAGTAAACTGAGGCATAAGAATATTAATAATTCGCCCAAAACAGGCATTTGAATCATGACTTTTATCGTGTACTACAAAATGATTTTTAACTTGCTGTTGCATCTGCACTTGTCTTTACATTTAATACTATTCCAGTCAATTAACTGAAACAAGGAATGCCTATTTGCTTCAACTATTTAAATTTGCAGAAATATCTAAATTAAAACTCATAATTTCTCCCCCCCTTCCAGCTCTATGGCCTCTCCCCTGCTTCTAGGTGATCCATTTTAACAATTTGTATTTTCATCATCTACATATAAATATATTAAGATGCCTGTAACTGGTATGAGTCCACAACTTTGATGAGGAAGAAATATAACTTAAATTTTCTTTAACTCAAATTAATTTCTGGCTTGAGGTTCCATCCCAGCAGTTAGGTGGCCACTCAGTCTCAGTTAATTTGGAATAACCTCCTTTTTCCCTATAACTGGGCCTGCATTTCAGGGAGGGGGTTATGTAGGACCAAGAAATTGAGTGGGAGGGAGAACATGAACAGCATCTGATTCTTGGTAATCATAGTGATATCGATACTTCCTTCATCTGGGCCTTGGCCACTGGTTCCCACAAATGCATTGGCCCCTGTTGTCAGACCCTGTCAGGTGCGGTGGTTTCTGTGCTATGTCTGAGCCACGGCACTCTGTGCCAGGCCTTACCTGCCGGGCTCCCTACAGCCATTTCCTCTGCAGGCTCTTGCCAGCCTCCCTGGCCTCCACCTGGAAATTGAGTGCAGTTTCCTCTGGTCTTAGATCCCACCAGCCTAGCTGTAGTCTTCCAGTTGCTCAGGCTCCATCTGAGGCTTTTGGCATTGGGCCCCCTTCTTCCAGGCTCACCTCCACACTCACTGCTTTCCTTCCAATACACTCTCATCTCTCCCCAAGCTGGGAGCATCTCCTCTTCAACCTTTAATAAGCATCCTTGTACACGTGTTTTGTACACTTGTATTTTCATGTCTGTCATATACCTTTTTCCAGTCAGGCAGTGGGGAGACCCCTCTCTTCTCCAACCCTCAAATATTTGCAAGTTTGACTTTTCGGAAACCGGTTGCTAGGACGATTCTTCTGTCTGTTCATACCTCACTGGGAACAACACACCCGGAGCAGTCTAGGGGCCTGAATGGGAGTAATGGTAGAAGGGGGTAAAATGTGAACTAGTGGAAGAAAAAAAAAAAAAACATGGTTAATATCACAATCTTATCCTACTACAAAAGTGGGCACATCTGTAAAAGAATTATTTAGTTTTGCTTTTATTCTAAAATTGGCGTTATACAGTATATCAAACTGTAGCTTGTACTTTTTCACTGGATGTATCTTGGACAAATACGTGCACACAGATATGACTCGTTATTTTTAATACCTTCATAGTACAGTTTGTTCAATTATTCTCCTTGCTGATGGATATCCAGGTTGTTTTTGTTATTACAAATAATGATAGTATTAACTAATATTTATTTGGCATTAAAATATAGTAGACAATGTTTTAAGCACTTAACATGCATTCTACCGTTTAATCTCTATAAAAATTTCATGAGATATATCATACTTTGCCTTCTTTTTTTGCAGATAAGAAAATTGAGGCACAAAAGGATTGAATAACTTACAAGGTAAGTTATGGATTTGAATTTCACCGAGTCTAACTCTAGTGGCCGTGCTCTTAACCAACACACGGTTCTGCGTTTTTCCTTCAATGAGCACACCTGTATACAGGTTCATATAGTTTATTTTTGCTTCTGTCATATAACTACACAGAACTGAGATTGTAGGTAAGGTCTCTGCATTTTTATATTTTGACAAATGCTGGCAGATTACTTTGGGGTTGAAGCAATTTACAGAACCATCCCAAGTGTTCAAGAGTAAGGATTACCCCCGAGACTTACCAACAGTGGGTGTCAGGCCTTGTCTGAAGTTATTTCATGCTGGTAGGAACACTCTCCCTCCATCTCAAATGATGATCAGGTGTTTCAGTTTTCACTTCCGTGATTATTAACGTGGATGTCAAACATCTTTTCTTAGGTTTATTGGTCCTTCGTATTTCCTCTGCTGCAAATTGCCCGTTCACATCTGTCATTTTCTAATTAATTTGCAAGAGCTCTTTGTGTATTAGGGGTATTAAGCCACTGTCTTATAGGTACTGTAAATATTTTCTCTTACAAGATCATTTGTTTTCTTCTTTATACCACACAGTAGTTATACATGTTAATTTAATCGACTCTTTTCATTTTTTCCTTCATAAACTAGTTACATAGTACTCTATAGTATGAATAGTTTTTTAAAAATATAATATTATTTACCCTGTTTCCTATCTTGCTAAAGAAAGCTTTTCTCATTCCATAGCTATACAAATGTTTTCCTGATTTTTCTTCTAATATCTTTATAGTTTTTCATGTTTTATATTTGGTTCCTTAATACAGCTGGAATTTACTTTTGAATATTATAAGATAGGAGTTGATGTTATTTTCTTGCTAATAGGTAGCCAATTATCCCAGTTTTGTTTATCATATGTACTTTGAGTTGTATGTATAATGAATATTATACTTCCTCCCCCAATGACTTTCACTCCCAGATACACTTGGATCTACATCTGGACCCTATTCTTTTCTATTGACTTATCATTTTTAATACCAGTATCATTCCACTTTGATTCCAGTAACTTTAAAGTAGAGTTAGATATCTGTTAAATGAAGAACTCTCCCCCATTTCTGAAACAGACCTATAAAGTTCATTAGATACTTTTCTTCTCCAGATATTTAATAATATCTCAGTAGACCAGGATGCTACCTTCTTATAAACTGGTTTTCTCATGAATGAAGAAATGCAACTTTTTTAGGCAAATGAAGCTCCTTATGTCTGAAAATTTACACGATCTGACATTTTTCAAATTCTGTTATATAATATTATCAATGAATTGACCTTGAATTTGGATTAGAATTAGAATTTTCTCTCAGCTTTAGATGTTATCTAGAGTACAGACAATTGAGAAATAAGCCAATAAGGGGAAAAAGTTAGCAAATTTATGACTGATAAAAATCATTATTTTGTTTGAATAGAAACAATTGAATTTAGCAATAATTTAACTGAAAAGTTAAATACTTATTACTCTTGTAATTCAATGTTTATTTTTGGTGTCCCTTCCCCTGTCCCCAATCTTTATCACTAATTTGCACCCAGCTTTAATTTTAAAAGCTTTTTATTCCAAGCTTCATTATGGATGTGAGAGAGCTAAAGTTTATGGGTTTTTTAATGCCAAGATCTTAACTAATTTTCCATCAATGTCCATGGGTGTGTTGGTTCTTGTGACTTTTGCCTAGGCTATTCCTGTTTGTAAATGTAGCTCCACAGGCATATTTCTCTAGCTCTATCTATGTTCAAGCAATCCAAATAGAACCGCCCTGTATGTAGTATATTACTAATTTATAACTGAAACTGGCACAACAATGATTCACGTGCTGTATGTAATATCTATTACTGCTTCCTACGAACTTTGAAAACATTTTTATTTTGGGAAGAATTCTGTCTGAATATCCACCACAGTGGATTTTTGCCCTCATTTCCGTAGTATTTATTTTCAGTGGCGTTTGTGAGACGATGAGGATCTATTTTGGTTAGGGACCCTATTCTCTTCCCAGAGGAGGAAGTGACAGCCCAGTGCTTTGTCTCCAGCTCCAAAGCTGTTAGACAGTTCAGACAGGGAGCTCTGTCAACCAGGCACCAGGAAGGCTTCTCTCTTCTGATGGAACAACTGAACAATTGTTACTATTTACAATGGGCCAAATGGAGAAGTATTCTTAGAACAATAAGAAAAGGGAAAGTCAGCCAGCAGACAGGAAAGAAGGCTTTCAAGCAACATCAAACTCAGAGACTGTGAATGTCTTTTAAATGTAAACAGTTTACCCATAGCACCTCTCCAAATAACAATACCAGGGGTGCTTGCCATGTGCAAGGCACTTGACTTACACTATTATCTCTAATCCCCTAACAGCCATACAAGACAAGTGTTAATCCAGTCTGACACAGAAAGAAACCGAGGCCAAAGAGCTTGTAATAACCACTCCATGGCCGGTAAATGTGGAATTCAAACCCAAATTTGTATAATACAGTTAAGATATCCCCATACTCTTACCTACCTTTTTTTTTAATTAAAAAATGCATGGAGATTTACAGTTCTTAATGGGTGAATCTATAATCTCCTTACAAAAAGCAC
Source organism: Delphinapterus leucas (assembly GCF_059928025.1). Classification (NCBI taxonomy): domain Eukaryota; kingdom Metazoa; phylum Chordata; class Mammalia; order Artiodactyla; family Monodontidae; genus Delphinapterus; species Delphinapterus leucas. The sequence goes on along the minus strand of NC_143140.1, from coordinate 68,067,871 downwards.
CAGGTAGCACTGAGGGCTCCATTGATACTCTGAAATATGTTCTTTCTGAGTTTCTCTGAATACTGCAGAGGCAATGGGAATCAGAAGAAAACTTGCTAAATGCTGTGTGATATGACAGCCCCCTTTGTCACATACATAATTATTCCCTCTCTATCACTCTCAAACTCTGCAAACAACTCGTGGGATGAACTCTTATTCTGCTTACAGTAACTTCAAACCTTGAAGACAAGTGTGTAGATTAGATATCTATATTCACAATAACCATGATACTAATTTTTAACAGACCAGTTGGGTTATCTATGGCACAGGTATGATATATGCATCTGAAAAATAATCATGTTTTACAAGAGTTGGCCTTCTTTCCATTAGAGTTTTAACACTTCACTGAAAATTTCTATTAAATGCTAGATCAATGAAGCAAATCTTACCTTATTTGTAGATAATTTACAATAGGTGAGAGGAGAAAATAATGGATCTAAAAGTGAGATGCTGACTGGGTTGTTTTGCATATGTAGTAATATATGAGAAAAAATAAATAATTGATCTAAGAGCTATAATGGACCATGAAAAGTTGCTAGTTTTCTAGTTGCTTCAGATATAATGACGCAAATAATTTTATAGTTTTTTGCTAACTTTTTCTTTTGTTCCACTGGGCCCAATCTGTGCCTACTCTACATTTAGGTGGACAAAGGGGATGTTTGTGTGGTATTATTTAAAGCTCCCCTTCTCACTGACTAGTACCACGCTTTCATTCAAGATTTCCTTGTCCTCAGCTCCTGCAATGGCCTGCCACCATTTTTAGAAATATCCACTATGTAGAGGGGAAGGAAATTTCATGCTCCCACTAGCTCTTGTTGATAACATTTTCACGGATAGGTTAGTCATACATTAGTTACCATCACAGAAAGCAGGATTCTGGGCAAATAAATCAGACAAAGCAGCAGTGCACAAGACAGGTATGCGAAGTTAGGATGGTGAGAATAAGATGACTGGCATCTGGAACTCTGTCGAGGACACTGGACACTAAGAGGAGGATGGGGTGGAATGGATAAAGAATGATAAGAAAGAAAGCATTAAAAGAAAAATAATTCCCCCAAAGAGGAGGTAGAAGACTTACTCATCCTTTTGCCTAAGGTTCCCTGAAGTCTATGTTTGTTAAAATGAGCAATCTATAGGGCACAACAGACCTTGGCATGGCTGCCATTCCTACAGTCCTCCTCAGAGGGAAACTGCTGTAGCCACAGCACCTGCTGAGGAAGTTACTCTAGGAAGTTCCTCAGGCATAAGTGTCCACATTTGCTCCACATCAGCCTGCTTCCCACAGACAGTTGGAGCAGCGCGCATGCCTAACCCAAAGGCAGTAATCTAGTCAGACCAACAGCCTCCAAGGTGGTCTGACCTCTATGAATAATGGTGATTGCTTGCACAACCTACTTATTTTTACTTAAAAGAGCAATTGACAGACCAACTGTGGTTCTTCAGACTTCGGCATTTGGCAGACATTTTCTTGAAAATGAACAAAGTGTGTCTGTCATTTCAAAAAAGGACCTGGCAGTATGTGTTGTGAATGATAAAATTTAAAATTTGAAGTGAAAAATAGAGTTTTGGGAAACGTGTAGCTGCCATGTTGAGCTTGACCGCTTTCCAAAACTTAAACACTGTTTTTTAAATGCTGGTGAGATAGGTGATATTAACAAATGTGATTTCTTGGATACCGTGTAATGATGTGTCAACATTTACAAGATCTGCGTATCTCATTGAACTAAATTTTCCAGATGACCAATACTTAATATTACAAAAGCCACGAGTGAAATATTCATTTAAAGTGCAAGGTAGATACATGAATTTTTCTTTTTAGAATAGTGAATTTTAATGTAACTGAGTGAGCAAATTTCATTGATATGATTTCAAACTTCATGTTGCACCTAATCTTTAAGAAACCACCACTTGCTGAGTTCTGGTATTCTATCAAAGAAGAATATCCATAATCATCTGGAAAGGCTATTAAAATACTCCTCCTTTTTCCAAATACACATCTGTGTGAGGCCAGATATTCTTCACATACTTTAACCAAAATGGCATAATGCAACATATTGAATGCAGAAGCAGATATGAAAATCCAGCATTTTCTTTTAAGCCAGACGCTAAAGAGATCTACAAAAATGTACAATAAATGTATGCTTCTCCCTAATTATTTCCATTTCTGAATGTACAATTATTTGTCAGAAAATGTTATTTATGTTAACAGGTAATGAGTTGATTATTATTATTTTAAATGCATTAAAATATTTTTAAAACTTCTCAATTTTAATTTCTGATATAGTAAATAACGATTGATATAATCCACATAAACAAAACCTCTTTGGGTTCCTCACCAGTTTTTAGAAGGAAGCTTAAGACCAAAAAGTAGAAGCTACTGCTTTTGTTCCCATTCCTTCTTGAAAAAGGTAGGTAACTCTAAAGAGGAACTACATTTACGGTTTCATTGCAAAAGAAAAAAAAAATCAGATACAAAAAATTCAGAAATGTCCAAAGGGAATTTCTGTTTTTGAGACCAAAGTCCCAAGTTAAATATATGAAAAGTAAAATAGACAAAGACCCACACAACCAAAATACTTTCTTGGCATACTGATGGCTCGTTAGCTAGGAATCCAGCATAGCGTATGAACGCAAAGTCAGCTACTAGGTTACATTTAAACTAAGACAATAATTGCACAAACAGGTTTAATCATTGACAGTGCAAAAAAAGTCATCTATTTTGAATCAAGTGAGAGACTTTCATATTTTGAAAATACATTATTCTTTAATGCCACCAGATTTAGCCATTAAAAACTGGGTATTAAACAAAGATCTTATTTGCATTGCCTTATTCATATACAATATTCAGATAACAAAAACAAAGCTAAAACTTTTAAAGTCATGCACAAGCAACTGCTCACCATTTCTTCAGAGGCTTTGATAGCACAAGAAAGACTGTATTTTGGTGACGGTGGTAGTTTAAGTTTCAGTCAAATTCTGTCAATTACAATAAATTTCAACAATGACAGTCTCAATTGTTGAGCTTCCAGAATGTGTTTTGTCAAATATTAGCTTAAATAGGTTATTACCTCTGACTTAAAATACCTTCGTTATTAAGATTTTTGTATACATACTCATTATAATAAATATCTGATCTGTAGCTTTTTTGAGTTTTGGTGCAATATTGATTAATGTTTTTCACTAAGTAAGAAACAGGTGTATTTTAAAGAATACAGATACAGACCTGAGGTGCTGTCTTGCTGTTTTTATTATTGTAGTTATACTTCTTATACAAGTGAAAAACTGAAAAAAATTTACAAAGTAGCTACATTAACCAAATTCAATAAAATCTAAGTTAACTATGGTAGTTGAATCAATGATGTGGCTTTCCAGAAGTTAAACCACTGCTGGCAGCAAGCCCCGGCACTACTCTAGCAGAATTATTTTGGTTTGACATGAAGACACTACAGTGTTATTAAATGGTAAGATGGCTGTGTCCACTCACAGCTCTTTGTTTGAACCAAACTGCAGCAAAACCTTCCTAGGTACAGGATGCTGTGATTTCATTGTTCTTCACTCGCATTCCTATTAGCCAGAGCTCTTGAATTCATCGGGCACTGAATTCCCCTAATGGTACCAATTTTGACAGTGATCACCCAGATGATCCCACATTTGATCACATCAATTATTTTATTACCTTTAGAAATGAAAATGCAAGCCTTAAAAATTCTGTAGAGAACTTGAGTGACCTGCACTGTGTGACCTCAGAGTCCAGTTGAAGAAACGATGCTTCAGAGTAGAAAGCCTTGGCTGGAGCTGCAGGAAAGAGCCTGCCTGCAGAGGAGATAGGGATGACTTTATTCCTGAAATTGGAAATATACAAGCTTGTCAAAGCTTTCAGAGCTATCCTAATTGAAGGGCCGCAAGGTAGAGAAGTTGGGCCGCAAGGTAGAGAAGTTACTCAAGAGAAGGGCCTTTCTTTTTCTCGGGAAAGCTAAAATTTCCACATTGATTTCCACTTACCATTAAAAATAGGAAGTTTCCATGTCAAGAACACTTTTACTTGCAAATTTTATATAAAATTACTAGTGAGCATTTTTGGGCAACATTTGCCCCATTCTAAAATCTAAAGCAGAAGTCAACAAACTGTACCAACTGCGAGTGTAATTAAGCTCACTGTCTGTTTTTGTACAAGTGTGAGCTAAGAATGTTTTAAACATTTTAAGAGTATTGTCTTAAAAAACATAAAATAAAAAGGAAAAAATAAGCCAAATAATAAACAGAGAAGGTATGTGGTCTGCAAAATACAAAAGAGTTACTCTCTGACCCTTTACAGAAAAAGTTTTCTGTAAACCCCTACTCTAAAGAACTGCCTATTTTTTTTAAAGTAATATCAGTCTTGTCTTGGGGGAGGGGTTGATAGTATTCATATTCTGTCCTCTTTCTTCTCGATCCTCTTTCATCCTTTATCTTTGCCTCTCCTGTTATTAAATGAAAGGCTTTTAATATATTGCTATATATATTTGTTAAATAAATACTATCATTCAGTCCTTTATTTTAAAAACAGGTGAGAAGGCAATTTATATTAATCCTACTATTTTAAAAAAAAACACTAAAATGAAATAGTCTGCTTAAAATTTTTTTTCCTGTGGGACAGTAATCTTGAGAAAAAGAAAATGTGGGACTTCCCTGTTGGCGCAGTGATTGAGAGTCCGCCTGCCGATGCAGGGGACACGGGTTCGTGCCCTGGTCCAGGAAGATCCCACATGCCGCAGAGCGGCTGGGCCCGTGAGCCATGGCCACTGGGCCTGCGCGTCCGGAGCTTGTGCTCCGCAGCAGGAGAGTACACCTCTGCCCGCGTACCGCAAAAAAATTTTTAAAAAAGAAAAAAAAAAGAAAATGTGACCTATTTACCTTAAATGCAGTATTAAAGCAAAACTATTCCTTATAGTCTTCAATTTGTCCTCTCATTCTTTTTTTTACTAATAAAAATGTAGGTCACTGACGTTCCCTAAGTTTGGGAGTAACTTGAAAAATGTTTAACCCGAGCTCAGGGCTTCCCACGCGGAATAAGTAATTACTAGACCCGGTAAAGGACAACAGAACATGAACTTTGCTTTCTAAAGCTCTTTTCCCAGGAATTAAAGCATGAATAATATTTGTTCAGTAAAAATCTAAATGGATTAATACTCTCTAAGCCTGCAGAGAAATTCACTTTCAGAGCTGCAAAAAGGTTTATAAGCTTCATTAATAATCCATTTTAAGTATGATTAAGTGCTTAGAATATGTTTAAATACCCAAGAATTAGTTGTTTGATTAACTATTGTGTTCTCCTTTACCTGACTCAGAGAACACATTTAAATAGCTGAACAAATGTCATAATTACTCACTAAGGAAATAAAATGTGGTGGGTAAGTGTCTGGGTTCTATGTCATCTTCAATGGATTATTTAGGAAAGAACATTTGAAACTAAGTCCACAAGAATACGCACTGGGACACAGACTGCTGATGAGGGCATTTGGTCCTCAATTCCGAACTCGAAAGACTAAAGAGAATAATGTTTTCTTCCCTGAAGGCAGATAGATGGGTACTTGCTAAGAGCTTCCTTAAGCAAGAAAGTTAGGATTCCTGCCGCGTTCTCCAGCCCCTCAGTCTCGGTTTCCTTCATTTCAGGAGTTATCCACAGGAAGTGAGAAAGAGCCACCAGAAGAGAGAGGCTGTGGAGCCCCCTTGGTTGTCTGAGGACTTGATCTACATTAATCTGTGTGCTGCCCGTGGGTCTAGGTGGTGAGCCCACCATAACCGGAGACATCTCACCTGTTAAGAAATGCTGGTCCAGAGCTTAACTCAAGAAGCCTTGGGGTCATTAGGGCTGCACCCAGCACGCCCCTGGCACATCACGCACACACCTCTTTGGACACTAACTGTTACCAGCAAACAGCTCTGTAAGGAGTTCGGAGGAGATCGTGCCCTCCAGGTCTCTGGAAAAAATGGTAAAGGTCTCTGAGGACACAGAGGGCACTGCCTTCCCAGCACCAGGAGAATCCTGCCCTACACCCTACAGTCCTTATCTGCAAACTCAAGGCGTGGTGTTCAGACCCCCGTGGTTGTGGGCAGCAGCCTTCCCAGAGTCGGGACTACAGTCTGCTTGCAACTGTTCTCCTGGGTGTCTTGCTGCTGCTCCACTCTTTCCCTGACCCCTCAGGCCAGCTTGGACCCAAGTCCTGACATGTCCACGTTCTCAGACTTTATCCCTCCAAGTATGCATGAGTCAGGGCAGCTGGGATCTCTGGATCTTAAAGCACCTCCTCCTGCACCACTCCCACCCCTACCGCCTGACCACACCTCCACCTTTGCCCCTGCTGGATCTTGAACTCTGGCGCTCTCAGAGCAGCCAGCCAGCTTGAAGTCTGAGCTTTGGCCTGCGCCCCGTAATTCAACCTTGTCTCCTCCTCAGACTTAATGTTCCTACACTTGTTTTATGAACTTACCCTCCAGCTCTGAGCTCTAGCTCTGCCTTGGCTGGCCTGTTACCTGAGCCACAGAGCCAGGCTGGCAGAGTCCCTAAAGTCTCTTCATGCCTATTCCCCAGGTTTGCTGAAGCTATTTCTGTGCTTCCAGATTCCAAGGAATCTCCAAATATAGGACAAAAGTGGAAACTAAGGGAAAGAGAGTTAATAGGGAACACATTGTCCCAGTAAATTTCCGCTGTGAATGCTGGATGAGGAATTACAGAAAGGCAGTTTTTATATCACCATTGACAAGTATTCTTAAGGGAAGGTGAAGCTTGGGTGATAGAATGAGATAGATATTCACTGGAAGTAGAACAAGCCTGAATCGAAAGCTCATCTCTTTTACTGGGCTCCTTTCATGGATAAGAAGATGGAGGACCAAAAATATAAATTGACTTGACCAATATCACTCTAGTTAAAATAGAGCAAAGTTGGAACAAGAATCTTGCTTCCTTGTTGGGTACAGTATTCTCCACCTTCGTTCTTTCAACAAGCATCCATTGAGTATGTACTCAAGGCCATGTTATTACAATTTACCAATTCTTGGGTATATAATAGGTTTTAGAAAGATTCAAAATGAATATAACAAAAAGAGCCATTTTAAGGGACATTGATCTGGTAAAAAAAAAAAAAAGGAAATATATATTAAGGATTTTAAAGTAATCCAAGGTTATTTATGATTGTGTGGTAATAGAAGTATACATAATAAATAAATAGAAGTTTTCATGGGAATTCAGAAAGAAGAACCATCAAATTGGGCTGTGAGTCTCAAGGAAGACATGTTGGATGCTACAGAAATTAAACTGGGAGACAAAAGGTAAGATTTAGAACCTTTGAAAGGAGTGAGAAGGATTTTTAAGTAGGAGAAACTGAAGTTTTTTGTTGGGATTTAGAAGAAAAGGTTGTATTGTTTGTGTGGGGACAGATTATAGAAAACCTTGGGAAAAACCCATCAAAAGTGTTCAGGGGCTTCCCTGGTGGCGCAGTGGTTGAGAGTCCACCTGCCGATGCAGGGGACACGGGTTCGTGCCCCGGTCCGGGAAGATCCCACATGTCGCGGAGCGGCTGGGCCCATGAGCCATGGCCACTGAGCCTGCGCATCCAGAGCCTGTGCTCCGCAACGGGAGAGGCCACAACAGTGAGAGGCCCACATACCACACACACACAAAAAAAATCAAAAATAAAATAAAATTCCAAAAAAAGCAAAAATTAATTAAAATGGTTGTTATAATTTCATCAGAGCAAATGTCCAATACCATTATATCTGCCATGAAGATCATTGTACTGCAAAAATGATTTTTTGTGATATTTATAAGAAACTAAAATCTATTTTCATTAGTTCCAGCTTTTATTCCATTAACTGATATTCCATGTGATGCTTTTCCACAAGAGCCAAAGCAAAAATGATCTATGCAGAAGACATTGTTGTTATTGTAGTAATTGTCTCCACTAAGGATTAAAATGCTCACTATTTTACCTATAGTTTTGGGGAGAGATCAGTATTTTATACAAAAACAGTTTTGGCCACAAATTAATTTTTCTTGTGCCTTGCTTTTTTTAAACTAAATACCTTCTGACTGAAAATTGTTTCTCCATAATAATTGGTAATAATAAAATAAATGCATATTGGAAGATTTTCCACAAAGGTTGTCTCAGTATATTCTCATAAAGTCTTGTGAGGTAGCAATTACTGTTTTATTTTTTGATGGGTCAGGATATTGAAATCCAAATGAATTAAAAGTCTTTTTAATTCCTATAACAAGTCAATGGAAAACCCATATTTTGTGTTCATGGCTGGCTTCCCAGTACATTGTTCTTTTCATCAGCCTTATATATCATGTGTTGATTGCAATGGAGCAATGATTGAAAGTCCCCATAAAGGTTACCTTAAAATTGTTTTATTGTTTCAGCCAAAGTATTTTGTCATAGTCAAATGTGGTGATCTGTACTCTTGTGTTTACTCTACACTGGTCCACCAGCGCTTTGCTTGGCACAGTTTTAAAGCTCTCACTTATAAGTGGAAACATATGCCCTCCCTCATCTCCTGTGTCCGCTCTCCCCTCATCCAGTATCCTCCCTCTCACCCGGATGCTGCCACATCTAATGAGCTTACAATTATTTTTAAACTTCTTTCCATGAGGTGGTATCTGCATACCAGCTGGGGGGAGACAATGTAATCCATCTTGCAGAAGTTAAACCATGGGTTATGTGAAGAGCAGGAGGTGGTAAGAAGGGGATATTTGATGAAACTCTCCATAGAAATGTCAAACTCCATGTCACATTTCTATCTGACTCCAGATTTCAAAATGTTTGTGCTAGTACCAATCAGTGGAATCATTTCAAGTTCGGAGAAATATTTCTCCCAGATTAACAAAGAAAGATAGAGAGAGAGTGAGAGCAAGAGAGAGAGAAATGGAGGGAGAGAGAAAAAACAGAGGAATGGAGGAAGGAAAGAGAAGCAAAGAAAAAGATGAAGAAAAAAAAAGCAAAGAAAAAGAAAAGAAAAAGGGGGGGCAGGGCTTTTTGTGCATGCATGTTTTCCTACTCAAAAAAAAAAAAAATAATGGCTTAGCTAATTTGATTCATTTGGCCAGTGAAGATGGTTTTGGTTAGAGAACAATAAATTTCATCTGGCCAGTGGCCTTAATTTGCAAATTCCCATCAGAGGTTATTAATGGGTAAACAATGCTATGACCAAAGAACTAGACAAGGGTATATACATATCCCTGTTGAAGAACAACAGAATCACATGTGAAAGAACAATTTGGATAATAGTCCAGTACCATGTAGTTGTTAGGAGCTATTGCCTGAGGTTTCCACTTGAGGTAAGGAAGGAACATTACATGGCCCTGCCATGGCCATGGCGTTCTCATCTCAGTAAGCGTCCCCACCAGCTACTTCAGTCCAAGCCTGGGACCCGTCAATGCTTTATACTTTCCTCTCAAAAGAAAAACACCAGGAAAGGGATCTAAGAGAAAGAAATCTCCTGACTAATTGGAAGGTGGGCGGGTATGCTAACCAGTCCTCTTCATCTCTCTCATCTTTCTTTGCTGCAGCTGTCTTACTTTAAGCACCCATTTTGTTGTGCCAGTATAATTCCAACAGTAGCTTGACTCTTCCTTTCTCTCTAATCCAGCTACCATGCTCTTTCCAAAGCCCAAATAAAATCCTTTCGCTAAAAGAACTTAAAATCCTTGAATGCCCTGCCCTTGCCTCAGGATAAAATTGAAAGGCCTTCACCAAGAATGCAGGACCTTTTATGAGTCAACCCTTACTTAATTGTCAAGTATCCACTTCACATTCTTTCGTCCCTCAAACTGCCCATTGAACAAACTTCCATGTGGTTCCAGAAAAGGCCACACTGTGTCATGATGCCCTGTCTGTGCACTAGCTCTCCTTTGGAAGGGTCCTCTCCCCTGCTATTTCACCTGGCTGGCTTGCTGCTGACCTCATCTCTTTCGACATGTCTCCCTGCCCCAGCCCACCTCCTGGTGTCAGAATCTGTTTTAGGTATCCCTCCGGAGGCTCGCTCCCATCTCACGATCTACTTTCCCTTATCACGGCAGCTATCAGAATTTGTTCGCTTTTCTGTGTCCACACTAGATTTTTAATTCCTTCCTAGCAGGCACCTAACACATTCCTGGCACAGATAGATGCTCAGTTCAGTAAATCCTTGTTTAATGACTTAAAGAATTAATGAATTAACAAACCACCTGGTAACCAAAAGAAATGAAGAGGAGACAAGGATATGAAGTTTGGGATGGGCGGTAGTGGTGGTAGAGTTGTTTCTCTGCAGTGTTACCTAAACTGGATAAAATGGCAAGAGTCCAGAACTGGACCTGGTTCTAGTCTAACTTTGACACTAACAGTGCACCTTTGGGTGGGTCTCTAAACCTCAGTTAACTTTTCTATGTATAATATGAACCTCATATGTTTTTTGGTATGTGTGTGTGAGGATAAATAAAATATCACAATACCATGTTTACAATATTTGCTAGAACATACTAACAATCTAATAATTAAAAATCTAATAATTGAGAATATAATAAATAATAACTACAGTCCCTTGAAATTTTTCTCTGATCCTACTGAAGTCAACCCATTCAAATCAACAATGAAAGAGCTTTAGACTAGTGATTTAAGATAACAAATTATCAATTAAGCAAACAAAAACTTCTTGTACAGGAGAGGGCAGACAGCAGAAGCAAGAAGAACTACAATCCTACAGCCTGTGAAGCAAAAAGCACATTTGCAGAAAGATAGACAAGATGAAAAGGCAGAGGGCTATGTACCAGATGAAGGAACAAGATAAAACCCCAGAAAAACAACTAAATGAAGTGGAGATAGGCAACCTTCCAGAAAAAGAATTCAGAATAATGATAATGAAGATGATAAGAACCTCAGAAAAAGAATGGAGGCAAAGATCGAAAAAACACAAGAAATGTTTAAGAAAGACCTAGAAGAATTAAAGAACAGACAAACAGAGGTGAACAATACAATAACTGAAATGAAAACTACACTAAAAGGAATCAATAACAGAATAACTGAGGCAGAAGAACAGATAAGTGAGCTGGAAGACAGAATGGTGGAATTCACTGCTTCAGAATAGAATAAAGAAAAAAGAATGAAAAGAAATGAAGACAGCCTAAGAGACCTCTGGGACAACATTAAACACAACAACATTTGCATTATATGGGTCCGAGAAGGAAAAGGGAGAGAGAAAGGACCCGAGAAAATATTTGAAGAGATTATAGTCAAAAACTTCCCTAACATGGGAAAGGAAATAGCCACCCAAGTCCAGGAAGTGCAGTGAGTCCCAGGCAGGATAAACCCAAGGAGAAACACGCCAAGACACATAGAAATCAAATTGACAAAAATTAAAGACAAAGAAAAAGTATTAAAAGCAACAAGGGACAAATGACAAATAACATACAGGGAACTCCCATAGGGTTAACAGCTGATTTCTCAGCAGAAACTCTACAAGCCAGAAGGGAGTGGCACAATATATCTAAGGTGATGAAAGGGAAGAACCTACAACCAAGATTACTCTACCCGGCAAGGGTCTCATTCAGATTCGATGGAGAAATCAAAAGCTTTACAGACAAGCAAAAGTCAAGAGAATTCAGCACCACTGAACCAGCTCTACAACAAATGCAAGAGAAGAAAAGGGCCTACAAAAGCAAACCCAAAACAATTAAGAAAATGGTAATAGGAACATACATATCCATAATTACCTTAAACGGGAATGGATTAAATGTTCCAACCAAAAGACACAGGCTTGCTGAATGGATAAAAAAGCAAGACCCATATATATGCTGTCTACAAGAGACCCACTTCAGACCTAGGGACACATACAGACTGAAAGTGAGGGGATGGAAAAAGATATTCCATGCAAATGGAAATCAAAAGAAAGCTGGAGTAGCAATACTAATATCAGATAAAATAGACTTTAAAATAAAGAATTCTACAAGAGACAAGGAAGGACACTACATAATGATCAAGGGATCAATTCAAGAAGAAGATATAACAATTATAAATATATATGCCTCAGACATAGGAGCACCTCAATACATAAGACAACTGCTAACAGCTATAGAAGAGGAAATTGGGGAAGGGGATTAAGAGGTACAAACTACTATGTATAAAATAAGCTACAAGGATATATTGTACAACATGGGGAATATAGCCAATGTTTTATAGTAACTATAAATAGAGTACAACCTTTAAAAACTGTGAATCACTATACTGTACACTTGTAACTTATATAATATTGTACATCAACTACACTTCAATAGAAAAAAAATTAAAAAGAAACTATTGACAAAAAAAAAAAAAGAGGAAATCGACAGTAACACAAAAATAGTGGGAGATTTTAACACCTCACTTACACCAATGGACAGATCATCCAAAATGAAAATAAATAAAGAAAGAGAAGCTTAAAATGACACGATAGACCAGATAGATTTAATTGATATTTATAGGACATTCCATCCAAACCCAGCAGATTACACTTTCTTCTCAAGTGTGCATGGAACATTCTCCAGGATAGATCACATCTTGGGTCACAAATCGAGCATCAGTAAACTTAAGAAAATTGAAATCACATCAAGCATCTTTTCTGACCACAATGCTATTAGATTAGAAATGAATTACAGGGAAAAAAACGTAAAAAACACAAACACATGGAGGTTAAAAAAAAGTTACTAAATAACCAAGAGATCACTGAAGAAATCAAAGAGGAAATCAGAAAATACCTAGAGACAAATGACAGTGAAAACACAATGATCCAAAACCTATGGGATTCAGCAAAAGCAGTTCTAAGAGGAAAGTTTATAGCAATACAAGTTTACCTCAAGAAACAAGAAAAATCTCAAATAAACAATCTAACCTTATACCTAAAGGAACTAGAGAAAGAAGAACAAACAAAACCCAAAGTTAGCAGAAGGAAAGAAACCATAAAGATCAGAGCAGAAATAAATGAAATAGAAACAAAGAAAACAGTAGCAAAGATCAATAAAACTAAAAGCTGGTTCTTTGAGAAGATAAACAAAATTGATAAACCATTAGACAGACTCATCAAGAAAAAGAGGGAGAGGACTCAAATCAATAAAATTAGAAATGAAAAAGGAGAAGTTACAACAGACACTGCAGAAATACAAAACATCCTAAGAGACTACTACAAGCAACTCTGTGCCAATAAAATGGACAACGTGGGAGAAATGGACAAATTCTTAGAAATGCACAATCTGCCAAGACTGAACCAGGAAGAAATAGAAAATATGAACACACCAATCACAAGTAATGAAATTGAAACTATGACTAAAAATCTTCCAACAAACAAAAGTCCAGGACCAGATGGATTCACAGGTGAGTTCTATCAAACATTTAGAGAAGAGCTAACACCCATCCTTCTCAAACTCTTCCCAAAAATTGCAGAGAAAGGAACACTCCCAAACTCATTCTATGAGGCCACCATCACCCTGCTACCAAAACCCGACAAAGATAATACAAAAAAAGAAAATTACAGACCAATATCACTGATGAATATAGATGCAAAAATCCTCAACAAAATACTAGCAAATAGAATCCAACAACACATTAAAAGGATCATACACCATGATCAAGTGGGATTTATCCCAATGCAAGGATTCTTCACTATACGCAAAGCAATCAATGTGATACACCATATTAACAAATTGAAGAATAAAAACCATATGATCATCTCAATAGATGCAGAAAAAGCTTTGACAAAATTCAACACCTGTTTCTTACAAAAACTCTCCAGAAAGTGGGCATAGAGGGAACCTACCTCAACATAATAAAGTCCATATATGACAAACCCACAGCAAACATCATTCCCAATGGTGAAAAACTGAAAACATTTCTTCTAAGATCAGGAACAAGACAAGGATGTCCACTCTTACCACTATTATTCAACATAGCTTTGGAAGTCCTAGCCGTGCAGTCAGAGAATAAAAAGAAATAAAAGAAATACAAATTGGAAAAGAAGAAGTAAAACTGTCACTGTTTACAGATGACATGAAACTATACATAGAGAATCCTAAAGATGCCACCAGAAAACTACTAGAGCTAATCAATGAATTTGGTAAAGTTGCAGGATACAAAATTAATGCACAGAAATGTCTTGCATTCCTTTACACTAATGATGAAAAATCTGAAAGAGAAATTAAGGAAACACTCCCATTTACCAATGCCACAAAAAGAATAAAATACTTAGGAATAAACCTACCTAGGGAGACAAAAGACCTGTATGCAGAAAACTATAAGACACTGATGAAAGAAATTAAAGATGATACAAACAGATGGAGAGATATACCATGTTCTTTGATTGGAAGAATCAATGTTATGAAAATGACTATACTGCCCAAAGCAATGTACAGATTCAATGCAATCCCTACCAAATTACCAATGGCATTTTTTATGGAACTAGAACGAAAAATCTTAAAATTTATATGAAGACGCAAAAGACCCCGAATAGCCAAAGTGGTCTTGAGGGAAAATGATGGATCTGGAAGAATCAGACTTCCTGACTTCAGGCTATACTACAAAGCTACAGTAATCAAGACAATATGGTACTGGCACAAAAACAGAAACAGATCAATGGAACAAGATAGAAACCCAGAGATAAACCCATGCACCTCTGGTCAACTAATCTATGACAAAGGATGAAAGGATATACAATGGAGAAAAGACAGTCTCTTCAATAAGTAGTGCTGGGAAAACTGGACAGCTACATGTAAAAGAGTGAAATTAGAACACTCCCTAACACCATACAGAAAAATAAACTCAAAATGTATTAGAGACCTAAATGTAAGACCAGACACTATAAAACTCTTAGAGAAAAACATAGGAAGAACACTCTTTGACATAAATCACAGCAAGATATTTTTTATCCACCTCCTAGAGTAATGGAAATGAAAACAAAAAATAAACAAATGGGACCTAATGCAACTTAAAATCTTTTGCACAGCAAAGGAAATCATAAACAAGAGGAAAAGACAGCCCTCAGAATGGGAGAAAATATTTTCAAATGAATCAACAGACAAAGGATTAATCTCCAAAATATATAAACAGATCATGCAGCTCAATATTAAAAAAGCAAACAACCCAATCCAAAAGGCAGAAGACCTAAATAGACATTTTTCCAAAGAAGACATACAGATGGCCAAGAAGTACATGAAAACTGCTCAGCATCACTAATTATTAGAGAAATGCAAATCAAAACTACAATGAGGTATCACCTCACACCAGCTAGAATGGGCATCATCAGAAAATCTACAAACAACAAATGCTGGAGAGGGTGTGGAGAAAAGGGAACACTCTTGCACTGTTGGTGGGAATATAAATTAATACAGCCACTATGGAGAACAGTATGGAGGTTCCTTAAAAAACTAAACAGAATTACCATATGATCCTGCAATCCCACTACTGGGCATATACCCAGAGAAAACCATAATTCAGAAAGACACATGCACCCCAATGTTCATTGCAGCACTATTTACAATAGCCAGGTCATGGAAGCAACCTAAATGCCTATCGACAGACGAATGGGTAAAGAAGACGTGGTACCTATATACAATGGAATATTACTCAGCCATAAAAAGGAACGAAATTGAGTCATTTGTTGAGATGTGGATGGATCTAGAGACTGTCATAGAGAGTGAAGTAAGTCAGAAAG
Organism: Delphinapterus leucas; assembly: GCF_059928025.1. Taxonomy (NCBI): domain Eukaryota; kingdom Metazoa; phylum Chordata; class Mammalia; order Artiodactyla; family Monodontidae; genus Delphinapterus; species Delphinapterus leucas. The sequence goes on along the minus strand of NC_143140.1, from coordinate 68,052,142 downwards.
AGAAAAACAAATATTGTATATTAACGCATATATGTGGAACCTAGAAAAATGGTACAGCTGAACCAGTTTGCAAAGAAGAAATTGAGACACAGATGTAGAACAAACGTCTGAACACCAAGGGGGGAAAGTGGTGGGGGGGTGGGGGGTGGTGTGATGAATTGGGAGATTGGGATTGACATGTATACACTGATGTGTATAAAGTCGATGACTAATAAGAACCTGCTGTATTAAAAAAAAAAAAGGAAAAAAGAAAAAAAAGTTGTTGTACAGGAGAGGTGCAAGAAAGAAGGAAATTGCCAAAGGATTAAGTTCAAAAATGAATGGAAAAATCTAATTCACATTAGTTTTCTCTATTCTTTAAATCTTCCCTCTCCTTTTCTTCCTGCAATACCTTGGTTTATTATATTTTATAGAGATAAAGTTTACATACAAATCTTATATGTACAATTTGATTAATTTTGACAAATTTATATGCTTATATAACCAACAGCACAATCATGACAGAGAATATTTCAAAAGCTTCAACATTTTTCTTGTCTTCTCTTCCACAAAATCCCTCCAGAGAAAACATATAAATTAATTTTATCTGCTGCTGAACTTTATATTAGGGGATAATATTTCCTCTTCACATAGTATTAGTCTGTGAGGTTCATTCATATTACTGTGTATATGAACAGTTCTTCAATTTATATGAATATGTCACAATTTGTTTATCCCTTCTCCTGTTGCTGGACATCTGAATTTTTTTTTTTTCAGTTTGGGGTTATTACAAATACAGGTTCTATAAATACTCTCAGATCAATCTTTTTGTATACATATATGTTTATTTCTCTTAAATATATGGAAGTAGGATTACTAGGTCATGGTGTAGCTGCATGTTTAATCTGATAAGAAAACAAAAAACAGTTTTCCAAAGTTGTTGTATCATTACATAGTCCCATCAGCAATGATGAGAAATGCAGTTGCCCCGTAAATCCTCACGAATATTTGGGTTTGTCAACTTTTAAAGTTTTGCTCTTCTTGTAGGAGTGAAGTGATGTCACAGTATGGTTTTAGTTTGTATTTCTTGTTGACTAAGGATGTTGAGCAAATTTTCATGTTCTCATTAAACAGTTGTATATTTTCTTTTGTAAAGTGTTCAAAGCTATTGTCACCTGCTCCTTTTAAAAAAGGAAAAGAAAAAAAAAGCTTCTTGTAAGAGATGTTTATATACCATGGATACAAGTCCTTTGACGTATATATTAAGTAGAGTTAGTGACATGTCTTTCCATATTTTTTAGAATTTTTTGATGAGCAAAAGCTTTAAATTTTGATAAACTTTGCCTTCCTCAAGGTTACAAAGGTAGTCTCCTATGAATTGTACTAGAGATTTTATAGTTTTAGTCTTGACAGTAAGATCTATGATCAATCTTAGCTTTATGTAATGGTGTGAGATAAAGGTTGAGGTTCATTTCTTTTTCCTGTATTTTTATCCGGTTGATCCAGCATCAATTGTTAAAGGGAAGATTCATCTCCATGAATTACATTGGTATTTTTGTTGAAAATCCATTAAACCTACATTATGTGTGGAATTATTGTCGACTCTATTCTACTTGTCTAGTCTTACAAGTACCTCACAGTTCTGATTTCTATAGTTTTATAGCAAGGCATGAAATATGATGTATATCCACCAACTTTGCTTCTTTTCAAATTTGTTTTGGCTAGTCTAGGTACTTTGCATTTGCATATAAATATTGGAATCAATTTGTCAGTTTCTGGGGGGAGAAAAGCCTGCTGGGACTTTGACTGGCATTATATTGATTCTCTAGATCAATTTGAGGGGAACTGAAATCTTAATGATATCCATTATTCCAGCTCATAAATATGGTGTATCTTTCCATCTCTCTATTCATTTCAGTCTGCTTTTATTTCTCTCAGTAATGTTTCATAACTTTTAGTACAAAGGTCTTGTACTTTACTTTGGAAAATTCAGTTCTTGGTATTTTATGTTCTTTGATATTATTATAAATGGAATTGCTTTTATAAATTTTACTTTAAAATTTTTTATTAGTAGATAGCATTGATTTTTGAATATTGAACTTGTATTCTTACTAAGTGAACTTACTAAGTTTACTTTAGTTCTAGCAGCCTTTTTTTTGTGGAATTCCTTAGTATATTCTACATGTTATCTGTAAATAAAGATAGATTTACTTCCTTCTTTCTAATCCTTATGACTGTAATTTCTTCCTTAAATGTTTAATTGAGTTACTAGGAAAGTCATTTGAGTCTAGGGATGTCATCATGAGGAATTTTAAAATTATGAATTCAATTTCTATATGAATAGGATTATTTTACCAGTGAGTGTGTTATTAACCATAAGTTTCTCATTGACCCCATTATTAGACCAAGGAGATTTTTCTTTCTAATTTGCTGTGAAATTTTACCATGAAAGGGTTTGTATTTTTTCAAACTTTTTCTGTATTAACTGAGAGAATTATTCTCTTAGTGTGCTAAATTATATTAGACTTTTGAATATTGAACTAACCCTGCATTCCTGAGATAAACACTACTTGGTCATAAAGTATTATCCTTTTTACATATTGTTGAATTCGATTTGGTAATATTTTAGTAAAAATTTTTGCACTTATGGTCATGAGGAATACTGGTTTATTATTTTCTTTTCTTGTAATGTCCTTGAAAGATTTTGGTATCAAGATTATACCATCATAAAATAAGTTGAAAATTATTCCTTTATTTTATGTTTTCTAAAAAATGTTCTCTAAACCAGTGCAGTCATCTAGTCTGGCATTTTCGTTCTGTTCAGGTTTCTACTACAAATTCAATTTTCAAACCAATTTTGGACACTTCAAATTTTCTATTTCTTCTTGGGTCCGTTTTGGTAAAAATACTTTTCAAGAAATTCATCCATTTTACCTAAGATGTTAACTATATTGACATAAAGTTTTTTACAATATTCTCTTATGATACTTTTAAAAACTATTGGATCTCCCTTTTTCATTCACAGTGTTGGTTAGTTGTATTTATCTTTATCAGATTGCTAGAGCATTATAAATGTTTAAATACCTTTTCAAAAACCAACTTTTGGCTTTTAAAATGTTCTGTATTGTTTTCTTCTTTATTTATTTTTTCCCTTTTCTTTAATATTTCCTTTCTTCTACTTACTTTAGGTTTTATTTTCTCTTTTTCTAGTACTTTAAAACAAAAATTTGGATTATTGATTTAAAAGATTCCTTTTTTTATTATCAGCCTTCAAAGCTTTAAATTCTTCTCAAAGTACTCCTTTAATTTCAATCAACAAATTTTAATAGGTTATATTTTTATTATCATTCCACTTGAACTATATGATCAGCTTTATTGAGATACAATTTACATAAAATAAAATTCACTCATTTTAATTGTACAGTTTGATCAGATTTGGCAATTCCATATAATCACATAATCACCATCAGAATCAAAATATATACTATTTCCATTACCTCCCTGCAAAATCCCTCATGCCTCTTTGTAGTTAATGTTTTCCTCTGATCCTAGAAATGTTAATGCTTGTTTCTTTACATCCTTAATATTTCCTTAATGTTAATGTTTCCTCTGATCCTACAAATCACTGTTCTTTCTGACACTAGGGTTTTGCCATTTTTAGAATTTAACATAAGAAGAGAAATACTATAATAGTCTTTTTTTTTTTTTTTTTCTTTTTTTTTTTTAACATCTTTATTGGAGTATAATTGCTTTACAATGGTGTGTTAGTTTCTGCTTTACAACAAAGTGAATCAGTTTATAATAGTCTTTTGATTTGACTTATTTCATTGAGAATAATGTTTTTAGGTTCATTTATTTTATGTATCAATATATTAATATTGTGTTCCATGGTAGTTCTAGTAGTATTTCACAGTATGCATTCATCAATTGATGGACATTCAGTTGTTTCTACTTTTATCATTTATGAATAATGTTGCTATAACATTCATATAAAAGTCTCTAGGTGAACATATATTTAATTTCTTACTTCAATACATAGGAGTGGGATTGCTGAGTTCGATGATAAATGCATGTTTAAAAAAACTTGACACTGCCATACTGTTCTCCAAAATTACTGTAACATTTTGCATGTCCACTGTGTGGGAGCTAGAGTTGCTCCACATTTCTCACTGGCACTTAGTATTGCCAGTCCTTTTAATTTTAGCCATTTTAGTGAGCATGTAGTGGGATCTCATTGTGGTTTTAATTTGCATTCCCCTGATGACTAGAGATGTTGAGTATACTTTCATATGCTTATTTGCCATCTGTATATCTCCTTTTGTGAACAATTTGTTCAAATCTTTTGCCAAATTTTTCATTGTGTTTGTCTGCTTACTATGAGATTGTAAGAATTCTTTATAGATTCTGGAACAAGCCCTTTGACAGACATATGCTTTGCAAGTATTTACTCTCAATCTACAGCTTGCCTTTTATTTCCTTCAGTCAGTGTGTCTTTCTAGAGCATAAGTTTTTAATTTTCCTAATGTCCATTTTAGCAAGGTTGTTTTTTATAATCAGTGTTTCCTGTCCCCTGTTTAATAAATCTTTGATTAACTCAATATCACAAAGATTTTCTCCTATGCATTTATCTATGTGTTTTATTGTTCTTGTATTGGGGTCTATGATCCATTTTAGTTCATTTTTACTTATAAAATGTCATAAGAGTCAAGTTTAATTTTTTTAATTCATAGAGATATACAATTATTTCAGCACATTTGTTTAAAAGACTGTACTTCCCATATTAAATTACCTTGGCACCTTTGTTGAAAATCCATTGATCATGTAAGTGTGGTTCTACTTCTGGACTCTATTCCATTGACCTAATTGTCTATCTTTATACCATTGCCATACTGTCTTGAACACTGTATAAATTATGAAATTGGGTAATGTAAGTCCTCCAAATTTGTTCTCCATAAATAAAGGTTACTCTCCTTAATATATAATAGCTCCTAGAAATCAAGATTAAAAAACCACCCACCAAAAATAGAAATGGGCAAAGGACATGAACAAAAAGTTCACAGAAAAATAAGTTAAAATGTCTCTGAAAGTTATGACAATATGTTGTCACACTCATGATAAGAGATCAAATGTTAAAACTACTCTAAGACAACATTTGTCCTCTATTAGATTAGCCAAATCCAGAAGTTTGACACACATTCTCTTAGTAAGGATGTAGAGAAACAGACATTCTCACACATTTGGAGGGAGAAAAGAAAATTGCAATTCTTAAGGAAGGGAGACTGGAAATATCAACATTACAAATGCATTTACCCTTTAAGTCGGGGAAAATGGATCCCAGAATCTAGCTTTTAGTTACATCTGTACCCAAACAAAATAGCACATGCAAAAGTTTGCGTCTTGCAGCATTGTTTGTAATAAAGGAGACTGGAAACTATGCAAGAGTACAGCAGCTAGGAGGCTGGTTGAATGAAAACTAAAACATTTCTATATTGGAATACTATGTGACTGTCAAAAAGAAAGAGGAGGATTTCTACATACTGCTATGGGGAAATCTCTATATTTTTATATGAAAAAAAAGCAAAACGTAGAAGAGTGAACTCAATCTTTTGTACAAGAAACAGAGGTATAAGAATATTTACTTGGATATGCATAAAAAATAATATAAAGATAAACAGAAATTTGGTAATAACTTAGAGTGGGCATGGGGAGAAGGTGGTGGGTGGGGACAGAGGAAAGTGACACTTCTCAGTGTACATTCTTGTATAGTTTTAATTTTTGAGCCATGTTAAAAAAAATTTTTTTTTAAGAGAAAATAAACTCAAGGAGATCCAGGGAAATCTTATAAGAATGTTGTAATAACATACTCGGGCTTCTGTCCTACTAGATTTGGTTTGGTGGGGTGGTAGCATGTGAGGGAATCTTGCCTTCCGGGAAGGCGGGGCAGGGTCTAGGGGGCTCGGTGTTCACAGGTGGTGTCCGGGCACCAAGCCATTCCTTACAGTCAGAGCATTAGCCCAGTTTATTTTGGTCCCACGCATGGCCTGATTCCACTCATTGTCTTGGCTCTCTACACTGGTAACTCCGGTCATGAAACTGCCCTGGGGAAAGAAGTAATAGGTTATCCAGACCAGCTTCCTCTCCCTGTCACCCGGCTCTGTGAAGGTCTCGGGGAAACATTAGTAAGTGTTTCCATCATTTTTCTTTGAAAGTCCTTTCTATAATTACCTTTTCTCTCTCAGGAAGACAGTTTCATTGCGCCTAATCTAAATTTGGGTTTCCTAATTCCATTGCATATCTTACGAAAATAGTTTGGACAATGCAAATAATCATCCTCTTTGCTGATGTTTCAAGGAGGAAAAGATTCTTAAATGATTCCTCCAACCAGGGCTTAAGTTGAATGCTCTCAAGCTTTTCCCTTGGTAAACTCAGAGACGCAGAGCAGAGGATTGCCCATGCTGCTGGCTCAAGCAGACTAATCTTTCTGGGCATTTGGACTAAACAATCATTACTTCTGGAGTCTTCCTTCAGCTTTGGCCCCGGCATCGCCTTTTAATAGACCATATCTTCTATTATTCACAACAGGGGAGGACATCATTGGAGCTGACAAAATGCACAGCTGTCCCAGGATGAGGAAGCAGATGCACCTAGGGCCAGATAAAAGTGCTATCTACCTGGTCTTACACTGTACAGCAGAGAGAGAAAGGACAACCATCCCCGATCCCCTTCTCTCTATGTGCCAGGGATTTGAGGGGAACCATGAATAATACGCTTACGTTTCCTGTGCAAATCTGAAGGTAATTGGTTTAGGTGATTTGAGCGTGACCAACAGAGAAGCCACGGGTATTATTTTTATGGATGTTTCCTCAGGACATATGACGAGAGGAATGGAAATTCTTCTCTAAGCAACTGGATATGAGACCAAGAGAATAAAGAGGGCAGGGCAATGAAAAATATATGTGTAACTCAGGCATATAAGGTCCCTCTGCCACACAGTTAACACGTCCTCTAGCTCCTTGCTACTGAACGTGTGGTTTACAGGCCAGAAGCATCAGCATCACTAGGGAGCTTGTTAGAAATGCAGAGTCCCGGGCCCTACTGCAGATCCGCTGAATGGGAATTCGCATTTTTAACAAGATCTCCAGGTGATTCAAATGCACATTAAAGCTTCAAAAGTGCTCCTCTAGGGCTTCCCTGGTGGCGCAGTGGTTGAGAGTCTGCCTGCCGATGCAGGGGACACGGGTTCGTGCCCCGGTCCGGGAAGATCCCACATGCCGCGGAGCGGCTGGGCCCGTGAGCCATGGCCGCTGAGCCTGTGCGTCCGGAGCCTGTGCCCCGCAATGGGAGAGGCCACAACAGTGAGAGGCCTGTGTACCACAAAAAAAAAAAAAAAAAAAAAGTGCTCCTCTAACCAGCAGACATAATTAGAATGGTACCTCCCTCTCACCTGAGCTCTCCCTTTAGCCACTCTTCTCCTGTACTTTAGACACCTCCCAGGCTTGGAGTCTGAATGAACCCAACAGATGCATGTTCTTGCATGGGACCCACTGAAGTGATGGGATGTGATATACCTCCCTTCCGTTGCCATCCTGTCCACTCACTTGGCCCAAAGCAGAAACATCAGATGTTTAAATAAACAAACATCTATATTTTAAAAATCAAGGACAGTTTTAGAAGCATTCCTAAAATAGGAGAAGGAAAGTTCAAACTCTCACCTTCTTGAACCACACCCCTCTCAAGAACCCTCCTCTATAATTCCATCCACCTCCCGGGACATCGTAGTGGGGGGTTCCCCTCACTTACGCCTCACACCATCCTCCCTACACCCTTGCAACGAGCCAGGTCTGCGACATTCTTTCTAAAGTTGTGGATTTCATCTGACCTGTGAGTGATGTGGGTGACTCAAAGACCCTTTGTTGGTGGTGGAGATGAAACTTCCTGATCCGATATGTGGCTCCACTTCCACACCAGAGTGAGCTGCAAACAGATGGGTCCTCTAACTAGGGGACTTACTGAGATAGTCTGTCCTGGAGGAGGCAGTTCAGTGTGATGAATAAGAGCACAGCGTGCAGCTAGACTCCCTGCATTCCAACCCCGGCTCTAGTTAGAACAGCAACTGGTAAGCATTGGATAAGTACCTGCTATCATTACGTGGCGGCAAATAATTTCTAAAATTATTCAGAATGCTGTGGCCCTGTGAATGTAAAGAGCAATTTGTCCTGATTAGCTTAGAGCCTGATACAGATTTACAGGAAGGAAAAGTAACATCTATGCTGAAGAGCTCTAAGACCTTTTGTGCTGGGCAAGAAAAGAAGTCAAGATTTCTTGGTGCCTCTTCCTCAGCCTCAGTCTCCTGACTTCACACATAGGCTTATTGCATCTGAGCACCTTGAGTCGCTCAGAAAATCGACACCGCTTTCCCAGTGTTTCAAGTTTCCCTGTTATTTCACTTGACGCTCATAGTATTCTTTCCTTATTGCAAATATTTGTCACTTGGGGCATCGCTGTTAATTTCCTTCTTGAACATGATGGTGGAATGGAGGAGCTGGAATAGAATGATTTCCATATAACTGTATAATTATAATGAATAGAATTAAGTACTCAAATGAGCTAAATACAGATAGAGAATTTTAGCATCGACATTTCTCTTTTTCACAATACGCTGATTGTAATAAGGTCTTTTTTGTCCAGAGGCATTCAGAATAGCTCTCAGTAAATTTGGCTCATTAAGAACAATACTCCTTGAGTGACTAGACGTTCTGTGTGGTGAGTCAGCCCTGGGGTGGCATCCTGCACTGTGTATCTGCTAGCGTGGCTCTAGGAATCATTGCCAGGCTGGTTAATTTGGTCCAGATATTAACAAGATGGGAATCCTATTTTGAAATATGCCAAGACTTACAAAAAAAGAGGGAGATCTTTACCGTCATAGCAGGTGGAATTTTTGTGTGGGTTTAGAACATTTCTAGATGTTCTATGAAATTTACAAAGTTATTTTTATTTTTTTAAGTGGTAATGAAGTGCTATTTAAAGAAATAAAAAGATTTTTTACACTATATAATTATGAAAATTCTAATCAGAAGAAACTCAAAAGGTCATCTACTGCAACATTTCATAAAATGTTGGCATTGCTTTAATGGTACCCTTGATGGAGATTATTCTATGATAAAGCAGAGAAATATGTAGTCTCAGGAGCCAAATGAACTGAGGCTTAAGTACCAGTCATACCATTTCCTGGCTAATATTTGACCTAGGTCAAGTTGATTAATTTCTATTAGCCTCAGTCTCCTCATCTACAAAATGGTACATAAAACCTACCCTAGAGTCATTAGTAAGATTTAAGTGAGATAATATATGTATAGAAAACACTCAGAACTATGCTTATGTGTGCCATGATGCCATATAAAGCATTCTGTCATGAGTGTCCAGTGAAATTTCATAAAAGCAAAACCATTCAAAACTTATAGCTCTGTGAGGCTTTTTTCTTGTCTACCTTCTTTGAAGAGTCATTATTAGGAATAGATTTATAATATTTAAAGCACCTAGCACATAGTGGATGGATGTTCCATAAATTACAGGGGTTATTAGTATTTCTTCCAGATGAATATTCTACATCTTTTATTTATTCATCAAATATTACTACTGTGTGCCAGTGGTTTAAGGAAACCCAATGAATAATACACTTGTGTTTCCTGTCCAGGTATGCAGGCGATTGGTCTGAAGTGCTTTGAGTGTGACAGGTAGAGAGAGGCCAGGAATTTGGGGCTAAGTAACAGGTAGGTGATGGTGCCATAGATTGAGCTAGGGCAGACGGAGGACAAGAAGACTTTGGGATAAGGGGATAAGGAGGAGGAGTTAAGAATTCTACTTTTCACATATTAAGTTTGAGATGCACATGAAACATTCAAGTGAAAGGTCATAGAGGTGGTTAAATATATGAGGCTGGAGATGATATTTAACTGGAGAAAATCATGGGTTCATTATCACACATATATGGCATTCAATACAGTGGAACTGGATGAGGTGCTTTAAAAAGTTGTGTAGAGGGTCTTCCCTGGTGGCGCAGTGGTTGAGAGTCCGCCTGCCGATGCAGGGGACATGGGTTCGTGCCCAGGTCCGGGAAGATCCCACATGCCTCGGAGCAGCTGGGCCCGTGAGCCATGGCCGCTGAGCCTGCGCGTCCGGAGCCTGTGCTCCGCAACAGGAGAGGCCACAGCAGTGAGAGGCCCATGTACCAGAAAAAAAAAAAAAAAAGTTGTGCAGAAGGAAAAGAGAGCCCCAAACTGAAATCTGAGGAGCTCCAACATTTAGAATTTGGTGGAGGACAAGGAGCTCAGGAATACCCCAGGAAGCTGATATCACTGATGGATGACTTAAATGTTTAAGATATTTCATTTTGAAACTGTCTCTTTGGAATTTCAAAATACTGGCCTTTTTAAAACAACATAGAGCAAGTCTGTTCCTTCAGGTAGATGAGGAAGGCACCCTGAATGTCTATTGGATTTTTCTTCTTTAGCTTCAAAATACCCACATGTCCCGGAATGTGACTCAGAAGCAGACATCACCCAGACCCTACCCTCCCAGCTTGACGAGCCAGCCACCTGCAGGACTTCTAAGCAAATACAGAGTGAGAGGGAGTAAAAGGAAAACAGAGGAATCACTTTCAAAATCCACTGCCGCGGTCCTAATGGATCGTGACAGTGGCTCTAACTAACAGAACAGTTGTATAAAGCATGGAGATAACCTTTTAGAAATAACCATAAGGCTAAGAGGGCAGATTCTAAAGTCAGTTTTGCTTCCAGCAGCTTAAAAAATATGGAGTGAGAAGGCATGTTCTGGTGATAGAAAAACAACTACAAACCAGCTGGACTTCTGCTGAAATTAAGATGGACTGTTCACATTTCTTCCTTGAGTCCATGACACCGGCTAATTCATATGTCTCTGCCTGGTCCTGGTTTTGATTTCCATTTCATAACTCTGATTTAGTGCATTTGTTACTCGGCTGTGTGATCTTATATTAGGATATCCATGAACTGACTTTGACATCACCCCAAGCTCTGCCCTCCACATTTCATTTTGGAAACAATATTTACCTACTACTTCTTTGATACTTACCTCAGGTTTTGGTCTTGCTGTATCCTGATATATCTAGAGAAAGCCATATGTAAAACCAGGCACTATATGTTAAAACTCCAGCCATTAGGCAAAAGTCAGAGTTTCTTTTTGTGCTCTGTGTAGAACTGGAGATTTATCTGCACTGGATTTTTCAGACACCTCTGCATATCTAGCACGTGCTGTGCTACCTAGTAATTTCTTGACCAAGAAGCAGTGGCTAGCCAAGTCAGACCATTCCAGCCTGGTGGGTCTGTGAAGTGTGATCTCCATCTAGGTACTAAGTATCTGACCAGGTAGTTGGTTGAGGGGGTTCTACTCAAGGTACCATGACTCAGAGCTGAATTTACTTCCCTTTGTGATGCTAGCCATCACCCAACGACAGGACCATAATCTGGGCTTCCTTCTGGTGTGGCTCTTGCCACTGCCTTTCTAAGGCTCACTCGCTCATTGGGAACCTCCTCCTAAGGACGTCTTCTACCTCCTTCTTTTCCAAGCAATGATTTTTCAAAGCTTTGCCACATCAGAATAATCAGAAAGAGCTTTAAAAATATAATATATGTAAGATATTCTTTAGGAGATTCTCTTTCGGTAGACTCAGGTGGAGCCAGAATTCCACATTTTCTAAAGTCCCTTCTAAAGCTTTCTAAACCTGAGTGACCAGGTTTGGAAACCACACTTCCAAAGAATCCAAGTCAGAGGCAGTAAGGTCATGGCTTCGTGGGCCGTATCTTCTCTCTGGTCTCACTGTATCTGGTTACCAACATCCAGTAGCTGTGTTGGCCAGTTTGTTCCCACTCTGAACAGTTCTTCATTCTCAGGTTCTGATTCTCAGGTCTTAATGGTCTTACTGGTTACTCCAGAATCTCTGATCCCAATAACCCTTTTGATTTCCTGTTCTCATTCACTGAGAGGATCTTAATTTAGTTTCTGTGGTTTGATACAAGATAAGGTGGCACAGACTACACTCATCAAATATCCATGCACTCCAGACATTTCCCAGCTCCCCACTCCCTGCCCCCATCATGTTACTAGTTCTCTCCAAGGGACTGGGAGCAGTAGAGACACAATTTCTGGGATGAGACCGTTAAAGGCTGGTGTGAGTTTATATCCTTCTCCTCCTCCATAGCAGCAACCTTGAAAGTCACATACTGAGATGGCATCCTCACAAGATGGAGGCCTCCTGCATGGCTGAGTCATGGATGAAGGGGATTCCCTGCCAGTCTCCATCAGTCTCTATGGGAGCAGTAAATAAACTTTTTTTTTTGCTGAGCCACAGAGATTTCAGGGTTAATTTGTTACCACAGCATAGTTGACCCTGTCCAGGACTAAAGAGAAACAATGACTTCTGGGTAAGGTGCTCCCAAAAGAACTAAGCCCAAGCCGTCATAACCCATCTTCTTAATTTCCTGTCCTCTTTCCCTTCCTAATAGCACATTGGAAGCACCCACTGGAAACCACAGAGGACAAGTCATGCTAGTTACATGGGATGAAACAGCTGTGCCTAACAGTGAAAAAAATGAATCACTATATTGTACACCTATAACTTATATAATATTATACATCAACTATACTTCAATAAAAAAATAAAACTACAACTTAAACTGGGATTGACATTTCAGAAAAGTCATTTTCAATCATTTTTAATTCCTTTAATGTTTCCCTTAACTCTTGTACATTCTATATCAAAGGTGGCAAACTCAGGTGGGAAACTAAAATGCATGCAGTAGGCAGATATAAAATAATGAGCAATGGTAGGGCCTTGCACTTGGAACAGAACAAACAGAAGAAGGTTTGACCACCTCAAGGTATTCAAAGGTACTCTGTAATGGCCTATATGGGAAAAGAATCTAAAAGAGACTGGATGTATGTATTCATATAACTTTTGCTGTACACCTGAAACTAACATAACATTGTAAACCAATTTTATCCCAATAAAAATTTTTAAAAAATAATAAAGATATTCAAAGGAAATCGAAGAAACTAATAGCTCCAACTTAAATAAGAGGCTGCAACCCAATCATCAACCTGCCATGGCAGCTATGGTCTGAAGCTCTAAATTCCCCCTTGTAACTCTTGTCAAGTCTAAGAGTCATTTTTGAAATTTTACTATACACATGAAAAAACACTATGCAGCTATTAAAAATGTGATGTGAAAGAACAGTAGCTGGCAGAAAAAATAATATATATGTATATACATATATATATTTAAAATTTAAAAAGAATAAAATTTTGCCATTTGCAGCAACATGGATGGACCTGGAGGGCATTATGCTAAGTGAAATAAGTTAGACAGAGAAAGACAAATACTGTATGATATCACTTGTATGTGGAATCTTAAAAATATAACAAACTAATGAATATAACAAAGAAGAAGCAGACTCACAGATGTAGAGAACAAACTAGTGGTTACCAGTGGGGAGAGGGAGGAGAAGAGGGGCAATATAGGGATAGGGGATTAAGAGGTACAAAATCTAGGTAGAAAATAAGCTACAAGGATATATTGTACAACAAGGGGGAATGTAGCCAATATTTTATAGTAACTATAAATGGAGCATAACATTTAAAAATTGTGAATCACTATATTGTACACCCATAACTTATATAATATTATACATCAACTATACTTCAATAAAAAACAAAACTACAAAATAGTTATCGTATGATACCAATTTTGTGGAATAAAATGTGTAGAAAAAAAAGACTAAAGGGTACCTGTACCTAGTTAGCAGAGTTAATATTCACTCCAACCCAACAGAATGGATATCTCTGGGTTGTAGGATTATGGGTAATTCTTACTGACTTCCTTTTATTTTTGTGGATTTTCCGTCTTTTCTAAAACAAACATTTTAATCATCAGGAAAAAAATGTTATCTTAAAAATCCATATTTAGGAATAAAGGGTAAATATATATGTATATTAGCTATGAGAATTTCTAGTATTTTAATTCTATGTACTTTATAATACAATATAGTATGTGTGGTGTATTGTAAGTCTAGCAATAGTTTACTAAGTTATATAAAAACTAACCTGGAACTGCCATTCATTTACAAATTCTAGTTAAGTTGAAACGTACATCTCTATTATCCTTTACACATTTCAGAAAGAAATTACGCCCATCTTAATGATTATCATAAATATCTTGCAACAACAACTTAAAAATATACCATCATGGGCACAAGTTGTAACAGGCAATGAAAAATTGCCTGTAATTATAATTACAGCTACCAAAAGAATGCAAATAATTGAGAAGAATTTTTGTTCTCCAAGTTTTGTTCCACTGTTTATTCATTGGAATGGCTTGGCAATCGTGAGTTCACAACCAGCCTGAGACTGGTTCATTAAACTCTAATCTGATTAGGGCTTTTGGTTTCTTTGTTCTCTGTGTCCCCAGGTGGCAATTTTGGCTGAACATTGCAAAATTTTGCCCCATGACAGGTACAGAAACATAACTTTTCCTGTGTATTACATAATAAGAACACAATTCTCAGGCCTCAATCCTAAAAACGCAACTCTTGTTAACAGAGTTCCACTTCTGTCCAAACAGTCTTCAACATGTGAATTTTGTTACATATGTAACAAAGCACTACACATGCCTTTATGTATGGATAGCCAAATGTGTATAATTTCCCAGAGCCATTACCAGTTACATATAAGTTGCTTTTTAAAAATTATTTTAAAACATTCCTAAATGTTTTTTATCTCAAGAAATTAAACATTGATCTAATGTAATTTGGAGTCAGATAGCAAGATTGGTGGAAAACATGGTAAGGGAGGTCATTTGTCAGGAAAGGGGAGTGAAACCTAGGGTCGGTTAGAGAAGGAGAATCACAAAACCATCTAGAAAAGGCTTTATGTTAGATATGAAATATAATTAGTACCCAGCAAAATCTTCAATACCGAAAAGCAAGTATGAGTCATTGTGCTATGCTGGTGGGCAGAAAAGATCATGGGGGACCATGGCCAACAAGTACATTATATCCCAACAGTCACTGCTGGATGACCCTATAGTCATAAGTAAACAAACATCAGAAATTTTCCACTTTAATGAATGCACTCAGAATTTTATAATCAAGAAATCACCTAGAAAAGACAAGTCGTTCTGCTAGAATTATACATTTTATGTTATTTCAAAAAATGAAGTTGTATTTTTGTTTATGTGCTTAATAGCTTAGGAGGTCTAAAAGTCTTATTCTGGTTCTGACAACAATTCAAGTGAATATGGAAAAAAAATGAAGACATATATCAGGGCAGGTCCTCCGACTTTAGTATATTCTGCATGAGACATGAGTCCTGACAGAGGAAGGTAGGCGTAAGGCTCTAGAAAGTTCTAGAATGGTGGCTTCTGAGGGTGTGTGCACTCTCTGGTTTAGTCTTCAGGCACCTTTCCCGAGAGGATGCCACCATCTGGACATGCAGCCTACAGCTCCTGGGGCAGCAGCTGGTTTAATGGAGACCTATGCTACATTAGGAAGGGTTCTAATTGCAATTGGTGTTGTAATATTTACACTGTTGAAGGTGTTTGGTTCCTTTCTTAGAAGCTGAATATGAAAACTGTCTGCCAACTGGCTGTCAACCTGTGAAGGATGGGCAGCATCATATGATCAAAATAGGCATGATGACATATTTGATCTATGGAAGATCTTCTCAAGTCTGTAATGACACCAAAATGAATTGTCCTCAGTTGAAAGGAGCCAATAAATTTTACTTTAAAATCTATAGAAACGCACCTGTGTTCTCCATCACTATACTACGATTTGGGCTTCTAAGTTCGCAATTCTATGAAAGAAACAGAAAATCCATCTCTCTCTTAAGCTTCAGACCCCTGGGGACTTGAAGAGGGACCAAAGAAACCCTTCCAGGCTCTCTATTTTTTAGTTTTTGGAGCTTAACGTGCACTCCTAACATTAACGAGCTTAGTTCCACGAAGCACCTTCTGGGCCAAAAGATAAGACTTTCTCTCCCCCAAATCACATTTTCTCAAATATTTTCAAAGCTGAGATATAAGCCTTTGAATAGAATTATGCAAATTTTGCCCTAACTCCAAGTGTTTTCGGAACAAAATACCTCTTTGGAGAGTCACTGTTTTGCAATGTCCACATGAGGAAACAAAAGCTAGGAACAGCAGGCAAGGAGGGGGTTCCATGAGGACACCCCAAACTCGGCTTTTATTCGTCCCCAAAGTTATTTTGTGCAAATTCAGAGCAACCTCTGCTTCTAAAAGGCCACACTCGCTGGGATGAGAATGCTGACCAGTCATTAAGGGATTATCTTCTTTTCAGAGTAGAAGCCCAGCTCGAATGCACCTCACTCCTGATTTGAACTATCTGGATGATGGGATAAAAACATCCAAGGCACAAGCCCAGGGCGATGAGCAGTGAAGCAAAGACACTTGCATCCCTCCCCAAACTGAGATGCAAAGGTACATTTGAAAACGAAAAGCCATGTGAGAAATAATTTTCTACTTCCTAGTTTCTCTCTTAAAACAATGGAAGAGATTTTCTTGGAAATTAGACTCAGGAAAATATGACTGTAAACGATTTCTTTCAGGGTGACACATGCTTAGCATTTCACACGGGGTAAGACTCCTTGTTTAAGACTGGTATACTCACGTCCAGAAGATATATTGTGGAGAAGCAGGCCAACTGTTCTGATTCTGCAATTCTTGGGCCTTCTGCGTGTGACTTAAACCAAATCACGTACTTGAAATTGCCACAGGGGCACTGTCTTATCACTCAAGTGACTCCTTGGAACTCAGTGCTAATGAAAACGGTGACCTTTTTGGGGACTCAGGTAATGTTGCAACAAGAAAACAGTGTTTATGTTTAAAGCTGTCTCCTCTGCTCTACACCTAAATGATGCAGGGGGGGCACATTTAGGCCCTGGGCACAGCTCCAAAGCAGCTTGAAGGACCCCAGCTGCCTTCTGAGCTGGCCCTTTCCATCAGCTAGCTATTCCCTCTTCAAGGTGAAGGCCCTTTTCTCCCTAAAAGCAGTGCTGGAAGGTGAAATGTTTGGCCAAACAGCCTCAGACAAAGGATGGGCACAAGAGAAGAGCAGCACAGGTGACCTTTGCCAAATTATGATTTTGACGCCAGTTCAGCATTTTGAGGGTCACTAGCTAAAGATGACATTGCTAGCGCGGCATTTCCTCATAATAAGGTCTCAGCTGAAAATCCAACTCCCATCAGCTTTCCAAAATTCACTTTTATATTTAAAAATACACACGAGATGACAAACCTGCAAAACTCCAGCGCTTACTCTCTCCCAGAGTCATGCCTGACTGCCCTGGCTCTGTCCCTGTGATATGCCCTCAGCACAGCTCTGTGCCTGCAGCTGGGAGGTGAGTCGCTTGCACAGAGGCTATTTGCCACCGTCAGTCTAGGTGATGTGCACACTAAGCTAGCATCTCCACCAAGGAGTTTAAAAGTCGGGAACACCAGCAGTTTCAAATATGTAAACTGATTTCAAAATCAAGCTCCTGTGTTTCTGCTACATCCGAGTGTCCCCAGCCACGACGGGCTTGACTGTCACTCTCTTGGCTGCTATGTAACCTCTCTTGCAGGTCCCTTGATGTTTATTGGCTTTAAAATTCACATCTCGGGTTTCCCTGGTGGCGCCGTGGTTGAGAGTCCGCCTGCCGATGCAGGGGACACGGGTTCGTGCCCCGGGCCGGGAAGATCCCACATGCCGCGGAGCGGCTGGGCCCGTGAGCCATGGCCGCTGAGCCTGCGTGTCCGGAGCCTGTGCTCCGCAACGGGAGAGGCCACAACAGTGAGAGGCCCGCGTACCGCAAAAAAAAAAAAAAAAAACATCTCTAGGTCAGCAGAAGTGAAGGAGTTTCTTCCTTGATTTATTTGTTCTTCTTTATGTTCAATTATGATTAGAAGCCACCTCTACATAGCTGCTCTGTGGTTTGTACTGTGTTTGCTTCTGGGGTTTCTTCTAACAGCATTGTTCCGTAGAATAACAGTAATATTATGAAAATGGAATCCGTTTTTACAGTTTAGCATGCAGCGGATGGTGCTCTTTTATTAAAAATTGCTGAAGGCTGTAATTTGTAGGTAATTAATTAATCCATGTGAGATTTAACCTTAATATGTATTTTCCCCAGAGAACACTTTTCTATAAGCAGAAAGACAAAAATGAAAAATTAAATCAAACCAAAACACACCTATCAAACTCTTCTGATCAGAATAGCAATATCCTCTCTGTGCTCATGTATCTCTGAAAGACGTGGCTCCCCACTTTGGTCTGAAATGTCAGGTTGTACAAAAAAAAAAAAAGAAAAGGAGCCGTTGGTGGGTTTTTGGTTTGGTGGGGTTTTCTCCCCTAAAATAACAGAGACTTCATAGACACAGATCAACTGCATGTTCTTTTCCAAGAAATTTCTGCAGGAAGGTTTTCAAATGTGGTCATGTTACAACGTTAAGTATGGATAGCACAGCAAAGAGAAAAAAAAGGATGTTTTGGCTGGTACATGTGGGTATTAGTTTGCAGTCTTGAAGCTAACTGAATATCCATAGACTCTGGGTTGAGTCCAGGGAATGGCTCTGATGCTCTAACTGGTTCAAACTGGTTTGGTTGCCTGAGTTAGAAGTGCTAAAAGGGAACAGAAAACAAGTCTCCTTACTGGCTGCTTTTCTGAGCATCCTTACACAGGGCACAGTTGTGAAAGAAGGTCAGGAATGACAAGCAGACAGGTTATGCCTCAGGGAAAAAAAAGATCAATCAGAACTATAGGTATCGACTGTACTGTAAAGGGACCATCAGTGTGTGTGATGAAGTGGATCATTTTCTAGTTTTCCAGTTTTCAGAATTTTAAAATTCAGCATAGTAGACTGAGAATAAACCATTTTCCACTGCTCTTATCATCTTCGAATGTGCCCTGTGATGTTAGAACTGTTAAATATTAGCTTTTTCTTTATTTTTCTGCCTCCCCCGCTAGAAGGTAAATGCTAAGGAGCCTGATCGCTTTATTTATTCCTCTAGCCTTAGATGTGAACTAGTGCCAGGCACATAATTCTTGCTTAATAAATGTATGTGGACCAAATACTGATTAATCTCTATCAACTTTATCTTCCATGAAGCTGACTGATGATATGCCTATAGCTTCTGAAATAACATTACATTATTTCATACTCACTGAACACCAAAGGCAAAGCCCCACTTTCTTATTTCAACATACAGTACAAACTGCTAACATCTTGAGACTTTTAATATTCTTGCTTCAAATGAGTTGAGGCCTCCTCCTCACGTGGAGAGTTACTGATTGGTTATCAACTTAATCACTTATGAGATTGTTTATTTCTTGAGTGGAGGCCAGAAATAACACTGGAAGAGAAAACTCTTTCCAAAGTTCTCTCATGAATGTACCATCCAACTAAAGAAAGCTGAGAAAACATTACTTCAAAGTGCTTTCAAGAAAGTGATGTCAAAGTTTGCACACCGATGCAGTGCTGCTTTTATTTCACATAAGCACACGTATCTGTTTTTAATAAAATGTTGAGAGAAATCATGTTACTTCTGGAAAGAAATGAGGAACAATTGTCCTCTTACAACTTGCAAACTTTAGCCAATATGCTCTTGGACCAATGGGCCTGTCTCAACTGGTGTGCTTTCTAAAAAAGGCAGATTTCTAGGCCCCATCCTAAAACTTCTGATTCAGTAGGTAAAAGTAGGGTGCAGAAATCAGAAAGGTTTATAATCACACCAGGTGATTTATATGAAAGTTGTCTGCAGACATTATTTTGAGAAAAATAAAAAACAAAAAACGCCCTGATTGGTAGAAGATTCTATAAAATCTTGGTTCCCTTTGAGCTCAACTCTCATTAGATTGTAATTTAGGCATTTGGCTGCCAGACAAATACCTATAAATTTTGATTATAAGACAAGTAAAATGGCTGAGATCCTATTAGAACATCTTATCCAGTTCAAAAATGCTTATCGTCTCTATTCTTCAATAGACTGAGGCTTTTGTTTAGGTTGATGCTACAAATGTTGGCAGAAGTCAAGTGCAGGAAAAAAAAAAATCAATAGAAATATTCCATCTTCAGTTGGCAAACCACAAAATATTTTCTCCCATATTACCTAATTTACTTCTCAGAGTAACTCTGTGAGGGAGTCAGGGCAGGTATGTGTTAATCTAATTTTGCATATGAGCAAACCCAGGACCAAGGAGGTTCTCACTTGCCCAATGATAAGTAGAATTAACAACAGAGAAGTCATCCCTCTTGGGACCGCTCGTGCCTAGTTTAGTGTTTAATTACTCTTCATGGTCCCTTACATATATCAAAATATACTTTCTCATTGCTTTTCTTCCCCGACTCTTCTTTCTCTAGAGATGTTGCATGGAGAGTTCTTAGCACATTGCCCAGCTCATGGTAACCAGGAGGAAGAGGAGGGTTGGATGTTATTGTTGTACTTAAGATTAAATGAGATAACGTGTGTGAAAAGTGCTTTTTGTAAGTTATGCAATAGTATACATACCCATGCATATATTATTATATGCATATATGCATGTATTAGTATTACTAGTATTATTATTAATACTACTACTATTGCTTGTCTTTTCCTAGGCTTTAAGCCTTCAAAAGGGAAACTCCTGAAGCTTACTCAGTGTATCTAAGGAAAAAAGAGCCACCAACAGCAAATTTGGTGATAAATCATAAAAGGAAAAATATGGAGGAAGGAATACATGCAAAAAGAAATAATACTTTTTTAGAGTAAGAAACAAATTAAAGTATGCTGAACTTTGAGGAAGTGCTCAAATGTAACTGAAATTGAATTGTGGGAGGAGGTATATGACTTCTCTCCAAAACGTCCCCAAATGGCACATAAATAAATAAGTATACATAAGCTTAGAATTTCTCCTTTATTTTCTCAGAAAAGTTCTCGTAGTTGAATTCGAATCTGCCCAAGATGTTGGCCGCTTCAGAGGAACCACACAGGTTGGCACCTGTGCTGTGAGGTGCCCTGACTGGACCGGGTCTGAGGCAGTCTTTTCTATCCTGGAAGCAAGGAGGTTTTTCTCAGCAGGATGCTTTGCCTACTTCTCACAGCCTGATAAGGGAATGTAACACAGACTGCCTCACTGCCTTGTTATTTTCACTCTTAATATTTTCTGGTCTCTGCACCTCATTTCTTTGCCCATAATTCTGTATTGGCAGTTGTAATCAAATCCTACCTTGGAAATGTCAGACTTGGGAGAAAAAGAGAGCAGTTGTTCCAACACCTGCTGCTGTGGGCTCTTTTGCTGTGTCATAGTGCGGGGAGCGCTTAGACGTGAAGTTGAATTACCAGAATCCTTTCCGTCAGACAAACACTGCCTAAGTCTGGCGTAAATAACTGGTGTGATGACTCGAGCCAGCTGTTCAGAATAGGAATGGAGTAAACATCAACGTACTACAAGTACCTGTCTCTGTGTACATCAGAATAACTTTGCATAAATGTCCGAGGGGCTTGAAAGGTTTTTCTCATCTAGTTGAATCTGAAAAAGAGAAAACAAAAGAAAGCTTATCATAGCTGACAGATTCACAAATGTCATGCATCTCACAACAAATTCCAATTCACATCATTACACTGACATACCACTGGTTGTAGTCTGGATTGAACCTAACTTAAACCAGAATCTGGATCAGATAATACCTGGCATGCTCACTTAACTTACTGGGGCATCAGCGGCCACTGCTTCATCGATCCCGACTAAAATGCTCACTTAAGAAATTCATAAGTCTTAGCCCCTTCTAGAAGCTCATAAATCTCCTTTGAATCCCATTACACAACACAACACCCACCCAACACCAAATACTTAAAGGGTGCATTCAAATAGTATTTGGGAAACAAAATTCAACATGCTACTCTAGGAATTCCCACTCCTACTTCTTTAAGGGAAATTTTTTAATTGCTGAGAATGGGCGTTTTTCCTCTTCTTGAGCCTTGTAAGGAGCTTGAAAGCAAAAGACACTTTTCCTGTGACATTTCCCTCCAGATAGAGAGATGGGGAAACACCTTTAAGATATTCAGAGGACACAAGAATGTAATCATCCCGAGCCCCACTAACTAATCTGGTCTTTTGAACCAGAAAGAAATCAAATATTTCAAATTCTTTACAGAATCCTGGGATTGCAAGATGAAGCAGACTCTGGCCTCTCCACTCCATTCCTTTGTTCCCATATCTGAATATCTTCATGCTGATAAGCATCTGCCTATAGTCAGAGCTCTATTTACTAAGCATCTACTGTATATCACACCCTGGACCAGGAGCTTCACAAACCTCATCGCACGTGGAATTTTCAATCCCTGGAGGCATTGTTTGCACACCTTGCAGGTAATGAAAAGAGGGTCAGAAAAATGTAGATACTTTGCCTAAGGTGATAAGAGATAGAAAATCTGAAGCCAGGTCTGTCTTCCTCCAAGACTGTGTGCTCTATTTCTGTCTGCACATCTGCACGTATGTGATTTGTTGTACAGAGATATCGAACTTCCTTTATCCAGATTCTCTGTTTACTAGTCATATGACTCTGTGCAGGTCACTTAACTTCCAAAAAGGTAGGTTTCTGACAAAACGGAAATGACAATTCTTGTTCCTTGTACTTCACGGGATTATTGAAGTGAAATGAAATAACACATATACAGTAGCTTTGTAAGCACTAAAAAAGTTTTCAAATCACAGATGTGCACTACTCAGGGTTAGGTCTGACTATACAGCAGAAAAGTCATTGTGGCTTTTTAGGCTGAGCTGTATGGCATGCGGGATCTTAGTTCCCCGACCAGGGATCGAACCCGTGCCCCCTGCATTGGGAGCATGGGGTCTTAACCACTGGACCGACAGGGAAGTCCCAGTTGTGGCTTACATGAGAAGACAATCGATTTCTCTCTTATGTGAAAGATGACCTGAGGGAGGCGGTCGGGGGAAGGCATGGCAAGATGCCCAACGTCTGGCACCCAGGGTCCTTCAGTCATGCTGATCTCTTCTTTAGTACATCACCCCATGGTACCATATGGCCCCACCCACACTGACTACATTCAGCAGATAAGAAGAAGACCAAATGAAGGGTGCACTTCCTCTCACAAGAATCCTTTCCCAGAAGTTGAACACATTCCCCATTTCCCCATAATCTTAGGTTATCCACTAAAGCATATAGAGACATACAAATTATGTTCAGATGACAGGATTTATTAATAAGGTTTTAGATGCAATGAGTCATTTTCCCTCTGAGAGCATAAACGATGCTTTCAGATTATTTCTAGGAGAAGATACACATCAGATATTATCCTTATTTCCAGGTGGCATATGCGAAATGCAGAGCGACTACAGGGCTTGTTAAAAGTCACATGGTTATTGGATAAAAAAATCCCAACAAGGTATTTGACAGTTGTACCTTCTACACAATTTTTTGAACAAAGCAGCTGGAGAGAAAGTATAAAATTCATCCATTCAGCCAAATGTTGGCAGGAGAACAATGCAAACATCCTGAAGAATGACTCAAATGTAATTTTGAGGGAACATAACTAAAACCAGGGTTCTTTCCATCAAACTAGAATGCTATAACCAAAATTCTAGTGCTTGAAAAATTGGGAGGCAAGCAGAAATAAAAATTCTAGCTACATACTCCCTCACTTCTACATTTCATTTTTTTTCTGTCTAACAGTGACCATTTTAAATATATGGAGCCTCTAATTATTGACTCTGGTACAAGTTCCTGCTTCTTCCCATAGACAACTGTCATGTTGACTAATGACTAGCACCAAAGAATGCATCCTCACAACGTTGAGATATGTGTAGAGAGAACTTCGGGCTAGCACCACTTATTCAAGGCTATGACAAATTATTTTCAAAAATAAAGTACATACATTGTGTTGTAGAATAAAACATTGTGCATGGAATTTAGGCTAAAACACAAGACTATGGCAGATGCCTAGGCTACCTCTCCCAGACAGCCAGGAGTCACTGTCAGTCTCCTCTCACTGAGATGTCTCTAAGAGGGATTTGCACACTGCATGCTTCCTCCCATACCTCATTCAGGTCTCTACTTAAGTGTCCCCTCCTAACACTGACTTCCCCAACGACCTTATCTAAAAAGCCCCATACACTCCTTCACCCCACTCTCTCTCCCTCACCTGTTCTAATTTTCCTCTTGGCATTTATTAGCACCTGACACTGGCCGTGTCTGTACTTCTGTCTTTATAGTCTGTCCCCAAATAAACTGTGAACTCCACAAGTGTGGGACTTTGACTTGTGGACTGCTATATCCTAACTTCTGCCATATTTACAGAATAAATAAAATAATGAAATATTGAGAATTTTAGGCACTCTGGTAGACAAGAGAAAATAATTGATTTGGGCAGGTGATCCCATGATATGTCCCTTAAATCATACCATAAGTGTCTCTGACTAAGCTTACAAAAGCCTTCAGAGAGACCTTAGTACATCTTATAGGGCACTTTTCACTCTCATTAAAATGAAAAATGTAGATAAAATCAGTCATTTCTTTCAAGGCTTCTGACTGATTCCCATTAAGGTTGCTGCCCTTACAATAGTTACTTAAGTGGCTGGTAATAACCTTCTTATAAACTCTCAGAGTAGAGAATGCCAAGCACATCCACATTCATTGATTCGTTCATTCATTCAATTATGCAACAAATATTTTTGGAGTACTTACTATGAGCAAAGCAATATCCCTGAGGATATAGCAGGAGCCAAAGTTCCTGCCTTCATGGAGTTTATTTTCTAATGGGAAGAGAGATGGGTGATAGAGAAATCAGCAAGTATATTTGGGAGGGTAAGAAATGCTGTAGAAAAAAATAGAGAGTAAGAGAGATCAGGAGCTGAGTAAAAAGGGATGGAGGAGACAGTTACACCAAGGGAGATTAGGGAAGAAGGGAAGAGAATGTGAAGAAGTAAGAGGTTATGAAAAAAAAAAAAAAAAAGAGGTTATGCAATGTGGAAATGGTGGGGGGGGGGGTAGTTTCAGGGTTGTATCTTGGCAGGAGGAGAGGCTCCAGGCTGAAGAAGAACCAATGAGAAAGCCCTGAGTTAGACCTGTGCAGGTGTGTTCTGAGACCAGCAGTGGGGCAGTGTGGTGGCATCCGCTTAGCAGGTGTTGGGTCATTTGGGACAGCGTAGTCCTGGGGTCAGTGTGTGCGGAGATCAATGAGTGAAGAATGGAAGGTCTACTTGATAAGGCTGGAAGGATACCAAGGGAGCTGGACCATCCCTCCTAGGCCACCACAGAATTGACTTTACTCAGTGAAGTGAGGACCGTGAAAAGATTCTAAGGAGGGTGGCATAATTTGACTTACTTTTCGAAAGATCTTTCTAGTAGCTGTGTTACTAGTAAGCCACAGAGGCACAGAGCATATGTAGAAAGACCAATTATATGGCTGCTGAGAGAAACGAAGAGAAACAGCGAAGTCAAGGTGGATGCCAAGATTTGGGGCCTGAGTGACTGGCAAGACCGAGTTGCCACACAGTGAGTTGAGGAAATGGGAGGGATGTGGGGCTTGGGGACAGGGGGATTTTAGGCACCCAGTTATAAATAACAAAACTCATACGGCCTGTTTAAGCAGCAAAGGGATTGAGCAGCATTCAGAGCAGTTGCACGAGAGCCTGAGTGCCAGGCCTGGCCGTACCACACGCTGCTCCAGACAAGTTCTGTATCCCAGAAGACCCAAGTCCACGTTGACACCGGGTACCGGAAGCTCCGCCTCTGCTGCCAGAAGCCCCAGCTGTCACTCACCAGAAAAAACTATAAATAAATACGTTATTCCATACGCTTCTGCTTCTCACTTCCCTCTGCAGATAAGGACCACCTGATGGGCAGAGCCGGGTCCCAGACCGCCGAGGAGCCTGGCTGCAGGTGCTGGTTCTAGCTGGAGAATCTGAGGGCATCAGCTCTACCCCCGCCCCTGAAAAGCGAGTCACCAGGGCTTGACCACCAGCAAACCCCAAGATATTCTTGCCATCATTTCTTTGCTCATTACTAAATGTTCCGTGAACATATTCTTAAAAGGGGCATGATTTTTTTTTTTTTCTCGACTTCCAGTTCCAGACCAGGTTTCTTGTGGAATGTGCGGCCAGCCTTGTCCCAGACCGGATAAAGGCCTGAAGCAGGGTGGTGAAAACTACATCACTGTTTGAGAAATAGTTCCATGACAGAAATAAAACAAAAAAAACACAAGATGTTTGACACTTGGGAATAAAACATTTCCAGAGAAGAATTAATAATAGTCTTCAGGCATAGGAGGGAATATACACCATGTAAATGATAAATGGATAATTAAAATTGCTTACATCAATGTTTAAAAATTGGAAATTTGGGAGACCCTGGTCTGGCGCTCCTTAAGAGTAGTCATTATCACCAGATAATTATTAACTATTCATTTTATTTATTGAGAGGTTACTAATGCTAAATACTACTGTGCAAAATGCTTACTTACAACATCTCATTTGACTTTCATAATAGTCCCATTTAGGCAAGACTAGGTGCAGAGAACTTAAGTACCTTGTCTAACTGGTAAGTGATGGAATTCCAATGCCTTAAACTCATTGCTACGAAACTGTATACTGCCATTTAATCTCTAAGAAGACAAGATGTCAAGTAAGGACCCTGGAGATCCACAGTATAACAATCTTCCCCAAATAATCTCATTAAATGTTTATCTTAACTTTGTTTTTCAAGTATCTTTAAAATGATCTGCTAGTTCTTCACTGCTAGGAATTTAGCCCTTCTTTGTTTACAAAAATATGTATCTATGTGCAAAGGCATTTATTCCAGTTTTTTTTTTCCATAAGAGGGAAAAAAACTAGAAATCTAACGTTGTCAGTTAGAAACCTTATCAGTAAGTTTCGTCATATCTACATAATAGAATTTGTAAGTAAATTACTTAAAAGATCTTTAAGATACACTTTAAAGTTTAAAATATCTAGATGGAAAATAGTGGCTATACTATGATTCTATTTGAAAAAATATATACACAGATTTATATGCTTGTAGATACATAAAACACTTCTAGGAGGATGTCCAAACCTGGGAGGAGGGGAAGGGAAACTGTAACGGGCGAGGGAGACTTTTGCCATTCATTTTATATGTTTATCGTTTCAATTTTCTACTTTTACAGTTACTGAAAGTGAGCGTCTTCAATAAATTCTGTGTTTGAAATATTGTTGAGCCTTTTGAAGAAGCTATTTTATGTCTTCCTACACTTCATTTTTAAATTATAAAGCTGTAGAGAACTTTGTATTGTTTTGCTCTTCATACCAAATGCTTTTATTTGTCTTGATTCCTTTTTCAATATTTATGGCTAAAGCAAATTGCACAGTGTTAATATGCAGACATTTGCTATAAATGATCATAGCTTCCCTCTAAATAAAAAGAACGCAGAATTGAACACATAGAGATGGTTAAAATGGTAAATTTTATGTTACATATATTTCACCACAATTAAAAAAAAAAAACCCAGAACTTCATAATATCAAGTATTGAATGGAAATGTAATCATCTTAGCTAACATTTCTTTGGTGCCTGCCCGGTGCCAGGCTCTGTGAAAAGCGCGCTGCACGTTTATCTCCCTGCATCTTCAGACTTCTACAGCCTTGCTGCTTTTCCGGCCCATTTTACAGAGAACACTGAACGAAATGATTTGCCCCAGGGCCTGCAGCTGGCAAGCGATGATTGTAGAGGGAGCCCAGAAATTCTAATTCCAGACACAGGAAGCCCTCTGTTGATACATTACTCTTCACAGCCTCCCTAATTCAAATGAGTTTGACTCTTGGAAATATAACTGTGACATTCCCAAAGAAATGTGACTCACTTCTTGTACATATATAGTGCAATGTGAAGCTTAAAAACATAAAAAAAAAAAAATTATTTAACACTAGTATCTGGAAATTTTAGGGCTATATTTTCTGATTTATATAAAATGAATTTTGACATCAGTACTTGGTATTCATGGCCTAGTTATTAATTTATAGGTGAAGTTTTCCATATACAATAAGTAACTGGAATACACTGGCTAGTTAAACTTTCTGGCTACATCAGTGATGAACAGAAAATGTCTTTTGTTTTCATCTTTATTACTGAAAATATTTCTGAAATACGTTAGTATACCTTCTCTTCTGAGTAGACTCATAATGGAATCTTCTTTTCATGGAAGAATTTCTTGTGCAGCTATTACACATATCAGTGATCATTGTCTAAAAATATGTTCAGCTGAATTTATGTTGAGACTGTGCTCCATCCTGAAAATACCCTTTTTTTATACTGAATCATCAATAGGGGTTTGTTTTAGGTCATTGCCTCATGTTTTCTAAAAATAGAATTTTCAAAGTGATTCTGGCTAAGTGGATTTCATTTAATAAGGTTTGGCTACACACTAATGTTTCAGATAGTTCCACAAACACATAATTCTTGAATTACTGGATTTGGAGAATGCTCTACAGCGAAAGACACTAAATGCAGGACAAATACCGAATGTATTGTTTGTTTAAAAAAAAAAAAGAGGACGCTGTGCTTTTACCAAATACACATTCCTGCCACACCCTAATCCCCTCTCTCATCTCTCACCCAGATACTCCTTTGGAAAAGACAGGCAGGTGTGATTCTGGTCTCTCTTCCCCCTCATGCAGTCCCTTGCATTTTTTCTTTAAGTACACTCTCTAGAGTGTGTGTGTGTCACAAGATCTTTTTTTTTTTTTTTTTCCGGGCGCGCAGGCCCAGCGGCCATGGCTAACGGGCCCAGCCGCTCCAAGGCATGTGGGATATTTGCGGACCGGGGCACGAACCCGTGTCCCCTGCATCGGCAAGCGGACTCTCAACCACTGCGCCACCAGGGAAGGCCCGTCACAAGAGTCAGCTAATCACATTTCTAACCTAACATAGACATGCCTTCAGCAGCATTCCTGACAGACTACAATCCAGTCTGAATGTTAATTCTTTTAGTTGTTGAGGCCTCTGCATCATTGGACATTCCTTCCTTTGTCAGACAATTCTAATTGCTATAATCCTGCTGCCACCGAAACAGTCAACTATCGATACTAGTTCTGACACCTAGAGAAACTCAGATTATGAACATACTCTTCCACAAACAGACTTCCCAAGTGTTCTTTGCCCAAGACCTTTCCTTACCCAGTTAGGGATTTATTGAAAATGATAAAGCCAGAGTCTGTACAGGCTCCTTATAACCTCTGGACAAAATGTTTATTGGAATGTATTGACTTGTCTTTCATGATAAAGCATCCCGGACTGAATTTATTTTTAACATGGATGGAAGTAATTCATTTGCATTATGTATTTGAACAGTACAGGTATTTATATCTAATTGTTCTCAGGTACCGACATTCAGTGAAGCTATGCTAGAAGCCACACAAAGTGTGTTTTAAACAGACAATATTCCATTCCTCCTTGCAGACTGTCTAGCAAAGTCCTCAGCTCCCAGGATGAATAAATGATGATGGAACAACAAGCAAAAATAATAACAATGAGCTACACACACAGTCATTAACACACCAAAAGGCAGCAGGGTAACAAGAGCCCAAGATAACAAACAGGTAAAAAATTGCATAATTAGGTCTTAAGAATGTGTTTAGTTGTGAAATGTGGATGATTCACCTTGTGATTCTGGGTGTGGGTTAGGAAATGTTCACCTCTCTTAAACTATCTGGTAGAAGCCAACCTGACTTCATGTTTTGCCAATCTACTGGGTGTTTGCTCTACTGGGTATCATTAGCCAACCAGTTTGACTAGAGTTCTTTGTTTTTTGCACTGACACGATTTATTTACTGAGTTTCCTGAACAAATGGGTTGTAATTTAGGCTATTGTAATGGAGCAGCCTGAAAGTGGGTTTTGGAGAGGATAGAGCTCTCTTCCAAGGAAGGACTATTCCACAGTTACAGTAACTGATGAGAAACGATTCTCTTGATGTCCACATGTCAGTGAAGCCACTGGAGGGTGGGGAAGCAACCCCGCAAATTAACGTGAATGGTGGAACATAACTCATTGAGCTAGTTTCCCCTGAAAAAACTCTCAGCCAAACACTTCCTAACCTCTCTCTTCCTTAGGGTACCCCTAATAGACTGGAAGGGGAGTAGTTTACATGGAGAATTTGGGGCTTGTTATGTAGACATTCTAAATATTTTATTTGTGGGCAATTAAATGAAGTGAGAAAACAGGCTGCCCCGGGCTTCCCTGGTGGCACAGTGGTTGAGAGTCCGCCTGCCGATGCAGGGGACACGGGTTCGTGTCCCGGTCCGGGAAGATCCCACATGCCGCGGAGCGGCTGGGCCCGTGAGCCATGGCTGCTGAGCCTGCGCGTCCGGAGCCTGTGCTCCGCAACGGGAGAGGCCACGACACTGAGAGGCCCACGTACCGCAAAAACAAAACAAAACAAAACAAAAGACAGGCTGCCTGTGGGAAAAGCATCAGCCTTTGAATAATCAAACTTGAAATCAAACTCCATTTCTGCCATCATTAGCCTCATGACCTCAGATTCTCTCTGAGTCTCAGTCTTCAACTGTAAAGAAATGCTGTGAAATTTATATGACTTATGTAAAACACCCAGGATTGTGTTTGGTGCAGTGGTTCTCAAAGTGTGGTCCCCAGACCAACATCAGTATCACCTGGGAACTTGTTAGAAATGCAGATTCCAAGCCCCACCCTAGACCTAATGAATCAGAAAGAAACAGAAAGGAGAGAGCAGCAACAAGTTTTTAACAAGCCCTCCAGGTAATTCTGATTAACACAATAAATTCTGAGAACCATTATCCTGGCATATGAAAGTCTCTCCAAAAATGGCAACTGTTACATACTTCGTATTAGTCAAGTACTTTACAGCTTACAGAGTTGCTTTTCTGCCTGAAATACCATCTACTTTGCTCAGGTTTGCATTTCTTTTGATCCAATAATTCCACTTTGCAGAATTTCCTCAGGAAATAATCAGAGATGTTCAAAAAGATTTTGTGTAGTAGGTTATTCATCGAGGAACTGATCATGTAAGTAAAAATTTGGAAACTAGACTTAAGTAAACAATATGATATGGGTTTAATAAATTATGGCACATCTGTGCAATGGAACACAGTGTAGCAATTAAAAATCATGTCATATATTGTATTTGTCAGAGCAAGTGTTGAGAATCATCTACACCAGAATCACCTGGGAGGCTTTTCAAAATGCAGATCTCTAGTCTTTATCTCAGATTTATGAGTTAGAATCTGTGAGCGAGAGACCTTATAATTTTTCCTTTCCACGTGCACAACAGAAATTTGAACATCTTGTTTCAGATTAATAATTAATAACATGGCAAGTATTCGTGGTATATTATTATGTGGATAAAAACATATTACGAAGCAAATATTTACAGTAACTCAATAACATAGGCACCATGTATGTATAAAGATGACCAAAAATACAAGTGCTAAAATGCTAAGTAATTATCTCTGGATGGTAAGATGGCAATTCTGGTGCTGGTTATTTTCTTCTTGTTCCAAATTTTCTACATTTTCGGTAATGTGTATAATTTCAATGAGAAAAGGGATGTTATTTCAAAAGCCACATATTAGTGTGTGTGATTGACCTATGTAGTGAGGACTTCATATTTATACCTGAGGATCGAAAACTCTGATGTAGATGCATATGAACAAGAAATAGGGAAAAAAGTAATAAAATCAAGACACGGAGGAACAAAGCAAATACACTTGTGTCTCAAAAGGGAAGGCATTTAAGTCTGATTGAGGAGTGGGAGCAAAGATAAATTCAGAATTAGGTTGGAAACCATCCCCTGCCCTTCTCCCGTCCCCCAGCTGTGCCCAGCGGGTAAGCTGCAGTCTGCCATCCACTAGGCAATGCAGGTGGCTGGGAATACTGCTGACTCCGTGTGGCCTTGATGATGACTAAGGACAGAAAGAAAGGAAACCAAAGGATGCTAACCTGGCACAGAAGTTGCAGAGCCTTCATGGAATTTATTTTTTTTTGTAATAGGAGGGTAGCCCATCTTTCAGGGGTGATGTAGGTGATATACTTTCTGAAGTCAGAGCAATGGCGTAAATTACAGCTGAATGTCTTTGCCAGACCCCTGATGTCCCCTATGGTGGGCACTGGCAGATAAGTGATAGGAGTGCCTGCAGAAGACAGTCTCATGGAAAATGCTGCTCTACCCCCAACTGATCAGAGCCACTGGCAGTTAAAGAACTGCTTTCAGCAAGTGTGTATTAACTGTCTATCCCAGGCCCACCACCAAGCTGGGCACCAGAGAAAATATCAAGGAGGTAAAGAGTGAGGACTACCAGTGCAGCCCCAGGCTCAGAAGGGGCCACACGCTTGGAACTGAATGCTCTGTGGTCACCTTTTGAAAGTCTTTTTTTTTTTTTTTTTAATAAATTAATTAATTTATTTTATTGGCTGCCTTGGGTCTTTGTTGCTACGCACGGGCTTTTCTCTAGTTGCGGCAAGCGGGGGCTACTCTGCCTTGCGGTGCGCAGGCTTCTCATTGGGTGGCTTCTCTTGTTGCAGAGCACAGGCTCTAGGCACGTGGGCTTCAGTAGTTGTGGCACGTGGTCTCAGGAGTTGTGGCTCGCGGGTCCTAGAGCACAGACTCAGTAGTTGTGGTGCACGGGCTTAGTTGCTCCGTGGCATGTGGGATCTTCCCCTACCAGGGCTCGAACTCACGTCCCCTGCATTGGCAGGCGGACCCCCAACCACTGTGCCAACAGGGAAGCCCACCTCTTGAAATTCTTAAAAATTTGATCTTTGAATTAATGTTTTCCAAAGTGAAGTCCAGAGGGACAATGGAGCATAGGGGGTGGGGACGAACTTGTTCATCTCCCCCTATTGCCTGCTCACCCTCACAGGTTATCGGCCTCCTCCTCCTCCAACCCCATTCAGGGACCACAGCCAATGAGGCAGACAGGTGCCTGGATGAAGGTGCAGGGAGGTCCGAAGTCGGCTGTGTATGCCCCATGCACCATGCTGCAGGGCAGGGCTCAGGACACCTGGGAGGGTCTGCACTCACCTTGTAAGTATCCCCATGCTCCAGGGGGCACAATGTTACACAGCAAAGAGAAAACACTATGACAGGTCAAGAAAGAGACAGGAAAAGGAAGGAAAGCTTTTTTTCAGGCTTTTTGAACAAGAAACCCTGTGGGGTTTTTGTCCTGGACCTTGGAAATTAGGGAGTTGGTCCTGATGAGAACTTATAGGGGTGGGAGGAACCCAGGGACACATACTAATAAATAAAAAGGGAGGACTCACTGGAAGAGGATCCTCCCTTGATGAGTATTTCTCGCCTGTCTGAGAAAGCTAATCTATCCAGGAAGGGTGTTTCCCTTGTAAGCATCACACTGTAGAGCAAATCACGGTTAAATAAGAAGAGTATTTTCTCTGAAGGGAGTCTCTAGTGATTATAGGCTAGAATCAGCCTTGCTTAATTACATGCCGTACAAACAATCATTCTAAATACTCTTTCTCTCTCTCAACCTCTCTCTCTCTCTCTAAAAACATATATCCAGGACTAATTAGAGAAAGTATTGGGAGTCTAACAGACAAGTTCTTAGGCTTTTGCTAAACAAGGTCAGGAGGACAAAAACACAATCATAAAAATGAATTGAGTTCATTCTTCCTAGAAATGATCTTTCCAGCACTTTCTATTGTCCTCCTTTCCAGAAGTTCATTTTTAAAAAGTAAAAACTGTGCTTTTTTGAAAGCATGCGATCAGTTTTTTTGCTAGCATTCTGGAAAGTTAAGGTCACACCTGCACAAACAAATTGCAATGCAAATGCTTATTAGTGCAAAATATGTGCATGTTTATAAAAATCAATTACATTTCACAACAATTTCTAAGTTACCCCATAGAGTTCAAAACCACTTTAGCTGCTCAATAAAGTGAGAGAACTCCATTAAACCCCTAAGTCCTGTTGAGTGTCCCTATGAAAGAGAACAAGAACTTAGTCATTACATGCGGAAGAAGGAGTGTGCTTGTTTAAGGAGGTCTTTTTAAGACCTAGACCTTGGCCTAGTTTACTTCAAGTCTTCTTCGCTTACTCTAACAAAAGAATGAGCCAGGATCTTCTTACTTATTTGCATGCTTGTGTGTCCTGTGTTATGGAGAAAAGGGTGTAGGTAAGGAGTGGTTGACGACTAAGCTCAGCTTCCTAACAGAGGTAAGATGCATGTATCTATGTGGCTGGGTATGTTCAGAAGATTGGGAGGGATGGGATCTCCAAGCACTTCCACCCTTAGACCCAGGCAGACAAGGCCCATGCTTTCGTTTAAGAGGAAAGCAGGCCGTGAAGCCAAGGGGACATGCCCACCTGGAGCCAATATACTTTTTTCTAGTCCATGCTTTGGATACCTTGAACCCGAAACTTTCTTTCTAAATGTCCCAGCCTGCTTCTAGAACCTGCGTGGGCCTATTCTTCTTGTGCAGTATTTGGGAGCTACATCTCAAAGTCATCTATGCGGTAATGTGACTTGCAGGTTAAAAGACATTTGATGCCAAAAGTATATCTTTTATTATTTTTTATGGAGATATAATTCACATGCCATAAAATTCACCATTTTAAAGTGTAAAATTCAGTAGTTTTTAGTACACGCACAAAGTCATATAACCAGCAGATCAAATTAACTGTGGTGCTTCTCCCAGCTTGAAGGACTATGAAGGACTTCTCTAAAACAAAATGTGTACTTAAGAATCCTTCCTTCTAAAATGTACCAAAACCTAGTAACATCTAAAAGCTTCAAAGCAGAAACATGGTAATGTGCTCTGCTCTGGCTCTTTATGACTCTCCTCTTGGAACCATGGGGCCATGAAGACCACAATCTTGGAAGATGAGCATAGCAAGGTAGTAAGTGTGGGTGAACGCTTTTTTCCCAAAAGGATCCTTCACCCCTTCTGAGTAAGGATCAAGAATGGGGAAATAGGGCTTCCCTGGTGGCGCAGTGGTTGAGAGTCCGCCTGCCGATGCAGGGGACATGGGTTCGTGACCCGGTCCGGGAAGATCACACATGCCACGGAGTGGCTGGGCCCGTGAGCCATGGCCGCTGGGCCTGAGCGTCCGGAGCCTGTGCTCCGCAACGGGAGAGCCTGCAACAGTGAGAGGCCCACGTACTGCAAAAAAAAAAAAAAAAAAAAAGAATGGGGAAATATACAAATCATAATATTGGTTAATAAGATATGCATCATATTTTTTATCCTTGTAGACAGCTGACTTGACCATACCCCAACTAGTTGAAAATGAAAAATTTAGTCACGTGGGCTATTTAACATCAGGTCATTTAAAAATGATAACCCAGTGTTATTTTTGGTAGTTTTCCCCCCTCAAATTTATTTTGTTTGTAGACATAGCCACAATTTGAAGCACAGAATGTGTGCTCAGAAATGTGCTACACTGATAAATTATGCCATGAAAAAAGAGGCAGGCTGTATTTTTGACTTTTCAAGTAGACAGTTACAATTTGCATTTCTTACTTTCCATGTGTGTCATCATGGCTTTTTCCCTATAGGTTTTTCAATGCTCTCTCCCTGTTCCTTTCTTGTTTTCTTCATTTCTGACCCCATAATTCCTGAATCATCATTCCGCCACTTGCAATTGTTTTCAAACTAATGTGTTTCACTCATACATTCCAGGGATATATCCATCAGGAGAAAATTGCAAGTGCCAGTAAAAATTGTCTCTCTAATTTGTTAATGCATGTCTGAAAAAATACAGAAAGTGTGAGATGAGTACAAAAATAACTTGAAGCAGAAGGCTGAGGAGTGGGAAGGAGAGGAAATGTACATAATAAGTAGTTTGTTGATTTTTTTCCCCTCATAAACTAACCCACATGTCACTGCCTGCTATGGGTTTGTCTAGTGCCTGCATTTTTAGCATCCACCAGTGAAGTTCCAGGCCACTGACTCTCGGGTTCGTACTTGTCAGTGGTAATTCATGCATCCAGCCTGTTCCTTTCCTGGCAACTCTCCTAAGAGATGGGATGTTGTAGCCTCATTCTAATCATAAGGTTCCTTGGGAAAATCTCTTGGATGCTGTACAAGCCACTCAAATCTAATCTTTCACTAGGGATAACTGAAATTTACAGGTCTACCATTACGATTTGTATTTGTGGTCCTTGTGATTTGTATTAACAGTAAGCTTCCAGAGTGTCAGAAAGAGTTCACTGCATACACAAAGCACCAAAAACATTGAGGATTTTTGCTGCCTGAAGAGCACTGCGCGTGTTACCCTGTGTAGCGGAGAAAAATAGTTGCACAGCCTGTATTTCCCTCAGTTCAGCTTAGAAAGCATTACTAGGTACAGCCGTGTCCTAGGCACAGAAGGGCTTGCAAGAATCGCTCGCTCTCGAAAAGCACAGGAAAGCAACTAAGAAAAAAATAAGCCTGTGATAGAACAATAGAATCACAAGTATGTGCTGTGGTGGTATAAAATGTGTATACAAATGCTTAGAACGCAAGGAATTCATTCGGTGGAAATAATCTGAGCAGACTTCATTACAGAGTTAATTATTCAGCCGACCATTGTAGGAATGATAAGATTTTGAGTTTGGCAAAGTAGAGAGAGAACGCCTTCTGAGCTGTGGAGGAAGAGTGGTTGCAAAAGAATAGAAAGCCAAAAGTCCTAGCAATGTAGCTTGAAATTTAAGCCTCATCTATTCCACAAGTCCCGTCTAGTTTAAGGTGGCCATGTGACCTAGTTCTGGCCAGAAAGTTAACCGAAATCTGCTAGGTACCTGAGTGAGAAGCACTTGCTTATCTCGATGCAAAGAGGCAGACACAGCCAGCTCCAGCCTTCTCCCCTCTCGTTCCTGCCTGGAAAGACACAATAGGTGTGATGTGTGACGCCGCAGTCCTTCTCCAACGTGAAGGAAAGGCCGGAGAGTCACGAGAGGCTGGACTCCACACCGCTGGCTACTCTATATCGTAGAAAAAATAACCCCTCTTGGATATAAGTCATATTTTCTATTATTTGTAGCCTAGCATATTCCTAATAGATATTCTTAGGTGGTTTTTTGGTCAGGAAGACATTGCCCAGATTTTAGTTGTATTGGGTAAAACTAATTTTAAAATAAAAATGCACATGATCATAGGTTTGTTTCATGAGAAGGTGATGGTTTTAGAGCTTGCAAGTTTATTCACTTGAAGAATAACACTTAAATAATTATCTCTATATATAACGATTTCATAATTGTAGCTAAAAGCAGATTTCCTGAGCTTTTAGCCACTTTTAATCCATTAAGCCTCACTAACTCAGATGAGCACATCTAAACCCCTCTGTGTGGCCATGAATTTAATGTCAGCCGGGATTTCAAGGGACAGGTCCTTTTACAGTGTCATTTATTTTCCTTTAGTTTCTCTTCCAAGTCCACAAAGTCATATGTATGCTGGCATTTTTTTTTTCATATTTAGAAGATTGTCGTATCCACTCCAAAATCTAATTTTTTACAGGGCCTTCTCATATTTCATGAAATAAAAGAGGTTTAAGAATGCATAGTCTCGGGCTTCCCTGGTGGCGCAGTGGTTGAGAGTCCGCCTGCCGACGCAGGGGACACGGGTTCGTGCCCCGGTCCGGGAAGATCACACATGCCGCGGAGCAGCTGGGCCCATGGGCCATGGACGCTGAGCCTGAGCATCCGGAGCCTGTGCTCCGCAACAGGAGAGGACACAACAGTGAGAGGCCCGCGTACGGCAAAAAAAAAGAAAAAAAAGAATGCATAGTCTCTAAACCCTTCAAGAGTTACTTTTTCACCAATTTTAGTAACTGTCAGCAGTGATTGGGCAGGGATAAAGGATAGCGTTGTCTTGAAAACATCAACTTTCCACGGACTATAAAAACTGGAAGGGACCATAAGGACGAATGGATCCCATCACTGGTTGATCTTCAAAATCATCTTTTTTTTTTTTTTTTTTTTTTTTGCTAAATGTAGTTTAAGCAGAATTTCTCTGAATTTTCTTTGGCTTTTGGCTTTTTGCAGTGAACTACAGGGATTGATAACAGAAGAAAAGCAATCGAACTTACAGCAGGTGTTTCTGATTCTGTGCAGCACTTATCAAATGCATGTAATGGGAAAGAATTCCATTTCATTTTTTTCCCCTGAGAATGATAGCATTTAGGAGGAAGATGGGGAGAATGCTTTTTTTTTTTTTTACAAATTTATTTATTTATGGCTGCGTTGAGTCTTCGTTGCTGCACACAGGCTTTCTCTAGTTGTGGCGAGCAGGGGCTACTCTTAATATAAATCTCTTTTAATAGAGAGCCTTCATTTAAAAAAAAAAAATAGCATAAATTACCTGGTGGCCAGGGGCCAATGAGGTGCAGTCACCCCTGCACTGGTCCAGGGAACTGTCTCGCCTTCTCTAGTGAGACTCCTAGCAGAAGTGGTTTATATTAGGAAAAAGAAAAAAACATTACAATCAGGGCATATGAAAATAAAACCTATGCTGCAAGAACCTAGCTGAATGTCTTGAACACAGGAGACACCCAGTCAATACTGAAGCCTTGGATTAAAAATTCAAGTTTTGGGCTTCCCTGGTGGCGCAGTGGTTGAGAGTCCCCCTGCCGATGAAAGGAACACGGGTTTGTGCCCCAGTCCTGGAAGATCCCACATGCCGCGGAGCAGCTGGGCCTGTGAGCCGTGGCTGCTGAGCCTGCATGTCCGGAGCCTGTGCTCCACAACAGGAGAGGCCACAACAGTGAGAGGCCTGCGTACCACAAAAAAAAATAAAATAAAATTCAAGTTTTGCCATTTGCAGTAACATGGATGGACCTACAGATTATCATACTAAGTGAAGTAAGTCAGAAAGAGAAAGATAAATACCATATGACATCACTTATATGTAGAATCTAAAATATGACACAAATCAACTTACCTACAAAACAGAAGCAGACATAGAGAACAGACTTGTAGCTGCCAAGGGGGAAGAGGGTGAAGGACAGATGGATTGGGACTTTGGGATTAGCTGATGCAAACTATTATATATAGAATTTCCTGGATAAACAACAAGGTCCTACTGTATAGCACAGGGAACTATATTCAATATCCTGTGATAAACCATAATGGAAAAGAATACAAAAAAGAAAGTATATGTATGTATAACTGAATCAATGTGCTGTACAGCAGAAATTAACATAACGTGGTAAATCAACTATACTTCAAAAAATAAGTTAAAAATATTAATCCAGTTTTTGGTTCTATTTTGACTAAATGAAAGCATCCATCTATATACTTGCCCACTTTTGGGTTAATCAGTTCATTTTTGTTTGCTTGTTTGTTTTCAGTCTCTAAATGTTTTAGCTGTTTTATAAGCTGATACTTTCCCCATGATCTACTGCTTTTCTTGGAATTAGCTTTCCTAAGGCATTTTCATTGTTAACACGTAATCAATACATTTTACCAGTTACATTGGAGGTTGACTTGCCTAAAAAACAATAGAGTTATTTTGGGAGTTCCCTGGTGGCCTAGTGGTTAGGATTCTGGGCTTTCACTGCCATGGCCCGGGTTCAACCCCTGAATCCCTGGGTGGGGAACTGAGATCCCACAAGCTGCGTGGCATGGACAAAACAAAACAGAATAAAAAACCCAATAGTGTTATTTCTTCTCCTGCCCTTAGCCCGGTACCAGCTCCTGGCAGCCTGGCAGGAACCACAGCTGCTGTCCTGGCCTGTGGCCTCAGCTCCTCCAGGTCAGAGAAGAGCTGGAGGCGGGAAAGGTTGGAGCTGTCTCCCACTAGGTCATGAGAGCTGGTTGTGTGCATCTTTATCCAACTCCATTTTCAGTAACGTCAGGTGGTCATTGTCAGTGAAAATAATCAATAAACGATCAATAATAAGAATAGAAAAGAGTTTTATCTGAGCCAAACTGAGGACTAGCCCAGACGCCAGATCACTCTGAGAAACTGCTCCAGAGAAACAGGGTTTTCAGCACAGTTTTATATCTTGTCAGAACAAAGAACATTAAACAAGTCAGGGACACATTTCTTCAAGGTAAAACACACACACACAGATCAGCTTGTACACAGCAAGTCAGCATGGCCTTGGCACCTGGGAAGGGAGTCTTATCATCAAAGGAGTACCAGCATTGGCATCCCAGGAAGAGAGGCATTTAATCTTTATTTTTAACATGGACATTCTTTACTTCTGGTCAATGTGCCCTTTTCTCTGATAATTAAAGCAGTTGTACAATGTATGTTTGATAGGCCACAAACATGCCATTTTAGCATAAAATTCAAGTTAACTCAGGTATAAACCAGAATGACTCCACTACATCTCAATATGTGAAAATTTCGCTCATCAGTATCTTCCAAGTGGCCATGCTAGGATTCTATGCCACGGAAATTAGTAAATGTTGCAAATCAAGGCTTCCCTCTCTCCTCTTTGTAGCCAGAGAGCCAGTAGTTAAACATTAGGTTTAGAAACAGAGGACCATTATGAAGTGGCCTTATCTATACAAAAACATTTAAGCAAAACCTAATATGAATGAGTCCAAATTTCTTTATTTAGGAATATCTAGAGGTTAAATTACAGATTCTTTGAAGGTTTGTCTTCAACTTACCTAGTAAGAGGTTTGTTTTAACGTCCACAGCGTGCCAGTTTAATTCAACAGTCTATTTTGGGACTTCCCTGGTTGTCCAGTGGTTAAGACTCCATGCTGCCACTGCAGGGGTTGTAGGTTCCATCCCTGGTCAGGGAACTAAGATCCCGAATGCCACGCAGCCAAAAAATAAATAAAAATAAAAGTTTAAAAAAAGAGTCTATTTCAATAAATATTTATTGAGCACCTACTATATGCAAGGTCCTGAGCAAGGCATTGCAGATAAAACAACAAGTATTAACAGGCAATATAAAATAACCTTCTACTTTTTTGAACATCAGTATTATACTAAGAAATATTTTGAGCTATGATCTAATATTTAATCCAAGATGGAATAATCCAGCTGGTTTATAATGTAATCCAGTTGGCTCAATAAGGTAAATATTGTCCCCATTATGCATTCCTGACAATAACAAATTCTTAAATATTTTGATCACTAGAGAGATAAGTGAGAGAGTATAACTTCAACAGACATCCATCCTCAAAGTGAAACACAATCTTGAGGTCCTGAACAAAAGGGCAGAAGGTTTTTGTCAGCCTCATACATTTGTAGGGTTCAATTTGTACTTAATAGGTTTGCTTTGAAGATCAAAAAAGATGAAATGTACCGAGAATGTGTGAGGTCAAAGCACCACAGAGATGTAAAGTGAAACAATTATTACTATGTATAGGTCTTTACACACAGAAATTTCCAGGGTCAACTTTTAAGAAGCTCATAGTGTGAAAATATGGTATTCTCTCCTTCTAGAAAACATTAAAAATTGGTCAGTATCTGGGTTTTTATTTCCCCGCAGTTAATCTGAGTGAACTGTAACTTCCTTCCATGGTAAGGCTATATCTTACCCTTTATTCTTGAAATCCCTTTGCTTTGCTTTCCTTCTTCCTCTCCCTTTCTTTCTTTCTTTTTTTTTTTTGAAAACATACACGTCCCATTCCTTTAGTAGTATTATTATTACCATCGTCATCTTGACTTTTATAGCTGAAAGAGACTGTGCCATCTTTCACGTTACAAAGAAAGAGATGAGAGCCAAGAAAGGAAATGTCAGTCAGGGATAGTGGCAAAAATAAGCATAAAGCCCAGGTTTCCAAATCCTAATCAAGTATTTTCTTTGGTGCATTTGGCCCAATAGGAAAGAAATAAATCCAAGTTTTGAGGATTCCAAAGCTTTGGGCTCAGGGAAAGGAAAGTTATATTAAACCAGAGTTAAGTAGGATAAAAATAATGTGAATTATTCATTGACTTGGAATGATGCATTAGTGAGAGATACATGTCACAATAGGTGACTTCTGTATCTACCTTGAAATACCTAACTTTTTTTTGTTGAATTATATAGTGAAATGCGTGTATCATTTATTCACTCAGCTATAGAAAAACCAAAGCCAAATATACCTTTATGTACATTTTTCCTGAATTGCTTTCAACACAATTGGAGCCATAATTATGTTGAAATGTTGGGACCAGTCTGTAAGTTTTTCCCCAGTTAAACCTGGAGAGATCTTTTGTATGTATCTATTGGTTTTCATTTCAGATATTGTGGTTTTCAGTTCTAAAATTTCCTTTTGGTTCTCTTCTACAGTCCTTTGCCAAAATTTTTAGTCCTGTCTTTTAATTCCTTAAACATATAAAGTATAACATTTAAAAATAAATGTCTGATAGGTTCATTGTCCAGATCAATCTAGGTCTATTTCTATGAACTGTTTTTTATTTTGGTTTTGGGTCATATGGTCTCCTTTTAGGCTTGGTTATTTTTGAATGGGTGCTGGACATTATATATGAAGAAATTTAGAAGTAATTTCAAGCTCTTAATGATATTACCTTTCTCTAAGGATCATTTACTCTTGCATCTAGCAAGTAGCTAGGCTTGAGGTATTTGCTAACTGAAAATAATATAAATCCAATATGGATGATGATGATTCAAAGATGAGGTTCAGTCTCTATGAGGGCTTATCTGTTATTGAAATTGGCAATCATTTCAAGGAGCAAAGTGGCCCCCAAATCCCAGGCTATATTCTCTAGCTTCTTTCCTCTTCCAATCTTTGCCCTACAATGCCTCACTGAACCATTACTGCTCCAGAATAAAACCAGTAAATTCTTTAAAAATCTTCTGAATGCCCATAATTTCATGTACTTAGTTTAGTATCAAGCATTACATGAAATAGGTTTAAACTGATAGATTTAATGTGATTTTCAAAATATCTTGAGCCATGTTAAGTCCAGAGTAATTTAGATGGGCCTTAGTCTACCTTTCCACATTTTCCTCTGATAATATTTAACAATTTCATATCTGCCAAACCTAAGACAATCCTTCATGAAATTTCAGAGCCTTTCAGCCTTTTGAAGTGTCAGTGTCCCCTGTGACCCTGCTAACTTGATTCTATATCCCAT
Source organism: Delphinapterus leucas (assembly GCF_059928025.1). Classification (NCBI taxonomy): domain Eukaryota; kingdom Metazoa; phylum Chordata; class Mammalia; order Artiodactyla; family Monodontidae; genus Delphinapterus; species Delphinapterus leucas. The sequence continues at coordinate 68,009,095 of NC_143140.1, read as the reverse complement.
CTACCCAGGCTCCTTCTCTATTTTTTCTTCTCTTGGTCAGCTCTTAATCATGATTCTGCTCAGGCATGGTGAAATAACTAGACAAGACCAACTCCCTGAATATTTTGGGAGCATTAATCTCTACCCTTTATTAATTCTCTATTGGCACATACAAAATCCATTCTAAAATAAAAGAGCATTTTATGATTCAGCACAGACTTCCTCTGGAAGGATTGAAAGAGATTTCTAAGTTTTATATTACAGATTAGAAAGTAGATACAGATTTTTGGCCTGATAAGAAAGCAAAAATATGCAGGACAGAAATGGCAAGATCTTACAAGATCAATGGCAAAGTTGGCAGTAGTAGGCAGGCCTCCTGATTTTGAGTTTAGAATTGTAACCTTAAGAGGTAGATATGTTTAAGTGAAATAACCAGTAAGATGATCAACTAGTTATATCATTCTCATTAAAAAAAAAAAAATTCTATATTGTTTCAGTTTCTTTGGGGACCATAACTTGTCCCCTTTGTGCAGACATGGGCAGAAACAGTGAGTACTTTCATTTTTCTCCGTGAGCCTACAACTAAAGATCAGCTCTCTCTCTGTATCTCCAGTTCCTACTGCAGTGACTGGCGATTACCCTCAGTAATCACATGAAGGATGCACGTGTTCGTGTTAACTAAATTAAGTTATTTATTTATTTTGATTATAACGTATAGGTTTTATATAATCTTTCCAAGATGACAAGAAAGCTCCTTTGGGGGAGGAAGTGTAGTCCTTGTTTGTATTGTTTTTTACCCATATCCTTTCCTTCTAACACCCTCTCTCCCTCCTCCTTCTGTCCCTCTCTTCCTCTCCATCCTTGTTTTGGAAATCTGGTTAGTCTAATTATAAGCTATCTAATATAAGAAGGGAATAATTTTAATGAAGGTTTATTTCTGATGCTTTGCCGCTTTCCGGAATTTGCAACAATGGCAGGAATCTTAATAGAGGTGGCAACCACTGCATGTATTTCAAAAGGGGGAACACTCAAGCCAAAGAACAGCATCTACGAAAGTCCAGCAGGGAAGGACACCCCCCACCCCAATTCAAACCATCAACAGTAATTTGGAACGTGGACTAGACTTTGAGAGCCTGGTATATTGTATAATACATCAGTATTTAAGTGTCATTCACATTTCTGGGTGTCAGAGATCACTTCTTCATTTGCAGTGAAAGAGTGGAAGATGACTCTTGTGCCTTTGCTATTGATGTAAATAGAATGGCATGGATGGACCTTTGGGGAGATAGAGAAGGGACTAAGTGGGGTGGTAAGGGAATAATCCTCCAGGCCTCCTTCTTCTTCCCAACTTGTGCACAAGCTGAGCTTTGTAAGGTGCCCAAGGACATCGACTTACTCCACAGCTGTTACAAGTGAGACAGGCTGGGACCTGGAACCTGGGACATTTTATTGCAGTGCCTGCACCTGGACCAGCAACAGCATACAAAGAAACTATAAGGGACTAAAAATAACTGCATGAGACGGGAATAAAGACACAGACCTACTAGAGGATGGACTTGAGGACACGGGGAGGGGGAAGGATAAGCTGGGACAAAGTGAGAGAGTGGTAGTATATATATGGACACATATACACTACCAAATGTAAAATAGATAGCTAGTGGGAAGGAGCCGCATAGCACAGGGAGATCAACTCGGTGCTTTGTGACCACCTAGAGGGGTGGAATAGGGAGGGTGGGAGGGAGGGAGACGCAAGAGGGAAGCGATATGGGGATATATGTATATGTATAGCTGAGTCACTTTGTTATACAGCAGAAACTAACACACCATTGTAAAGCGATTATACTCCAATAAAGATGTTAAAAAATATATAACTGCATGCATGTGCAGATGGGGCAAATTATGAACAAGAAGATACAAAAAGGCCAAAACCCAGCTGCCATTTCTGAGGTGCTGGGAGCAAAAGCAGTAGCATACTGTGCAGGATCCCTGCACACAGCACCACCAAGGGGGTGGGCAGAACACCTAAGCCACGCCTCCGGCCCAGCCCATTGATCTGCCCCTACCTTCACCCCTTTAATGGCTCACCTCCACCTTGGAGAGTGAGCAAGGACACCTGTTACTTGTTTTCACTCCCTCCTGCTGCAGCATGAGTCCCAGAAAAGCCTTGCCTGTATTCCTCATATCGCCTCTTATCAATTTCTATTGATTAAAGAGTCCGAGAACCCTGGTCGGTAACACCAACATTCAAGATTACAGGGAGTGTCAACCTTAAATAGCTTAGGTACCAATCTAAATCCCACAATCTGTCAACCTGACCTTGTCCTTTCTTTGGGTATTTATATACTCCTGGAAAGGAAAATCATTCCATTACATAAAGAAAATTACAAAAAAAAATGTACCCAAACCCATAGAGTAATTACAATATTGCATCATTTTTGTAATAGTTAAACAATTTCAAATCAGCATAAAATGTTGGCCAGGGACAAGGATTAACAAATCTTAAATGTGAACGTTTTGGATCTTTCATTTAGTTAAATCCATTGAAAATCTTCATGTCGTTAGTGCTTTTTCAGGCACATCATCATTATATGTATGTTTGGAGTTGACTTCCAAGAGAGGCTAGCATAAAAAGGGGCCTTTTCGGGGCTTCCCTGGTGGCGCAGTGGTTAGAAGTCCACCTGCCGATTCAGGGGACACGGGTTCGTGCCCCGGTCCGGGAAGATCCCACATGCCGCGGAGTGGCTGGGCCCGTGAGCCATGGCCACTGAGCCTGCGCGTCCGGAGCCTGTGCTCCGCAACGGGAGAGGCCACAGCAGTGAAAGACCTGCGAACCGCAAAAAAAAAAAAAAGAACACTCTTGCTGAAAAAGGGGCCTTTCAATCCAGCTGTGACCTGCTTATAGGTACCGAAATTTTGTAGCTCTTACGTGACAACTGATTTCTGCTCTATCTGGTTTATAGGATGGGATAAGTTATTTCTAGAAGCACATCTCTTATTTATAATTTAAGCCTAATTTGGGATTTTTAAGAGTATCTCTTTAAGAATTGCCTTTCCTTCAGGCTCATATCTACCCTAACAGCTGTTACAGCCATAATAGAAGGAACAAGGATTTTAAAGACAAGATTGTTACTTGAGAATATATGAATACTCCCTGTGGCTTGCCATTTCTTTGAAGATAGGAGAGTGGTGTGAGGTACTCTCCCATTTTCAAAAGGTTCTCTGGGGAGGGCTGTCATTCACAGCTACCTGGACACATTGGAGCAAGCCACATACACTGTGACAAAGATCACATAGGAAAGAATCACTAAGGCTGAACAATGCATTGCCACCATTTCAAGTATCTCCGACAGTCAACACTTTCATAAAGAATAAACATATTTTTTCAGTAGTTGTGCTGGTGCTTGTTTTGCTTTTTTACACTAGCCATTGTTGGTGCTTATTTCTGAGCGCCACATGACTTACAGTAAATGGCCACAGGCTTTGTCACTCAGCTCACCCCTCTTTTGAATGTGTATTTCAGGAGGACAAGGGGTGAGGCTGCAATGTTTGCTACTGAGTCACTGCAGTCCTTACACTCTGGGAGCTCTCGGTAATGAATGACCGGGAAGATGACAACATCCCATCATTGCTGTGGTTTTTAGAGGCTAGTAAACGTTAACATTTTGTTTTAGCTACAAATGAAAACAAAATTTTTACATTTCTTGTGTGTATATGTGGATGTACATGTACTCTTATACAAGGACACATAGACCTGGTAATTCAAATAGATATGGAGGCATTCAAGAGGGGTGTCCTCTTAAGATCTAAGTGGGAATAAGTAGTAATTGTCAGATAAGGTTCATTACCAAGGAAGTGTGAAGTAGATGAAGAAACTGTCTGTTTGTGGCTTTGTACCACCTTTAGTTTGCTCATTTCAATTAAAAGATGCCCCATGGCCTTATCAGCCCTTAGTCTTGCCTCTTCAAATACAATGTTTTTAATAACTCATACAGTTTTATAGGATGTTGAAGTGAGAGCTACACGCATAAAAATTAGATCTACAAAAATTACATGGACTATTTCTGCACTGGAGATTCATCTATTCTTTCCTGTTTATTTATTTAGTTAATCATTTATTTAGAGTAGTATGAGCACATGGATATATATACTTCGAGTTATAATCCAATACTGATTGATTGATTGTGCCAGTATTGGTCATTGGGAGCGTTTTCAGTTTGCTCCTGTGTCCCTTTGATGGATCCCCATCCCTGTGTTTTTGTTGTTGTTGTTGTTTGCTCTTGTTGTTATTATTGTTTTTGAGCACGTCCTTACTTTCTGGTGCTCAAAGATTCATCTTGTATAGTATTTCCCACCCCAGTCCCCATCAGCTATTTTTTCCAAAGTGTCTTGGTTCCTTTTATTGAAGAATGGTAATAGAAACTCATATCTCCTTGCTACTGGGGTGATGTTGCTTTTAGGCCCTTTCAGTTGACAAAACAAGGACATATATGTGTGTGTACTATTATATGTACATATATCTATAAATATTTCTATATGTATTCACTTGTCTCTATGTTAAGCTGAACATGAACACATGTCCAATCCACTGAGTACCACATGGGTCATTCTAATCCAGTTCCATGTGGATCATTTTAATCCAATATCACATGGATTATTCTAATCCAGTACCACATGGATCATTCTAGACTTTCTCCCTTTGCTTGTTTATAACCTTTCAGTCCAAAAGAGAGAAACCTGGCTCCCGACATTCACTGTCCATGACCTTATTGTTCAATTCCAGTATATGTGTACAGTGGTTTCACAGTTAACCCATACTCCTGTGGAACAAAACTTCCCCAACTAGAATACAGTGCTTATGAACAATTCCTTTTGTCTTTAGCCTTATAGTCTCCATTCATTTCCAAAGTTACTTAGAAATTAACAACCCCCCACCACTACAGTAAGATTATTTCACACATTTGTAATACAGTTAGATTATGTTTTCATAGCGTGCATTCCATCCTGGGATCCCTTAATCTCCTAAATGATTTTTTTAAATTTGCATACATTTAAAAAATAATATCAGCAGTTTTTGTCTCTTTTAGTGTCCCAGCTTGACTCCAATGCAGACCAACATACTTGTTCGTAATCTCTCCCAAAGTCAGCAGGGACTGTAATGATGCTTCTTGGACTTGGGACCAGGAAATTTTTGCTGTATTTTCCTTAAGAAGATGCTTAGTCTCACAAAGGAAGAAGTGAAATGACTTTCAAAACTTTATAAAAAATATGTGATGGTAAAGTTGACATCCCTGTCATGGGTCTGGAATTGATTTCCCTTCTCTAGTTTTCTTTAGATACCTGCCTGGGTTTTGTTCCTTGTCCCCAGTCCATTCCTTCCTTCACCACATTTACTTTTCCTCATCTTTTATTTTATCTCATAATAAAACTACTTAAGACCAGGTTGACTAACTGTGAGCCTCATTTGTTCCCTTAAAATAATGCTTATATTAAATACTTACCAAGTAATTACTAATACATGCTAAGTTCTCTTACTTTCTGATTACCAAGTGAAGAAAAAATTGTGATTATTCTGATCTTCTCTATATAGGGCTTAAATGAAATAAACCCATTTACTAGCATAGAAATTTTTGGAAGCTGTCTCTTTGATCTAAGTAGTCTCAGTACATTAATTTTTTATCCTGAAACTTTACTGAATTCGTTGATGAGCTTTAATAGTTTTCTAGTAGCATTTTTAGGCTTTTCTATATATAGTGTCAGTTTTACTGCAAACAGTGACAGTTTTACTTCTTCCTTTCCAATTTGTATTTCTTTTACTTCTCTGATTGCTGTGGGTAAGACTTCCAAAGCTGTTGAACAAAAGTGGTGAGAATGAGCATCCTTGTCTTGTTCCTGATCTTAGAGGAAATGCTTTCAAATTTTTACCATTGAGTATGATGTTAGCTGTGTGTTTGTCACATATGGACTTCATTATGTTGAGATAGGTTCCCTCTATGCCCACTTTCTGGAGAGTTTTTATCATAAATGGATGTTGATCTAAGTATTCTCAATAAAGCTGCCCTTTTACCCTCCAAAAAGGTTTTGCACATACTAAGGATCACCTTTTGTGCTGGTAAGTTATACTCTCCACTCAAGGAGCTGATGTAACTCCCACCCCATTAAGTATGAGCTGTACACAGTGACTTCCTTCTAAAGGGTGCAGCATGGAAGGGGTGGGGAGGAGAGTAACTCCACAGTGGAGAACTTGACAAATGCCAACTCAGCCAAGTGATTAAGGTTAACATCACCAGTCTTAAGTCATATTGATAACAAGTACCCTCAATATGATGATGTGATGAGAATGGCAATTACCTCTGTGATCTTCCTCCCCAAAACCCATAACCTCAGTCCAATCCTGAGAAAAACATCCAAGGAACCCCAAATGAGGGACAGGCTACAAAATACCTGACCAAATTGTCCTTCAAACTGTCAAAGTCATGAAGAACAAGGAAAGTCTGAGAAACTGTCCCAGTCTTGAGTAGCTTAAGGAGACAAGATACCTAAATGTAACATGGTATCCTGTGTAGGATCCTGGAATAGACATAGGACATTAGGTAAAAGCTATGGGTATCTGAATACAGTATAGACTTTAGTTAATAATAATATATTAATATTGGCTACTAATGGTGACAAATATACCATAATAATGCTAATAATGGGGGAAATGGGTAAAAGGTGCATGGAACCTATCTTCTTAACTTTTCTACAAATCTAAAAATATTCAAAAATTAAAAGTTTATTTTAAGAAACAGAAAATAAGGCAGAAGAAAATTAGATCTGATGCCTTTAGAAAACAAGGACTTGTAAATTTGAGAAAAAGAGACTGTTGGGGCAATGTTGCTTCATTTAACTTATAAAATATATTTTTCCTACTAAGAAATCTTGTAGGGTGTTTGACTTGTTTTTTTTTTTTTTTTTTTTTAACATATAAAATTAGGGCACTGCCTATGAATCTAGTCAGTAAGAATGACCCAAAGGAACTCATCTCTGAAGATGCATTTAGATTGGATTTCTTACCTTGAGAATGAACTGATGACCCAAAAACCTTATTTCAAATGCTAATCAGCATATATTAAACAGAAAAATTTTATATTCTGGAATACAGTCTAGGTCCTGTAATTGGTAATTGGAGTGTAAGTTCATGTCTATTTTTCTTTGGTATTATTACTCTGAAACACTTAGACTATTTTTTGAGAGTGAAAACTGTGGGTTACTCAACCCTATTATGTGCTCAAAACCTATATAGGTTTTTTTTTTCCTTTATTGTGGTAAAATATGCATAACATAAAATTTTCCATTTTAACTGCTTTTAAGTACATAATTCAGTGACATTAATTACATTCACAATGTTATACAACAACCACCACTATTTATTTCCAAAATTTTTTCATCACAACAGTAACTCTGTACACATTAAACCATCACTTCCCATTCCTCCTCCTGCCAGCCCTGGTAACCTCTAATCTACTTTCTGCCTCTATAAATTTGCCTATCCTAGACACTTAGTATAAGTGAAACCATACAATATCTGTCCATTTATATCTAGCTTATTTCACTTCGCACAACGTTTTCAAGGTTTGTCCACATTGTAACGTGTCAGATCTTCATTCCTTTTTATGGCTGAACAATATTCATAGTAGGTACATACCACATTTTGTTTATCCATTCATCTGTTGATGGATATTAGTAGTATTGTTATCTTTTGACTATTCTACACAATAGGGTTTGTAAGTGTAAGTCTTTAAAAAAAAATAATTTGTTGAACCTTCCTGGAATGCAAAACTTGGCTTAATTGTAGTTACCATCAATGCCTTTCATTTGATGCCAAAGAAGTAAATACGCTAGAAATGAATCAGTGTATTTTGTGTCACTTGCATTTTCATAAGTGGCTCTAGAGGCCCCAGGCCAAAGTTATAGGGGAACAGGTCACATTCTTCCAGAACGACTTGCTTCTCTTGTCTGTTCTTTTATGTTTGGTTTGGTTTTTGCACAACTCTTTTAAATGTTATGCTCTTGCCTTATTCCCTTTTCTTTCTCCCTTTCATCACGACTATATTATCGTCAATAAACTCGGGTAATTCACATTTCAGTTGATGTATGTTGATTATTAATTAGCATACCAACTACCACCATAGCCTTTAAATCAAGTTCTGCCGACTGGCATAATTAACCAAGTTGTATGGATGACAGGAACATGAACTTGAGGGCTTGCGATCGCTAGAACTTACCTGTGGAATTTGCACACCCCAAATGCAACTCCTTGTTTCCCTTAAAGTAGATTCTCTAGATTTTGTCCCTTAGTTAGCAATATTACTAGTCATCTCATCACCCAAGAAAGACCCCAGGGAATCATTCTTAACGCCCTCCTCTTTCTCACTCCCTAATATAAAGCCTACAGATTTCGCCATGTGTAAATATTTATCAAATTGTCCACTGCTCTCTATTCCTCTATTTCCACTTGCACAGCTATAATGGAAGCCCTCAACACTCCTTGCAATTCTTCTTGGAGACATAGACAAGAGGGGCCCTCCTCCAGAGGCTGTGCTATAGAGAGAGCAGCATATCACAAACACAAAAAGTTGTTGACGAACACGCAGTGACTGTCACTTAGGACGTGGTGCTCAGCACTGAAATAGTCAACCCATAACCCCAAACATCCACTTTTGAAACTAACACTGTTCAAGCCCCAAGGAAACCCTCCTCCAATCTCTTCTCCACATCTCTTCCCTTAAGTTCCTGAAACAAGATGCAACCAACCATGCGAATGCTATTAAAGGTGAGAGTTGTGTCATTACCTAGATAAGTGAAAAAACGCTTCTCCCTTCACGTTGCTGAGGAATTTAAGTAAGCAGATGCTTAGGTGAAAAGAAAGACAAATTAATAAACTTGATGTGGTGAAATGAATTGTGTCCTCTCAAAATTCATATGTTGAAGTCCTAACCCCACTACCTCAGAATACAACTGTATTTGGAGATAAAGTCTTTAAAGAAGTAATTAAGTCAAAATGAAGTCATCAGGGTGGGCCCTAATCCAATACAACTGGTGTCCTTATAAGAAGAGGAAATATGGACATAGACACACACAGAGGGAAGACCATGTGAGGACACAGGGAGAAGACGGCCCTCTATACGACAAGGAGAGAGGCCTCAGAAGGAAGCAAACCTGCCGACCCTTTGATCTTGGACTTCTAGGACCCAGAACTAAGGAAATAAATTTCTGTTGTTTAAGCCACCCAGTCTGTGATACTTTGTTATGGTAGCTCTAGCAAGCTAATACACTTGCCAAAGTATTTCCTCTCAGATGGCATAACTGAATATTTGTTCCCAGTATGCCATTTTTTTTGCTTCTCTTTGTGTTCCAATTTATGGTTCTGAGTAGCACCTTCAGAGTTTAGCCCTGTGCCTCTACCTTAAAGAACTCCTTTGACTGTGCCTTTCCTCACAGGCCTAGGAGTACAGAGGGCCAAGAAGTGCCTATGAAGCCTCATCTCCTCCCGTTCCAGAAATCCCTGTCTTAGTAGCCTTGAACCCATCACCAGGGACTGTGCCAGCCTTTCTCAACTCCTTCCCCAGGAAGATGGACGAACCACTGCTGTGTATATACCTAAGCCTGAGAGACACCCAGAGCAGCTGTTTATGGGTGATACAGTTGGAGTGTGGACACGTAGACTGGAATGTCCACATGTAAGTGTGCAAGAGCCACGCAGTATGTGATGGAGCAGGAAGGTGGCAGGAGAAGGGGATGAAGTGTGGAGCTGAAGCTTCAGGCCAGCTTTGCTTGTGCTGTGACCTTCTGACCTGGTTCTCTGAGAAGCTCAGTAGCTCTTAATTTGAATCTGAACTTTCAGGTCCTTAAGAAGGTATAGTCATCAAAAATTGGGGAATAGCACATATTTTATTTTATGATTTGTTAATACGATTTATAACGTTTATATATGTAGACATACGACACATGAGTCTTCATATTTTGCTTCAGACCCCACGAATATTAGGATTAGGCTTGGCGGCTCTGGAGGGATGCACAAATTAGAACAACATCTGCCACAGTTGCACATAGAGCCTGGGGAAAAATTTGCAGTATTAAATAATTCATATTACTCTTAGATTTGTATATAGGCACATTGGTCTAGACAGAGAATGTGTGACACATGATATTAAATTTAACATTAGCAATGAGGTGGATATTAAAATTAAAATTGCAAATACTCATGTTCTTATAAACATTTGATATGATTTCATTGTTCTTTAAAAATTCAACAAAAATTTTGTCTTGTTTAAATTATTTTAACTCTTACTGTGCTTTATCATTAGTATTTTATTTTAAATTTTAATTAACTATATTAAATATTTCAAAATAAAAATACATTTTAAACTATAGATAACTTTTTTTACATGATTATGATTTATAATTTTTGACAATACATTAAAATTTTGTACATTTTCTAAAAAGTTCATACATTTTGATTATAATTACACTTTCTTTTTTATTTCTTTAGAATAAGCAAAAAATGTGATTTATGATAGAAATAGAAAATGCAACAGTGGAATGCAGATAAGATATAAAAAGGAAACAAGAAATAGAAAATCTTCTAAAAGGCAATCTGCTTAAATTTTTAAAAACTGGACACAATAAAAGTGAGCAGGTTTTTATTGAGTGTGTCCCACATAAAAATTTTGAATAACACATCACAAATTTTTTGTTTAATGAGGATTTAATTATTGATCTAAACAATGAAAATGAACAAGAAAAGTATTCTAATAGAATCTACAACTTGGGAAGAGGTCCAGTGAAATCCCTGCAAATTCACATTCTTTACTAAGTAGAGTTAATTACTGACTGAAACAATGAAAACCTCTGAGGTCCTCCTTGACATTTGTCCTAGTGCCTTGCGTCATCCCCAAAGATAGCCTCCTCACAGACCTCTGTCCCCACTCTGTCCTATGTGCTGCTGTTAGAGTGGGCTACCTGACCCCATCCCCTGAAAGCAACCTGCCACCACGTGGAGCACAGCTGCCTGAGGGCAAGTCCTATGTGTTGTTGATGACGCTGGAGCCGGTGAAGGGTTCTGTGGTTACACAAGTCGGAGAAACTGTATGCAGTACAACCACTTTACTTCTGGAAGACTTCTCAAGGACTTTAATCCCTTGTTTAACTCTCTAGGAGGGATCTATATCAGGCAGATCTCCCAAGTGTTTTCACTGAAAAGTTTGTAGGACTGGTGTTCTTAGGAAGGTTGGTCTAGAGCATTCCCCAATGTGGTAGCCACGAGCCACGGATGGCTATCAAGCACTTGAAATGTGGCTAGTCTGGATTAATACAAGTTCTAAGAATAAAACAAACTGTATTTCAAAAACTTAGTACAAAAAAGAATGGAAATTACCTCAGTAATAATTTTTATATTGAATACATGTTGAAATGATAACATTTCTGATGTATTGCATTAATAACATATATCACTCAACAACAACAACAAAAAAAACAAACTCAAAGACACAGAGAACAGGGCTTCCCTGGTGGCACAGTGGTTGAGAGTCCGCCTGCCGATGCAGGGGACACGGGTTCGTGCCCTGAACCGGGAAGATCCCACATGCCGTGGAGTGGCTGGGCCCGTGAGCCATGGCCGCTGAGCCTGTGCGTCCGGAGCTTGTGCTCCGCAATGGGAGAGGCCACAACAGTAAGAGGCCCGTGTACTGCAAAAAAAAAAAAAAAAAAAAAAATATACAGAGAACAGATTGGCGGTTGCCAGAGGTGGGAGTTGAGGGGGGTGCAAAATGGGTAAAGGTGGTCAAAAAGTACAAACTTCCAGTTATAAAATAAGTAAGTCATGGGAATGTAGCATATACCATTGTGACTGTAATTAACGATATTCTATTGTATATTTGAAAGTTGCTTAGAGAGTAGATCTTAAAAGTTTTCATTGCAAGAAAAAAAATTGTAACTCTGTGGTAAGGGCTGTTGACTTACTGTGGTGATCACTCTGCAATATATACAAATATTGAATCATGTTGTACACTTGAAATTAATATGCCAATTATATCTCAATTTTTTAAAAAAATTCAAGATATATATATATATATAGACTAATAGATTGCTAAAATTAATTTTACCTGGTTCTTTTTTTTAATGCAGTTACTAGAAAGTTTTAAATTCCACCCATGGTTTGCATTTTATTTCTATTGGACAGCAATCATCTACAGGACAACATGATACATAAGACCACTCAGGATCTGGCATCTACTAATCTCTCCAGAACTTTCTTTCAATACTATCTCCCTTTGAGATCTAATTGCTACACACTGTTTAAAGAAATCCCTCCCTATTCCTACCAACCATGACCATGAGCAGTACCAAATGTCGTAACTCTTCTATTTGTTCATTTCAACTCCTGGAACTACATCAGGCTAATTCTTGTTAAGCCTTTAGGTATCAAGCATCAGTCAGTCATACAGGAAGCCTATGCTGAAATCCAGACATACCTATCCCTTAGCCTGGTTAGGTGACCTTCCTCCAGGTGCCCGTAATTTCCTTCTAAACCTTTAACCTGTACTCACTACATGTCTGTATAAGCATGTGCTTATGTATCTCACTCTTCTTCATTAAGCATCTTGAGAGCAGAGACACGTCTTACTTTTTTTGGCTGCACGGCGCAGCATGCGGGATCTTAGTTCCCCGACCAGGGATCAAACCCGTGTCCCCTGCAGTGGAAGTGTGTAGTCCTAACCTCTGGACCACCAGGGAATTCCCTTTATATTTCATATTCCTAGCTCCTATCCCAATGGAAGAATGAATGAATGACTCAAGAATGAAGCAGATATGGTTCCTCCCCTAGTGGAGTGCAATCAAGAAGATGAAGCAGATACGTGAATAGATAGTTCAAATGCGTTGCTTTAAATTGTGGTATAAATGATACTGAGAATTATAGGGAAACTGTGAGCACAGAACTTAACTGGGGTCAGTTTTATGCGTAGACAAACTGTACTGTAGCACAGGCTACATAGCAACTGATTTGTTTTTATCCCAGATAAACATACTCACCTACTATTGGCTATCAAGTCACTATGAGATGAAAAATATCATCTATATTTTTTTCTGATGTCTATTAAACAACTACTTAAAAGTAAAATTTTCAGTTCTTTGGGAGAATGAATATAGTTTATTATAATAAATTAAAAGATGTTATTTTCTGTTCTTTTTATTTTTTACATTTAATTAGTTAAAACCAGTCAATGTACATACACAAAAATTTAAATTTAAATACTATTTAAATACTATTTAAATTTAAATAATTCACCATTGTTTTCCCCACTTCAAGTTACATGTTATATGTTATCACCTCTACCAAATTATTAATTTTAGGCCTCAATCTCTGCATAATAATACAGATGTCTCCCCTTCCCCAGTATAAAATGAACATGATATTCTTTTACATAGGAAAAAACAGTACTGGTATTTGAAGTTAATTTTTGTTTTTATCAAAGGTTTTCTACTGTCTATAAACAAAGACAGTCTTGTTTCCAGTTTGACTCCCTGGCTCCTGAATTCTGTATCAAAGCCTATAGCTTTAAAGGTTAGGATTTCCTTCCATAAATTGAGAGTTTTCACACATATTAAGAATTCTCTTAATGATTCATTCAACATAGTCCTGGTAATAAAATACAATGTGGCATTATAAGGTTCCTTCTTAGTGCTTATAATGCACTAACCTTTGTAATGTTCTTCTCCCTAAGATTACTTCCACATCATTTATCTTTTACAATTCCTAGCATCAGCAGTAGAAAAAGAAATGGCAAGATTATCCTCTAAAATATTAGCTGAACGTGGGCTTCCATAACCAACACTGATAATTAAGTTCAGCTAGTTGTTTTATTTATACTATATTGTTTAAAAGTTATTTTATCCTGAATGCCTGGCTTTTTGATAAAATTCATTCATTCAACAAATATTTATTGGGTGACTCCTACATGCTAGTGTTTTTCTAGGCTCTGAGGACACAGCAGTGTACGAGACACAATAGTCCCTGGCCCAAAAGAGCTGATAATCTCATGGAGGAAACAGTAAATAATTAGTACATAAAAATCTCAGATGATGCTCTGAAAAGACATAAATGCTGTGAGAAAATGAGAATAGGGGAAGGTGATCTGACAAGAGGGGTCAGGAAGATGCACCCACCTTGAGTGTTGTGTGGCCGTGATTCACCTTGACCGCATCATGACCACATTAATCTGATCCTGCCAAAGCTTTTGCTGGCTCGGGAGTCACTTAATGAATATTATAACTCTTCTACTCTTGCTGTTCTTGTGTCTCTTACTCACATTATATACTGTTTCTATTATTTTTCGGCCACCTCTAAGACCACATAAATGATGGGCTCAGAAATCTTTCTTTCAGGAAGAAAGCTCAGAAATATTTAAGTGAAATGAATCTGTTTGTTCGGTTTCTCTTGCTTTAATCCCTTGAGGCAGGTGTCATTTGATGGAAAGAGAAAAGAACATGAAGTCAGAAAATTTGGCTTTGAACCTATTCCTACTTATTGGCTCTTACTTAACCCAAGTCATGGTTTTCTTTTCTTCAAATATGGGAAAAATGATGCCGCTGTGAGGTGTTAACTGAGAAGTAACACATGGATCATCTAGCAAAGTGGAGGGCACCCTTCTGAGTATTGACTTTCCATCAGACAGCCAACAACTCTGCCAAAAACGCAAGACCCACCCTGTTCTCTAAAAGACCGAGGCAAAATTCCCATTAATATAAGCATTCAAGTTCTAGAGACAACACAAAGATCATGTTTGGATGAAGCAAAAACTCAGGAATAAAAAGTAGTCATTTAGATATGTGAAGTCTGTTCTTGTTCCATTGGCAAGAAAGTAAATGAAGAACAAATCCACACACAGAAAAAAAAAATCTTGATTCACTGGGATCAGGAAGTCATCCTTGACTTCTCTTACCTCTCACATCCTATGGATTACCAAATCCCATCAATGCTGCCTCCTTAAGGTCACTTTCTATTCCCATAGCCTATTCTTAGCTCACACTGGCAGCGGCATCACACCTGGGCTACAAAAACTCTTCTTCCCTGATATCCCTTCTTCCATTCTTTTGTCTCCATACCTCCTTCCTCTTGCCCACACCAAAAGGGGGAAAACATTCTAACACTGACTCAAGAATGAGTTTCCTGGGGCTTCCCTGGTGGCGCAGTGGTTGAGAGTCTGCCCGCCGATGGAGGGGACACGGGTTCGTGCCCCGGTCCAGGAAGATGCCACATGCCGCAGAGCAGCTGGGCCCGTGAGCCATGGCCGCTGAGCCTGCGCGTCCGGAACCTGTGCTCTGCAACGGGAGAGGCCACAACAGTGAGAGGCCCGCGTACCGCAAAAAAAAAAAAAAAAAAGAATGAGTTTTCTAAGATGGAAACCTAACCATGTTACTCTTTGGTCTAAAACTATACAAAGCCTTTTCTTGGTCTTCAGTGTGAAATCCACTGTGTAGCATGACATTATTTCCATTGCTGCTTCTTCCTATACATTGTACTTCTGAGCCTATACTTACTTCTGAGCCTTCATTCATGCAGCTCCCTTTGTTTTGATGGGTTACACCAGTCCCCTTCCCCAGCCCCATTTCATTTAGCTGACTTGAGTGATGATGTCCTTTGAAACCTTCTCTTCTCACCTTCCCCCCATCCTAGGCCCGCACGGGTTAGACACAGGACCAGCTACGCAATTGCAGGGCCCAGAGCAAGATGAGAATGTGTGACTCCTTGCTCAGAAATGATTAGGAGCTTTAAGACAGTGACTGAAGAGCATTAAACAAAGCACTGGGCCCTTCTAAGTGCAAGGCCTTGTGCACAAGCACGGGTTGTGCACCCAAAAAGCTGGCCCCGGCCAAGTTCTAGGCTCAGAGTTTCCCTATAATTCTCAGTATTATTTTCAGCACAATTTAAATCAAGAAATTTGAACTATCTATTCATCTATCTGCCTCTTCTTCTAGATTGCACTCCATTAGGACAGGAGTCATATCTGCTTCATTCTTGAATCCTTCATTCATTCATCAACTAAACATTTATTCAGGGCCTTATACATCAGGCACTATGAATGCATCCACCCTTAGGCTAAACACTTTACATACAATAGAGCAGTAGTAGGGCCTGGTGGTCTGGGCTCCTGTTGCCACCTAGCCTGATCTTCCCATCTCTTCTCCCTGTTCACTACTTTTATTTGCTGCATCCTTAGCCGGGGCCCCTCCTCTCATACTGTCTCTCCCTGTCCCAGGCCTGATACTGTTCTACATTCAGATTCCCTTCCAGTTTACATGATCAAATGCCCAGGAATATCATGGCTTAAATTTAATCTCTGAAATCCAGATACATCTTACACCTCAGGATTCCAAGTACTAAAAGATCTGCTCCAGCTTCCTCTATCTTTCTCAGGCTTAAAGTGGCAAAATAAGGGGGCAGCATAGAGATACAATGGTGACCAGAAAAGGGATCTAGGATCTTCCTATCCTAATTATTTCCCTTTGCTGGTAAGAGTTCTAATAGCCCTAAGAGCTTAACAAGGCCTAGATTCAAACACAGGTAAAGGGGAATTTTCCTCTGTTCCCCAGAGGACCAGAGTAGGAATGACTGTCTAGTTAGAAGAAACAGCTGATAGCAGTGGTAAGGGTAGCAGATGGGTTCTTGGAAAGTAATGTCACCAATAACTCACCCTCTAGGGACATTAATAGGAGGCCCCAGATCCCTATTCCCCACCAGATTACCCTCTTTCTCCCAAAGCCCAGATTCTGAGTCCCTGTACAGGACAGGAAAGCCACCAAGAGTGATGAGTTTGAGCTGAAAATGGCTCTGCTGCCACAGGCAGGAGAAGGAGGAATTGGGGTATGAGGGAACCCATAATTTTCCTTCTACATCTCCAGCTTGGTAGATGTTCTAATACCCACAACTGCAATTTTCACCTTAAATAAGTAGCAGGTTTCATTGTACCATTATTTAACCTATTTAACCTAATTATAACCTATATCCCCTGTAACATTTAGCCCCAATTGACTTCAATTCTGGAAGATAAATTTTACATTTTAAGACTAGAAATAGTTCATTCAATGCATCTCTTTATTTTTAGAATAATGGGTTTCTATTCTTAGATCCCCTGACCTAGACTCACAGAGACACGTGATATTATGTTTATTTTACTTAGTGTTTTTTCCTCTATTTAGTGTGATCTAGCGAAAGTACTTTGGGACTAGCAATACCTAACATCATTGAGTATCTTCTATATTCCATGACCTGGGCTAAGAGTTTCACCTACATCTCGCCTAATTTTTATGACAACTCTTGAAGTGTCAGCACTTCTATGACTTCCATTTCATCGATGAGGAAACTGATGCCCAGAGTGGTCACGTGATGAGTAAGACGCGGGTCTCAGACTCAAATTCTGCTGGACTGTCTCCCCAGTCCATGCTCAGATGCCAGGGCTCACCACTTCGGGTAAGGTTAATTCTGTACCTCTGAGCAATCACTCTCTGAATTTCTTCAGTTTTTTATCTCTTGGTGTATCTTTTTTTTTTTTTTTGATGCTATGTGATTTTTATCAAATATTAGAATTATTTTTAAACATATCTTTTCTTCCTTCCTAGACTTTGAAATAACTCATGTCTTGCGCTGGATGGATTTGATTCATCTTAGAATCTGAAAAGCTCAGAATTGCGTCTTACATATATCAGGGCTTAACTAATAATCTTTTTGAATGAAAGAGTAAATGAAAAGTAAATTAATAAATAGATAACAAGTTCTAAACAGTCTGTTTCAAAAGAGCTTTTTAGAGAACCACCACTTGGTGAGCTGGGAACTATCTGTACTCGTATTTAGTAAACAATACCTTCAGCACAGAGTAACTTTCTTCAAACCTATCAGTATCTAAAACTGTTGCCTCTTAGGAATTCCTTCTTGAATGAAACTATATTAGGAAATATTACTAATATACTAACTATAGTAGAAAAGGTTCTCCAATTTTCATTTGGCAGATTCTTCAAACACATAAACAACTGGTACCTATAACAACTGTCAAATTCTTTTTCCTAATTCTGCTTTGCAGTTTAATAAAAACAGTCATTTCTTGCTGCCAAAGTTGTCTTCCATGTCACCTCTCTTTCCCTTTAGGGATATTAAACCTCAAATATTCATTCTTCATAGCTTTTGTTCACATACTTTGTCTACACTTTCAGCTGTATTTTATAGCCAGAAGATAAGGAGAGTTTAAATGCAAGAACGAGAGGATGCAACCCAGGACGCCCCTTCCCCACCCACACTCACCAGCATTACCCCTACCTTCTCTTCCCCAGACATGACCGTAAACTTGTCTAACCACTTTTTCTCAGTTCCCTTTTCCTGGATCCTCCCAATATTAAAAGTGGCAGCTCTACCAGAAAGATATGAACTCCAATTCCATCTGAGGGGTTGGTGCAGACTAACTAGACAACCACTTTGCCAGTTGACTCATATCACAGGTCACTCAGTGACTCATGATCATCATCATAATATAATTTATAGACCATGGAACATTCTGTACATCTGGTCAGAGGGCCAGAGAGGTGACTAATATGGGTGGTTGCTATTGGTGGCATTTATTTTTTTCCACAAAAACAAACACTCCATCTCTTTCATTTTGCAATGGAATGTGAGACCTCAGTTGCTGAGAGCTTTTGCCACTGCAAATGAGGGATTTTGCATCTGGTAAGAAATTCAGATCATGATTAAGAAGTGTTTAGTAATAGCTGCTTGTGCTTCTGTTTTGTTTTGACAACACATGGAGACTGTATTGCCCCAAGGTTTATCTGTATTGAATTTTAATCATAATTGAGAAATGAGCTTAAAATCTCAGGTAATTTTGACCAATAATGCAGTGGGATAAGGAGGGGAGAGATTGAGGTGGAAAGAGAGAGGAAATATATTTTCCCTGGTGCAAAGTAACTCTGATTCCATTAAAGTTTCAGGACAAATCTGTTATGTTAAAAGTAGCCTTAGATTTTCTTTAATCACTATGATATTGGACAAACACTATTGTAAAAATTCCTTTTTTTTTTAAATGAAGAGCAAAGCCACATTATCACACCAGTTTAATAAATCACCTACTCTGATTTTCTCTACATTGAGTACTTGGATGTCTTTTAGATTGTTATTAGATAGAAAAAAATATTTATATCTGCATCATATTGTTATTTTCCTTCTTTCCCAGACCCTTTTATTTACTTAGGACAAGATAACTTGAAGTACATACAAGAATTTGAAGCACCATCATAAAAAATATATACTTAATGAACACCTTCCCCACACTATTGGCCAAGGGCCATACTAGGTACACTGGAAGATAGAAAGATCCTGTCTTTTGAGACTACAATTTAGTGTCAGAGGCCGAAAAGGCACATGAAAAAGTAACTGTAGATGAAAGAATGGGTGCTCTTCATCTCCATGACACATCCATTCTTTAGTGAGAGCTGACATAGGTGACGTGAAGGCTGACTCTCCTACCTCATTCTCAGGTCCATTTACTTACTGACTCTAAGAAAGATCAACTAAGATATCACTGTGATATCTGTGCAACTATCTCTGCCAAGAGCAGACACTGATCCAAGAAGAAGAAAAAAAATGCAGTTTTCTCTTCTTGAGGATTGAATCCTTCTGTCTTAACACTTCTACAAGTTTTTCCTGCTAAGGATGAAAAAGCCAGGCCAGGGGATGGATGAAGGAAGGAAGCGTGGTCGTCTTGTTGGAAAGAGTGATGGGAGGTAAGATGGAAACCAGATTCTTATGCCCATCAGAGTCTGGGCCATCCCAAAAGTCGAGGAGAGCCATACATCTCTGAGCAGGTAAAATTAGAGTAAACTTTTGAGCTTGGAGACTGGTATCTAAAGGATGCGTGGAGAGGAACAACTCATTAGCTCTACCTTAATTCAATGACATTGTCTTAAATGAGCTGTTATGGCCTGGCCTGGGGATGTCTTCACCATTTACAGCATTGTTTCTATGGAAAATTTTCTAAAAATTTCAAACAGCCGACAGACAAGTAAACTTTTGGCAAACAACTTGTTCACAAATGAGGTATGAGGTTCTTCGGTAGCATATGGGGTCATAAAGCTCTGGGGAAAAAAAAGCAACAACAACATAATCTCTGAAGTATTGAGAAGAACAAACAATGCAACGTTGTCTTATTTCTGAAGAGATCAAAAGATCAATCAGAAACCTTGCCCTAAAGTATGTGTTATTTAGATTTCTTTCCATCTGTCATCCTCAAATGATGAAATTAGCATGGTACCGTCACTCATTCTGAGAGCTGTTCAGCCAACATGTATAGATGAAGCCTATGTGCCAAGCACTATGCTAAATTCTTAATGCATGCTATCGAATTTAATCTTTACAACCCTCTTAAAGTAGGTAGTACCATCTCCCTTTTCAGAGGAGGAAATTAAAGCTCAGAGGGTTAGCTGATTTTACCAGGGACACACAGTTAACAAGTAGGCAGAACCAGAGGTGAGCCCAAAGCCAGGGCATTCAACCACTCCCTGTATGACTCTGTGGATCAATCCACCCTTAAAACATATTTATTTGGTCTCCAGCCTTTAAAAACAAGTCCCTTTTAAGAGAACAACTGGCTCAGGTAACAGGTGCATTTAATCTGTGTTATTTGTCCAAACTGTTCCCACCCCTTCCACTAGAATCCTGTTGAAGTACTCAAACATAACAATATTCTCTTCATGCTTCTCAAGTGTATCATTTTACATGTTCAAAATCTCACAGTACCACTCAGCAGGAAGTAAACATTAACATGCATCCATCATGAATTGGTCAACTGAGCTAGAAAGAGAATAAATGGCAAGTTGTAGGATGTAGCAGAGGTGGGAGGTGTCTCAGCAAAACCAACAAAGTTTAATGGACTCATGAAAGCCCAGGAAGAAATCTCCCACCCGCAGTGGCAGCCGGAACATGGAGACCTCAGGGTGCTTGCTTGGCTAATGGACTTAATTCCTCCTCCCTCCTTTTACCACCGAATCATAAACAAACACATAAATTATCGCATTTATGAGCCCTCAGCTTTGCAGTAACTGATTCACAGTCTCTTTCTAGGAGTTCTTTGGTAACACATATCAGAATCATGAACAATGTGTTTTTCTAGGTCAGAACAACACCCCATATCCAATTAAGCGCAGTTGAGGAATTCTATCCCATCCAACTCAGGACCACACAGTGGAGACATCCAGGCAAGTAGGGAGCTTGCAGAGGGAATAAATGAATGAGGGAGATGGACTAAGTACTGGGTACTTGCCTAAGTCCCTCTTCTGAGGTGCAGGCCCAAGGCAGCCCTTCTAGCTAGCCTACATGAGGGCCTCAGGCTCTGGAGAGTTCTATTTTGAGGTGCTTCTGCTCTATCACAACAAACAGCCAGTAAACATTATACATTATACATGTATACATATACATGTATATATTATACATGTATACATATCTACAACATAGCATTTAGCATTTGCCAGATGCTGTACTAAGTGCTCTAAACGTGTTACTCTAGTTAAACCAAACAACACACACTAGGATATGGGTCGTGTCCTTTTCCCCATTTTACATACAGGATAACTGAGGCAGAGGTGAGTTGTCAAGGGCAGCTGGGAAGTAGGGAGCCAGGGCTTTAGCCTGACTCGTTCTTAATCATCACACTCTACTGAGGGCAGCTACTGTGAAAATGACTAACTTTTGACAAAATCTCTGTTGCCAAAAAAAAAAAAAGTTGACCTTCTGATTTCAGCTTTCTTACTAACCAAATTGCTTCTTTAGCTGATCTAATTGATCTTCCATAAGGAGCCTAATAAGAAGTAGGCAGCAGCAAGGTAAGTGATTCTGGGAAAGCACCTTGACCAAATTATCCTCAATACGTATCTTGGGCTGTCCAGAATTCCACCATTATAACCTCAGTTCTGTGCGGTAATTCTTTCTCAACAATACAAAAGAACAAATGCAATAAAACTGATACCCAAATATGAACTAAAGAGTGATCACGTGAAAAAGCAAAAGTACACTTCAACCATTTATACTGATAATAAATTGCAGCAGATTAATTCCCCGGGGTAAGTTGACACTTTAGTGGCGATAAGCATTTCCTTTATTTCTTGCTTTCTACTTTTACGTAGTTCCCTTTCCTCCTCTTTCTACTGAAGGTTCCACAACTATTTGGAATTCCTAACTCTCCCTCCCCCCCTCCTGCCCCTTCTTCTTCCCATCCTCCACGTGGACATAAAATTCAAGGACCTCAGAGAGGAGCAGGCTTCACTGCGGGCTTACATGTGCCCAAAGACCCACTGATGTAGAACTTTTTTTTTTCCTGGGCAGAATCTAAGTAAAAGAGAGAGAGAAAGAGGAGAGAGAGAGGTAAGAGAGAAGCTTTTAAAATCCCTTTTCTGTTACATTCTAGTGGCAGATAATAGTCTTAGAAGGGTTCAGATCTCGGCTCCATCCTTTACCAACCCTGTGTCCTTAATTTATCTCAGCCTGTGTGTCCACATTTTCAAAACAAAAACAATTCCTAGTTCATCAAGTTGCCTTCAATGAGATAATACATGTGAGTGCTTAATTCATGATATTTCTAGAAATGCCAATGCCTTGAAAGGACCGAACACTTGCTCTAAGGAGAGGCTTTGCTCAAAGAGGTTAAGCAAGAAGCTGAGGATGGATCCTCTCTGCAGAGGACAAGAGAAGACATCATTCCCAGTCAGACATCGTGGAAAGGGGAGAGAGTTCTGCTGACAGTAAGTCCTGCGCTTGCCATGGTCTGTGTCCAATGCTGTCTGGTCATTGAGTAGAGAATGACAGGATTTAAGGACATCACAGGTAAGCACTCACCCGGTGAGGAATCTGCTTTTCCCTCTGAGCTGGAAAGGGCAACCTAAATAGTGTCAGATGCCCACATTTAATAAATAAAGAGACTCCGCCCCAGATTGCCTCATTCTCTAGCCCAGTTCATGGCTGAGCCAAGATCAGCAGGGAGGTTCCTGATTCATCGTGACCCAGGGACTTGGCTCCACATCGTGATGCACGGCCCTGAGAAGCGGGGTTGAAAATGGGGTCACAGCAAGCTGTATCCATCTGCTTTCCCTATGCAGCAGCTTGCAACGTGATGCTAAAGGTTATACAGCCAGCATCACAGGAAATACAAACCTTAGAGAGACAGCCGAGAGCAGGTGACAGCAGGTGCAGGGGAATTAAAGGCACTGCAGAGCCCCTGAGCACATAACGATAATGTAGGCGTCTGCTTTATCTCTGCTATGGAACATTGTGATAAATTATTAATAAATTATTAATAAAATGATCTGTGCAAGTTGTGAAGAAAAAGAGACCTATTTTTGCTTAACCAACTTAAGCAAATGGGAGATAAGAGGCTTTTACTTTTCAGTGTGAACTTTAAAAATACATTAAAAGTGAATTGCATGTGGTATCTGTGCCCTTCATAAATTAAAGGGGGGAAAGAACAAAGGTTGGATCTGAGCAAACACCTCTGAGTAAAGTAAGCTTAAAATAGTGATCTTCTTAATATATATCCTATAACCTATATCCCCTGTAACCTTTAGCCCCAGTTGACTTCAATACTGGAAGATAAATTTTACATTTTAAGACTAGAAATAGTTCATTCAATGGATCTCTTTATTTTTAGAATAATGGGTTTCTATTCTTAGCTCCCCTGACCTAGACTCACAGAGACACATGATATTATGTTTATTTTACTTAGTATTTTTTTAAGTGTTTAAAATTTTATGTTATTTTTATTTCATGTTATGTTATGTTGTATTTTATTTATGTATTTTATTTATGTATTTTATGTTATGTTTTATTTATTTAGTGCATTATTTTTTAATGGTCAACAATGAAAAGTTAAATTTCAGATCCTGGCTTTTTAAGAGAAACGACAAAGATCGAGGCCCACACCCCTAAACAGCAGAGAATCAACTGCAGTCAAAAGCAGCAGCCTCTACAGATAGGCAGGTGCTTTTCCGATACCCCGGGGTTCCTGCACCCCTGTGGTCCTAAGTCTTCTTTCTACCCACCCCGTCCCTCTTCCCTGCCCTGCCTCTGAAGATATGTAAATGTGTTTTTAATCTTTCCTCTTCCTCCCAGAATGAGAGCTTAGATCTTTCTTTTTTTTTTTTTTTTTTTGCGGTACGCGGGCCTCTCACTGTTGTGGCCTCTCCCGTTGCGGAGCACAGGCTCCGGACGCGCAGGCTCAGCGGCCATGGCTCACGGGCCCAGCCGCTCCGCGGCATGTGGGATCTTCCCGGACCGGGGCACGAACCCGTGTCCCCTGCATCGGCAGGCGGACTCTCAACCACTGCGCCACCAGGGAAGCCCTAGATCATTTTTCTGAACGCTTCTCTCCTTGCTGACCTACAGCCATGGCACAAAGGTCCCAGGCAGACAGAAAACACATTGCTGAAGAGCATGTTTTTGAAGTTCTACAACAATCACGTTGGCTTTTTAAAAAGACGCTCACATTGTGTTTGGCAGTAAAATGTTCAGTGTTGCAAAGGAAAAGTCTCTCTCCTTCAATGCCACATCTCTTCGTTTCTGTGCCCGTCTCAGAAGAGGAAAATAAGAGTTATTTAGCCCCTCCTACCTAACAGTGTCAAAATAATTAGCAAGCGTCAATTAAGTTACTGACGTGTTGATGTCGTAAGTTTCACAAGTATTATTATTTAGACAGAAAGCTGTGAGGCCTGCCTGTGAGCCATGCACATGAGAGTGTTTGGTAAACAACAATGGACCGATCATGATGATGAGACAAAGCTATACAATGATTGACCGGCAGAGGTGGGCGTGACACCCACCAAAAGAAGTCAGCATGTTTTAATCCATGCCTGTTCTGTTTGCTGTTTCTTATAGACCCCAGAGAATATATATGTCCTTCCTTCAGGTCTGTGCTGGTGAATTAGAGCACGTGGTCTGTATGAAAGCGGATTTTCTCCGAACCCGTCTGCACCTCCCACAACAAACACCATTTCCTGCCCCAGCATCTCAGAAGCACACGATGTGAAGCTCTCCTCCCAGCAGCTGAAGTCTCCCAGGATGAACAGACACACGAAATATGGGAGACTTCCCAGGTCTCCAGGGAGGTACTCTTGTCTTCTGTAGTCCCCTTTCATCTAGTGGAGGCAAACCCACCATGATTTTGAGCCTCAGCTCTGAAGTCTATTAACAATGTTAATGCAGTGGAGGTTACCTAGCCCCTCGGAGCCTGTAAGGTGAGGAAGCTATCATTTCCTGAGAGGGCTGCTTAGAAGGGTCTGTGTGGCCCTTGACAACCTACACAGGCCCTTCCAGATTCACATGTTGCCCTTTTCTACCGGAGCTGTGCCCTCAGGAGCTTGGTCCACAGGCACCATACCAACAGGCTCTGTTGCCACCTGACTTCCTCGGGGTTGTGCCCGTGGAGGACCAGTGCAGGACCAGAGGCGGGAGGAGAGAGAAAGCCAGGTATTGACTACCCCAGCTCCCTTCCTGCTGGGTCGTTGTCAATCAGCCTCTTGCCCCACAGAAGCCACAGTTCCCATGAGGCAGCCTTCTCCAAACAGCTACACTCTGTGGGTTCCAGGACTGGGATCCCACTCTTCCTAGCCCCAGGGGACCACAGCATCCTTTGTGGTTTCCTGAAACTCTGCCCATACTTCGGAAGTAGTTCCTTTGTTGAGCTCTCCTCAAATTCCCCGTGGGACTGTGGGGTGTCTTTCCTACCAGGACTTGGAGGATATGTGTGTGAGCGCCCGGCTGCAGACTAGAGGCTCAGTAGTGGTGTTGATGTTCACCAACTCTGCAATAAGAAAATATCCTGTGACAATGTGATTCTGCATCTGTGACTACAGAATGGTTTGGAAGTGAAACGCATGAGTGAATTCAGTTAAATACCCACAATACACAAATGGCTTTCATCAGGCTAGATATGACCTTATAAACTGAAACAGAATCTGGAAAAGTCAGAGGCCCTGGGATCACAAATCATTCTTGCTTCCTGGAGGACGGGGACAGTGAAACTTCTGGAGGAGAATTTATTCTAACAGTAGGCTTGTGGTGGTTCTCAAAGTGCAGGTCCCAGCATCACCTGGGAACAAGTTAGAAATTCAATCCCCTGGTCCCACTCCAAGCCTGCAGAAACAGAAAATCAGAGATGGAGCCCAGCAATCAGTTTTTTACCAGGCCCTCCAGGGATTCTGATGCACACAGAGGTTTCAGAAACACTGGACCTGAGTAGTTGCTAGAAGTAAACAAAAGCCTGTGTTCAGGAGTCCAGGTAGGCAAATGGCTCGTCTAGCAGGAGAGACTTCAGGAGCAGGTGAATTCAGAAGAAAAGAGCTTTGTTTTGCGGGACTCTGTCTTAGGCAGTAGGAATCGGTTCAGAACAGGACTCTAGTCCCTGAGAAGAATCGAGGTACGATCGAGGTAGCACCCCAATATCACAGGGGCTGAGAGCTACGTGAATTAGGATGCACTGGGCACCAGAAATAAGAAATGCAGGATCCTTATGAGAAGTGGAGACCTCAGCCGCCTAGTGTCTGAAATAGCCAGAAGTCCAGTTACCAGAACTGGAACTCAAGATCAAGACCAGAGAAGCATGTTGAGTGACTCAATGTGTGGGACGTGAGTATCTGGGCAGGGCTTTCTGAGTCCCTCATGTCCTAAATAGGACCGGCCCTAAGAGCCAAGGTAACTGTTTCTTCTGGTGACAACTGAAAGCTTGGCTGTGGGGAGAGGGTGAGTACAATGACCCATCTTCAGGTGGGGCCTGACCACCTCCCTCCACACCAGCCACTCACTGGCTGGCTGGCTTCCTGATTCAGCTCATCATTTTTCAGACTGACTTATATATGCAGACCTGCGGTTTTCAGGCTTCAGTGGGTGACTGGATAATTTATTGAGATACTACCCTGTGTTTTGTTCTCTGCGTTTTCTCCTTGCCTCATTCCTAGAAGTTAGCTAGTCTCCTGGTATGTTCTTTTTTTTTTTAATTGGAGCATAGTTGCTTTGCAATGTTGTGTTCGTTTCTGCTGTACAACGAAGTGAATCAGCCACATGTTTACATATATCCCCTCCCTCTTGGACCTCCCTCCCACCCACCCCCATCCCAGCCATTTAGGTCATCACAGAGCACCGAGCTGAGCTCCCTGTGCTATACAGCAGGTCCCCACTAGCTATCTATATGTTCTTGCCTTGGTGGCTTTTGTAGGGCTGGAAGCAGAAGAGAGCATCTCTGACGTCTGGGGAAGCTGAAGTTTATTGAAGGGCAGGGAGAGAGGGCAGAGGAGATGGGAAACAGGGGCGGTGGATAGTGGGCAGGAGCTTCGTAGGCAACAAGAAGGGAGGGGGAGAAGGCGGCAGAGTGAGGGGACCTTCAGCAGTGCTCCCCCTGGTAGTGCCATGCAGGTGGCAGGACCCCAAGGGGAAGGCCTGAGGTCCACTCAGTGATCACTATACCTTCAGGCCTTGGGGTTCTCAGCCTCTGGTGAAAGTCTCGTGTCCTAAAATACGGCAAAGAAACAAAGCCCTGGACGTTTTATTCTGGGGCAATAGAAGCCTCAAGTAAACCATAAGTTTCTCACAGGCATAATAATCACCTGTTGAAAGTTGGAATCCTGGGACCCACCCCCGACCTTCTGACTCAGTAGTAGCTCTGGGGAGGGGCTCCAGAGTGCCCACTATAACAGATGTTTCTGATTAAGGACTCCACTCAGAAACACTGGAAAAGGTAAAGCAAAATCTGCAGCGTTCTGCTCACACCTACAGGAGGGTCTTTTCCTTACAAAGAAGCATAATAGATGCTATCTTCCTAAAAATAAGTAATCCTAGTTCTTTGAGCAAAGCTGAGAAAATTTCTTCTGTCACTCCCAGTGCCCATAAGATCTCTCTCCACCCTTGATTATGAAAAAATTTATAACAGGTGAAAATTAAAGTAGATCCATCAGTTTCACAGTTCATACAAACCATCAGTCAATGACATAACATCCTAATGAATAATGCTACTACCCTAGAAATTGTAACTATTATGTAACTATTAAATGGGATTGTACTTGGGTGAGTGAGTTGTGGACATGCCACTTTGCTTACCGGATGTGAATCCACACCTCATTTCCATCATGGACACTTGGCCTATAATGTAAATGCGGTCACCATCCGGCTCTGTGGTTGCATCGTCTTTAGGTAATATTTGTTTGCATAGAAGAGATCAGAATGACACATTGTAACCCCATAGGTTACTTCTCCGGCTTGTAAGGATCCATGAACCTTCAGCCTAAATGGTGGATCTGTAGCAGGGGTTGGCAAACTAGAGCCAGAGGATCAAATCTGAACCACTACCTGTGTTTGTTCGGTCGATGAGCTAAGAATGGTTTTTACTTTTTTAATTGTTGGGGGAAAAAATCAAAAGAAAAATATTTCCTGAACATTGACATTATATGAAATTAAAATGTCAGTGTCCATGAAAAGCATTATTGCCACCCACCCACTTTATTCCCTTACTCCCTGGCTTTGGGTTTGTTTGGGGGTTTTTTTTTGCACTCTTCTTAGCAGCTTTGATTTCTGATAAACAGACCAGGATGTTGAAAGATTTGGTTTGGTCACGCATGTCACATTCCATTTCTCAATCCATTTCATCAATTATACATGCAAGTCACATTGACTAACAACTGGCAAAACCAAGAGGGAAACTATGGCACATCAGGAAACTGACAGCAGACACTTGTAGTATTCTGCTAATAAATAACCGATCCCAGGTGAGGCATTAAAAAAAAATTACAGAAACTTAACATCTATTCTAATTATAGGTTGTGATGAATTAGTGTGGTAAACAGTTAAAAAGGGTGGCTCCACTGCCATGCGGCCAGTGAAATTGTTGGAAAGGCAAGAGAAATGCTCTTCTTCTTGTGAAAAGATGCCCTTGTTCAACTGATGGTTATGCCTCTACCAAACACTTTTGTGAGGGATACTGTGGATTACCTCGCTCTATACCCACTCCAGGCCCTTTTAAGGGTCCTTAGACTAAACAGGCTGAAAGCACGTTTTCCAGGTGTGGTTTATAGTGCCGTTCTGTATGTGATGTGGGTGTCTCCAATTAGATGCACTCACATAAGACTCTGATTCAGAACTGAGTCATGTGGGGGGAGAGGCAGGGTACAAGGCGCTCATTTTGTGGGTACAGGGAGGTGTGGATCTGGCCCTGGCAGCTGAGGTGGCAACTTCTTGATTTGATAGCTTCCTGATCAGTGTAGAGGGGACAGCCACACTTAATGGCCTGGTTCTACAGTGTGGTTGGCTTGGGGCTCATTCCTGGTAACTCAGCCTAGATTTGTTTCTTTGCGTCTTCCAATGGTTTGGGAATTAGTATGAACACTCCGTAGTAAATACCATTCTGCATCGCTAGCCAGAGAAGATTCTATTTTCTGCAACAAAAATACTGGTTAATACATTGAATTACCCATTTTAAACTACCTTAAAGCCTGTGGTTTAAAAAATTATTAAGACTAGAGACGTGGATAATAATACATTTCTTCTGAACTTCCCTATAGCCCATGGGAAGAGACAAAGAGGGGAGGGAAGGAAAGGATTAAAAATTGTTCAAAATAATAAAGCTTGGATTGTTGGGTCACCCATGGTCATTTCACGTTTTCCGATTTTTCTGCCTAAAGATTACTGGTTTATTTATTTATTTATTTTTGGCCGCACCATGTGGCATGCAGGATCTTAGTTCCCCGACCAGGGATAGAACCAGTGCCCCCTGCATTGGTAGCATAGGACTCTTAACCACTGGACCTCCAGGAAAGTCCCAAGATTACTGGTTTAATGTCCATCTTCCCTCCTAGACTGTAAACTCCATGAGAACAGGGGGTTATATGTGTTTGGTCAACACTGTGTGTATGATACCTAGCATCCTTCTGGCTTATAGTAGCTGCACAATAAATATTGTGTGACTGTCTAAAGAGGTAGAGGCAGATAATGAACATTTCAAGGTAGGATGTGTGTCTGTTCAATAATGTTGATAGTTACCGTTTATCAAGCAACTGCTAAGAGAATAGTATTGTGCTAATCATTTTACATATATTATTTCACCCTTCTATAGAGTAGATAATAACTTCTACTTTAGAATACTTCTAGAATAATACTTCTAGAATAATGCCTTCACTTTACACATAAAGAAATTGAGTCTCAAGATATGACTGTGGAAGAATGGTCAGAGATACACCATTGCTGACTTTGAAGACAGAGAAAGGGAGCCACAAGCCAAGGAATGTAGGCAGCCTCTAGAAACTGGAAAAGGAAAGGAAACAGATTCTCCCCAAGAGCTCCAGAAAACAATTCATCCCTACCAACACCTTGATTTTAGCCCATTGAGACCTGTGCCAGACTTCTGTCCTTCAGAACTGTAAGATAATAAATTTTTGTTTCTTTTAAGCCACTAAAAAAAAAAAGAAAAAGAAATTGAGTCTCAAACAGGTCAAGTAAAAGTCATAACTAGTAATTGTGTTTTTATTCACACCCCAAAACTCTGATTTCAAAGCCCATGATGTGGCTTCTATTATACCTTATATGTTTAGTTTCAGGGATTCAGTGCCTTTTCAGTCAGCTGTGAATCTCCTCACAGCAGCTCAATCACATAGGAAACAGAGAGCTTTTAAGACACCTTCTTCCATCCATAGGAAATCCTTTTAAAAGGATTTCTGGCATTTGTCTGCATCTGTGAATAAAAATACTCCTTCATGTAGGGGGCTTCTTTCCACTCATAGAGTCATACCTGGAAGTGGCGAGACCCACCCACACATGATCTACTAGAGGCTAAGAGACAGGTTGTCTTTATTCTCAGGATTCTTTAGTGGTTCTGCCAACCAAATTCTGATAACACCAACACTAATTCTCTATGCAGGAACTTTTTCCGAGGAAACTTATTTTGCCCAAAGATTGTTTCTGTAATACAGTCATATTCACCCTGAGAGTGCTTTTTGGACTCAACTTAAAAATCCATTTTACTCAGACATAGAAAATAAACTATGGTTACCAAAGGGGAAAGTGGGAGGAGATAACCTGGGAACTTGGAATTAACAGATACACACTACTATATATAAAATAGATAAACAACAGGGACCTGTATAGCACAGGAAACTATATTCAATATCTTGTAATAACTTACAATGGAAAAGAATCTGGGGAATTCCATGGTTGTCCAATGGTTAGAACTCCACGCTTCTACTGCTGTGGGCTGGGGTTCGATCCTTTGTCGGGGAGCTAAGATTCCACAAGCCATGCAGCGTGGCCAAAAAAAAAAAAATCTGAAAAAGAGTATATATATATATATATATATATATATATATATATATATATATAAACTGAATCACTTTGCTGTACACCTGAAACATTGTTAATAAACTATACTTCAATTTTTAAAAAGAAGAAAAAATCCCTTTTAAAGGCCAATGTTGGGCTTCCCTGGTGGTGCAGTGGTTGAGAGTCCGCCTGCCGATGCAGGGGACACGGGTTCGTGCCCCGGTCCAGGAAGATCCCACATGCCGCAGAGCGGCTGGGCCCGTGAGCCATGGCCGCTGAGCCTGCGCGCCCAGAGCCTGTGCTCTGCAACGGGAGAGGCCACAACAGTGAGAGGCCCACATACCACAAAAAAAAAAAAAAAAAAGCCAATGTGACACAGAAGGAACTTGGTCGATTCTGTCACACTTTATTATCCATTTATATGTTCACACATTCATTCAACAAACACTTACATAACCTTGACTGCATGTAAGACATGGAGCTCCATTTAAATGTAGTAGTTTTCTCTCTCCAGTCACCACAGTAAAATTAGGAAGGTTGAAACAGGTTGTTCTGCAATAAATATTTTGGGGGATTACATCTTTGTACCAAGACATAAGAAAGCAGCTCCTTTCTTGTAGAAACATTTGGACAAAGCTTAATTATAGATACACATATATGTTCAACTTGGATGTGACTCATCACCATCCAAATTGATATGTAAGTGTCCCTAGGCTACATATCAAGTCACACTAGTTCAAAAACACGCCTGGTATCTGACATAAAATCTAATATTTTAAATGTAATAGATTGTCTCTTTGCTTTCTGAGGTTTCTTAGATCCTGATGCCCATTAAATGAACAAAGTTTTGTTTCTCCCCTGCTCTGTTCGTCAGAGTGCAGGCAGTGAGATAAAGAAAAAAATGAAAGTGTCAACTTCCCACAGATTTTAGATGAGATATTTTTTCTGGGACCACTTTAAACAAAGACCCATTTTCCCTGACCTTTTCGCTCAGCTGTCCTCCTGAGATGGCAGCTTGGACTCCAGTACATGATTTATTATAGATTCAATTTCAGGAGCTTTCCTGGTGGCGCAGTGGTTGAGAGTCCGCCTGCCGATGCAGGGGACATGGGTTCGTGCCCCGGTCCGGGAAGATCCCACATGCTGCGGAGCGGCTGGGCCCGTGAGCCATGGCCGCTGAGCCTGCGCGTCCGGAGCCTGTGTTCTGCAACGGGAGAGGCCACAACAGTGAGAGGCCTGCGTACGGCAAAAAAAAAAAAAAAAAAAAAAATTCAATTTCAGGTGGAGAATGCACTCAAACAAGAGATGAAAGCTCATTACAGTTATACCTGCAAGGATCAGTCACTGCAGTTCAAAGTCTATTAGAAAGGTTATAACTTGCCCATAAAAATTTAGCTTTGGGCTCAAATACAGCATATGAGTTTCTAGCCTGTAAGTACCTTAAAATCAGAAAACTCAATTAGGTACTCCTAAATTAAATGGCTGGTAATTGGCAGAGAATTGAATTTTGATGTTTTAAAATTTCTTGCCAAAAGCTTGAGACATTTTAATGTTTGAAAATATGGTGTAGCAATTAGAGTAAGAAATTTGAGAAGTCAGTTTAAATCCACCCATCTCTCCCACCTCTCTGACAACGGGAGACACTTCTTCAGTATTTCTGTACTGGTGTTTCTCTAAATGGAAAAACTGTAATGATATTTACCTTTTCCCAGAAGGTGTCAAGGAACTAATTTAATGGCTCTAATCCTCTTTTCAAGTTCAGTAATGCACTCTTCTAAGGAAATTCCTCCACCTCCCAGGTCCTCTATGGTAATTAAGCACAGACCCACCCAACCCCTCAGAAAGGAAGAGTTTCCTTTGCTTCCGTGCGACTCTTCATTCCCGTCTGTCTGAAACAAGAAAGGGATTTTTCTCTTTGCTAGTTCCCTGCAGAGAGGGGTTGGTGCCTCAGAGAGGAGAAAGGATTTAATAGTTTGGCCCACCCAGGTTTGAAATGCAAGTCCCGCTTTCTAGATGTGTGGATTGTTTTCTTGTTTGTGAAGTGAGGACTGCTATTTGTGAGGCATGAAAAAGTAGCAAAAGAAAAATGCCCAGTGCACAGGGGACAATCCATGGTAGCTGCAACCTCGAGCACACAGCCAACAAGTCCAACACTTTACCAACCCACTGGCCAGCCCTGCAGGTCTCCCTCCCATCCCTGGGGAACCCTGACAACCTAGGAAAATCAAGTCTAGGCAGGCAGGGGCTCACCCTCATACAGAGAAGCAAAAGAGATGATGTGGATTAGGGAAAGACACTCAGATGTTGCTCTGCGGAAGATGCTCCAGGGATGAAGGGTATTTTCATATCCCGAAATATGATGTCAGGATTTCCCAACCAGTAGCATGGCCTGCCTTTTCCTAAATAATTAGTTTTCATAATGACTTCTAATACGAATTTGCTTATTTAATGGGAATACCACATGCAATTCTGTATTTCTTAGTAATGCACTAAGGAGCAATAATAGTCAAAGCTCAGAAAGATTATTAAGACTAATACCCAGATGTAGTTAAATGCATTAAAAAGCTTTAGTAAAGAATGTGCACTATGGATCCCACTCATAGTCTTGGCTTTTGCTGAGGGTCCATTAAAGGCACAGCATGTTATCAATGCAAATGAGTCCCCAGTGAACAGCTCTCCTCCATCTTAAAATGAGGTGGCATAAAGCTGAAGCTGAAATATTCTGGAAATTACTGAGTAATTATAACCATTTTCCCCAGTGTTTTATATAATATACTTGTATAGCATTTTTAATATTTAGTGTCTTGTGCAAACAACAGTTTCCAAATTGGTTAATAGGGTATAATAAAATACTTTTTCGTGATATCTCAAAATGTTATTTTATCTTCCTCCTGAGGGTCCCAATGCAGATAAATAATAGACACCAGGCCAAGTTAAATGCAAATAAAGTTTATACTACTGAATCCTCGTGATCCAACATTTCGTTGATCAAGAAAACTTCTAGACTATTCGTCTATATAAAAACCCACCTCTGGGCTTCCCTGGTAGCTCAGTGGTTGAGAGTCCGCCTGCCGATGCAGGGGACACGGGTTCGTGCCCCGGTCCGGGAAGATCACACATGCCGCGGAGCGTCTGGGCCCGTGAGCCTGCGCGTCCAGAGCCTGTGCTCCACAACGGAAGAGGCCTGCGTACCACAAAAAACAAAACAAAACAACAAAAAACACCTCTCCCTGTAATTAATTATTATAATTTTATTCTCTGATGAGCAACCCATCAAAAATATTTTTAAGTATTTTCTGCTTGAGAGGACTAAATAAGGTTTATTTTTTTTCTCAGTAGGTGTTGTAATTGGAGGTGAAATTTACATAATATAAAGTTAGCATTGTAAAGCATACAGTTCAATGGTATTTAGTACGTTCACAATGTTATGCAATTACCACCTCTATCTGGTTCCAAAATGTTCATATCATCCCGAAAGAAAACCCCCGTACACAGTAAGCAGTTATACCCAATCTCCACCTCCCCACCCCATCCCCAGCCCCTGGTTACCACCAAGGTTTGATTGCTTTAAAGCTGCTTACAACCAATTAGAGGAAGGAATTTTTGTCTTTACCAAGGCCGGCCGAGTGACCTGGAGCACTCATTAAATATGGAGATTCCGGGCTTCCCTGTTGGCGCAGTGGTTGAGAGTCCGCCTGCCGATGCAGGGGACACGGGTTCGTGCCCTGGTCCGGGAAGATCCCACATGCCGCGGAGCGGCTGGGCCCGTGAGCCATGGCCGCTGAGCCTGCGCGTCCAGAGCCTGTGCTCCGCAACGGGAGAGGCCACAACGGTGAGAGGCCCGCATACTGCGGAAAAAAAAAAAAAAAAAAAAGGAGATTCCTGGGCCTCTGCCCAAAGATTCCAACGCAATCAGTCCTGAAATACCAGCTTAGAAGCCATTTGTCCAGACCTCTCAACCCACCAGGGAGCTTTCTCTACCCCTAATAAATACCTTCAGCCTAACAGGGTGATGGACGTGTGAAGAGACGTCCCTTTGAGAAGTGTCTTCTGATGGAAATGGCAAAGCAAGATGCAGTGGGGAGCAGGCCATGTCAGAGGAGGGTTTGGACAATAATGCAGATGTCTATACAGCTGTCCCTCAGTATCAGAGGGGGATTGGTTCCTGGACTCCCACAGATACCACCCATGGATGCTTAAGTCCCTTATATAAAATGAAGTAGTACAATCAGCCCTCCATATTCACCGATACCCAAGGTCGACTGTATGCCCGAGTAGAGAGGGGTACAGTGAGGAAGCTTCTACTGGAGTGTCCTACTGAGAAGGAAGGAAGGTAGGAAGGAGGGAGAAGGGGAATAAGGAGGGGAGGGAGGAAGGAGGCAGGTAAGGAAGTAGGTATGGCATTCAGTGTACCTGTGATCAACTTTTGACAGAAGGTGAGCTGTTGCTCATTTTCATTAGGGAGGAGAAAGGAGAAGACAGACTGGTGCAAACACAGGCAGCGTATGGATTTGGTGGTGGGAACGTAAGGTGCTTCCTGACTGATGTCTTCAGCTTTCTCTCCACAGCCTAATACATGATTCATTGCCGAGAGTGGGTGGCGTGTGTGTGGGAGTGTGCGTCTCCTCCTTAGAGAAGGAAAAAGGCTTGAAGTTTCAAAGAATGAGAACAAGCTTTCTAGAGAAGCTGAGCGAGTTTGCAGGGCTGTGCTGAGTGTGGTAATTACGAATGTGCAGTGATTCCAGTTCTGCTGGTTGTGGCATTTTCTCGGCAGGCCCATCTCTCCCCTGTGTGGTCAAGGCAAAGCAAGTGTGGAAGTTTATCTGTGGTTCAGGCTTCCCTGGAAGAAAGAAGCGTGAGGGCAATAACGCATTTGCAAGGGAAGAAATTCAGACTCTCTCATGAATACAGAGAGCTTAATAGAGAAACGATTTTCATCATGGGTGAAAATGCTAGGAACTGATTAAGTATTTTCCCCATCCTCAGCTAGGGCTCTTTCTTTACTCCGTTCCCTGTCCAGCCTTATCACAAATATTCCTTTCCGACAGGGTACATTTTTAATGACCTTTAAAAAATGTACTTGTCATGAAAAGCCAATTCACGTAAGAGCTAAGACAATTTGATAATGTGAAAAATGCTTCAGACTCACTCGCAAGGAAATGAAAACTTATTTGCTAAAACACAATGTATTGTCTTTCAATGTCCAGCCCCTACCACTCATTTTGTATATGGGAGGAATTTCCATTTCCCTTGATTCAAGTTTCCGTGTGGAGACACTGTCACCAGGAAAATTCCTGATCTTTCTTCCTTCCCCCTCCCTCTTCTCCCTAAGCAGGGGGAATGAGTGACTTATCTAATGAAACTGAATTTTCCCACCCTCAGACTCTTTTTCTCTTGCCTGTTTTTGTGAACCAACCTATCTGCAAAATACATATGTCCTCGTTTGCTCTGTGTCTCATGGCAAGCGGTCTGCTCCTGGTGGGTCCTGGGTTTAGCCTACCTGCATCCTGCGATCACGTGGATAAATCTGTTTAACTCAGGTCTGACGAATCAGCAAATCCAGTGGGCTACTGATGTAAAACCATATTTTCTAAATTTATCAGTAATAAAACTGATATTTGGTTCGATAAAAAATTAAAAAAGGAAACACTTAAAGTACTATAGCTTGTTGCCCAGGACAGAGCTCAGAGCTTCCCAAGCTTCTCAGTTCACGGTGCCCTTAGTGTCTCAGTAATTTCTTCCTGATGCTGTAGGCCCAGAAAGATACCTGACAATTCTATTTATTAAGTCGTTAGGTCCAAAGAACAGAGCAAGTACTTTTGTCCTAACAATTTACTAGCTGTTTGGGGGGAAAAAAAAAAAAGCATAATTCGAAAGAAGTAATAAGAGCTGTTTCATTCTTAATAGTCACAATTACTTACCAATAGTACGTGTGTGCCTGTTGAGCCCCACACAGCTTCTGAAATCTTAGAGTCAGGTAAAATTCTTATTTATCACAGCAATCTCTAAAAACAAACAACTCTGCAGACATATTTCATCGAGGGTGGGATGACATGGGGGTTGGGATTGACATATAAACACTAATATGTATAAAATAGATAAGTAATGAGAGCCTGTTGTATAGCACAGGGAACTCTACTTCACTTCTCTGTACAGTAGAAACGAACACAACATTGTAAAACAACTAGACCCCAATTAAAAAGTAAAAGATATTTCATCAAGAGAAATGTAATGTGATCTCATTTTGAAACTGTGAATTCCCTTGAGCTATTGGTTCATGTGCTGTTCAGCAGATGTTGAACATCGCTGCGGTTTCCTCAGAAATTTGAATCATTCCTTGGCATTCCTGTGAGTTTGTTGGGGTGTCCCAGGGACCTATGGTGTACAGTTTGGAACCACGGGACCTGGAGATAAGAATTCTGTTTCATCGGGCTTCCCTAGTGGCGCAGTGGTTGAGAGTCCGCCTGCCGATGCAGGGGACACGGGTTCGTGTCCCGGTCCGGGAAGATCCCACATGCCGCGGAGCGACTGGGCCCGTGAGCCATGGCCGCTGAGCCTGCGCGTCCGGAGACTGTGCTCCGCAACGGGAGAGGCCACAACAGTGAGAGGCCCGCGTACCGCAAAAAAAAAAAAAAAAAAAAAAAAAGAATTCTGTTTCACGCTTGGAGCTCACACCACTGTGCCCTCCTGCTCCCCACCCCCATCATCATGGGAAAAATGATGCTGATATTGAACACAGACAAAGGTCACAGAAGTAAAAACAGGCCTAGCATCTCAGTAAGAAAGGCAGAGAACCTCCACCTTATGGATTGATAAGCAAAGATCAACATCCCATCCTAGACCAGACTTCAAGGGCCAGGAATGATGTGGGATGAACAAAAAGAGAGTCACACAGAGTCAGAACTACTGGTTCAAGCTCCCCGATTATAAGTCTTCTCCAGTTCCTTAGAGAGGAATAGAAGACTATATCGCGTTAAATATCTGTGTATACTCTGCTGATCTGCCTCTGAAGGGCAAGACAGTTGAGTGGAAAGAACATGACTGTTGGAGATAAATGGACCAGGTTCCAAGACCAGTTTTCTCATTTACAAGTTTGTGATCGTGGGCAAGTAGTTCAACCTCTCAGCCAGTTGTTGCTGAGTTTGGTAAGAAAGTTATGATACCACCTGCCTCAATAATAGTTGAGGCTGAATGCCATAGTATATAAAATCTGTCTCACACAATAAACCCTTATTGTGTGGTGATTATTCTCATTTTGTTAATGTTTTTCAGAAGGAAACATAAGAAAAATTCTTATTAAGGTCAACTATTAAGAGAAGGAAAAACAAACAATCACTAATTTTCATGAGAATTATCAGGCTGTTGCTTTCCTAGTTAATCACCCTGGAGTAAATAGCAATAATTGGAGGCAGATCAGAATTAGATAACCACCACAAAGTGGTGACCACCAAGTGGACCAGTGGCATTTTCGGCTCAGTTTCCCATTTTCTAAAAGCAAAGAAAGTACATCTTATTCCTCTGGGGAAAGTGCTTAAATGATTTCTGGGTTCCTGCAGCCCAGAATCATAAAAAACAGAGATTAACTTTCCAGGTCCCTGACTTGCACAGGTATCTTCCAAGGCCTTGAGAGAAACCCTAGTGATATGTTCACATGATCATATGCTTTTGTAAAATTTGCTAAGGTAGTAGACAGTTGACTCTTGTTATTTGCAGTAATTATACAATTTTATAAAGTCACTATGAGAGCTGAATTAGTGAATATTGAATCGTTGCTCCTAGCAGAAATACAAGGTTAGGTTCCTGTGAGCCCCTGGTCACAACATTTTTGTCAACTGATCAATACATATCCATAACTTTATTTTATATGTGGTTCTGTTTAAAGACTTATATAATATATACTGTTGACTCATTGACATTGAGCTCACCACCAACAGACTATAATAATTCTTGCCTGAATGAAGCTTATTCAAAATGTATTTTCTCCACAAGGCACCTCACAACCTTCTTCCACTTAGGAACACTAGACAGCACTTTAGCGCTACACTTCAGGGTCACTGAACTAGCAAAATCAACAAAAATGCAAAAAATGTGGTACTGAATCGCCTGCAGAAAGGACACTTGTTTACAGCATGAGAACTGAGATAAGAAGGCAGGGCGTCACCCTGTTCAACCTCATCTGGGAACTTGCACATCGAACAACTCAAGTTTTTCATTTCTCTGTACCTATCTATCAACCACCACCAAAAAAGTGCTGCAAATATTGCTTTTGGGTTACACGTAAATTTTAGTGAGTCAGCAAATTCATAAACACAGAATCCACAAATAATGAGAATCAACTGTACATTTGCTGTAATTTGTTAAGAACACTGTATTTATCCACTATGACGTTTCTTCCATCAGACTTCCTCTGCTGTCTGGTGGAGTTAGAGTGGCTATATGGATTCTGAGGATCCAACTAAAGGGAAGTTTAGTTGGGAATAAATTTATTTGATTTTACTGATGTATATTTATGTGGTTTCCAGTCACTTCCATGTTGTTAGTACAAGCTGTCCTGGAGTAGGAATGTCTTCTAAGAGTAACCTACTGTCTACGGAGCAAACCCAGCCAACATCATGACATAAAAGTATGAGAGCCATATATCTGGAAAAGATGAAAACTCTAATTCAAAAAGATACATGCATTCCAATGTTCATGGCAGCACTATTTACAATAGCCAGGACATGGAAGCAACCCAAGCATCCATCGACAGATACGCAATGGAGTATTCCGCAGCCATAAAAAGAAT
Source organism: Delphinapterus leucas (assembly GCF_059928025.1). Classification (NCBI taxonomy): domain Eukaryota; kingdom Metazoa; phylum Chordata; class Mammalia; order Artiodactyla; family Monodontidae; genus Delphinapterus; species Delphinapterus leucas. Next base: position 67,968,971 of record NC_143140.1, on the reverse strand, counting down.
GAAATAATGCCATTTGCAGCAACATGGATGGACCTAGAGATGATCATACTAAATGAAATAAGTCAGACAGAGAAAGACAAATATCATATAATATCATATATATGTGGGATTTAAAAAAATGATACAAATGAACTTATTTACAAAACAGAAATAGACTCACAGACATAGAAAACAAATTTAGGATTACCAAAGGGGAAACGGTGAAAGGAATAAATTAGGAGTTTGGGATTAACAGTTACACACTACTATATATAAAATAAACAACAAGGACCTGCTGTACAGCACAGGGAAATATATCCAATATATTGTAACAACCTATAATGGAAAAGAATCTGAAGAAGAATATATATATATACACATATATACATATATATGTGTGTATAACTGAATCACTTTTCTGTACACCTGAAACATTGTAAATCAACTATACTTCAATTTGAAAAAAAAAGATGGGGCCCAGAGACTGTATCAGTCTATGAGTGTTCTCTATGGCACTTGGCATCACAGTCTGCCAGCAACAGAGGAGAAAAGATGTTTGAAACACGTGGGACCAGAAACTAGTCTGTGGAAAATTCTTCCAATCAACAGATGTTTAAATCTTAAGTGGAAGATTTACTTCTCATGACATCTAGTCAAATTGGAAATTCACTCCTGTTAAGAACATGCTTGATAATAGCAAATATGCAATAATAAATGAAACATATTTCTTTATCTTTCTTTTTGAATAGTTATTATGCAAAATAGAATTTATCAGATTTCCTTCTTTTGTAAAACACGCTTAGCAATATTGCAAACAGAATTTCTGTGAGAAGTTGAATGTCTCATTCATCTCAATTATCAATAATAAGAAATAAATTTCAATCAAACATACTAGCAGATCGAATTACTTTCTATTTTCTTCATGAAAATTTATTTTTAAAAGCCATTATCATATGAAGAGGAAATTTAGGAGTACACAGGCAAAATATAAGAAAGGTGTGCCAAGTAGTTAATTAATAATAAATATTATATTGTTTTTCCAGATTTTGTGATGTTTATGATATATTCTGTATTTTTAAAGTATAATTTGTTGAGATTATTTTTCTAACTTTAATTAAATATTTAATTTCATAACCACTTTTATATATTTTTCCTTAAACATGATCTACAAAATTGTATAGCCTTAATATCCACCAAAACCTGGATCCATCCCCAATGTGAAGAATTTCTTTAGAAAAATATCTTTACTACAATGTCTCCTCCTAGACGGGAAGTAAAATGGAATCCAGTATCTTAAACTCTGGCAACCTTCACTCCAAAGCAATGTGCAAACATGTTATGAAATAACCTTCCAGAGAATTCACCACCCATGGCCCACCAGTGAACCAGACCCACGCAGAGGCCTCAGGGACACTAGGAGGAGGTGGTATCACGTGTATCCAGGGCAGGTGCTTGCCCTGAGGATCCAGTGTTCCACAGGTGACGTCACTTTCTTTACTCCACCTAAACTAAGCAAACTGGAAGGTAACTTTACAACTGTTTTTTTAAAAAAGAAACAAATCTACTTCCTTGAAATATACTCTCTACATGAAAACAAAGAGCCCAGTTGCCCAGCAGCTATTATTTAGTGATAGGTAAGTAGGTAGGTAAGGGGATGGATAGGTGGATGGCTAGATGAAAGAAAGAAGGAAGGAAAGAAGGAAAGAAAGAAAGAAAGAAAGAAAGAAAGAAAGAAAGAAAGAAAGAAAGAAAGAAAGAAAGAAAGAAAGAAAGAAGGAAGGAAGGAAGGAAGGAAAGAAAGAAAGAAAAAGATAAAGAAAGAAGGAAAGAAAGAAAGAAAGAAAAAGGGAAGGAAGGAAAGAAAGAAAGAAAGCAAGGAAGGAAGGGAAGGAAGGAAAGAAAGGGAGGGAGGGAGGGAGGAAGGAAGGGAGGGAGGAAGAAAGACAGGGAGAAAGAGAGAAGAAAGAAAGAAAGGGAATGAGAGAGAACTTGGGCAGATGTTAAATGTCTTTGTCTTATATGGAATTCAATATTTTCCCCAAATATATACATCTTAATTCCCTAGGTCTTCTGATAGATCTTCTGATTGTACCATGTGCCTCAGAATACTACTCCCTGTATTAGCTGACTTTGGGAGTTAGAGAAATGCACTTAGATGCTCTGGGAACACAAACAACTGCTCTAAACCTTCGCCCGCTTCATTAAATGACAAAAAGCCTGCAGGACTGAGCTACAGTTCCAGAAGTTACTGTCACTCAACTGACACAAGTAAAAGCTTTGGGAAGAGAAAGGAGAAAAGGTTCATGTGAGAGGATGGGTGGGGAGAAGTGGAAAGCAAAGGGGAGTGAGAAGGGCAAGGGTGGTGAGCACAGTCAGCACAGCCATGGCCAAGTCTGGAGAAGCCCAGGGGAGATGCTGGTGAAACAACCAGGGCTAGCAGCCACTCTCAGCCTAACCTCCGAGGCCAGGGCCTCAGGGAATTCCATCTGGACTTAATGTGGAGCCCCAGAAGCAGCAGCTCAACCCATACCATTGTCCAGAGAATTTCCAGAGGCTGAGGCAGTAAGGAGCAATCTGCCTCAGTGCTCTTTGATCCAGAATTTATTTATTTATTTATTTATTTTGCGGTACGCGGGCCTCTCACTGTTGTGACCTCTCCCGTTGCGGAGCACAGGCTCCGGACGCACAGGCTCAGCGGCCATGGCTCACGGGCCCAGCCGCTCCGCGGCATGTGGGATCTTCCCGGACCGGGGCACGAACCCGCGTCCCCTGCATCGACAGGCGGACTCTCAACCACTGCGCCACCAGGGAAGCCCCAATCCAGGATAATTTAATTTCCTAAAGCACCCACTGTGTGGCCCTAGAATTCATTGTTCTTTCTGCTCTCTCGTCGACTTAGGGCATTCCAATTAGACAGTGACCAAAGAAAAAAATCAGGAAAGGCGATTAGGTCTATCTATAAGTCTGATCCTACCGTGTAAGGAGAAGTGGGAAGTAGGAAGAAGGAGGAAGCTGACCTTGACCTGCTATTTGTCTGAGCAGAGAACAGAGCAGGGTGGAGAAGGTGGGAGAGAGGGTAGGGAGGGAAAAATAATTGGAAAACATTCAACATATCAACCTCCTGTGGCTCTGACTGACACCAGCTTCAGGATGAAGGTGCTGCTGCAACTTTCTGGAGCACCCTTATTGCTAGCACTGGAGAGAAAATTCTGTCCTAATTTTAATTTTTTTAATAAACCTATTCAGTGTCAGTACAATTCTTCTACATTAACATCTATATCTTGTCTTCCGGAGAAGAAAAGAAGGAGAAGAGACCACAATGGGGACGTGGCCTTCCCCAGCTCTGGCATGGTCCTGCCCTGATCACTAGAACATTTCTGGGGTAATATGCAGAGAAAGAGAGGAAACTTCCACTAAGCCCATTTTCTCCCAATTTGGGGTCAGCTTTTGGAACCAATACTATGTTGGGTGATCATATGAAATTTGACTTACAGATAAATTTCTACCAATGAGTACAGGAAGTACCTATTAAACTTCTGTTTGTTTAATATGGTGCATGTGAAGTCTTATATAACCTTGTCATTTTATCCCAGCTCCATCTGGCAAAAGAAAATATATTTTGTGAAAGAAAGATTCATTTCAAAACAAAAACATCATTTTGGTGTTTGGATCAGTCATCCCAAAGTGCTAGTGAAGATATAATTAAGTAATTTGATTTGCCACTAAAATAACTACCTTTATTTACTTGTTGCCATGATGCTGGGCTAAATCTCCTATTGCATCATCGTAGTCCTCTAATTACAAAAGAGAGTTGTTTTTCTATTTGGCCCTTCAGGGTTCAGTGTCATAGTGTGATTGGTTAACATCCATTCCAGCTCAGACGCCTAGTTTAAGCTGATCATGGCAATTCCTTTCCCCCTCCACTGACTTCTCAGAAGTGGATAGGGATTGCCCATTTGAGCTGAAAGGGAATGCAGAGAGCCAATCTCAGGGCTTCTAGGAAAAGCAGCCCGTCTATCCCTCCCCGATGATGGTGAGCACGGTTGATTTTGGCAGCTGATATGAGCCTTACTGAGATACTGTCGCCACACTCAAATTAACATCATTCAATAATGATTTAAGGGACTTTCCTGGTGGTGCAGTGGTTTAGACTCTGTGCTCCCAATGTGGGGGTCCGGGTTTGATCCCTGGTCCCGGAACTAGATCCCACATGCATGCCACAACTAAGAGTTTGCATGCCACAACTAAGAGTTTGCATGCCACAACTAAGGAGCCCGCCTGCCGCAACTAAGACCTGACACATCCTAATTAACTAATTAAAATGATTTAATAAAAGGGAATTACAAAGGTAGGGGCGGGGTGAAATGAGAACGCAAGGAATAAAGCAGCACCTTAGGGCAAGATGCAGGAGGGCTCTCATCACACTCGTTCCCAAAAGGCACAAGGGGCAGGGGTTACAGAACCCAGGAGAGAGTGATGGAGAGAGGCTCACCTTGAGAAGAACTGTGACTTGGATTAAGGAATGTGGTCAGCACACCTTGACCTCACAAGGAGGAAGCCAGATGAATAAATATCCAAGCTTCATTCTCTTCTCTCTGCTCAGTTTCCTTCAAGGTCTTCCTATTGGCGGAATCCAGGCAGAAGCCAGCAGATGAGGGAGCCCACTCATGTAATCCATACAGGTGGGCCTCACAGGGCACAGAGCAGACAGAGAAGTGCAGAGGGTGGGTCTGAAGGGATAACTGAAAAAGTCCAAAACACTTTTGCTTTATTAAGCCTGCAAGGAAGGCAGCCAAAGATTGAAGACGGCGCTGTAGAAGTCACAGCAGAGACAAAGCACCTGGGTGACTAATGACAAGCAGCCCTAAACTCTGCCCTATCTCTGGACTCTCTGCTCTCTAAGACAAGTTTCCATATTGTTCAAGCCTGTTGAACTCATAGGAGCTGTAACCTGCTGCAGAAACTATCCTGACTTCAGTGCTTTTTCAAACTGCAAGTGGTAACCCGTTAGCGGGTGGTGAAATCAGTTTAGTAGGCTAAAAACAGCCCTTTTTAAAAATGGAAGGGGGGCTTCCTTGGTGGCGCAGTGGTTAAGAATCCGCCTGCCAATGCAGGGTACACGGTTCGAGCCCTGGTCCGGGAAGATCCCACATGCCGCGGAGCAACTAAGCCCGTGCGCCACAACTACTGAGCCTGTGCTCTAGAGCCTGTGCTCTGCAACAAGAGAAGCCACTGCAATGAGGAGCCTGCGCACCTTAACGAAGAGTAGCCCCCGCTCGCCGCAACTAGAGAAAGCCCGCGCGCAGCACAGACACCCAACACAGCCAAAAATAAATAATTAATTTTTTTAAAAAATGGAAGGGAAAAGAAAACAGAAAGACTAAAATAGAATATCTGAGAGTGCATCACACAATAAAAGAATAAGTATCTTTTCATGAAACTTATTTCAGTCATGTACACATACACATGCATACTTATACTAGACATGTAAAATGTATTTCTTACTATGAGTCAGGGTTTAAAAAAAGTTTGAAAGTCACTCTGCTAACGGACAAAACAAGTTTTTCCTTCAGAAGTTTCTTCTCAGGCATATTGTGCATTCAGGAAATCACCTCAGCAACAGAAGCCTGCAGGGCATCTTTAAGAGCACAGCAGTCTTTGTGATTACAGCTTCTAGAATTCTCTATCTGTGAAGAATAGGCTACAGGGTTCCAGAGGCTACAGGGCTCTCTATAGTAATAAAATGTTTCTCACTTATTTTTATTTTTTAATATCCAATGTGTTTTCAAAGTTTTGCCACTTTCTATGCAAACAAATGCCCCACTCCTAATTTCTGCAGATACCGAAGAATGGTTTGAGTTCCAAACTATCAGTACTCGATTTCTTTTATCCTGATTCTAAAATTCTCTCCAAGACAGGAGAACTGCTAGTTTTCCTTACAGGGCCCGTTCACAATTCCTTATTGTAAGATTTATCCTGCCAACCAAGCGTGCTATACTAGTAGGTACTTACTCTGAAAGTTCTAGCAAATATAAAGGGCCCCCTGATATCTGCTAGTAAAACACTGAACAGAATTTCGAGTTCATTTTTGAAAGATTAAAATGCAGTAATTTCCAGTGTCTCTTCACTTTACTGTCAGACGATCCTTTTGTCTGGTAATATAAAGCATTTAAAACTAAGGGGCTTAAAGAAGTGTTCCTGCCCTTACGAATGCTTTCACCTGCAAGTAAAAGATAAGTAAGAAAGACTTTCAATGATCTGAGCTAACAAGTTGTCCAGAGGTAGGCAGTTCTGGGTTCCATTTTGGGAGCAGTAGCTAAAAATGACATCAAGTATTCAGGCTCTTTTTATATTTCCACTCTGCCATTTTTAGTACAGTGTCTCTTTATCCAGTCATCTCATCACTTCATGGTTACAGGAAGACAGATGTAGCTACAAGCAAGTTATCCTCACTTAGCTACTTTCAAGACAAGAAGAGAGGCTTAGAGGTCAAAGGGCTTTTCACAATTCTCTGTATTTTTCACCAGGAAAATACTCTTTTCTAGAAGCTCCTTCTCCCAACACATTCCCTTACATCTTTTCAGCCAGAAGTTGGTCATATGCAAAACACTAGACCAACTACTGGCACACAGGAACCAGATCACCATGACTGGCTAAGACCCGTGAGATTCATTCCCTGTAGATGACAACCTGCCTTGAGATTTAGGAATCTGAATGAAATCGGAATTCTGTTGGCTTGCCAAGAGAAAATGGTGGATAAGAGCCTTTGACAACACCTTCCTCCTCTCATTCTGCTAGCAAAATTGGACTGTCTCATTGGAACAGGTTAAATGACTTTTGTAATGTAAGCTCATTGGAAAGGCTCTTGGAAACAGAGGTCATCGGTGTGCTTTCTCCATACTGAGTAAACTTTTGAAAACTGTGGAAACAGAAACAAATGACCTGACACTCTTAAACCTCAGCTTCTGCAGAAGAAGCTTTAACTAAAAATTTTCTATGCCAAATGCCTTCTAGAATGAGACTAATGTTGTACAAATCTAAGTCAGGTACATGAGTCAATTAGAATGAATAGCCAAGGATATCTCAGATTTGGTTTTAATTCTCTGCATATCTGTATTCCACAAAATCTTAAGAACAATTCCAATTTGTTCTATTATGTGCTAAGTATACATCCATGTTAACATACATATACAACAAAAACTAGATTAGTTATTCCTTTGGTTGACATAAATCTGAAAATACCTCCCCACTAGATCACTTCATTATTTAGAGCAAAATATCATAAATTCCTGGGGAAAATCAAAACTGCTCACTTGCATAGTGAAAATCTTGATAAGATGCTCTTATAGAAACTGGCTCTTTTTTTTTTTTCAGATCAAATCTATTTATTAAAACTGAATACCAGATCAGTATTCCACTAAAATGTTCAAATTATCAGCTAGGTTTTCTAGTCTGAATAGCAGTCATTCCTGCACTGTCAAAAACTCAGAGAAGCACTATATGACAAACTATTAGCATCACACATTTAATGTTTGAACTTGCCTTGGACTGAGACGTTCATGCTTACAGACTTTGCGTAGTGATAGCCGCCAATAGATATAGATCTCTTACGCTAGGGGGGACTGTGCTAGACATTTTCCAGACACATTCTCATTTAATCCTCACAAGTCTGGGATGAAGGCATTATTTTCAAAATTTTACATATGAGGTAACTTCTTAGGAAGACGATGTAAACATTGTGCGGTTACCAAAATAATAGATTTTGTATTGTCAAGCATGTTGAGGTCATTATTATAAATCTATTGTAATAGATTTAGTTATAGCTTGAATTGGATATTTTACATTTGCTGAAGTCCATGGAATTTAGAGTCATGATTTACTTAATTTGTTTAGATATTCAAGTTCTTTGTTTATAAACAAGAGAAACAGATTCTGGTTAACTGAAGTAAAGCTGAAACATATCGGGAGAACATGGAGTAGCTCACAGAATCAAAGAGGAATAAATAACTGGATCATTGGAAGAATAAGAAACACAAAAATTTCCAACATCTAGGTAGCAGGAACTAATGGACCAGCTCCTTCAGGAAAACAGCATAGAGACGATCCATTATGCTCACTTCCTTTGGACATGGCTCACAATTCTAACTTCTAGTAGGTTAAATCTGATTGGCCAAGCTTGGGTCACATGCCTAACTATTTTTCAAGAGGAGAGTAGGGATCTTTATTATTGGCATAAATAGGGAAAGAGGAGTTCCCTAAGGGAAAAAGAAGGTGCTGCTTCCAGAAGATGAAGGAGGGGACCCTGGGTTGGCAAAATCACGGGTTGTCCATGACAGTACATTGCAGAGCTGGGATTCAAACCTCAAACCACGCCAAATCTTTTGCTCTTAACCATTTTCCTATTTCTTTTTTTTCAATCTCTCATTAGTAAAATAATTCCAGTGGAGCAAAGTGAGATAAATATATGATAATTATTGCATAGGGCATGGCATTGCTGTATACATATTCAATGATTAATACCAGCACTCACAGAAAAGCCTCGAGGGGATCCAATGGCAGGTCTTGCTGATGATTTTGGCATCTTGTCTGTTGATCTCCTTTGTGCCATGCTGGCCTGCTTGTTGGGAAGCTCTGTTAGCAGCCAGACTCATCTAATCAACCAAATCTGGGATCTCTGAGGAGTCTTAGTTCAGTTCAATTGCAAAAGTGTGCACTTCCTTTTTCCATCCGTCTGACATCAGAAAAGTAACATTATTACTACTCTTAGTGTCATCTAGCAGTTTCATTTGTGGTTTACTGTTCCAGTATCAGCTCTGGGAAACAAAATATCAACTCATATTTTAAAATTTCCAAGTTCCTTTTTGATGTAAAGATTTATTTTTCTACAAAATTTCCATGGTTTTCATTAATGTGTAAAGAGAAAACTCAGATTATAAGATTTTGCTTTTTAAGTTAAAGGTAGGTGTCAGATTGTAAAGTAGCCATCTAAAAGTCCCTTTGATATTTTAAAGTTCTCACCATTCAATATTTTTATTCTTTAAAGCTGTAACATGTATTATTGTGAAATGCCTGAAGGCTTCATTTGGAATTATGAAACCAGGCTTCTTTTTTTCTCATAAAATATTGTATGTATTTTAGTGTAGCTTGGTCCTAGTGAGTAAAACCAAATAAAACCTAGCAAGAAATAAAGAAAGAATGAAAGAATGGAAGGAAGAAAGAAAGGGAGGGGGGAGGGAGGGAAAAGAAAAGAAGAGAAGAGGAAAGAAAAGAAAAAAAATAAAATAAGAATTATTCTTCACTACCGTTTATTGAACCTGTCAGGACATGGGGTAGGGTACACATCTACACACACAATCTCAATTGATGGCAAAGACAATTACTACTAAAAATAAATATCAGTTTGTGAAGGAAATGAAAGGATAAAGTGAAACAAGGAACCATGACATTGGCCCAACAAAATGGCTGTGTTAAATTGAAGAATTTAATAGGAATCTATTTGCTATTTTTATTTATTAAATTAATTTATTATTTATTTATTTTGGCTTGTTGGGTCTTCCTTGCTGCGTGCAGGCTTTCTCTATTTACAGTGAGCAGGGGCTACTCTTTGTTGCGGTGCGCGGGCTTCTCATTGCAGTGGCTCCTCTTGTTGTGGAGCACCGGCTCTAGGCATGCGGGCTTCTGTAGTTGTGGCACGCAGGCTCAGTAGTTGTGGCACACAGGCTTAATTGCTCTGCAGCATGTGGAATCTTCTTGGACCACGGCTCGAACCTGTGTCCCCTGCACTGGCAGGCGGATTCTTAACCACTGTGCCACCAGGAAGTCCTATTTGCTATTTTTAAAAGGACTTCTGAAGGTTCAGTGAGACTTATGGAGCAGGGGGCTATGGATGTCGCTCTAGATCTAGACTCAGAGAGGTCCAGTACCAACTCTGCCATTGAATAGCTTATGTATCCAAATCAAATACTACCACATTATTTCTGTGGGTACCAGTCTCTCATATGTAAAGTGGAGATAATAAAACCACCTACTATATTTTGTGTGTGTGTTAAACAATACTTCCAAGGTACTTAGAATGGTGCCTGCACTTTATATTATTATATCTATGTTTAGGATACTAGGGAACCATGAAAAGTATGTTGTAGAAATAATATCCATTGACATGGGGAAACGTTTGTTATAAAATAGTATACACAGCATGAGTCTATTTTTTATAAGCTATATGTATGTATATATATATTCATTGACAATGGAAGCATATAATATAATGTGAATAGTGGTTATCTCTGAGTGATAGAATTATGTGATATTCGCTATTTCATTGTGTTTTTCCATATTTTCCAAATTTTACCAAATGAACCTGATTGATTTTATAATCAGGAAAAAAAATCACTAGAAATACAACCAGTATTTTTTTTTTAATGGTTTTAAGTAGGAAAGATGAAATCAAGTAGAAAAGAGCCTTTCCATTCTGACAGTCAAGGTCAAAAGAAAACTGGCCAGGTCACAGAGGAGTTAAAAATCTTCAGCTCAGGGCTTCCCTGGTGGCACAGTGGTTGAGAGTCCGCCTGCCGATGCAGGGGACACGGGTTTGTGCCCCGGTCCAGGAAGATCCCACATGCCGTGGAGTGGCTGGGCCCGTGAGCCATGGCCGCTGAGCCTGCACGTCCGGAGCCTGTGCTCCGCAACGGGAGAGGCCACAACAGTGAGAGGCCCGCGTACCACAAAAAAAAAAAAAAAAAAATTTCTGTGCCACTGAGACTCTTTGCTATCTGGCAAGGGCAAACTCAAACTTCCTGGCATAGGTGGCATAAGTGAATGAAGGTGGTCAGTTAGGGACAGAGTCCTGGTGAATCCATGACTCATCTGAGCAGGACAGCATCCAGCCACCCTCCCACATGGGAATGTCACCCAGGGCTGCCAGATTTCCCAGATGCCAGAAATCTAGATTTTTATATGAAATCTCCCATATCAACAAATCCAATTTGGGGTTGTTGTTTAAACACTGTGAAAGCCAAACCAAACAAATCTATGGACCAGATGCAGCTGGTTGAGAGGAGACAGGGAAGAATGCGTGATTTTTTTTGCATTTCATTTAAAGTGACTCTGCCTTGAAAATAAAATTTCACTTCTAGCCGGTTGAAATCAATCAGAGTTGAGTGTAAAGCTTACCAGTGCCTGACATAGTCTGTGCTTGGCGACGGCTTCCCTTTTAAACTGAAATGTGAGCCATAATGTCGAGTCTTGTTCAAGATAGTCAGCCTCTATCCATATAAACTTATGTGCATGGTCAAATGCAACCAGAATCATCTGAAAAGTCTGGTTCCTCTGTCTGCATCCACTGATAGAGTATTGTTTTTCCTGGCCTTCTTTTCAGAAAATAGCTGCCATGTAACATAAGGAATCAAGAGGGCTGGGTGAGAGCACATCTGGTTCTGACCAAAGTCTGTGTGAGCAGTGTGGCATCTCTTCTGATTCTGATGGTGCAGCAGCTTCTCAAGTTTGGCAGGTGATGTAAAAGTGTCTAGATATTTAGGCTTAGAAAGCCGAAAAGAAAGCTATGAAACTTGCCCAAGCTGACCAGCATGTGGGAAGAAGAAAATTAGTGGATGTGTCAGCAGTACATTCTATATCATCTTTAACCAACAGTATCCTGCAAATCAAATGACTACACCTATAAGATTATACTCTTGGTGCCCAAAGCACTATTTTTATTGCTTTCATTTTTGTGTTTTTTCCCCATTTTTATCTTTATTTTTCAGGTGGGAAAACATTCACCCCGATATCTGAAATAATGACTTCATGTATTACACACCTTGGAATTCTCCTTGCAATTTGTCAATGGAATGGATGAGTGAATACATTATCTTAAATCACAGAGGCTAGAACAATGACCTCTTTTACTCTGTCATGTACAAGGCAACAAATCACAGGTGCCCATTTACTACACATAACAATGAATGAATAGCAGTGAATGAATAACAATGAATAAACAAGAGGCTTAGAAGCTCCTTCTGATCACTAATGGGCACTGTAATAGTTCCAGTGTAATGATTATCATAAAGGTATTAACAGTGGTATTATGAGAATATAGGAGGATTTGATCCAGTCAGGGATATCAGTGAAGTCTTTCTTGGGGAAGAGATAAAGGATATATAGGGCTGTTCATTAGGAAAGAAGGGCAGAAGGAATATTCTGGGCCAAGTGTCAGCAAATTATAGTCCATGGACCCCATTCAGCTCATCCCATATTTTTATAAATATAAATTTGATCGGATGACAGACACACCCACTCATTTATATAGTGTCCATGGCTGCTTTAGAGCTAAGATGGCAGATTCAAGTGGTTGGGAGAGAAATCATATAATTCGCAAAGTCTAAAATTTTGATTATCATGGACCTTCACAGAAAACGTTTTATTGACCTATATTCTAGGCAGAAGGAATAAGATATTCAAAAGCCCTGTGGCCAGAGAGAGGATTAGTAGGAACAACTGAGAGAAGGCCTATGAGATCAAAGTGGGGAGAGTAAGGTAAGAGGTGGTAAGCATATGGTGAGAGATGAAGCTAGAGAGGTAGGCGAGCCCAAATCTACTCAATAGAGTCTCGAGGGCCACATTAAACAGTTTGGGCTTTTTCTTGGAAGCAATCTGAAGCCATTGGAATATCTTAGGCATGAGGGGGACAGGGAGAGGATGACAGAGTTGACACAATTAGTTCATATTGGAAGACCATTGAAGCCACACTATGACAAATGGACTGAAGGAAGGCAAAGTGGAGGCAAAATACAACACTTAAGAGACTCTTGAAAGAGACCAATGTTTTTCTGGGGGTAGGCAAACCACCACAAAACTCCAAAATTTCAGTGACTTATCATAACTAAGGAGAATTCCATGCTGAAAATTCATTCAGTTTCTGTTGATACAATAGTTTGTATGTGGAGATAAAATCTAATCTCATTTGGTGGAAGAAAATGAGCACAATTAAAATATTAACATTCCTCAAATCCAGACTAGTTTAATTAATACATAGTAAACAAGAGTGTGTAAAGAAGCATAGAAATTTAGCTTAAATCTGCATGAAGAAAATGACTACCTATGCTTTAAAATTATTGGTCTTATGATTCTTGAAATACAAAAAACAAACAAAAAAAAACAGGAGGGGAAAGAGAAGAAAGAGTAGAAGGAGGAGGAGGTGGAGGAGGTGGAGGAGGAGGAGGAGGAGGAGGAGGTGGAGGAGGTGAAGGAGGAGGAGGAGGAGGAGGAGAAGGAGGAGGAGGAGGAGAAAGAGGTGGAGGAGGAGGAGGAGGAGAAGGAGGTGGAGGAGAAGGAGGAGGTGGAGGAGGAGGAGGAGGAGGAGGTGGAGGAGGAGGAAGAGGAGGAGGAAAAGGAGGAGGAGGAGGAGGAGAAGGAGGAGGAGGAGGAGGAGGAAGAGGAGGAGGAGGAGGGGGTGGAGGAAGAGGAGGGGGAGGAGGAGGAGGAGAAGGAGGAGGAGGAGAAGGAGGAGGAGGAGGAGAAGGAGGAGGAGGAGAAGGAGGAGGAGGAGGAGGAGAAGGAGGTGGAGGAGGAGAAGGAGGAGGAGGAGAAGGAGGAGGAGGAGGAGGAGGAGGAGGAGGAGGAGGAGAAGGAGGAGGAGGAGGAGAAGGAGGTGAAGGAGGAGAAGGAGGAGGAGGAGAAGGAGGAGAAGGAGGAGGAGGAGGAGGAGGAGGAGAAGGAGGAGGAGGAGGAGAAGGAGGTGGAGGAGGAAGAGGAGAAGGAGGAGGAGGAGGAGGAGGAGGAAAAGGAGGAGGAGGAAAAGGAGGAGGAGGAGGAGGAGGTGGAGAAGAAGAAGTAGAAGAAGAATGAGGCTCCTGTTGCAAAGTATGGAAATATGCAAATGAGAGTCAGGAGAAAACTTCATCTACAGTAATCCTAATTTGCACTTCTGTGCCTGTTGCACATTTAGAAGACAATTACCTTGGTTTTCACATTTTCTGGTGATCAGTGCTATCCTGACTTAGTTGTCCTGGGAACATCTGTGTCTGTTGCGCAACACTGATAAACTTGAGCTTGGAGCTGTTAGCCTTGTACCTCTCTCTACGAATAATACGGAACACATAAATGCTTAAAACAACGCAACCAGAAACCTGATCTTGCCGGTCCTCCTTGGTATCAAATTCATTTATCAGTCCACCAAGGTCACTGACCTCAATTCCCCACAGCCTAGCTACTAAAATGATTAATTGATCCATTTTCTTATTTCATTCAATTTGAAGGAGAAAAAAAGTGAAAATATTTTCAATAAATTGACCTGTAAGCAATTGTATTTAGCTTGCTGCATCTTCTAAAAATGTATTAATGGTAATGAGAAGCATCAGTACATGCTCCAACAGAGATAAGAGTGAACAAAGAAACAGTACCTTTTATTACATATCTTCGTCACATTAATTAACTTGTTATCCCAGGTTTAGTCCTCTCTATACAATTCTCCAGACTATTCTAACCTCAAATTCATAGGTATATGAATTGAAAGAATACACTGGGAGATATGGAGATCTAATTGGATTTCTATAGGGGAAATAAATATGTAAGAAATTTTTAAAATGTATTTATTTTTATAGTGATTAATGGAGAACCCTAATGTTGAGTAAAACAGTTTCCCTCCAAACTTCAGGGCAAAAGTTGTCCATTAGAAGTTTCATGAAAATTGTATTGCCTTCTTCATGGAATGATAAGCACAGAGAAAATAATAAAAGCATATGCACAAGTTAATTTATTCTCATTGTAATGACCAAATAATCAAAGGATCAATTCATTCTAAACACCTGGACAATATCATGTAGTATTTTTAATATGATACTCGGTAGTGTACTGGTCAATAGTTAACAAATGGTTAGGTGGTGGGAGTCCTGATTTGTAGAGTGTGTTGGTATATACGGGGTAAATATACCCACCATGACTGATGTCAAGCTTTCAATATAAAGTCACTGAACAGGGAGTAAGGAAGAAATGTATTGTAATGCATCATTGTATAGTATTTTCTCCATACAGGATCTGTCAGATTTAGCAAATAAAAAGCCAGAATGTCCAATTAAATCTGAATTTCAGGTAAACAACACATAATTCTTTTTTTTTTTTTTAAGATTTTTTTTTTTTTTGATGTGGACCATTTTTAAAGTCTTTATTGAATTTGTTACAATATCGTTTCTGTTTTATGTTTTTGGGCAGTGAGACATGTGGCAACCTTGCTTCCCGATCAGGGATCGAACCTGTACCCCCTGCATTGGAAGAAGTCTTAACCACTGGACCACCAAGGAAGTCTCCATAATTCTTTTAATATAAGTATTTCCATGTGATATTTGGGACATACTTATACTAAGAGAGTATTCATCATTTATCTAAAACTCAGATTTAACTGGGCATCCTGGATTTTATCTGGCAATCCTAATATAGATACCATAGACATAATCTCAAGGGCATAGGTAAAATATAATTCATTTTGAGTATTTATTACCTTTCTTGTGAAAATAATTTAAATTTTAAGTTTATATAATTTGATTTTTAATAATGACTGTGTTTGACAACTGGCTCAAAAATTCCTAAAAATTTAACCATTGGCTTTTGCAAGTCAGTGCTAGCACACCTCTGATTTTTTTTTTTTTTTTTTTTTTTGCGTTACGCGGGCCTCTCACTGTTGTGGCCTCTCCTGTTGCAGAGCACAGGCTCCGGATGCGCAGGCTCAGCGGCCATGGCTCACTGGCGTAGCCGCTCCGCGGCATGTGGGACCTTCCCGGCCCGGGGCACGAACCCGTGTCCCGTGCATCGGCAGGCGGACTCTCAACCACTGCGCCACCAGGGAAGCCCACAGCTCTGATTTTATATTTAAGTATAATAGCTCTACATAAGAGAGTTAGATTTTGAAAATGCAACGATGGTACAAATCTTAAAGTGTGTCTTTATTACTCATAATATTACTGTGATTTTAAAACAGTTTATAAACATGGCTTCATTCACTTTCAGTTGAAGTAAATTTCAGTGGAATTGAACTCTCCCAACCCCCATGCCACCCCTTAACTCCCACTCCTGGAAAAATCTCTGTAGCAAGGAAAAATACATTTTTAGACTTCTTCCTTTCCCCTTTTAGGGATTTGTGTGGTAACCAGCCCTCTTTAGAATTGGGTGATTTTAATGAAAAAGCTCTAACTTCAAAGCTTCTGCCACTTTTCTGTGGGCTGAAGAATGGAGAACTAGAGTAGGAGGTCCTTTTGTCCTTGTGTTTGAGCACTTTGATCAGATATGGGTAATGCAGAGATAAGCCTGGAATTTTGTTTGGGGTAAAGGTGAAAAATCTGCACCAATTCACAAACAAAGTAATGGGATTAGGAGTGTGCAGGCCTGCAGATAAGGAGAAAACACGATTAAGATGCGCTCTAGAGAACTGGGTACTGAGAAGGCCAAAACAACAATTTACCTAATTTTTTAAACTAATAAAATATAAAATAAGATATAGAATAAAATAAAATAAATAGAGCAGGTGTCCCTCACTTGAGCCAAACATTACACTCAAAGGATTTTCTCTTTTGGACATTTAGGGCATTTCTATTTCATGGTAGAAACTTGTATTGTGAATTATCACCATATATATAGTAGACTAAGTTTTATTTTATGTTTTCTTCGAGTGAAGATCCCCCAGTACACATTCTGTTTCATATTATAAATTTATGTATGATCTAGTTTAATTCTCAGTCAATGTTTGCCCTATATGTTGACTTCAGTTATCCTGGGAGAACATAAAAGTATATACGAAATGTAGCATTAAAAATAGTAGTTTGTATTTTATATCAGAGCCTGTACCTGACAAAGAAATCTGCAAGAAAAATAGCAAAGTTAGATATCAATACCGGTTCTGTAATCTAGTTCCTTTTCTTAATTTTCTCATATCTTTTTTATTTATTTATTTATTTATTTGGCTGCACCAGGTCTGAGTTGCAGCATGCGGGCTCCTTAGTTGCAGCACATGGGTTCCTTTGTTGTGGCATGTGAACTCTTAGTTGTGGCATGCATGTGGGATTTAGTTCCCTGACCAGGGATTGAACCTGGGTCCCCTGTGTTGGGAGCATGGAGTCTTATCTACTGTGCCACCAAGGAAGTCCCTCTCATTTCTAATATTAGAAAATTGTATCACAAATAGGAAGTTATTAAACATATTTGAAGTCTTTTCTATTAATTTGAATAGTAACTCAGTAAAGTATTCCTATAGGTTCATCATAGTTGTTTATGAACTTTATTTAGTTACCAAACTGAGTTTTGACTATACCAGAAATCTGTTATATTACTGGTAGTAATTGAGCTAGACATAATTAAACTATTTCACTAGCATAATAGGTATTAAAATTTTCTTCTAACCATCTGATTGGACCGGTATTGATTAGCTCAAAGGTGCATTCTAGAATTATCTTCAAAGGTTGCATTATTTGTCAAACTCTGTTATCTATGACACTAAATGATTAAAATCAATCCTTCTAGGTTTTACTTTTGTAAAATGAAATTGAATTTATTTCCATTTTTCTCAGTGAAATTGAA
The DNA here is from genome assembly GCF_059928025.1 of Delphinapterus leucas. Classification (NCBI taxonomy): domain Eukaryota; kingdom Metazoa; phylum Chordata; class Mammalia; order Artiodactyla; family Monodontidae; genus Delphinapterus; species Delphinapterus leucas. The sequence continues at coordinate 67,951,436 of NC_143140.1, read as the reverse complement.
ATAAGATGTACAAAAAACAGAAAGAGATGGTAAATTTGTCCCAAATAGAAATGTAAAACTAATTCAGAACTTTAAATAAAATGTTTCATAGATAGAATGGAAGAAATAAAATGGTAAAAATACAAGTGAAAGTGAAAAGAAGTGATTATATCTAGGACTTTGTCTCATTGGTACACAATACAGTATTATTATTGGGTTTTTAAGATTCATTTATTTACTTATTTTTTGGCTGCATTAGGTCTTCTTTGCTGTGCACGGGCTCTCTCTAGTTGTGGCGAGTGAGGGCTACTTTTCGTTGTGATGTGCAGTCTTCTCATTGCAGTGGCTTCTCTTGTTGCGGAGCATGGGCTCTAGGCATGTGGGCTTCAGTAGTTGTGGCTCAGGGGCTCTAGAGCACAGGCTCAGTAGTTGTGGCACATGGGTTTAGTTGCTCTGTGGCATATGGGATCTTTCTGCTCTCATTAATTTTTACTTACACCTACTAAAGAGGTTGTAGCATTTCTGATCACACAATAATGAAAAAGTCACCAAGTGATAACTAAGGATCCCAAGTTCACCAACCAGGTGCAAGACTTTGGCAAATCACTTTGCCTCTCTGGGTCTCAGTTGTCTCCCCTGGAGAATGGAAGATTGGACCATATATTCCCTAAGCATTCTTTCTAAAATTATAAAAGTCTGAACTCAAACATCGAAATAGAAAAGCAGATCCTTTAAATGACTCAGCAGCTTTTATGCAGTTAGAACGGTGAATGATAAGACTTCAGCAGCCCTTTTTTAGTTTCATTTTATTAGATAAAAGTCTCATTATTTTTTTCTTCAATCAAAACTTGGTAAGAATTCAGAATATTAAAAAAAAAGAATTCAGAATATTAATAAATGTTAATATAATGGAGTTGTTAGTGGAAAAAGTTCTATATTTTGAAGAAACATATCACAGGTTCCATTTTAACATCAGAGTGATAGATTCGTTGCTTAGTCACAAATGGCAGAAATTAAATCCTTTTTCAGTTTAATTTTAAAATAATATATCAACTAACTTTTCTGAGGGAGCCTGGATCAAGATTGAAAATAGAAGGACATGGAGCTCTTCCCACAAATAAAACAATACATCAACCTAAAACAGTACAAGGGGCCATGTAGTTTTTCAAAATTACTTCAGGGAGTATACTAGAAAACACTGTAAAGACTGCTGTTCTAAACAGACTTATCTTGCTTAGTGCTTTATTCCTAATCCTAAGCATAATGCTAGAAACATAGTAAATCCTCAATAAATCATGCAGAGAAGTCCTGAGGAACAAAGGAGACATTGAAGAAATCTCCCAGGGACTAAATCTTTATTATTCTTTGCCACCTATTTTACAAGCTACCCCTTTGTACTACAAAAGATAGTAGCCATTTTGCTATTCTTTGAGTCTCTTTGGTTTGAGACAATACACTATCCCACAATTTCTTTCACCAACCCCACTTTAGACAGACACCAAGGAGGAAGAGGGCTTTTTTTTTTTTAACACTTTTATTGGAGTATAATTGCTTTACAATGGTGTGTTAGTTTCTGCTTTATAACAAAGTGAATCAGCTATACATATACATGTATCCTCATATCTCCTCCCTCTTGCGTCTCCTTCCCACCCTCCCTATCCCAGAGGGGTTTTGACTAAGCATATCATCCAGTCCTAGTCATGGTGTCCTCAAAGCTGTGTGGCCAAGTCATGAAGGTTTAGAGATGTAGAGCTCAGTCTATTTTTCCTCCAGCTGAAGGAAGAGAATACAAAAATCGAGCTCTGCAGGATAGACTAAAATCCTGGGTAAATGCAATGTAGTTAGGAAAATAGTTCTCTTCTTCCTTGTGAATTTACATGGATGTATTCCAATGGTCCATAAATTCCAGAGAAATCTTTTAATATTGGTGTGTTTATACAATTATAATCTAAAAAGTATATATTGTCAGATTTTCTTCTACAGTGAATTAGCAACTGAAATTAATTTTCAAGAAATAAGATGTTTGTTTCTTAAGCCAGTAGTTTTCCTGCTGTAAATTCTCTAGAATTAAAAAAAAAAATTTTAATGCTTTAAACATGCTATGTTACTTAAGTCTAGGTAAGAAAAAAAGTCAATTCACTGGAGAACATCTTTAAAAAATTAATTTATTTGATGCAGTGCATCCTTAGTCACAAGAGTGGTACAATCATAAAAAAAAAAGGAAAATGTTTTCCCAACAGTTCCACTTTTAAGAATTTGTCCAGGAGAAAAAAGTCATATAACTATATGAAAATGTATGTGCAAGGATATATACTGTAAAAAAAAAAAAAAAAGGGGGGGGGGAACTCAACAACAGAGTATTGGATATATACGTTAGAGAACTTTTATACATGGTATAATATGCAACTATTTAAAATAAGGTAGAACTATATTGATATTAAAATATGTTAAAGTAAATAAACAAATTGCAGAAAAGTGTATATAATATAGCTCTGTTTTTGTTAATAAATAAATATACATGCAAACACAGAAGTTCATGTGTAGAGATAAACTTGAAAGAACAATACTAAACTATCAATTATGTTTACATTTGGGTAGTGGAATTTGTAGTAAGCCCAGGAGAAAACAACTTTTATAAGTTCCTACATATAAATTTTTACTAAGAGCAAGTACTATTCTTATAAACTTAGAAAACCCACAATCACTCACCAAAAACATAATGAAGTTAAAAATTAATTATTGGAAAGAAAGGGTATATTTATTTTTCTTTGTAGATTATTTTAACTAGAAAAACCCAAAGGATTGATTGGAAACTGTTATAATTAATAAAAAGAATTTAATAAAGTGATTGTTTTAAAGATTACATATTCCTTGGGACTTCCCTGGTGATCCAGTGGGTAAGACTCCATGCTTCCAGTGCAGGAGCCCAGGTTCAATCTCTGGTTGGGGAACTAGATTCTGCATGCATGCCACAACTAAGAAGTCCACATGCCACAACTAAGATCTGGCACAGCATAAATAAATAAATAATAAATACATTTTAAAAAAAGATTACATATTCCTCTAAAAGAGCTTATCAATATTCCAACCATAACCAACTAAAAAGTCTAATGGATAAAACATACATGAACAAGATTAACATTTCTGACTTCCTTTTTCCACTGTCTATTCCATGATTTTTTTGTTGTTGTTGTTTTGTTTTTGTTTTTATTTTTTGTACCCATCCAGAACCTCATCCAGGTTTCTTTACCCAGTGGAATGATCCAAATTTCATTCCTGAAGCTTCTGAACCCTCTGTGATTCTGACTGGTTTGGATGCTGTAATTTTCCATCAACTTTACTTTTGGACGTGAAAGTACTAAAAGGCAGCCAGAGAATCCCCTTGCTTCCACATATAGGCCTCCAATAGTTTGTCATCAACTCAATTTCCTCTTGGTAGTTAGGATGAATCATCCTAGCCAGTAGCCTAATCCCCTTCTTTTTCTCTTGGTTCAGTGGCATGGGGATTCCAAATTGGCCAGGTGGCAGTCTCACCTTCCTACTCAGCAGAAGTATTGTTGTATTCTCAGTGGAGTATTCCTCCCTTGAGAAGTAAGACCTCCAAACCAGCAGACCTCAGAAGTAGAGGGACAGGAAGCAAGAATTCTGCAAGTAGGTTATAAGCTGAGAAACAGTAACTTAAAAACTGGCACAAGTGTTAAATGAACAAGCAGAATAAAAAATATATACATCTTAAGTCATATACTAGAGAAAAAAAATTTACAACCATGAAATGAGATCAGGCTATTATAAAAAAGGACTATTCAAAGAATACTCAGAGGACTTCCCTGGTGGCGCAGTGGTTGAGAGTCCATCTGCTGATGCAGGGGACATGGGTTCGTGCCCTGGTCCAGGAGGATCCCACATGCCGCAGAGCGGCTGGGCCCATGAGCCATGGCTGCTGAGCCTGCGCGTCCGGAGCCTGTGCTCTGCAACGGGAGAGGCCGCAACAGTGAGAGGCCCACGTACCGCAAAAATATAAAAAAATAAAATAATAAAATAAAACAAATACTCAGGAAAAAGATCTTAGAAATTAAAATATAATATCAGAATTTTAAAAATTTAATACAAGAGGATGAAAATAAAGCTATGGGAATGTTACAGAAATTTTAAAATAAATTAAAAGATAGAAAATAAAAGAGAAAAGATATGAAAATTAGAGAACCAATCCAAAAAGTTCATCTTCCAATTGATTTCAGAATAAGAGAGAAAAATAAACAAAGTAAAATATTTAACAAAAATATTAAGAAAATTTTCCAGAATTAAAGAATGTGAGTTTCTTAATAAAAATGCCCCACTGAATGCCTATAATGATAGATTGAAAATAGAACCACATTAATGTTCATTGTTACTGATTATAGTACATTTGGAACAAAGAAAATATCCTACAAGTTTCCAGAGGGAGAGAAAAAAAGCCAAATACAAAAGATCAGGTAAAAGGATTCCACTAGCAACACTGGAAGTTAAAAGGAACTGTAAGATGAATAAGGTCTGGGGATCTAATGTATAACATGGTGACTATAGTTGATAACACTGTATTGTATAACTGAAATTTGCTAAGAGAGTAGAACTTAAATGTTCTCACTGGGAAAAAAGGTAAATATGTGAGGAGATGGATATGTTAATTAACTCAATGGGGGAGAATCCTTTCATAGTGTACACATATATCAAAACATCACATTGTACACTTTAAATACCTTATAATTTTGTTTGTCAATTGTATCTCAATAAGGCTGAAGAAAAAGTAAATCTCTGCCCAATCTCTCAACCACTTATCCTTATATGAAAATAAATTCAAGAAACACTGTATCGAACCTGTTGGAAATGCTTCTTAACACCAATGTAAAATAGTTAGCTAGTGGGAAGCAACAGCACAGCACAGGGAAATCAGCCCCATGCTTTGATGACCGAGAGGGGTGGGATCGGGAGGGTGGGAGGGAGGCTCAAAAGGGAGGGGATATGGGGATATATGTATGTATATGGCTGATTCACTTTGTTGTACAACAGAAACTAACACAGCATTGTTAAGCAATTATACTCCAATAAAGATCTATTAAAAAAAAAAAACTACAATGAGATACATTTCACACTCGAAATGAAAATCAAAACTACAATGAAGTATCAACTCATGCCAATCAGAATGGCCATTATCAAAAAATCTAGAAACAATAAATGATGGAAAGGGTGTGGTGAAAAAGGAACCCTCCTGCACTGTTGGTGGGAATATAAATTGATACGGCCACTATGGAAAACAGTATGGATGTTCCTTAAAAAACTAAAAATAGAACTACCATACGACCCAGCAATCCCACTACTGGGCATATACCCTGAGAAAACCATAATTCAAAAAGAGTCATGTACCACAATGTTCATTGCAGCACTATTTACAATAGCCAGGCCATGGAACCAATGTAAATGTCCATCGACAGATGAATGGATAAAGAAGACATGGCACACATATACAATGGAATATTACTCAGCCATAAAAAGAAATGAAATTGAGTTATTTGTAATGAGGTGGATGGACCTAGAGTCTGTCATACAGAGTGAAGCAAGTCAGAAAGAGAAAAACAAATTCCGTATGCTAACAGTATTTGTTTAGATAAGGAATCTAAAAAAAAGGTACTGATGAACCTAGTTGCAGGGCAGGAATAAAGACGTAGACATAGAGAATGGACTTGAGGACACGGGGTGGGAGGGGGAAGCTGGGGCCAAGTGAGAGTAGCATCAACATATATACACTACCAAATGTAAAATAGATAGCTAGTGGGAAGCAGCCGCATAGCACAGGGAGATCATCTCAGGGCTTTGTGATGACCTAGAGGGGTGGGATAGGGATGATGGGAGAGAGGCTCAGAGGGGGGGGAATGTGGGGACATATGTATGCATATGGCTGATTCACTTTGGTGTACAGCAGAAACTAACACAGTATTGTGAAGCAATTATACTCCAATAAAAATCTATTAAAAAAAAAAACAGCAGGAACTGGAGAAACACTTTCAGAAGAGTGAAGGAAAATTAGTTCACTCCAGAATTACATACCCAGCCAAACTATCAGTTAGGTGTGAGGATAAAACAGATATTTTCAGTCATGTAAGGTTTCAAAATTTATCTTGCATGCACCTACTTCTGGAAACTTCTGGTAATTGTGTTTCACCAAACCAAGGAACTAAATCAACAAAAAAAGAAATGGGATCCAGTAAAAAAGATAGAGGTGATAAGAATCCCCAGGATTGTGGTATAGGGCAGGGGTCCCCAACCCCTGGGCCGTGGACTGGTACCGGTCCACGGCCCATTAGGAACCAGGCCACACAGCAGAAGGTGAGCAGTGGCTGAGCAAGCAAACTTCATCTGCCGCTCCCCATTGCTCCTCATCGCTCGCATTACCACCTGAACCATCCCCCCTCTCCCTGTCTGTGGAAAAATTGCCTTCCGCGAAATCAGTCCCTGGTGCCAGAAAGGTTGGGAACTGCTGGTATAGGGAGATCTCAGGATGACAGCTAAAACAGTAAGTGGAAATGGTAACCAATCTATATTGTAACAGTTAAGAATACTCCAGGGCTTCCCTGGTGGCGCAGTGGTTGAGAGTCCACCTGCTGATGCAGGGGACATGGATTCGTGCCCTGGTCCAGGAAGATCCCACATGCCGCGGAGCTGCTGGGCCCGTGAGCCACGGCCGTTGAGCCTGCGCGTCCGGAGCCTGTGCTCCGCAACGGGAGAGGCCACAACAGTGAGAGGCCCGCGTACCGCAAAAAAAAAAAAAAAAGAATACTCCAGAAGAGGCTCTTTCATTAAAATAAAATTGATAGATTACCTGAATCATTTGAGAGATTTTAACAACAGAGAATTTGTGGTTGAATTAATAAGTACATAATAAATTAAGCAAATAAAAAATAACATACTTATTAACTTGGAGGGAATAGAAAGTAGTATCAGAAAGGAAAAGCAATAATACTCCAAAAACTATAATTTTCAAAAGATAAAACTATACATAGCACATTTAAAAAGTATTGAGAAGATACAATAATAAAGCAGTTTAGTATATAAGGAAAAAATGATTAATTTAGATTTTTACATCTGATAAAAAAGGCAAATGGTAGAGTATCATTCCAAAAAATACTTCTCTTTCAAATCGTTAAACCAGTGAGCACCAGGCCTATTACCATAACTAATCCCTGATCAAAATGAGAAAGATCACAAATGGAACCCCTAGAGGGTATATCAGTCAGGACCTCAACAGGAAGCATGTGGCATACTCCACAAGGGTTTAGTGAAGGGATTGTTTATGAGGTAAGGCCACTGTGGGAAAACCAGAAAGAAGCGTGAGGGGGCCCCTGTGTTAGGAATAGCAGGTGTTACAAACCAAAGTTATAAAGACACAAAAGGAGGGAGCTGAACACAGTAGAATCGAGTATGCGAAGGATAACCTTTTTTTTTTTTCAATTAAAATTTTTTTAAAAAAAATATTGAAGTATAGTTGATTTACCATGTTGTGTTAATTTCTGCTGTACAGCAAAGTGATTCAGTTATACATATATACATTCTTTTCCATTATGGTTTATCACAGACTATTGAATATAGTTCCCTGTGCTATACAGTAGAACCTTGTTGTTTATCCATCCCATATATAATAGTTAGCATCTGCTAATCCCAAACTCTGAATCCTTCCCTCCCTGACCTCCCCTCTCCCTTGGCAACCACAAGTCTGTTCTCTATGTCCATGAGTCTGTTTCGGTTTCATAGATATGTTCATTTCTGTTGTATTTTACATGGAAAGGATCACCTTGAGAGGAGCTGTGACTTTTGACCTTTGGTGGAGATTATGCAACCAGCTCAAGGCAACTCTGCAGAGACGAAGTGGGTAAATACAGGACCTCTCCTCACTCCTGCTCTCTGACCTCCTACAGGGACTCCCCATTGGAGAAACCCAACTGGAAACCAGAAGAAAAGTGACCCTGTTAAAATAATCTGCACAGGTCTGACTCTGTGGCAGAGAACTTAGTGCAAAGAGTTGAAGAGCAAGGTGGAAGGGTGGAAATGGACGATATCTGGCACAGTGAACATGGCATGCACTCATCCATATAATTTCTTTTTTTTAATATAAATTTTTGGCTGTGTTGGGTCTTTGTTGCTGCGCACAGGCTTTCTCTAATTGCGGTGAGCGGGGGCTACTCTTCGTTGTGGTGCGCAGGCTTCTCATTGTGGTGGCTTCTCGTGTTGCAGAGCATGGGCTCTAGGCACATGGACTTCAGTGGTTGTGGCACGCGGGCTCAGTAGTTGTGGCTCGCAGGTTCTAGAGCACAGGCTCAGCAGTTGTGGCACACGGGCTTAGTTGAGCCGCGGCATGTGGTATCTTCCCAGACCAGGGCTCAAACCCAGGTCCCCTGCATTGCCAGGCGGATTCTCAACCACTGCACCACCAGGGAAGCCCCAGATAATTTCTTATATCCCAATTTTTACTGCTAATTACCACATTAAGAAAATACCTAAAAAATAAAAAGAAAAGAAAAGAACTTATACTTTAGAAAATTTCCATTTTATTTTAGTTTGCTTCAACATGATAAGGCTGAATAATAATAATAAATCAAATTTTCTCAACAAACACTTTGGTAAAGCATCCTTTGGGCACATTCTTATCCATTTAAAAATCAAGAAAAATATTTATGAAGATAATTAATTCATTGTGTTTTGGATGTGACTATAGGCAGGGAGGATAAAGTAGCATAGGGAAGGACCATGGACAAAGAAAGTTTTGGAAATGCCTTTGAAGGGCCAGTATTACTATCATTTGCAGAAGGGGTGGTTATTTGATTTGGTTTTGCAACTGGATTGAAAGGATGGAAGCAACACTCAGCCTATGGGGTAGGTAATGAGTACATCATAACCTGCAATGGAACATATTTGCCACTTCCTGATTCTGAAACACAATGGGAATCCCATCCTAGCTTTGAAAATATATCTTCACCCAGAAGTAGGTTACCATAAAGAAGATATCCTTCAGCAAGTACTTATCGATCACACACTCAGTGCCAGGAACCATTCTGGGGGCTATTGGTACTACAGTCTATAAGGCAAACATTGTCCCCACCATGATGAAAGCTTTGTTCAGACAAATCATGTGCAGAAGTCCATTATATTTACATAAAAGATAGAAGATGAATAAAGATAAGAGTAGAGATGCTCTAGCTTAATTAGGTGTAGGGAGCCTGGATCCCTCTCTGCTTCCCCATTTCTTCTGTTCTTTGGAACACAGTACATTGGTACGAAACCACTGTCCTTACAAACTTCACACCGTATTACCATCTCAGGGTTAGGGGATAGCAGTGTCTACTGAAAGGATTAAGTTTCAGTAAATCCCAGAAAGATGTTTGCCAATCATTCTTGTTTTAAACTTTTAGAGAATTATTTATATTATTAAGTTTTTGAATAGTCTAGCTTTATCATCCATTCATCCATTCAATACACGAGGGCCTTCTCTGCCTAAAACACTGAGGATAGTATGTGAAGAGTTCTTGCCAGGAAGATAGGCTTTTAACACTTAATTACACAATCAATTATTTAATTACGATTGTGTTGAGTGCTATGAAGAGAAAGTACAGGATACTTTGAAAGTGTGGTGCTGTGAAGATTTCCTTGAGGAAGTGACATTCATACAGATCACTGGTTGATTACTAGGAATTAATTCATCCAGGGATTGCAAGTTCAAATTCCTTCTGGGTGGCAGACAGGTAACACCAATGTGTGCATCTGACTGAAAGAAATACGAGGGCCTTAGGCAGACTGGAGTATGTCTACTGGCCTTAAGGCATTCAAATTCAAGCTTTAAAAATCTCTGGGCTGAAAAAAAAAAAAAAAAAAATCTCTGGGCTGGCCAAACAAAAGAGGTCTGCCTCCAAAGAAGGCCTCTTCACTCTTCTCAGGCACCGAGGCACTTAGCTGGCAGTTGGGAAGCAGGGGGCCGCTAGCCGCCCGGACCAGGGAAGCCACTGGCCAGGATGCTAAGTGTGCTGCACTGCCTGGTGCAACTCTTGTTTTTTTTTTTTAAATCACAGTTTTATTCTTTTCCTTTTCAATAAATTTATTTATTTTATTTATTTATTTTTGGATACATTGGGTCTTCGTTGCTACGCAGGGGCTTTTCTCTAGTTGCAGAGAGCGGGGGGTACTCTTCGCTGTGGTTTGCGGACTTCTCATTGCCGTGGCTTCTCTTGTTGCAGAGCATGGGCTCTAGGGCCGCAGGCTTCAGTAGTTGTGGCTCACGGGCTTCAGTAGTTGTGGCTTGCGGGCTTCAGTAGTTGTGGCTCACGGGCTCTAGAGCGCAGGCTCAGTAGTTGTGGTGCATGGGCTTAGTTGCTCAGAGGCATGTGGGATCTTCCTGGACCAGGGCTGGAACCCGTGTCCCCGGCATTGGCAGGTGGATTCTTAACCACTGCGCCACCAGAGGTCTGGCATGCTGTTTCGGCTCTCTGATTCAGGCAGGAGGAAGACAGGAGCAATGGCCCTGAGGCAGGAGGAGCCGTCTGTTTTGATGAGCCAGAAGACAGCAAACCTGATGGATGAAGGAGAGAGTTGGTCCAACCGGCAGGTGACAGGAGAAGAGCCATATCACTCAAGGCCCCATCGGCAGGAGAGGGCATCCCAAGTATCCTTGGATGCACTAAAGGGTTTTAAGCAGAGAAGTGAATTAATTAGACATAGTTTTAAAAGCTCACTGTGGGGAATTCCCTGGTGGACCAGTGGTTAGGGCTCTGTGCTTTCACTGCCTAGGGCCCGGGTAGGGGAACTAAGATCCTGCAAAAACTAAGATCCTGCAAGCCGAGCTACTCAGCCAAAAAAAAAGGAAAAGAAAAAAAATGTGGTAAAAAGCTCACGGGACAACAACATAGGAAAGGACTGGAAGCAGCAGTTAGGAAGCTGTTGTGGTGGTTCCCTGTCTCCCCCTTAGCTTTGCATCCACGTCATGTAAATAACTGTGCTTGTCTTCACGCAGTCTGACGCCTGTATTCCTCACTATAGATGACCAGGTTGGATGCTTCCTTCTTAGTTCCCAGTCTGACAAAGAAATCACAGATGTCTGTGCCCTGGAGTGGAATCTTCTATTTGCTGGCTAATATGGCCTTTGGTTCACTTACTGAAACCAAGATGGGTAAGACAGTCAAGCCTCAAGAAATTCACATGACTGGGGAGAGAGATCCTTAAGCCAATGAACATTAAGTACGGTGGTACCAGCAATGCTAATATAAATCTGAAGTATTATGAAAGCATGAGCACATGTAGCTAACCTGCCAGGGGTGAGGCTTCACTTGCAAATCTAAATACTGTTGCTGGATTGATCATTTGGTTTAGGATTCTAAAAACAATTCTTCTTTCTAGATGATCTCATGTAGACTTTGTCAATTAACAGATATAAATGTATACGATTATTTGACTTGGTGTGTAAATAACTTGCATAGGTCGTGGGTCCATTCTCTTGGTGACGCCGTTCTTGGTTCTTGAAGAGACAAGAAAAAGGCAAATGCTGTGAGTCAGCAAGTCTCCATCATGTTTATTTAAAGCTGAAAACTTGAAGTTGGGAAAAAAGTTGAGTAAGGCAGACACATTTGCTTCCTCTTCTTTTTTTAATTTTTGCGGTACGCGGGCCTCTCACTGTTGCAGCCTCTCCTGTTGCAGAGCACAGGCTCCGGACGCGCAGGCCCAGCGGCCATGGCTCAAGGGCCCAGCCGCTCCGGGGCATGTGGCATCTTCCCGGACCGGCGCACGAACCTGCGTCCCCTGCATTGGCAGGCGGACTCCCAACCACTGCACCACCAGAGAAGCCCTGTTTCCTCTTTTAAAAAATGGAAATGACAAGCTCTTGCAACTTCATACTCAGCCTGACATGATGTATTTGTGTTTTTATTGCTATTGTATAAGACAAATTGGGTGAGCCTTCTGATGTTAAAATTAACTCATTTTTTTCAATTTATTTATTCACTGGTATACTTAGGCTCAAAATTCATTTCTTGCGTCTTTTTCTCCCCTTACAACTTTGTGTAAAACATGTTCAAGTGACATTAAGGCTACGAACAAAACACTGAGATTAAACGTCATTTCCTCAGTGAAAATTACCTTCTTTGACATGGTAATCTTTCGTTTTTATGATGTCTCTAAGTATAGATTCAAAACTCTCTAGGCTTGTATTAAGATTTTATTGTATAGGGCTTTCCTGGTGGTGCAGTGGTTAAGAATCCCCTGCCAATGCAGGGGACACGGGTTCCCTGTTCTGGGAAGATCCCACATGCCGCCGAGCAACTAAGCCTGTGTGCCACAACTACTGAAGCCTGCGCGCCTAGAGCCCATGCTCCGCAACAAGAGAAGCCACTGCAATGGGAAGCCTGCACACCACAACAAAGAGTAGCCCCCACTCGCCGCAACTAGAGAAAGCCTGCACACAGCAATGAAGACCCAACGCAGCCAAAATAAATAAATAAATATTTTTTTAAAAGTACTTCCTTATTAAAAAAAAAAAAGATTTTATTGTATAGCTATTTTGTCCTTGGATGACTGACACAAAATCTTGTGGTGGTGGAAATCAACTTTTATGCTGAGACCATTTATTTCTGCTCATGATCAAGGGAAAGGCTGTATGTTACAATCTCTAGGAAGGAGGGATATTTCCAGTGCTCTGAATAGGGAACAGAAGACATGGAAGTTTCTTTAACACAAGGACTTGCACCCATGTTCCCATGAATAATAGTGCAGTACAGCTGCTGGATGGCAGATCAGTCCAGAAGTTTGCCATACAGGGTTGGTATCACCATGCCGACTGATTCATTTTCAGAATGTTGCTCCAATGTCTCAGACACAAGCCCAAACATCTCCTAAGCTGCTTTTTCCCTCCAAGTGACCAAACTAAAGGAAAATAAAATGACAAGTTGTCATCAGCTCATTTTTTAGCCTGATTTATACCATCCTTAGCAACCAGAGTACCTATATTAGGGCACATTGCAATGGTTGTCGTAACTTTGAAGAAACCAAATCTCTGAGCTTTTCAAGAAATGTGTGTCAATAGTTTGATGGTTAAAAGCATTAAAACCTAAAACTGAGAAGCAAAATACATCATCTCTCACTATCACCTTTTTGAGTCAGAGAGTTGACAGTGTATAGAGTTAAAATGGTAATAATAACTAGACACTACTTTGTTCCATGTGTTAAGACTTCTAAACATATTTCATTTAATTTGCAACCATAAACGATAATATAAGGGCACTAAGTTTTTGGGTTTTTTTTTTTTTTTTTAATTTATTTTATTTTTTTATTTTTGGCTGAGCTGAGTCTTCGTTTCTCTGCAAGGGCTTTCTCTAGTTGCGGCAAGCAGGGGCTACTCTTCATTGCGGTGCGCGGGCCTCTCATTATCGCGGCTTCTCCTGTTGCGGAGCACAGGCTCCAGACGCGCAGGCTCAGTAGTTGTGGCTCACGGGCCTAGTTGCTCCGCGGCATGTGGGGCCTTCCCAGGCCAGGGCTCAAACCCGTGTCCCCTGCATTGGCAGGCAGATTCTCAACCACTGCGCCACCAGATAAGCCCCCTGGCAGGAGCTCTTTAGACCCAACCAAGTTGTCAATTACTTGCCGCGCAGTCTTAATTTGGATGTTTGGTGGTTGTGTGGGTGGATCTTTTCAAGTCCAAAGAGATAGAGCAATAGGAGAATGAGAAAGACTGAGGGGGGAAAGCCTTGGCCTCAGTGCGCTTCTTCACGGCCAGAGAACTCGTCTCTGCCAGATCCTGCAGGCGACGTCAGCTGCCACTTAACGGGCTACTTGAATCTACATGGCTCAGGGTAAGTCCCAGCCACCCTTCAGAGGGGAGCCATAGCCCAATAGGCGGATCGAGATTATGGCCTTTGAGACCCCGCATTGGGTGCCAGAAAAGATGTTGCAGGAAAGAGAGGGGGGTGCGAGAGGATGGTTACATCCCAAATCATGTCTGAGTCCCTGGGATGGCCGCCAAGTGTGGGTTCTTGGCTTTGTGCAGGCAAGAATTCAAGAGCAAGACATAGTAAAGTGAAAGAAGGTTTATTCAGGGAGATACATGCTCCATAGACAGAGTGTGGGCCATCTTGCAAGGCAAGAGGCTGGGGACTACGTTTTGATGTTAAGCATGTTTTTGCTTCACTGATGCTAAAAGCTATTATTAATTCTTTAGTTTAGCACAGTGTCTATAATATAGGAAGCATTCAATGTATTCATTTATTCAAACAAGTATTCATGAATGATTGCCTTGGAAGTGTCTTTCAACTGATAGTTCTTCTGATATGGCTATTTAAAAGTCTCTAAAGCAAAAAGCAAATTTGGAGAAGCACTATAGCAAGATGAACGTTCCCCTTCCTGCTCTTAGAGGCTTACACATTTATATGACATTAGGAAAGTAAATCATGGGAGGCAGCTGTGGTGCAGTGGAAAGAACCAGAAACACTAGCTTTGAATGCCCCACCTACCTCCCGCTCTAGAGTCCTAGCCAGCAGCTGATTTAGACACAGGAGAGTGGGACAAGAGCATGTCCTCCTCCCCCCAGGAAGACGTAGACAGTTGCTAGGGTCACATTCCAGTGGACTGAGGTTGAGGGCAGAGTTGCAGACCCAGATGGTCATGTGGGTGTCTGTGCAGATGTGACTCAGGACAGCCAGGTGTTCGGAGCTCACCACAGACACACCAGGTGCAAGCTGGGGAGGGCCAAGGCTGCCAGGGTATTCCGTGCTCTGGAAAGACTTAGATCCATTTCTCTCTGAACCTGGGCAGCTAAACTGGTAAAGTTCAAACTCCTTAGCTTGACACCAAAGTGCTCTCAGGATCTCACTCTAGCAGAACTTACTGCTCACCACCTTCAGACGTGTGCTCTCTGTCACAACCGAACAGCTAATCTATGGCTCCGGAAAATGCCCAGTATTTTCCTAGGGCTGTGCCTAGCCCCCGCTATTCCTACTACCTGGGGCACCCCATCTCTACCCACTCCCCAGGACTTGTCCGAATCTTCCTCACCTCCTTCAGAACCCAGCGCCAAAAGCATCCCCTCCAGAGGACACTCCCTGACCCTCCCCTTCACTCCGGACCCAAGTCAGACATTAACTGATTGTCTTCAGAAAGCTCACGACACTTTGTATTTCACATTTGCCTCTTGCTACTTTGACTTATTTGTATCTGTGGCTTAATCTCCTTTACTAAAATCCTCGGGAGAGGATTTACGTCTTGAACATTTTCGTACTCACCCCAGTAACTGGGCTCGGTGCTTTAAATGAAGCCATTACCCAATAAACACCTATTGAGTTGATTGCTGTCTATATTGCTGCCTTGCCTGTTATGCTGAGTGAATAAATAATCATAATTTAATGCTTCATTATAGGGACACAATTTATTGGAGAAGAATAACAAAAGTGGAGAAAGCAGACCATTACTACGAAGTATAAATGGTGACGTGTGTATTTAAATTGATACAAAAATATGTCCCCAAATAATATTGCTCTTAGTGAAAGGTAACAATATATCTATTTATTATTAACTACACAGCACAGATTTTCTGACAATCTCAAAGGAATACGAGGAATGAGGGGACCAGAGGGCTTGAAGACAGTAGTTTCAGACTTCCCCCGGGAGTGAGCGTGCTGAGAAGCAAGAAAGGCTGATTCCCTCCTGCAGTGGGATTGTGTCATTATTATCTATCTTATCATGAAATGCATTGTTTTGTGACTTCAGTCATTCCTGCTTTACTGAGAGCAAATGAGTGAGAGATTATGAGGAGGACTGCTGCCTACTTCATCCTCTCCTGGGGCCTCCACCAGCCACAATGGGGACTCTCCCTTCCTGCTGAGGCATTAGCTTACCAGCTCAGGCTGCTCTGACACGCTTCCTTCTTTCAAGGGGAACACTAAGGCCAAGGGATGTTCCAGTGCAGGTCAGGAGGAATTCACCATGTCATCAACCTAGCTAATCACGAGCTCTAACTAGTTGGTTCCATTTATCTGTTTTTTGTGGTTGGGATAAAGTATCTTGTTGGACTGCAAGACTGGTTTTCATTCTGGAAATGAACATTTAGTTCTCATCTCTTGTGCTGTCAAAGTTCCCATGGCTTTTGCCCTCGGGAGTGATGCGTGCCCTTGAGAGGCTGTATCCTGCTGCACAGGTAATGCTGGCTCCCATAGCTACCAAAACTCCCAGAGGCTGAGAATGTGGAGCCTTCACACTGAAGCTAGAGAGAGACCAGGGCAGCTCTAGAACTTTTCAAGTCCCTTCAGGAGCTTACATTCTATGACTCAACCAACACAGCAGTGAAAGAGATTGTCTTTGGAAGGACCTGTGTCAGTTGGCCCTGGCTGACTGTGACGACCTTGAAGGAGAGGTGAACAGACCTTCCTTACTTTAAGTTAGGAAAACTTTGCCTTCTGAGTAAAGGCCAGGGATTCAAAGTATAAATGGAAACACAGGCAATTTAAATGAGATGATCTAAAGTATAAGTTTAACTGAATTAGGTAAATCAAATCATGTACTTTCATTCTAAAACTCTATTTCCATTCAATCCAATTACTTTCCTCTATGACTTTGGCTTTAAATGGATATCAGAAATGATTACTTTGGGTTCCTGCTCTCCCACTCCTGCCCCCTCAGCTTTCATGGTAAAGGTGCAGTGGTTAAGTGATTGCAGCGGATAAATGCAAGTGTCTCCCGTTCAACACAGGGGCAGACACTAGCTCTCATGAAAGTTATTAACCTTGCTTATGAATGGACATAAACATATGTGGCAAGATGGAAGTTTCACAGCTTCAACTGGCTCTGTGGACATAGATTTGCTCTAGACTAAAGTCCCAAATCAGTCAAGTGTAAGCTAACTGCAAAAACATCACAGTTGTTACATGTATTGGGCTTTATAGAGATAAAATTTACAGAGATTAAATTCTCTCAAGATTTGAGGTTAGAGATTTTATGAAGCACCTGGAAGCTTTGAAAAATACGATGCTCAGGCCCTACCTTACATAGAATCAAACTCTCTCCCATGATGTGGCCTGGGTGTTGTAATTCCTCAAAACTCCCTAAATGGCTCTAATAAGCGGTGAGAGTTGAACCTGATACAGTTCAAGCTGTAGCACAAAATGCAGACTGAAGAGGTGTTATGTGCATAAAACAGAAAAAATAACAATTTTTTATTAACAGACTAGCAGAATTAAGAGAACTATCTCCTAATTAACTAAACTGACCTCTATCCTAGGCACTTCAGATAAATTCCTAAATGTCCAAGTTCCCAAATGGCCATGTTGGGGACAAAAAGAGAGCTAAGCATTTAATTTGTGCAGACTATGTGATGTAGTACCGTAGAGCAAAGGGACTTCTCAAGGTCACTTTTCTGAAGATAGCTTGGACTGAAAGACAGGAAAGCCTGGCAGGAAAGGTGGGGTGGGGACTATCGACTCAAGGTGGTACCAGTAGCAGAGCTGCCCTGCTCCCTCATCACACACAGGAGGGGTGGGGCTTTCTGGGCCCGCATTTCGTGAAAGTTCTTCACTAGTTCACAGGGAAGAAATGGGCCTTTCCTTAGCCCTGCAGGAGTAAATTCTCTAAAGAGCTTAGTGAGGCCTTTTACACCAAGAAGACGTTATTCCTTTATCCAGCATCCTCCTTCCATTGTCTGCAGTGTCCAACTAACCAGCAGGAATTAGAACACTTTATTGACATGACCAAGGCCGTCCCTTCACCTGGGATGACTCCACTTTTGGAAGCTCCCCTGTGTCCAGCTTGGTTATGGTCCTTGATGAGAGCTTCATCGGCTTCCAGGAAAGGATTGAATCACACCCATAGGATTGAGCTGAACAGTTACTGTTATTTTTTATTTCCAGGGAACTGTTTTTTAAAGTTAATCTTATTGCCACAACTATAAAACCGATGTTGAGAAATGATAGGATATCTGAAAGTTAACTAAAGTTAGTGATGTGCGTGTAACATCTCATATTAGGACATTTTCCTGAGTAACTCAAACTTTACTACGTAGTCCTGCCAGATGGGAAATGGGCCCTATTCCTGCGCAAGGTCCAGAAGACGGTGGTTCTCAGACTCTAAGACACATTATAATCATGTGTTGGATTTGAATTTGCCTTTGAAAGCCACACTCCAGATGCCTCTAATGTAGTAGACGGTCCTCAGACCCCAAATGTGGGAGATGAGTACAGGGACCCTGTTTGTGTCTGTGCGTGTGTGTGTGTGTGTTTTTAATAAATTTTTATTTAACATATTTTATCTTTATTTACGTTTTTGGCTGCGTTGGGTCTTCGTGGCTGCGTGCAGGCTTTCTCTAGTTGCGGCGAGCGGGGGCTACTCTTCGTTGTGGTGCGCGGGCTTCTCATTGTGCTGGCTTCTCTTGTTGCAGAGCACAGGCTCTAGGTGTGCAGACTTCAGTAGTTGCGGCGCTGGGCTCAGTAGTTGTGGCTTGTGGGCTCTAGAGCACAGGCTCAACAGTTGTGGTGCACGGGCTTAGTTGCTCTGCAGCTTGTGGGATCTTCCCAGACCAGGGATCGAACCTGTGTCCCCTGTATCGGTAGGCGGATTCTTAACCACCGTACCACCAGGGAACTCCCTGTTTGTGCGTTTTGAACACAGGACAATGACCACAGTATCAGTTACCTCTGACAATGGTCTCCTGAAAACGAATAGGATTCTCTTAGTCAGGGCCTTATTATTCATGTTAACAATGTGAATGTGTTTCTGAGGCATTACAGCCCAGAGTAAGCCTCTAAAGAAAATAGTAAGAAAACCATTATCTTTAACTGAGGGATACCCATGAGGCCCTTTCATCACCACTGTAAATTCCTTTCTCTATGTTCCAGCTCCTTGCCTTCCCCCAAACAAGGATTCTACGTCAACCTCCTGGGTTATATGACAGGGAGGTGTAGCAATATTTTGTGCTGTTACCATTTGGATCTCTAACTGTTTCATTAGCTTACATATGGGTCACAAGCATATTGGTTAGACATTTTGTAATTTGCATTTTAAAAACATGTCTACACATAAACCAGTTTAACTTACTGGAGATTATTATTTTTACTATTGTTATTATCATGATTTACTTTATTTTTTTTATAGTAGTTAGCTATTAACCCCCTTTTTCTCCCTTTTTTTTTTTTTTAAACCCCACATTTGCTTATTTATTTATTTTTCGCTGTGTTGGGTCTTCGTTTCTGTGCGAGGGCTTTCTCTAGTTGTGGCAAGCGGGGGCCACTCTTCATCGCATTGCACAGGCCTCTCACTATCACGGCCTCTCTTGTTGCAGAGCACAGGCTCCAGACGCGCAGCTCAGTAGTTGTGGCTCACGGGCCTAGTTGCTCCGCGGCATCCTCCCAGACCAGGGCTCGAACCCGTGTCCCCTGCATTGGCAGGCAGATTCTCAACCACTGCTCCACCAGCGACCCCTCCCATGATTTACTTTAAATGTTGGTTTTATGAAGAAAAGGGGAGTGCAGTTTTTGGTGGCTTGAACATAAGGACACTAATATAAATATTTGTGGATTGATTGCTTGTCAAGTAAGAGATTTGACTAAATGTTTCACCTGACATCTGAAGAAACTTGATAGAGACCAGCAGACTGCAGATGAAGTTCGGGACCCGATTGTAGAAAACGTCAGAGAGGTGAAGAAAAAATAGTGCTGGTGAAAAAAAGGTTCATAAAGGAAACAGTTATCTGTGACATAGACAGACACAAATGGGATGCCAAGGGTGTTCCATAAACAAAGAAGGCTGCTTTTCATAATGAAGAGGGAATAGAATGGGGTCGGTGAAAGCCACCCAAGGTCACTGGTAGGATAGGAGGAAGACCTCTTTTCTCAGCAGATCCCTGACCTGGGGGAAATAGGTTTGGAAAGATAAAGAAATAGAGAGAGAGTAGAGACAGAAACAGAGAAAGACAGAGACAGAGACAGAGAAGGATGGTAGATAAAATAAGCCTTCTCTAGAGATATAGCTAAATTTATTGAGCCCTTACTATGGAAACCAACAGTCATATGATGCAGGAACTAATTCTGTCTGTACTTTAAGATAAGGCACAAAACGTTTAAGTAATTTGCCCAAAGTCCCACTGAGCTGAGATTCTAATACCCAAGGAAATCTGACTCTAGAAACTGTGTGCTTAATGACCCTGCTTTAGAACTGAAGGAAAGATAGCTCACAACATAGGAAGGCCCTACTTTATGTACATCTTACTGTACCTGGCTATCAAATTCATAATCATACCAAGGGCACAAATAAATGGAGAATTAGAAATAGTGATAGGCTGGTTTTTTAAAATGTTAGATTGATAGGATCTAGCAGCTAATAATTACATAAAACAAAGTTAAACAAGGTAAGAAGACTGCTTACCACATCCCAACATTTAAAATGAGAAGACGGGACTTCCCTGGTGGTCCAGTGGGTAAGACTCCGGGTTCCCAATGCAGGGGGGCCTGGGTTCAATCCCTGGTCAGGGAACTAGATCTCACATGCATGCCGGCAACTAAGAGTTCGCATGTAGCAACTAAGAAGTCGGCATGCTGCAACTAAGAAGCCCACATGCAGCAACTAAGACCGGGTGCAGCCTAAATAAATAAATAAAAATAAAAATGAGAAGATATCTAAACCAGAAATTATGATGCTTTTTTAACCCAGCCATCACCTAGAGAATTAAAACTGGCCCAATCTCTGTATGCCTAAATGTTCTCTATATTTACAACAAATGGATGTTAACTGACCTTGCTCTTTCATTCTAAATAAGTTATCCATGGCGGTTGCTTTATCTGATTTTTTTTTCCTTAACATTTTATTATAGAAATTTTCCAACACCCAGCAAAATGGAAAATTTTCAGTGAACCCACAGTATACTCAGCGCCTAGATTTCAGTGCTGATTTATCCAGCATCTACCTTAGGAACAGTCTTCTTGATTGATATTCACGTCATCTCTGAGTTATCTCACCATGCCCAGCATGATGCTTGTTATTAGTTAAGTCATTTGGATGGATGCTATCATCCACTATGCCTTAGGCAGGGATAAGTGATGAGCAACTAATCAAGGGAAGAATCCAGAGAAGCAGAAAGGAGTCCTTTGTATGCTGTGCATGTTATTACTGGTAGATTTTCCACACATAGTTGTGATCAACAATCACCCGACGATAAAAGTTTTGAAAAGATATCAAGGTTATAGCACTTGCATATCAAGCTAAGATTTCTTAGAATTCTTTCTCCCTTAATATCACTCTTTCCCTTGCTTTTCACCCATGTTGTTAATGGAATGGGATAGAACTCATACGATACATAAAGGGATGTTTACTCTCACAGGCACTGGCCAAGTAATCCCAAATGCCCTTGAACTTCTGTTTCGACAATACTATCCCCTGTACCAGTCATTTGAACTTGGAGGCCACATTTATAGACACCTCAACCTTTCTCTCTTTAGAAAACCAACATCACCAACCTCACTGAAATACGTGGACATATAGCAAGGAAGACACACACCATGAACAACAGCTGTGAGAGCATTGCTTGCTCTTCAAAACGATTATTGGTTGGGTATAAATATGGATTGTTAAAGGTTGAACTGTGTCTCCCCCGAAAAGATGTGTTAAAGTCCTAACCCCCAGTATCTCAGAATATGTCTTATTTGAAAATAGGGTCTTTGTAGATATAAACAGTTAAGATGAAGAATTCCCTGGTTGTCCAGTGGTTAGGACTCCATGCTTCCACTGCAGAGGGCAAGGATTTGATCCCTGGTCAGGGAACTAAGATTCCGCACACCACACAGTATGGCCAAAAAAAAAAAAAAGAAAAAAAAAAGGTGGCAGTAAACAGTTAAGATAAGGTCATTAAAGTGAGCCCCAATCCAATATGGCGTCCTTGTAAAAAGGGAAAATTTGGACATAGACAGACATGCAGACAGGGAGAATGCTGTGTGAAGGAAGTGAGGCATCGGCAAACTGCCTGAAGCTAGGAGAGAGGCATGGAACAGATTGTCCTCACAGCTCTCAGAAGGAACCAACCCTGCCAACACCTTGAACTTCTAACCTCCCGAACTGTAAGCTGATATATTTCTCTTGAGCCACCCCGTTTGCAGTACTTTGTTAACGGTAGCAGGAACTCGGAGACCATTGCCTTTGAAGATACGGTATACAAGGCTAGAAGCAGTGGTGAGAAAAATAATTGATTAGAGAAAATCTAATTATACAAATTTCCTTCCAACTGATATACCAGCATTCTGAAGATCTCCTTTAACAGGTGAAATGTTTAAAAATATATTTTAAAGTGAGTTTTAGAGACCATATCTGATCATTGTTTTGTTACCACTTTGGCATTTTATTTCGGCTTATTTCTATCTTATTGGAACATGTGAATGTCCAATGTTTTTCATGCGGATAAAAGAGTAAGTCCCACAAAATACAAGTATGTAATAGGTGAGTAGATCTGGGTAAGAAATTCTGCGTTCTTTCTTGTCGACTCAACAATGTCAGTATTCTGTTCTTCTCACAGCATATGCTTAGGAAAGTAGAAAGTGAGAGAGTAGATATATTTTTAATACATAATTCTTCACCAAAATTTTCAGAGGATAGTAGAATTTAATTTCCAGTTTTTCCCTACCCCTAGCCTAGAAATCAAGTAAAAGGGAGCAATTCCAATTCTCCCAGAACTGCAATGTCCAATTCTTCAGAACTAGAAGGCCTCCTGGATTTTCATCACTGCCAACTCTTTCAGAGGAATCACAGTCCCTCAAGGATGGCCCGATACTTTGGGTTCTTATTCCTTTCACCAAAACTAATTCCTGCACAGCCTCCTTCCTTCTAATTCCTGTATGCCCCAGCCCTCAAATACTGGAAGTTCACTAAAGTCATCCAGTTGGTGAAACAGGAAGTGGCTCTAACTGCATGGGGCATCCTAAGACGGCCAGATTTTTGACTGTGGCCCAGCCAGCAGAGAAGCAGGTCACTGCCAGTACTGATGTTCTGGCCACCATCACAGTGAGGACACATCCTAGGGACGGTCAGAGCCTCTGGTCCTCAGAGCCAAGACTACATCACACACTTACAGGGAGCCCTTCCTCACCAAATGGATGTAAACTGGGTCAGAATTCACTGAGCTTCTGTTGACTTTTCTATAACAGTAAAGATAATTCCAGTAATTATTTACCTTTACTTATGTCTTTCTTGAGTGGATATAAAAGTATATTCCATTTATGTGTATGTATATATACACATATTCTTTTTTTTCTTGCCACACCACACAGCTTGCAGGATCTTAGTTCCCCGACCAGGCGTCAAACTCGGGCCCCAGCAGTGAAAACACTAAGCCTTAACCGCTGGACCGCCAGGGAATTCACACACATGCTCTATCTTTAAAAATTAGTTGAACATTTTGCTTTTGATTTCCATGTGATTGTTATCAATAGGTTAATACATAGTTATTAAGCCATGTATCCAGCACAGGGCTAGGCATTGGTAAGGAATCTAAAAGAAGAATAAGGAACGATCTCTGCCCTAAAGGTAACTTTAATTAATTGAAATTAGTTAATTTAAAGTTAATTAATTGGATTCATTGAATAAACAAACCTAAGGCTCCTATCACACTTGAAGTACAATTATTGCCAAAATCTATGGTTAAGTACTGTATAGAAGTATTTAGCTGCAAGTATAACATGAGGCAAAGGAAAGAAGTTGGCTTGACTCAGCCAGTATACGTTCTCTCAAGGACATGGATGTGAGCTGCTTTAAAAGAGAAAATTACAGGGCTTCCCTGGTGGTGCAGTGGTTGAGAGTCTGCCTGCCGATGCAGGGGACACGGGTTCGTGCCCCGGTCAGGGAAGATCCCACATGCCACAGAGTGGCTGGGCCCGTGAGCCACGGCCACTGAGCCTGCACGTCCAGAGCCTTTGCTCCGCAACGGGAGAGGCCACAACAGTGAGAGGCCCGTGTACCGCAAAAAAAAAAAAAAAAAAAAGAAAATTACAAAGGTAGGCTGAGGGGTGGGGGTCTGACGTATTAGATTGTGCAGAACACAGAACACAGAAACAAAGCCATGAAAATGGGACTGGGCATGATCTGGGTTGGGGGAATTAATACATCTGATCCAAGAAGGCTGTAGATCTGAATGAAGGCAAGAGGGAACAGGTACCTCCCCAACACGTGTTTTTCTCTCTTCCTTTTATTCTTTGTGTTCCTTCTTTCCAATATTGATTGAAAGCCTGTTAGGTACCTGGCGCTCTTCTAGGTACCGAGGGGAGGAAACAACACCTACTGATACGCAGGCTACATTGCAGTCAGGTAGACACAAAGGAACGGTTGGGGGGACATGTGGGACAAAGTTCTGGAATCTCAAAGAAAACTAAGAAAGAGAAATGATTTGGGATTGGCAGTAAGGATGGAGAAGCAGCTACTCCATCTTCAGGCCCAGGGGTATACAAGATGTGGGAGAAACCACACCAACTTGGGAGGGACGCACAGGAATCTATGTCCTGAGGGGAAAGCAAAGTTTCAGTTAGATCTAGAAGATGCATATCCTGAAAAGAGGTCAAAGATACAAGATGTGCAAGGTGTTTTGTTGATGAAAGACAATGATTTATATAAAGCACCAAGTAGGAGTGCTTAGAAGCATGGAAGGGTAAGAGGTCGGGTCAACCCAATGTGTTGGACCAAAGAGGAAAATAAAACTCCGTGTGTGTGTGTGTGTGTGTGTGTGTGTGTGTGTGTCTGTGTGTGTGTGTGTTCACTAGTCAGTTCAAAGTTGGCTTAGGAAAAGAAATCTCATTTGTGGTTGACTTGTATTCCTTAAATGTGTCTTTTGCTTATTATCCTTCAGTAGAAGGATTGGCTCTGTCTCCCTTCAATATTCACCATCATCATATCTGCCAACAATAAAGGCCTCATTCTGAATTCCTTCAGTCCTGCTAGAATAAAATTCTCTCTCCTCTTTGGAAATCCCCTCAGACTCTGGAAGCTTTCCTGCATCCATAAAAAATCTCCACCCAAGATACACCTTTAGGACCAGCGCTAGCCAAGAGACATGCTACCTCACAAGACTGGAAACAAGTTCCAAAACCTTCGAGTCCTCTCCTCACTGGCTCCACCAAACTTTTTATTTTCTGGTGCTTCTGGATTGCTGAGAATGGGAAATTACTTGGCAAAAGTTACAATACATCACCAGAACAGAATTACTGCTCCATATACTGAACTTTTCAAACCACTCTTCCACTTGACAATAAACTGAGGCTTGTACTGAATAACCTAAAAACCAAATGAGTCCATCCTTTTCAGGCTATCGTATGCCCTTATCTTATTTGGTCCTCACAAGAATCCAGTGAAATAGCCAGATATAGAAACTGAGGTCAGAGAGTTAAGTCACTTGCTCATATTCACATCCATCACAGGTGATTCACGGTAAAGTTAATGAAGGTTAAACTTCAGGACCCTCCTCTTGTATGGTCTCCTTCGAAGATGCTGAAAGGGAAAAAGGCCTGCCAATGTGTTTACACTGTCATAAGTTTCTGTAAAATCTGTAAGAATGAGACATATAGTCATACTTGGTGATTAAATCACAATTATAAAAATCACTGTTTCTTTCCCCTCCATCAGATTTCTCTTCATGTTGGATGGCTTTGAGCACTTTAGAATCCAGCTAAGGAAAATTGAGTTGGGATATATATATATATATATATATATATATAGTGTAAGTTGTTTTTTTTGTTTTTTGTTTTTTTTGCGGTACGCGGGCCTCTCACTGCTGTGGCCTCTCCCGTTGCGGAGCACAGGCTCCAGACGCGCAGGCTCAGCGGCCATGGCTCACGGGCCTAGCCGCTCTGCGGCATGTGGGATCTTCCCGGACCGGGGCACGAACCTGTGTCCCCTGCATCGGCAGGCAGACTCTCAACCACTGCGCCACCAGGGAAGCCCCTATAGTGTAAGTTTTATAGGATCCATTTATATGGTCCAAAGTCACTCATGTGTATAGTAACATGAGTGCCCCTCTGATGTAGGACTGGCTTTGAGGCATGTCCTCTCCAACCACCTATACACACACACACACACACAAACACGCATACACTGCACGTGACAAATCCTCCAGCTTCTGTAAAAAGAGTGTAACCTATACAGAAAGAGTGTATAGCACTGGAAATAAGTGGGTATGAGTATGAAACAAATTTTCATATATAAAGAGTGGATTACTCCATTCTTTATAGAAAATAGTACAAAATTGTTATTTTCTGAAGAAGCAATTGAAGATCATGCAGCCAAGAAATGTGAAAAAAGGAATATTATAGAGCTGTGTCAGGCTAATAAAAGTATTGTGTTGTTTTTATAGATTTTTGTAATATATATGGCATTTGCCAGTTTTTTAAAATTTGTAATCCTTAGTATTTCTTTTCTCATTATAAATAGATATTCACTTTTGTACCTAATTTTTTATTTATAATCTGTATTCTTTTTCTTAAAGAGCTTTTGCCAAATTGTATAAGCCCTCAAAATACTTGCAAAGAAACTAAATACTTTAACAAGTCAGACTAACCTTGCATCCTCTCAGATCTACCGGACCTACATATACAGTGTCAGAATCAGAAGTTACAGTGGAGAATCTGACCAGTGGTAATTTCCACTAAGAGTAGGTCTTTTTTTTTTTTTTTTCTCTCTTAATGACTTATCCATGTTGAACATTTTGATGCCATGAAAACATTGAGAAATTCCCCTTTCCCCACCCCCAAACCTCCACTCCAGTAGTTTTCCTTTTCACACATACCTCTTCATTTCCTGATTCTGGTCTGGGCTTGAAGCAAAGGTACCTGAATCCAGCCAGAAAAGCTGTTATTACGATCGTTTTGGCCTAGCAGGGGCAGGAAATACCAATAACCTTATGTGAGCTATTCCTCAATGAAGAGCCAACCTGAACGCATAATGTGAGGTCCTTGCATAATTCAGATGATGCTTAGATAAGGTCCAGACAACTGGAAACACCTTTCCTTCTAATCCTTGGAGGCCACTGGGTAGGTAGGGCTCCCTCACAATGAAATACTGAAATAAGAGACTGTAATAACATTTTTTTTTTAATGCAAGCCCCTGAGAAACAACAAATAACTTTTCTGTTGGGAATATTGTTCCAAATACTAACTTAACTGTCAAACAGATAGAAAGAAAACATAAGATTGCCAACAAAACCACAGAAGATGAGGTCTTATTCCTTGAGAAGAAAGGATTATTCAATTCACTGTTCAGTCCTTGCACAATTATATATGTTCACTTCAATCAGACCCCAAGGTAAAACAAAATGGAGTTCCTTTCCCTGGTGCTTTATAAGGAAGAAATAAAGAAAAGGAGAGAGAGCGAGTTAGAGAGAGAGCTTATCGAGGCAGACTGCCTGATCCTCCCGCAAAGACCATAAGCCAATTTATAAAACACGTAAAGCACATACAACATCCGATGATACTATATGTCACCTACAAATTGGCACTTGCCATGGCACTCGCCATCGACCTCTACAAGGATCTGCAGCGGCTGACCTTCACTACCCCCCGAGGCGCTCTGTGCTCGGGGGGGGGGGGACTGACAGAACAGGTCTTCAGATAGTTAGATATTTTCAGGAGAAGATTTTATGAGCCCAATTCTTGCATCTCCTCGTATCTAGAAAAGCACTAAAATCCTTCATGGTGACGTCTGCTCCTCGTGACTAGCAGTAATCTTCACGAGGGTAGCAGCAACCTTCTGCAAAAATATGTGCTTGATCGCACGTACTCCCCTTCACCAGAATCACATACATACTGACCTTCCCCTCTACCGCTTTGGAGCAATTTCTCAGAGCTACCTGAAATGCTATCTCCCAGGCTATAGTCCTCATTTTGCCTCAAATAAAACTTAACTCACAATTCTCATGCTGTAAAATTTTTTTCAGTCCACATGTGCATCTTTCTTTCAGTGAAACATGATACTAACAAACTGATGTCACCAATATCTGGGTTATAAAGTTTGATACTGAATCCTCCTCTTCAAGTGTACATGAAATCCCTAAACTTGGGTGTTTATGATAATCTCTCTCTTACTTCCACCTTGGGCACTTTTGAAATTGTTATTGTTTGCAGTCATTGTTTTGCAGTCCTGTTTACTGTGCTGGGAATAGCATTCAAAAGAAACAAAAAAAGAAACAAACATTTCAGAATTTGAATTGCCTTGCTGTGACCTGCCTCATGAGTCACCCTTGGTCTACCACCCCATGGTTTCCCAGCACTGCCACAAGGCTGTTTTTCCCCAATAATTGGAGAACCCTGTTTACACTGATTCAAATACATGTCTGGGCAGGGCTGTTTGAACTGCTTCGGGTAAGAGCGCTAAGGCAAGGCCTGTAGGTAGCTAGCCCTCTCCCTAAAGCTTGGATGGTAGGAGAGGGTATGAAATGAGATTTTCAAAACAGCTCCCTTTGCAGAAAACCTGAGGTTTTACTTTTTCTTTGAATAGTTGGTTCTGAGCATAATTCCATGACTTTTAACTGCTTGGCTCCCAAATATTTTATGACCATCGAGGATAGTCACAAAACAGAGACAGTGGGACTAGGCAGAAGGATGCTTGATGACTAGAAGAGACCCAGCTACTGTACATCTTCATGCAGAATAAGAGCTCAGGTCTGTGTCTGTCAGTAGATAATTAAATAAATGAATGAACACACTATGGAATGAGCAGAAATAGAATACGTAGCTAAACTTTATGGGGAATGACACCCTGCCGATATCCCGGAGGCTCACGTAGGCAAGAGCCTGCTAATCCTAATGGCATCGTGGCTGGATGAGTTTCCTGACACTGATCAAGCCCCAGCATAACAACTGAAGTCAGAGGTTAAAGATGAGACCCTTCTTCACTGTATTATTGTTAAATCAATATGCACATCGCTGACCCTCAATTCTAGTGAAATCTCTATTATCTATGTTATAAATTACTCTTGCTCCTAGCCACTGTTCTTTCACCCACCCACTACTTACCTAAAAGCCCTTTAACTATTCATTTCAATCTCCTCCCAAATTAAAAGGATTCGGGAGGAGCCTTAAAACCAGTTTATCTCTTAATTAAACACTCTCATGAAAATGACACCAGGAGATAGGGGCAAGGGAAATGGCAAAGAGAAGAGGTTACAAAGCAACTGTGATGTGTGGCTGATTTAATCCCAATCCTTCTATAACTAACACTGTAAACCTGGTGATGGGGGAGGAGGGGCAAAATGGAATCCAAACATTAACAAGTGAAACTCAGTGTAGTGCAAACAAATAAACAAAACCACACTGAAGCGGGTGGGGAAGAAAAGAATTAACCTGAGTAACTCTGGGAAATAGTATCTTGTTTATATACTAACAGGCTCTATAGATAATACGAACTGTACACAAATATACTCAAGTACACTGCATCTCTCATGGGTGTGGGTTAGCAATTCTGAAACTATCTGTATATTAGGATTGAACAAAAAGTAAATCTTTTGTGGATAATGAAAGAAAGGTTTCTCAGTGTTGGAAAAAGGAGTTACAAATCAGGAAAGGGGAAAGTTAGGCAGAATACATCCTACAGTGTTGCATCAGAAACAGAGGTATCTGTATGAGCTCAGGGATTCAAATGTGTGTGCCCGTGTGTACACAAATGGGCTACTCTTAACAGTGATGACTTAGAATTCCCCTCCTCCTCCCTTTTTTTTGGAGGGCTCCTGTGGGGTCCTTAAAGAGAGAAGGAAAATATATTTTGTCAGTATTTTTAAGAGAAGTAAATACCAGGCTCACACTAAGAAATGCTATTCCAAATGAGGTCAATGAGGGTGTTATTAACCCAAAACAGAGCCTTGGGGCAGAACTGAATAATGGGGTGAGGGAGCAGTAAGAAAATATCAATAGCAGTAAGAAGGACCCGTATTCTCAAGGTTTCTTAATCCAGGAGCCATGTTCTAAGTACTGCAAACTCCGTTGACTCCATTTAACGCTCATAAAATAGTCACACATTCAGAGGCTACTGCTTAATTTTAATAAACTCTCTTGATCTGCAGAATTGGTTTAAAGGCAGAAGTCCTCTAGTTTAAAATGTGCAGGAGAAGAGCAAATCTAAACTTTCAGGGTACTTTTTTTTTTTTTTTTTGCGGCACGCGGGCCTCTCACTGTTGTGGCCTCTTCCGTTGCGGAGCACAGGCTCCGGACGCGCAGGCTCAGCGGCCATGGCTCACGGGCCCAGCCGCTCCGCGGCTCGTGGGATCCTCCCGGACCGGGGCACGAACCCGTGTTCCCTGCATCGGCAAGCGGACTCTCAACCACTGCGCCACCAGGGAAGCCCTAGGGTACTTTTAAACCATTTTTGAATTAACAATATCTGATCAAAATAAAAAACCCAGCAAGAGCAGATCTCAGAGATTCTTCGAATAAACTCAAGAAACTTACAAGCAACCAACTTACTTTCTCCAGAAAACTTTCCCATCTGTTAGTCACTTGTACAACTTCAATGAGACATTAATCAAACAAAGAGACTTGACAGCCACATGGAATGAATCACTCCCAGTTCAGTGAAGTCTCTGAGGGGTTACTGACAAGAAATCTACTTCTCTGTTTCCAAGGAAAGATTTATTTATGCATGAGATCAAGAAGGAGAGAAGATGACTGGAACACTTCACTTCAAATGGAGACATGAATCAGAGAATTAGCAGGACTTACCTTGATGGCAGCCACTCTCTACAGTGTTCTCTGACCTAGGATTTTCTTGTTTCTGTTTTATCACTGACTGTGTTGTCTTAACCACTGTCTGTAGAAAACTTGTACTCTACTAAATCTGCCTGTCCTGTAACTTCTTTCTTAATCTGACCAGAGGCCCCAAGAGACCAAAAAAGTTTAAATCAGACTTCCATGCGTTTGCTTCCTTTGCCTGATTGAGATTTCTGAGAAGTTTACATTAGGAATATCATGGAAATTTGAAAGATAGAATCATAAATAATTATAGGATTGAAGACTCAGCCAGGAGCTAAAATGATTGTCCATGTTCCTGCTTTGGATCTCAAAGCTATGGACCGAGAAAGAGCACTGTTATTTACAAAATTTATCCTACAGTGCAGCCGAGGAGTTCAGGATTTTTTAAATTTATTGAATAATTTATTTTAATTGAATAAATTGACATTTACTGAATATTGAATAATTGCTAAACCTAAAATCTAGGATTCATTCATACAACAAATAATGATTGTTTATGATGTACCAGTCTCTGTCTAGTTGCTGAGACTAATAGAGACTAATAAAAAGCTGGACCCTGTTCTCATCAAGCTTATGAATGAAAGAGGACATATAAACAAATTGAACAAACAATCTGATACAGTATAAAGTGTGAGAAGGGTGCAGAAATAGAAAAAGGAGAGAGCTTTTAATCCTGGAGGTGCAAGGAGTCTTAAAGAGAGGGCCCTGCAGAAACTGACATTTGAGCTTGTTCTGAAGGAGAAATAGAGGTGACCAGGCAATCTGTAGGAGAAGAGAAAGTGGAGGAAGAAGTGGGGCAGGGCTTTCTTGGAAGCAAAGAAAACAACAGGTGCAGATGAAAGCATGAAGTAGTATCTCTTCCTATAAAACTCAAAGAAGGGTTATTGGTGAGTTAGATGGGCGAGGTCATAGGAGGCAAGCATGATGGGAGCAGATCCTGCTGGAGGTCATCAGCAGGCCAGAGCCACCTGTATCACACCCACTCTCATGCCCAGCCTTGAACTAACAGCCAGTGAGCTGCCAGGAAGAGGTCTTCAGAAGAGACATGGTCAGACTTGCATTTGGATGGATGTTTCTGGGTGAAAACAAAATGAGAGAAACTATGGCAACAGCATGTCATTTATACAGTCTGGTTAGAAATGTTTCTCCCCAGTGTTAATCTTCTAAAGAATAAAGAGCACTAGCCTTCCTTTTCTTCTAATCCTTCAAACCCCGTGCCAATTGCTAATGACATCAGTACCAATGACATGGAGTGTGTGTGAGGGTGGGGAGGATTTAGACTGAGATCACCATCCCTTTGTCACCTGCTCCTTCAGCGACCCCAAATAAACATGCCATCTAAGTAAAGACGCTGGGCTTGCTCTGAAACGGCAGCTTCAAGACAAGGCTCTGAGCCCCACTTTCTAACCATCTGCAGCTCTAAGAAGCCCCCAGTATACAAATTCTGGAACAGCCATATATATCAGCAGATTACTCACAAATGATCCTTTGGTTCTTCCAGACCTTAGAGATCTCATAATGCCTTCTTGTATAAAGACCTATGGGAAACTGCTCTCAGAACCCCACTCACCTACAAATGGTTAGGAGAAGCTTCTGCAGCTGGAGCCTAGGGAGAGAGTCTCCGCTCCTTAACCATGAGTGCCATTGCTCCTGAAACTGTCGGCATATGGTTTTGCCATTGGTTAAATCCTTAGCAGAATTTCCCAAGAGTCTTTTCAGGTCTGAGCTACCACATAATCTTATTCTATCTGAAAAGCTGAAAGCCCAGAACAGACATGTAAAACACACAGTACTGATGATCATTTACAAAACCAGAATGAATTTCCTGCAGTGCTTTCAAAACACCAAACTAATAGCTACTCATAAATACCTTCCTTTGTCTTATACATTTGAAATAACCTTGGTTAGGTGCAATATGATTACCTTTTTGAGACTACCATGTGCCCATTTTTCTTATCTTTTCATCTCTCTTTATTATTTCTTTATCACTTCTGTTTTCTGCTTAGCTGTTACCAAGTAATAGATTGTTCATAAGAAATTAAAACTACTTTCTTTTTTGAAAAAAATTAGTGTCAATTAGGCAGGGTAGACAGATCCTCTCCCTTTTTCTCATCTCATTCATAGGGTTGCCAGACTTAACAAATAGAAATGCAAATGGCCCAGTTAAATTTGAATTTCAGTTAATCAACAAATAATATTTCAGTATAAATACATTCCATGCAATGTTTGGGACATACTTACACTGAACAAAATGTCTTGTTATTTATCCCCAATTCAAATTTAACTAGGGATTATGAAACCCATTCAAAAAGACTTGAGTTATATTTCATTATATTTTGGTTCGTATATTTAGCCTGAAAAAAAAAAATCTTCCTCCCAGTTTTATGGAATGAAATATGGATACATGTCACTTTGCAAAATAAAGAATAATTTGACTCAACAGAATATTATACATCCATTACAAAAGACATTTTGTGATAAGTATATCCTAACATGGGAAAATGCACATAATAGGCTGAGTAAAAAAAGCAGAATGCACAATTACATAATAGTAGTAAAATAATAATAGCTAGTCTTTATAAAATGCTAAGTATGCAAAAGGCATATTCTAGCTGCTCTTCTGTATTAACTTGTTTAATACTTACCACTATGAGATAGGTACTATTATTATCACCAATGTAAAGATAAGAAATTGAAGTCCCATAAACGTTTACTTGCCCACTAAATATTATATATTCACACATATATATGTTACCGTATGTATATACATATGTACACATATGTATGTTACCAAAAAGCTATTGATACATGAAGAAAAAAAAAAAAAGACCAGAAGAAAATATAATAAGCTGTAATACTCATTATTTGCAGTAAGAATATAGTGACTTGTAAAATCTTATTTCTGCATTTTTTTAATATTTTCCTTAAGAGCATACATTGCTTTTCAAATAAAATAATAATACGATTTAAATGGAAAAGTGTACCTAACTGGAAAAACTCAAATCCCATTTTTTAATGCCTTTGTTACCTGCTCATACTGTACATTACGAAGTTAGTTTTGGGGGGTTATGTCACTCCGAGCTTTAACCCACTCAAATCTTCACTGGGCTGATAGGAATCTCTGTCTTTTCAGTTGAGGGTTCCTTTGCAATCAATTGACTAATTCAACCCCATGATCCCAGTCATCAGTACACATTTCAAAGTTCTCTTAACTAAGACCTGCTGCAGAAGATGAAATAGTAAATGTACCTGGCAAATGAATGAATGCATGAATGAATGAATGGAGTTCCTGTGGCTTTTTGTAGACATTGCATTAGATGGAGCAATGCTGGCTTCACTGCCAGCAAGGAAAAGTACAAGCAACTTATACCTGCTGCCAACTCATCCCCTCAACATGCTCTGGAAGAATCAGTCCCTTCAGAGAATTACAGACTCATCCAAGGTGAGGTCATTATGTTGGTCGGCGCTCTTAGGGGAGAGGTTTTGTCAACCATATATCACAGACAAGCTTTCAGAAGAGCACGGGGAAGGCTCCAAGCTAACCGTGAGCCGAGATTGCTCCAGAGTCTCTTACATCATCACTAATAAGAAATTTGTTTTTACAGGAAACTGTCACTAGCAAAAGAGAAAGCAAAAAAGTAAGCTTCTGGCTTTTACTTTAAAGGAAAGATGCCAGCTTCTAAGCTCATCCTTTAATTGCCTTATACGGTAATAGAAGAGATTGTTAGTGTAGTGAACAAGCCAGAACGAGGATGTGGAAGCCAAGGGTTCTCTATTCCCACTGTGGAGAGTTCACTGGACATGTGGTCTGAAGCCAATCAGAGGATGCAGGAGATTGGAGAACTCCCTTTCCTTTCAGGACCACAGCCTTCTCTCCTTTGCAAAGCAACGACCAAGTCCTTCTCGGACAGATGCTACAAAGATGCTTCAACATAGAACAAGAGTGAGTCGCGGTTTGTACAACTCAGGTGCTGCCAACCTGCCTCTGTGCTTCCTCACAGTTTTTGTTTTCTTGGTATGATAATTAGTTGTTGGCATTATGAATGTTTCTTCTGAGGAAAAAAAATGTAGGCACCTGCTTTTTCTGGAATGAGTGTTTTATGCACCCTATTGAGGTAAGCTAACCACTCAGGGGCCAAGTACTGGCCAACATGTGGTCACCTAACAGAGCGCTACTTCCCTCTATGTTATGTTTTTACCAGGGAATGTGATTTCCAGCTATACTTACTGGTTTCTGCTGAATTACACAGACAGCAAACTCTCTTCAGAAGAAGCAGGAGTTCTACATTTACCCAAAACTTGAAAGTTATCATCTGGTGGTTCCCAACCTTGGCTACACACTAGAATCACCTTGAGAGCTTTTATAAAAATACCATTGCTGGGCCCCTCCCCAGAGTCAGTTA
This sequence comes from Delphinapterus leucas, assembly GCF_059928025.1. Lineage (NCBI taxonomy): Eukaryota > Metazoa > Chordata > Mammalia > Artiodactyla > Monodontidae > Delphinapterus > Delphinapterus leucas. Next base: position 67,916,308 of record NC_143140.1, on the reverse strand, counting down.
GATAGAATCTCTGGGACTGGGGCCAGCCAGGGCATGGGTTTTCTTTCAAAGCTCCCCAAAGTTCTTCTGAAGGAGAGCCAAGGTTGAGAACCATTGATACCATCCATCAAGGCCCTTCCAGACGAAACTGAGATTCAGAAAGGCTGATGGGCTGTCCCACGCCCATAGCTTATTGGTGCGCGTGCCCCCTTATCTGTGTGTCTGCCTCCTTCTAGACTATGAAATCCTTCAACACTTGAACCACACTGTTGACATTTAAATCCACAGTGCCCCACTCTAAATGCTGGGTGAGGGCAGAGCCAGGAAGGAAAGGAAGGACAAAACCTGTCCTGCCTTTTGTCTCATAGCCTCTCACTAAGAAAAATTATTAAGATAGACTACTATAAATTTTAGCCTACAACCAAAGTCATTAAATAGCAGTTTCCCCAATCTTAGGACCCATTCGTCTTGGGAAAAATTCTCTGAGTCAGATTGCCCCTAAAACCCCAAGCCAGATGATTTTACCTTAGCAAATCCAGTTGTTTAAAGTGAAATGCTTGACCTTGTTCAATAACCCATGCCTCACTAAATTCTCATTTTGTGGAGTCTCATTTATTTCCCTAGTTAAGCTTGACACTTTCCGTTAATAGACCACTCAAAACGGCATGTTTTCCTTCAGTATCAATACTGCAGAGTGAAGAGAATTATGGAACATCTGTGCTGTGATTAAGGAGATGTAGGCCTAGGGTCTGAGAGTTGCTGAGGCCTCAGCACAGACTGCCAGAGTGTTCTACGGCTTTACTGGTGTTACCGGCTGCCAGCTACGCATCTTTCACCCGCCAGTCAAGTGCAATTCGAGTGAAATCCAGCTTCTGTGGCGTGGTGTGAGGGCTCAGAATTGGGGCGCAGATGCCAGGGGCCCTGGAACTATGCATCGGATATTATAGTGCTGGGCCCACGTCCTCGCCCTTGAAACTCTGACACGTGCTGACCAGTTCCCAAATGCCGACATCTCCCCATTGTGTTCCTTTGCCTGAGAGTGTTCTTTGGACCCCAAAGCCCACTTTGCCCACCCCTACAATAGACTGGAAGTGCCAGAGAATGAACATCTCCTCCCAGCCCCACTATGGCTTTCGACCCCAAACTGACAGAATTGGGGTGTCCTGCTCCCATCTCCCTCAGGTACAGGAGCTCCAAGGCCTGTGTTGAGTTTCCCCCAGGGATTAAGGCCAAGTTTCCCAGTTTGGTACCTGGCATGCTAATGTACCTTTTATCAGCATCCTCCTCTTCTTGTTCCCCTTCCCAGTTCCTTGCTGGTGCCTCCTCCTCTTATCCTCCAAATAATGAAATCCTGTGTCAAGGTCTGATTCCTGGGGAACCCAAAGAAGATACAGTGGCCTTGTCAATATATAGTCATTTGATTTTAGGAAAGCCATTTAAACTCTCTGAGAGTCCCTGGCCTCAAAAGTAAAATAAGGAAAGGAATTTGAAGTCCTACTTGGTCACAGCAGCAAGCAAAGGGCTGCTTCATTTGGCTGTCAAAGCCCTCCCATACCAGCGCTAGTCTCCTTCCTGCCCCCCACCCCTCATCTCTAAGTGTACCCCCCCCCCCATGCTCCTCTCCAGCGCAGAGAATTTCTTTGAATTCTTGCAAGTGACACATTTCCCACTTGCCTTTGGGACTCTTACTCATGCTGTCCCTCTGCCTGGAACACTCTTCTTCCTTCTGTTTGTTTGGCTCACTCGTACACAGCTCTCAGCTGAAATGTCACTTCCTGCAGGGAAGCCTTTTCTGACGCCCTGTCTAGGATTGGGCTCTTACATGCTACCAGATATAGTGTTCCCGTCGTCATGTCTGGCATGCTTTACAGTAATTCCTATTTTCTTCTCCAAGCCCACCTCCTTCTCCAACCACCGTCATTACTGGCCTTTAAGTTCCTTTCAGTCAGAAACCCAAGTTATCTGGCTCCCCACAGCATCCCTGATACCCAGTCCAATAACTGCACATAGTAGGTACTTGATAAATAACAGTTGGATAAAATGCACCCTTGTTTACTAAACATTAGAGTTGATGAATAAGAGGATTTGGGAATAGAAGTCAAAGCAAATTTTCCCAACCAGAGTCATGGCGCTCCCTCAAATGGTTTGCACCCAAGATACGACTTTTCCCTCAGCCCTTGTATTGTACTTGGAAGAAGGGGGTGTATGGGGTGGAGTTCCCTATACCCAGATGAGAGCAGCTTTATCTTTTTATCCTGGTGAAGGCTGTCATCATTTTTAACATGAAAATTTTAGAAGCTGGAAAGCACTGTGTTAAAATAATCCAGCCCAGTACTTATAAAAAAAGTGGAGTTGAAAGTTGGAAAAGAAAATTTAGTAGTGGAGGGGAGGGATAAATTAGAAGGTTGAGATTAACATATACAAGCTACTGTATATAAAATAGATAATCAACAAGGACCTACTGTACAGCACAGGAAACTATACTCAATACTCTGTAATAACCTATATGGGAAAAGAATCTGAGAAAGGTAAATATATGAATATGTAAAACGAAATCACTTTGTTATACATCTGAAACTAACACATTATAAATCAACTATAGTTCAATATAAAATTTAAAATTTTTTTAAATTTAAAAAATGGGCAGAAGACCTAAATAGACATTTCTCCAAAGCAGACATACAGATGGCCAAGAAGCACATGAAAAGCTGCTCAACATCACTAATTATTAGAGAAATGCAAATCAAAACTACAATGAGGTATCACCTCACACCAGTTAGAATGGGCATCATCAGAAAATCTACAGACAACAAATGCTGGAGAGGGTGTGGAGAAAAGGGAACCCTCTTGCACTATTGGTGGGATGTAAATTGAGACAGCCACTATGGAGAACAGTATGGAGGTTCCTTAAAAAACTAAAAATAGAATTACCATATGACCCAGCAATCCCACTACTGGGCATATACCCAGAGAAAACCATAATTCAAAAAGAGTCATGTACCACAATGTTCATTGCAGCTCTATTTACAATAGCCAGGTCACGGAAGCAACCTAAATGTCCATCGACAGATGAATGGATAAAGAAGATGTGGTAATATATACAATGGAATATTATTCAGCCATAAAAAGGAACGAAGTTAGGTCATTTGTAGAGACGTGGATGAATCTAGAGACTGTCATACAGAGTGAAGTAAGTCAGAAAGAGAAAAACAAATATCGTATATTAATGCATATATGTGGAACCTAGAAAAATGGTACAGATGAACCGGTTTGCAGGGCAGAAATAGAGACACAGATGTAGAGAACAAACATATGGACACCAAGTGGGGAAAGCAGCGGGGGGGTAGGGGGGTGATGAATTGGGTGATTGGGATTGACATGTATACACTGATGTGTATAAAATGGATGACTAAAAAAAAAAAACAAAAACGGAAAGTTTAATAGCAAGCATTGTACTTGCGCAATGTCTGGAAGCAGAAGACACTACATTCGTCAGCTGTTGAGGTCAACGCAGCCTTCCTAGGTTCGGGTCTTTCTGACGTTCCTTGACGCTTGGTGGCCTGACGGGTGTTATCTCAAAAATCCCTAGATCCTCCAGGGATGGGACCGAGTACAAAGAGCCACTCCCAACCTTTTCCAACCTCCGTGTGTCCTGAGTAGAGTCCAAATTCCTAGCATGTCTAGAGGCCTCCTGGGACCCAACTTTGCCTCCCTCCTCTCCAGGCTCGTCTTCCTCTGCATCCTGCCTCACACTTGCCTTGTGCGTTTATTTCCGGGCACAATGTTGTTTCACATGTCTGTACTGTTGGCCCTGCTAGAGTCTAGGTTCCACTGCAGACTCCTCCCTCTCCTCCCTGCCTACTTGCCACTCCTATTCATCCTCTGAGACGCCACGCAAGCCCCAGGGCTTCCAGATTGGAAGCTCCAATCTCTGGCTTCCCCTGTCCCCGGAGTTTTCTTCCAGCACGTCTGCATATTGGTTTGCTGTGACCCACCAGCTCCACCCCCAACGACTTCATAAGCTTTTTGAGGACAGGATCAACGTCATATTCAACTTTGTGTCCTCGGAGTCTCAGTGCCTGTGGCTGAGCAGGCATTCAATAAAAGTTTGCTCAAATGCACTAAACAGTGGGATTTTGTGTGTGTGTAATTTAGCCCTCGTCTGATCAACAGTAGGCACACTTTAAATAAACTGAAGATAATTGACTTCCAAATTTTAATAAAAATGTTTTTGCCATGTGCAGTTTAAGTACTATTCAATAATTTGCACAGATTGGCAAAAGTAAACATCTTGGCTTCAAACCAAACCAAACCCCCCCCTAAAAAAGCAAGTTCCTGTGACGTCTACAGGTCTCTCATGTTGAGTGCCTTGATGGCAGACAGCAGCCCTGGTGTGAAACCCTTGGGAGAAGGGACAGTGTTCTGGACACTGAACTGCAAAGAATCACCCACTGTTCCTCAGGTTTCTCACACGCGCGAATGTGTGGGAAATGTGACTCTCTGCTGATAATTCCTAAGACGTCTGTTTTCTCTTTTAATCAAGCTGAACAGAAGTAGTCCTTTGTTAAGATGAATTAAATCTGCAGTGAGGCTTTGGAATTCATTTCCGAGGGAGGGGTTATCCTAGAAGCCTTTACTCCATCCAGCACCTCCCCGGCGCCTGCCCTAAGAACCAGGCAGCTGTCCACGCCCGGGCCAGGAAAGGGCAGGGCCGCCTGCACGGATGCACAGGGCCCGGGGATGGGAGACCGCCACCTCACTGCCCTGGCCCAGGCTTTTAGCACAGCCTGAGGTCTCGCGAGGTTGGATTTGTAGGGTTCGGGCTTGTTGAGACCTTTGACACGCTCCCCACGTCCCCTGCAAACCACAATACTGCTTTTTATTGAGCTGCTGTCAGATAACGTGCTGCATACTTGCATAAGCCCTACCTTCCTCTCATAGGTGGAATAACTGAAATAATTTTTGAAATAAGTTTTCCGAAGCTGGATGAGTAGCAGTGTTGGCCTAACGCCTGGGACAGAGAGGGGGAGGGGTAACCGATGTATTAAAACTGTGATAACTCTTGCAACTTCTACGTTTTTCACATATATCAGCTCATTTTATCCCCACAAAAGTCCTTTTAAGCAAAAGGTACCCTCATCTTACTGATGAGGAAATTGAGACAGAGATTAGGCAAAGGATGGAGAAATGCACTGGTAACCATGCAGTGGGGTAGAGAAGAAGACCACTTCCTGTCTTCCGATTCAGAGCTCTACCCACCCGCTAACACACATACACATGTACACACACACACGCACACACACAGAGAAAGGCTTCATTTCTGGGAAAAAGGAGACAGGTAGGAAAAGAACTGGAGGAGCCTGATGTGTAATTTACATAACACAGTTTCTTCGTAAACATTCCAGGCACCGTGAGAAATAAATTAAAAGATCGCTCATGGATAATTTAAGTATAATACAAGCTAGAAGTTCTGGTAGAGTCCAAAATTGACTCACAGTAAGGATGACTGAGTTTTGCCCTGGTTTCTAGCCTACTTTGCTCAAAAGTAGAGATGAAAATTATGAAAAGACAAATGTGTTTGCAATTTAACTCCACCAATAAAAGCCTTCAAACTGAATTCCCTTCTAGCACTAGGAATTCAACTTCAGATGAAGATTTATTGTCTCTTTCTGTGAAGTACCTAGTATATGTAGCCTCTAGATATCTGAAGATTGCAAACGTCCACTTAGTCTGAAGGCCTATTTTTGCACTGTAGTAGCAGGATTATGGATGAGAATACAGTTTAAAGGTAGCCCCTGTAAAAATGAGCTATTGGTTTCATGAGAGCTGTGGGAGGTGGGGAGGAGTGCATTAAGGGACGAATAAACCTTGCAATCGAAAGTGTCACCTTTATCCATGAAACAACGGTGTTGGTTCCCACCACTTGTCCTAGTGTAATAGCTATTCTTCCTGGATTAACATCACATTGATTAATAACGCCAAGCCAAAGCACGCTGAGTGCTGACCTCCATGAAAGGTTGCTAAACTATGGAAATCTAAAAGGGGACATCAGGGAAGGGGGCGTGACACTGAAAATAGTTTCCTCGTTACTCTGGTAGTTAAGGATTTATATTAGAATGAGGTCAAGTCACCACCATTTTTGTTTTGGCAGTAGGCAATCACAAATTGTAGTCGCTGACTGCCATCACCACCACTTCCTAGGTACCAGTATTAGAGAAACTGCCAATCCTGCTGGAATGACTTAGTATTCTATTTCCAAAGAACATACTGTATTTAAAAATTAGGTCAATATTTAGCTTAAGTGTCTCTGGTAGTAGATAATTTTAAACATAGGGTAGATGGAAATTTACCTTGACCAAAGGCTTATAACAGATTGCTGTTATAAATCTATTGAAATTTTGAGTCATTGGAATTCTGGGACCTTCAGTTTGCTGCCCCACAGTAGCCTTCCTGTACCATAAACTTGCTCAGGGCCTTGCCCTTGCTGGTTCTCCTGCTGCCACACTTTCCTTTGTTGACCACAGGGCTCACTCTGTGGGCTCCTTTAGGCCTTCACTCGAAATCACCTTCCCAAAGAGGACTTCCCTGCTATTCTTTTTAAATTTAAGCCTTCCCTCCACCAACCCTGGCACTTCCTATGGCCCTATCTCATTTTCTTTTTCTCCATGATCTTCTTTATTTTATATCTATTTATTTTGTTTCTTGTCTATCTGCCCCACTAAAATATAAGCACCAGGGACTTTTCTTTTTTCCCCACTGCTAAAATCCCTTCTCTTAGATCAATGTCTAGTACGTAGTAGTCATTCAGTTGGATAGATGGATGGGTGGGTGGATGGATGGATGGATGGATGGATGGATGAATGAATGAATAGGTTGGGTGGATGGATGGATGATCATTGGACCCATGAATCCTTTCAGTTGGCTGGTATCCAACACAGAGAATACAGGTCCATAAGTAACTAAAGGACAAGCTGATTTCTCAGCTCTTCTCTTTCTGCTTGTTGGCAATTGTTAAACTATCTATCGTACAAGCCAGCTCTACCCTTTCAATCCTGAAACCCTCTGTTGATCATATCATTACATGGTAATTACTTCACTTACACTGGAGAGCCATGTAGAAATAATCATTTGAGGCAATCCTAAAAGAACAGTATTTTTTTTTTTTTTTTGCGGTACGCGGCCCTCTCACTGTTGTGGCCTCTCCTGTTGCGGAGCACAGGCTCCGGTCGCGCAGGCTCAGCGGCCATGGCTCACGGGCCCAGCCGCTCCACGGCATGTGGGATCTTCCCGGACCGGGTCACGAACCCGTGTCCCCTGCATCGGCAAGCGAACTCTCAACCACTGTGCCACCAGGGAAGCCCCCAAGATTTAACTTTTAACTACATTTCAGATGCTGTTCTAGGTCCTTTACATGTATGAACTAATTTAATCCTTACAAAAAAATAGTCTACGTGATCTACATTCATGCAGAAAATATTTGTGTATGACATAAGAGAATGGGCTCAATATGAAAGAGCAAAATAGAAATGGAAAAAGATTACGTTTCTGAGTCAGTGTCATTTTCCCATTAAAAGTCTTAATACTCACCCCAGGGAAACATCATACTGCATAATTTTAAAGACACTTGCATTTTTGGTTGTGCTCTGAAGCTCTCCATTACCAAGGAGAAGGATTTCCACTCAATTAGATCACAAAGCAGAGGATTATGCAGGTTGAGTTCCAAGATGTAAAAGACTTGAAGAGATTATGTGTAGGGAAAAACTAATTGAAGACAAGAAGGGCTGTGCTAGGATGTATGTTTGCGCTGTAGTAGTGTCCGTTGCGAGCAGTCGGGTATTTAGCCCTCTTCCTTTGTTCCTGCGTGTGTATGCCTTGAATGGTACCATTCATTTCCAGTAGAAGTGAGTCATGCATCCTCAAATTGGATGTAGCTAGCTGAGTCTAGAGGGTTTCTGTCCTTGAGTCTCACACCGTCTACTGTCACCACTGAGTTTATTTAGAAAGTTAATAATTAATTTAGAAATTATTAATTAATTAATTATTATTATTTAAAAACAAATAATTAAATTCCTGAGCTAGGAGAAACCAGAGGAGAGACAGCCCCTGAATTTGCTATGGTAGGAAAGAGTCAAATATCCTCAAAAAACATATTAAAGACTTAAACTGGGATAGGAAAACTGTTGTCAATTTTATCAATCATTAAATGTTATTTAGTCTGATTTTTCTGGACATTTGAATTTATGGAGTTATAGGACTCCATGGAATAAGAAAAAGCTGAAGGAAGTGAAGAGAGAAAGACAAATATCACTTATATGTGGAATCTACAAAAATGATACAAATGAACTTATTTACAAAACAGAAATAGACTCACAGACATAGAAAACAAACCTATGGTTACCAAAGGGTGGGGATAAGTTAGGAGCTTGGGATTAACATACACATACTACCATATTTAAAATAGATAAACAACAAGGACCTAGTGTGTAGCACAGGGAGCTATACTCAATGTCTTGTAATAACCTATAATGGAAAAATATCTAAAAAAGAATATATATACATACATATATGTATATATTATACATGTATGTATATATATATATATATATATATATATATATACATACATATATATATATGAGAATCAGTTTGCTGTACCCCTGGAGCTAACACAATATTGTAAATCAGCTGTATTTCAATAATTTTTTTTTTTAAAGCTGAAGGAAGTAGTATTAAATTCTCAACCTGGTGTGGTGGCTGATTTCTTTTTAGACACAGGGTAAGTATGATAACCTCCTCGTGGTGCATTTTATTTTCTACTTGAACTATAGTAATAAAATGACGGTCCATTTTACTGTTTAGTTTTCCGAATGAGGTTTTGCTGATTGGATCGTTTGATAAAGCCCTGGACGCACGAGATCAAAGTTTCCTGCCCCCAAATTCATATGAGTCCCTTTGCCTTCACTGCCCCACACTGAACCCCAACATAGTCACACTGCTTTTCACAAGGAGAACCAGACAGAAGACTGTAACTAGGGTAGTGTGTAGTTGATGCTCAAGAAATAGTTGTAGAATGAATGTTGGTTGAAATTACAGCCTCAAATGTTACTTTTGGTGGCAGTTATCAATAAGTGTCATCCCTTTAGCTACATTTGGTTCTTCCATATTGTAGAGTATGTCTGAGGATGAAACAATAGGAGTCTGAATGACACTAAAGATAGTCATTTACACGGGTAGCCAATATGAGTTGTTCCCTGACACTTAAAGTGCAATAAATGTCACCATCTGTGGGGCATTCAAGACCCATCTCCCTACACACACACACACACACACACACACACACACAACACACGCACCCGGAACGTTCTAGGTCTAGGGAGCACCCCATCCCAGGCTATACTATGTGGCATATCTACTCAGCCTGTGCCTCCCTAGCGCCCAGACTTGAGAAAACCACAGCCTTTCGGAAATTGTCTTCCTGGAGCCCAGCAACCTCTTTTTGGTGGGGAACTTGAAAGAAAATGCTTTCATATATCCCCTGAGGCAACAGAGAACCTAGAAGAGGCCACAAAAGGCTGGATTCAGCCTATAGATAATTTTTTGTTTCATAAAGAGTTTTAAAAATTAGAATGTTTTTCATAAATATATGGTCGTGCGGCTTCTCTAACACGTCAGAAGATCTGGCATCACTGGACTGATACTTCCACGGGCGATAATTCACTGAGGCTGAGTAGCAGCTGTCCTTTTCAGGGGGCTCCATTCACCTCAGTTGCTAACAGTCTCATTCATTTCCTTAGCCCACCTGGCCCCTAGTCTATAACAGTGGGAGAAACCTCAGAAATATCAATTCATTGACCAACATGATTGTAGCACCGGCTCCTTCCGTGTTTACACTCATAACTTCTCTGTAGTTATGAGGAACTTCCCATAGCAACAAACAAATAATTGCACAGAGCTGCTCGTGAGTCAGGAAATATTTCAAAATTCATGTATTAACTCATTTCAATCTTCATAAAAACTCTGTGAAATACGTGTATTTTTACCTCTATTTTTAGCTGAGGAAACTAAGGGACGGAAATTAAGTAACTTTCTCAAGGTCACATTGCCAGAACACAGTGCAGAGTGAAGAACTATACCCAAGTAGTCTGACGTCAGAGTCTTTGTTTTTAGCCACCATAATATGCTTCCATGCCCTGCATCCACTCAGTTAAAAATTCTATTCTTGAGACTTCCCTGGTGGTGCAGTGGTTAAGAATCCGCCTGCCAATTCAGGGGACACAGGTTGGAGCCCTGGTCCGGGAAGATCCCACATGCTGCGGAGCAACTAAGCCTGTGTGCCACAACTACTGAGCCTGCGCTCTAGAGCCCACGAGACACAACTACTGAAGCCCACGTGCTGCAACTACTGAAGCCCGCACGCCTAGAGCCTGTGCTCTGCAACACTGCAACTAGAGAAAACCCGTGCGCAGCAACAAAGACCCAATGCAGCCAAAAATAATAAATAAATTAAATAAATAATTTTTTTAAAAAAAGCACTCACAACCTAGTACCTGCTATTGTAAATACTACTGGAATATTTCACTTAACACTCTTTTTATAAAGTGGATAACCTGGTCCAACTTAAACTCCTGCCTCCAGCCCACATGTGACTTCTTTCTGCTCTTCCCCTTGTGCTTCTCCATCTGGCATAAAGGACAGAGTGCCAGAAGCCACAGAAAAAGTAGGTCTCAGCCCCCAGGAACAGAAATTGTACTTGAGGACTTGCAGTGCAAGGCGAAGGAGGCATATTATTCTTATATTAACACTTAGGAGCATATATTATGGAATTATAATACAAAATTGGTGTGAATTTTTCAAAAGCTAAAACATAAGACTTAAGGAAAATCTTTACTTGCAGGTGACTGCTTTGGGTTAATATCCTCAGACCCCCTCTAATAACTAGGTCCACTGTCCTATGAAAGTATTGTGCAGCACCCAAAAGAACACTCAAAACACTTCCTTCCTGCTGTGCTCTGAATGCTCTTTTGTAGCCGCTGGTTTCAATGACATCTGCCTCTGTGAATGTTTTCAGGTAGCAATAGCAACAGTAGCCAACCCTTACTGATCTCCTACAGTACACCGAGTACCCTGTTAAACAACTCACATATACCTTTCAAGTATTCTAAGAACTCAAAGAGATAGGTACTACTATTATCTCATCTTTAAAGATCAGAAACGAGCTTGGAAGGCTTAAATCATGTGTCTCAAATCACATAGCAGGGAAATGATGAAGACATACATTCAAACCCAGGCATTCTTACTCTTAGCCATTAGACCCCACTGCCTCTAGTACAATAACCCATTGTTTCATTATTCCTCTGTTGTTAATTTAAATATGCATATTGAATCCTTGAGATAAAGAGGTGAAACTCATTGTCCTTTATTTAGACTGTATCTCCTTCCTCACCCAAACAGTGGTGATATGTATCTAGTAGACTAAATAAATACAGCTTAGCATATAGACCCTTAAAAATAGAGAGGTCTTATTTTCCTTAAGATTTCATGTTTGTGCACTATCTAGAATGCCTGGCAATAAAACATAAATTTATATTACATTTTAAAAACTTTTCAGCGGTCTATTTTATTATAAAAGTAGCACACACTGGGTAAAAATAAGAGTATTCCACTGAAAGTACACTTTCAGCCCTTCCAGAAAAGTTAAATATTGGTATTTTGCTCAGCCAAAGCTGACAAGGGAATCAAGGCAGAACTCTCTAGTAAAACCCTATATTAAAAATTAAAAATAGAAATATAAAACGATAGGCTATATAAGGAATAAGTACTTTTAAAATACAAATAAATAGACGTGAGAATTTTAGAAGAACATACTGGTCTTTCCCCACTTCGTTCAACAGCTTCTGTCCAAATGTCAAGTCTGTACTTCAGTGACAAGATAGTGTAGAAGGAAAGGCCAAATCAAATGAGAAACACAGTCGCTAAAATGTGTTTACCCATTTACAATAGATGACCTTTCACAGTCCAAGTGATTTCTGATTGCACATAACTTCCCAAAAGAGCCAGCTTCTCTTCAGAATGTGTTATTATATTTTGAACTAAACATTATTTTTCCCATCCCATCTGAAAAAGTCTTAACCTCCTATTCAACTTCTTATAGATCTCTTGACTTTAGGAACTTGGGGAAAGTTTCATGAAAATGTTATGATGCAAATTCAATTAAATTCTCAATCATTTACCAGAATCCTGTTTGTCTGAGTTTATCTCTTTTGATTAAGAAGGTTACTTATAGGGAGCGGTTGTTTGACCGAGTTTGTAATCAGTAAAGAAAAAGAAAGAAAGAAAGAAAAAGCAAAGTCACTAAAAGGAGGAGCTACAAGTCCTCACGCAAATTTTATTAAAGAGGCCTTTATAAAATTAAGCATTGGTAGCCAAAGGCTGGGTCTAGAAAAAAATGAGTCAGAGCCTAAAGAAATGTGAGTGATACTTAGTCCTGAACCCTGTGCTTAAGGAATGATTGAATTGTCAACAAACACTTGCTGTCCTATTGCTTGATGGATACATTTTACTATATTTTCTATTCTCTTTTGTATAGGTTTCATATATTCTTGTGATTGGCTAGATTCAAAATGGAAAGTCATTAACTAGGATGTAACTTTGGGCAAGTCAGTCGCTCTCTGGGCCTCAGTATCATCATCTATAGAATGAAGGGTTTGACTGAAAGATCACTAGGGTCCTTTGCAGCTCTATGTTACATTCTACAATTCTAGGTACTGGCTGTGATCAAATACTATTCTATGTAAATGTCCTAGCACCCAGCATCGCACCTAAAATCTATGATGTATATAGTCAGGGATGAATATCATTTTGGTATGCTCACAAATTCTACCTCTGCTCCACAAAGCCTGGGACCTCAGCTGAAAAATCTCAAACAGCTGAGATGACTCAAATACTTCAGGGCTGGAATTATCTGAAGAATTTCCACTCACATGTTTGGTTCCTGGGCTGGGATGACTTGAAGGCTGGGCTCAGTTGAGACCGTCAACCAGAGAGCCTACTGCTGTCCTATTCATGCAGTTTGGGCTTCTTCACACCACTATGGTCTTTGGGCCACAAACTTCTCACATGGTGGCTCAGGGCTCCAAGTGAGGCAGTTACGGTGAACAAAGTAAAGCAACTTGGCCTTTTATGACCTAACCTCAGAAGCCACAGAACAGCATTTCCACTGTATTATGTTGGTTGAAGCAGGCACAAGCCCACCCGGATTCCAAGTAAGGGGTCACCAACACCTCACTTGTCAATGAGAGAGCAGAACTGAAGAATTAGCAAACCATGTTTTAAAACTGTCACATATATATATATATATATATATATATATATATATATATATATAAATAGGTATATATATATATATGTACACGTGTGTATATTAAATCTCCTTTAATTTTCACAATCAATCACTTGGATAGGTAGTATTCTATTTTTAGCTTGCCTGGGGTCACATAACTAGTAAGTTTCAGAGGGAGAATTCCAATCCATCTACACAAAGCCATGCTAATTCTACTAAACCATATTGACTGGAGGGGAGACCCCATTCGTTTCAATGCTTATTATTGCCACTCCAATAATTTTGAGTTGACACTGTATTCATGGTGGCTGATTTCCCTCGAAAACCAAATAAGCCAGATGAGATGAAATTGCGTTCAATTTAAATAAGCATAATTTACAAAACAAATAAGCCCCAGGTAAACTCTGAGAGAGTTTCAAATTGAAGCCAATCACATTCAGGGATCAATTCACCCTAAGGCACAGGAATTTCTAGAATGCCAGGATATGAGGTTTCTGGTGGTTTCTCTGTCTCTGCTGGGGCCGCTCCTGCTGCTGGACCTATATCCACCCAGCTCACTCTCCCTTCTGATTTGAATTATCTGAGAAATTGACTCAGCTTTTCATTTCATGGGGCTCATAGAGATAAAGCCAAGGATCCTGCCTATAAAATAGAGAAAACAGGACTCTGGTACAGGCTACAAATTTCCCTCTAGAGTCTTCTCAATCAATACCAGTCCCAATAGCCTACTGCGTCACGTACAGAGCATGATGGGATGGCTGACAGGAGTAACCCTCCACCCCATGGTTCATTTGTGCTCCACACAGAGAAGTAGCTAATGAACATCTTTTCGACAAATCAAATCAATAACATGACTTCTGACCTCATTTTTAGGAATTTTATTGAACCTGATCTCAAAGGTTGAATGTTGAAAGAAAAATAAATAAGTCGCTAAAAATATCCCCCACGCCCAAAATTGCATCTTATAAAAAGGCTATAAAATCCATTACCATCTAGAGTTTCTATTTCATTTCTCAAAGTCATTCAGAAGGCAATCTAATTCATAGATGATAATGACCTTTGCAGGATGCTCTGCTGACCTGCTCTATTCGTTGCCACTGAGTATGCACATGTGTGTGCAAGCGGGAGTGTGTATTTGTATGTTTTCCAGGTCTCCATCAATGAGATTTACACAAAGTCTTGCTCGCTACATGTTGAAACTATCCTTACTCAGGAGAAAAGAGATCACTGTAATAAAGATGGTCAAGTCTAAAGGGAGTTCAAAGGAATGTATTTTCTTTAAAATAAACAATCTTTGCGGGTCCTAAATCTTTTGTATGATTTAAACGAGGCAATAGAAATAAACATGAAATCTGGCAGAGCTGTAAAATTCACTGTTTATGTTGAATGAATTATCACTAATATTCAAATGAGCAATTACTAACAAGTTGACTTGTCCCCTTGGGCTACATGTTGTCACATTGTCTCAAGAAAGAGCCGATTTCTTTATGCCTTTGTGTCAGAAAAGGCTGTCACAAATATGTTTGATACTATTTTATTATATGGAGATAATGAGAGGAAACACAAAGAAAGAGAGGTATGTGTGTGTGTGTGCCTGCGTGGTGAGCAGGCCCAGGTAAAAAGCAGGTAACAGAGAAATACAGGGAGGTGGCTTCTCTTGAGCTAAGGAACTAAATGTTGTAATTCTATGTAAAAATGTTTCAGGTAATAGAGATAAATAAAAGTCAAGTTTATTTGGTGATCTGGCTAAAACCATATCCCTGGAAAAACGTCAAATGCCTTCAATGTGAATTAAATATTATCTTCAGATAGGATTTGCCAAGACAAATACAGTTCTTCTTTTTATTGGTTTGTTCTTTTTCTCATAAGTATAATGACTTGACATTTAATAAGTAGTGCCAAATCAATTAACATTGAAATTATTTTTTGACTTTTTTACCCATCAGAAGAACATAGTTGATAAATACCGTCTCTATAAGGAAGCTGTATATCTATAAATTGCATGACTGTTTTTTGGATGTAGTGAGAATGGAAACCAACTGTAAGGATGCAGCACTTTATCCTTACTTAGTCTCTTATCTACAAAAGGGACAGCAATCCATAGCTACCGGCATCTTTTCTGCAAAATTCCATGAATCCATTCTGGTATTGATTCTTTGTGTGTACATAATCCTTTCTCTCAAAGAAAAATATCATGAACTGATATGCAGGGTTTGGCTCTTCTTTTGTAATTTTTCCTTTGATATATGCACGAATTAAATAAAAATAAATCTAATTTGGTGAAACCAAAAGAATTCTAATTCAAAGAAAAATTCTTTCATCTGTACAAAAACAACCCATAATTCCCAGTGGGCTTTCCTAATTCCTAATTTCATACATACATCACTACCATTGTGGCTGGAGTTTTAAGCAAATGATCAAGTCATCTGGGCCAAAGAGGAATGTAAAACATTTCTCATCATGTGGTCTATTTGTATCCTTTTCTCCTTAGGGACATTTGTCACTAGATAGATCTTCTGTTGTTTATCAACTTTTGGTTTTCCAGGTTGTTAAAGAAAAAAAAAAAGAATCTGTGTTCCATTTAACAACTAAGTGTATGACACAAAAACACTTTAATCTATGGAAAGATAAACTTTCTAAAAAGTATTACAGCAGTATACGTCTCTTGCTTTAGTAAGACCAAAACAGTAGAGTTATATACTCTTATACAAGGCCCTTTTATATATAATTTGATACTTTTGCAGCAATATGGATGGACCTAGAGATTATCATACTAAGTGAAACAAGAAGGAGAAAGACAAATATATGATATCACTTATATGTGAAATCTAAAAAACATTGATACAAATGTATTTATTTACAAAACAGAAACAGACTCACAGACATAGAAAATGAACTTATGGTTACCAAAGGAGAAAAGGGGGGAGGGATAAATTGGGAGTTTGGGATTAACATATACACACTACTATATATGAAATGGATAACCAACAAGGACCTACTGTGTAGCACAGGGAACTATACTCAGTATCTTGTAATAACCTATAATGGAAAAGAATCTGAAAAAGAATATGTATATATATACGTATGTGTAGCTAAATCACTTTGCTGTAACCTGAAACTAACACAACATTATAAATCAACTATACGTCAATAAAATTTAAAAAAAAATGATACTGACAATTGCCTTATGAGGTAGATGGGATGCATTTTGTTATTATTATTTTACAGATGAGGAAACTGAGGCTCAGTGAGTTGAAGGGACTTGTTCAAGGTCACCCAGTTAGAGAAGGGAGGTTAGTAACCAGATCTTCCAAATCGGCATAACCTCTTTCCATGTCATTTATATATTGGTAGTCGGTCCTACCTATTTACTTTATTTTATTATTTGCCTCACGGTTTAAACATTTTTCTTGGGAGGAAAAGTATATATACTACAAAAATGCAAATAGAGGATCAAAGGATTCTTTTTAACACAAGAGTTTTTTTTAATAAAAAAGCTGTGTTGGGGACTTCCCTGGTGGGGCAGTGGTTAAGAATTCACCTGCCAATGCAGGGGACACGGGTTCGAGCCCTGATCTGGGAAGATCCCACATACCCCAGAGCAACTAAGCCCATGCACCACAGCTACTGAGGCCACGTGCCACAACTACTGAAGCCCGTGCATCTAGAGCCCATGCTCCACAACAAGAGAGGCCACTGCAATGAGAAGTCCGTGCACCACAACAAAGAGTAGCCCCTGCTCACTGCAACTAGAGAAAGCCTGCGCACAGCAGCAAAGATCCAATGCAGCCAAGACCCAATGCAGCCAAAAATAAAGAAAGAAAGAAAGAAAAATTTAAAAAGAAAATCCAATAATATTTTTAGAATAATTTCTCTTTGGTGGGGTTTCCCTGGTGGTGCAGTGGTTAAGAATCTGCCTGCCAATACAAGGGACATGGATTCAAGCCCTGGTCCGGGAAGATCCCACATGCTGCGGAGCAACTAAGCCCGTGCGCCACAACTACTGAGCCTGCGCTCTACAGCCCGCAAGCCGCAACAACTGAGCCCACGTGCCACAACTACTGAAGCCTGCGTGCCTAGAGCCCGTGCTCCGCAAAAAGAGAAGCCATGACAATGAGAAGCCCGCGCACCGCAACGAAAAGTAGCCCCCACTCACCACAACTAGAGAAAGCCTGCACACAGCAACGAAGACCCAATACAGCCAAAAAAAAAAAAAAAAAAAATTTCTCTTTGGGGAGTTCCCTGGTGGCCTAGTGGTTAGGATTCTGGGCTTTCACTGCTGTGGCCCTGGTTCAACCCCTGGTCAGGGAACTGAGATCCTGCAAGCCGCCCGGCACAGCCAAAAAAAAAAAGAAAAGAAAAGAAAAGAAATTCTCTTCGAACTACCAGAATTTTAATGAACCCTTCAGAAGAACCACAAAAAGCTATCGATGTTGGGGATTAAATAATATAACCCCTGGCATTTCGGACAGCTTAACGTATCTCTCTAAAATGAATAGTTTATTTTTCCTCAGTCATTATGCCGTCGTTTGCTTGTGCTGCATTTTCTTTTGGAAATCTCAAAGCATTTAGCTAACAAGATTTCATGGTTATTCCCAAGAAAACCTGATCCAGCTATAAAGGTTTATATTCCAATTCAATGAAATCAGTGCATCTCTTCCCCAGTTAACCTATATGTTTCTCCTCTTGCCATAGACTGTCATATAAATATGTTAACAGTGTTAGGTACATTGTTTTTAATGACCTGGCCATTTGTTTTATCAAGTAGACTTTGTGCCTTTCCTTTATTTATTAATTGTATTCCTTCGTGGTGACATTGAAAAGGCCCTACCTCCTGGGGACACTTGCTGCTTTGGGATCTGATTTAATGGATACATAGAATGACACGGCAAACCAGTGAATGACTAAATAAGTGAAGGGGTGAGTGAATGAATGAGTGATTGCCTCCCTTTCATGGATGAGACACAGTTTGAGGGGCGTGTGAGGTCATGTGATGAGCAGAAAGTCACACACTGATGTCGTAGTAGTGCCCAGCTGACAGGTGCCAAGATTATTTCCTTTGCTCTATTTAGCTATCAACTGTTTAAAATCCTCATAAAATATCAACATGAAAAAGTAAAAATGGAAAAATAAGCCACACACAAATTACATGGCTTTTTAAAATGAATGAATGTGCAAAGAATAACGAGTAAAAAGTATAGTGGGGGGGATAGTTTTTCGCTTGATGGGGTATAGGTTATTCACTGTGAGTCCTTCCTCTCCGTCAAATGGATTCAGTAATACTTTTGGGTAATGCTCTTTGTATTTTTTGCATAAAACACTTTGGATATATGCCCATTGTGTTCTTTTTAAGCAGACTCCTTTAGTGGAAAACACACACACACACACACAATTACGTTCACGGTTGCCCACTGTATTATGACAAGTAGGAAGAGGACACTAGAAAGGTCCTACATAATGAGAGATCATCCATTGTTATATGTACACTTGCACTTTATTTCATTTTTCTCCACATTTGGACAGATCAGGAATAAATTTGATTACGTTTCCACTGAGAGCCTTTTTTTCCCAGGAATACATATCAACAGAATTTCAATGAGCATAAAATAAAAACGTTCTGCATTTTATATGAAAGTTTGATTTAAATGGTCCTAACAACAAAAAGAAAAGAAAAAAGCTGTTAAAGTAACCCTCCCAAGGGGAGTCAACTGCTTTTCAGTGCTTCCTGCGCTGGTGCCTTCTCTCCATCCGCTGCTCAGATATTCGTGAATTGCTGCGCCTTCCAGCACTGCTTTCTCTCTCCCTCTGCTTTTGTGGCGCGGATCTCCCTCCCTCCCTCTGGCTTCTGGTCTTTCTTACTCCTTCTCTCAGCTACTTAACTACAGCTCCCACTGGAACTTGCACAATCAAAACGAGCTCTCCTCTCCAGCAGCCTCCAGAAGCTCATCACCTGGAGCGGAGCGACTCGCCCAGTGCACCCGCCGCAGAGCGGCCAGGTAGCTGGGGCCGCGCAGCGGGTGCCCTTCTCCGGCTCCGCGGCAGCAGGAGCCTCTCCCCGGAATCCGCTGCATCCCGGGGTCCTGTAGCGGTGATGCCTGCGTTTCGGAGCAATGATGGAAAGAGAAGAGCCACTGCCGGTGACAACTGAGAGTGCGGAGAGGTTGCTGCAGTAGCCAGTGGTGCAGAATGTGTGAGTGAAAACCTGAGCCCTGCTCGATTCTCCATCACGCTCGGTCTTCGTTAACTATCTCCAGGAGGCACACCGGGAACCAGATGCATTGACCAGGCAGGTGCCACCCTGGATCTATAACTGTGAACTCCCCACTGTGGAAAATGGTAAACAAAGACATGAATGGATTCCCAGTCAAGAAATGCTCAGCCTTCCAATTTTTTAAGAAGCGGGTAAGGACAGGTTTTGTCTGTTTCTTTTGTTTTCTGCTCTTGTCTGAAATGCCTTTGATTGCTTGCCTGAGGTAAGCCTAAGGTTCAGTTGCAGAGCCCTGAATGGAAGCCGCGTGTCCGGTAGAAGTGGACCAGCTAGGAAATATACCTGCCTTGATACAAATTTGTGGGTGGGGGCCCCGAAGAGTTGCTTTGGGAGAAGGGGGTTGGGCTGAGATGTCTTAAGGAAGGTTTAGAGCTGGGAATGGGAATTTCTCAATCAAAGCCACAAGATTACAAGCAGTTTCAAAGAGAATTGGCCTGGGTAGAGTTACGGCTAGCAATTTAGTCAGGGGCTAATTCAGTAGCGCACTCTTGCTCTCTGTTATCTTTGAAGGCTTCAACTTTTCCCACACCTTTCATTCACTCAGTGTCAAGTGCTGCATTACCATCTTCCTGCCTCAGAAGCAGCAGCTTCTAGCTTTCCAAATCCGTCCAGCCAATAACTTGCTGAGTCTCTATCTATGGTAAAAATAGCAAAGGACTAGAATGACCTTTTACAGAAATGATAGAATCCAGCATTTTAAATCCTCTATTTCAAGGATGCCTCAATTTTACTTGGTACAACTGCCTTTCTTTTTGTGGGCAGTGTGAATTCAAGTGATAATATGGGGTTATGCTGCTGTATACTTTTATTTCTTGAATTCCTTGTTCGATTCAGAGTTAACATTACATTGCTTGTAAGTGAGCAAAACAAATAATAAAATAAAATAGAGGGGGGGTTCTTTTTTGTGTGTTTCACAATAAACTCAGTTAATTGTAATGGTCCCACTGGTGGCCTGCGTAAATCTGCAAATTTATACACAAGTGGGAGGTAAGAAATGAATGATTGCTGAGCAACTGATGACTGACACTCTAATGGAGAGTTTCTTTAGCAACAGAAGCTTCCTCCAGTCCCCAGCTGCCCAGCTTATTTAATACCCTGGGGCAATTCCATCAAAATGGCTCTCTTCATTCATTCTGTCCCTTCCTTCAGGTCTTTTCTGTGCTGCTCCTGAAACATTAGCCCTTCACTTAAACCAGCAGCAGCACACAGTCAATTATACACTGGGCTGGACTACCTCCTACACCAAGTGGGCAAGCTGGGAAGGCAGGGCTGGGAACAGCGTGTCAGGCCAGGCCAGAGGGCTAACACAGGTTCCCACACGCCTCTGACTGAATTCTCATCAGTAAGGCAAAATCTTCCCTAAAGTCCATGGACCAAAACGTATGCATTAAAACCAAAGCAAAACCCACGCTGCCCTGGCCGCTGCTCCTGGAGCCCCAGCAGCAGGCAAGGTCTCCCACTAGAGGAGACTCAAGTTGATTTTTGTAGGTTTTCTCTTATTTTCTTTGCTATCGAAATGTACTAATAACAATATTAATTTACTGTCTAGTTTCTTTTTTGCTTAAGAGCATGATTTACCAATAGCCTTCAGTTGGTGCCTCTGTAGACCTTGGATTTGACAAAGAACTAACCAGGGTACTGATGTCTAATCTGAGCACTTGCAGAGAGAAAGAACTTTACACCAAGATATCCGGCTGGCAGCTTCATTTGCCTTTGAACCTGGGTCTATCACTTGCTGGAGATAGGATCAGAAATGCCCCCTCCTGCTGTCCGTACTCTTCAAGGATGGAACTAAGCAGAATATGACTTTGTGTCAAGTCATGGATGGCCCTAAGAATAAAGTCCTTGATTCTTGATCATACGTTCTCTTTTCTGAAAGTTCTTTTCAGTTTGTACGATGACTTTGCTTTAGGTTTTGCTTTTCATTTGTTTGCTTGTTTGTTTGGGATCTTTATTTACACAGCTCATATGTAAATAAATGTGTAAAACACTAAGATAATATCCAGGTAAATCCCTCCTCCTCCCTTCTCCAGAGGTAACTGTTGTTACTGTGTTGGTGTCTATCCTCTCCAGATCTTTTCTATGCATCTGCATATACATTTATATATTAGAATGCCTTTGTTTTCAGCTAAGAATAATCCATTTTTCTTATATTTTATTGTTGAAGTTCCACACATTTCTGCACATTTTATTTTTACCCTACTTAGACAGTCTTACAAAGTGAACCTTTGTGCCCACGTTAAACTATGAATAGCTCTTGGAAAAAAAGCCATAGGTTTTTTAGGGCTTACTAAAAACATGGAGGTTTGGACCCAAATTCTGACGGCAGAAAGCTTAAATAGTGTTTTCTATGCCTCTGAGACATTTCAAAAAGAGTGTAAGAAGGTAGCAAAAAGGGAAGGCAGAACGATCCACCCTATCATTCATTTAGGATAGCAAGTGTAGCACCATTTATTGAGTGCTTACTTTGTTCTCGAAGTTATGGGTCAAGTGCTTTATATGTGTTAGCTCTTTAAATCCTCATAGCCACCCTATGAAGTAAGAAAGCTTATTAATTGTGCAAAGGATGGCTTAAAAGAGATTAAACAACCAGCCCAAGATCACTTAGCTAAAAAGTAGCAGAGCCAAAATTCAAACTTTCTTTGACCCAAAACCCATATTCTTAATCCAGACTTTCTAATTCAAATCATGCTCCTAGGGACTTCCCTCCCTGGTGCTCCAGTGGTTAAGACTCTGCCCTACCGTTGTAGGCGGCCCCCTGAGTTCAATATCTGGTCAGGGAACTAGATCCCACATGCTGCAACTAAAAAAAAAAATAGATCCCACATGCCTCAACAAAGATCTCGCAGGTGGCAATGAAGGTCCTTCGTGCCACAAATAAGCTATGGCACAACCAAAGTAAATAAATAAATATTTAAAAACAAACAAACAAAATTATGCTCCCACCTTTTTTTTTTTCATAACAGAATCTTTTCTTTCCCCAAATGAAATCTTAATGCCATTACACAATTTATAAAACCTATGAAGGCAGCCAATCCTCAGTTGATGTCTCTCGAAGCTCCTTTCCAACCCTCAGTCATGACCGAGGCAGCTCTGGGGAACCCAGCTTCAAGGAACACAATCTGAAGAAAGACATTCCCGGTGCTAGTTTCCCCAAATCCTTTGGATTGATGTTTTCCACGCTCATGTCTTAAAAGCTCAACTAAATCAGCTTTAGTTGAGAATTGCTAAGCTAACCTCAGTAAGAGTTCTGCTTTCATTCTCTACGTGTTAATGATAAGTTAACATTAGATGCCAATGGATTATGTTGTATTCTTAGAATTTCTGAAAAATTTGTTTAAGATGAATGAAAAAATGTCCTTATCAGCTTTATTGTTACAATCCAAGAGCTTTAAAAGTTAACATGTATGCTAAAGATAATCCATTTTCATGGATTTAAAGATTTGTTCATGGTTCAGATTCTTGCATTAATGACTCAGAAAACACCAACAAATGACGTTATCTTCAATTTGATAATCCATTTTGGAAATATACTAGGTATGTAAAAAGATTTCTATATATCTTTTGTAACATTTCAAAGGGTAACTAACCCGTACGGAATTTTGAATTTGGAATGCACCCTAGAAATTCTTTCATTGACCTCCCTATTTTAAAAATGTAGAAACTGAGTGCTTGGCAGGTGAATCACTCACTCAAATTAAAATGAGGCTAACCAC
The DNA here is from genome assembly GCF_059928025.1 of Delphinapterus leucas. Taxonomy (NCBI): domain Eukaryota; kingdom Metazoa; phylum Chordata; class Mammalia; order Artiodactyla; family Monodontidae; genus Delphinapterus; species Delphinapterus leucas. The sequence goes on along the minus strand of NC_143140.1, from coordinate 67,893,006 downwards.
CCCTCACAGGTAGGGTTTTCACTTCCAAATCAAGTGTGCTTTCCTCTTTATTATGCTCTCAAAGTAGTTCTGTGCTTTATGCCTTATTCATTCATATTTATTTTAGCAAAGAGAGTAGGGACAAAATCCAGCTCTTGTCTTCCTAGAGCTAGCTGCCTCGTGACCACCAAACTTGACAGGACACAGTTCTTGTCAAACTTCTCTTGACTCAGTAAGTGATACTTTTATGCTTTTGAGCAATCCCTTGCATTGTTCTTTACTAATGACACATTTTATAATAACTATCACTTATACAGCACTAATATCACTGACCACTGTTCTAAGGGGCTTTCATATACTACATATTTAATTTCTCAAACATGAAAAGTCTAAGGGAGATATTATTGTTATCCCAATATCACAGATGAAGAAGGTGAGGTGGGCCGAGGAGGAGGAAGTAGTCTTACATCATACAGGTAGTTCATGGCAGAGTTAGGGTTTGGGTCAAAACATCTGGCTGCAGAGTCTGTATCCTTCACTGCTGTACATCCTGTCTGTGACGTCAAACAATCCAGCGTGGTCAGAAGAGACATGAAGAGGTCTGATGGCCCTAGCTTCCTCTCTTCTCTAAAAATGATGGGGAACAAAGCAAAGGGTTTCAGCCTGGTTATGATGTTTTCTCTAGCAGAGCTGAGAGATGAAATTAATATCCCTGAAGTGGTTATTCTCCACCACTGTTCCATACACTGCATCCCTTCACCTCTTATTTCCCTTTATTGTTCTATTATGTCTGCTTAAAGCAACTGAATTGCAATAACAGGTCCTTTTCTTATGTGAAGCCCTTTATGTCTTCTCAGGAGGCTAGAGTTTACTGAGTGTTTACTAAGGGTCAGGCCTTACTAGTGCAGCACTTTACTCATGTAATCAGCACAGTCACTCCATTATGCCCATTTCACAGCCAAGGAAACTGAGTCAGAGAAGTTAAGTAACTGGTCCAAGGTCATGGTGCTAGGAAGAGGTGTAGCCAGAATACAAACTCAGGCAGTCAGCTTTAGCACCACCAGTATTTCCATTTGCCCCACTGGAGTGAATGGCTATGAGGCTAACACCGCTTCAGGGTTAGCTCTTCCCACTGGAACGTCTGTGAAGATGATCCAGAGAGGATTACTTGGCGGGCGGGGAGGGGCGGGGGTGGTGGTGGTCATAGCTGTGGAGAATTACATTTCCCACACGACTCCTCAGGGCCGTAGGAATCAGAAGTCTGCGTCAGATTTCTCCAAGATATATTTGATCATACTTCCTGGAACCATGGTGGAGATTCCAACGGCTTCTACTGTGCTGTCTTCAGAAGTAGCTAAAATCTGAGCCCTTTGAGTCCCTCCTGTGTGCACTCGACAGCACAGCACAGAGCCCCAGCCACAGTGCACTGGATCTCCCACAGAGCAGAAAGGTCCTTAAGGACAGAGAACCCATTACCTTGTTCACTATATCCCCTACCAGTCAAACCATATTTGTTAAATGAATGTATGAATAAAATGAATAAATGAATCCTTACATTAACTGGTCCCTAATTTGTTGCCTTGTCCTCCTCCTCCACTTTCTTCTGTCTTGAGATAGTTGAACGGCTTAGGGATCTAATGTATTTTAGTTCTCTCTGTGTTTGAATATGAATTATATATAAATGAAGACTTTGAAAAATAACTTAAATCTGATTCAAAGACATGTTGTCACTACCCTTAGCAGCTGGCAGGGAAACTTGAGTTCAGATCATTTAATGAGCAATGACCACAGCATAACTCCTTTTCTGTAATGCTTTTCCTGTCAGGACAAACAAGACAGACGTAGTCATGATTCACTAATCTCTTTTGATTTTATATGAATGTAAATCACTGACTTCAGCACTATACATTATGCATTATGTATTCTCCCATCTAGAATACTTAAAGTATTTTCCCAGTTATTGTTTTTCCTCATTTTTCAATGTGATCTTAGGAGCTACTGAGTGTGAAGAAAAGTTTGAACTCAAGAGGGCTTTTCTGCTTTGACCAGTGAGTCTTAGAGGGTTTGGACTGGAGCAGGGACTGGCTAGGTTTGGCTGTGCTGGGGGATTACTCTTCAGTACCATAGGACGCAGGTAAGGAGTATCAGGTATTTGTCACTCCAGCAGCTCTCAAGAAAGCCCATGAAAGACTTCCCTGGTGGCGCAGTGGTTAAGAACCCGCCTGCCAATGCAGGGGACACGGGTTCAAGCCCTCGTCTGGGAAGGTCCCACATGCCGCGGAGCAACTAAGCCCGTGATCCACAACTACTGAGCCCGTGTGCCACAACTACTGAAGCTCGTGCACCACAACGAAAAGTAGACTCCGCTCGCCGCAACTAGAGAAAGCCTGCGCGCAGCAACGAAGACCCAATGCAACTAAAAATAAAAAATAAATTAATTATTTTTTTTAAAAAAGAAAGAAGGGCAGTTGTAACCACCTCCCCAGGTCCTTGGTCTAAGGGCAGGCGGACCCAGCAATTGGCCAGGTTCCTCTGGCAGCCTGCACAGTGAGCTGGCAAATTTTAAAAGCTTCTGTGTGGGAGGAAAAGGAGAAGGAGGCAGGAGGAGGACAATGGGGAGAGCAGACAGCCAAGCGAGCTGGGTGCTGCCTCAGCTTCCTTCTGCCGCGGCTCTGGCGTTTGCAGAAAGGATTACTATTAGAGTTTGTTTTCTCTCACACCTATTTCTTCGCAGCATTCTAAAATGATTTCATAAGTATTTACAACAAAGGGAAATGAAAATCAGGGCTGTAACTAGGACGGTAGGAGACTCTTCCCCTTGGTGGTTCAAGATGCCAAAATATTACTCTAATTGCCTTCCAGAGCCTGCTGTGACATTTTTCTGGGAAGAGTCCGCTGAGCTATTTTTATAACTTTGGGGTCACCTTGATCTCTTTTTTCCTCCTAGGTCAGGGCATTCACCCAAAATGCCATTTGTTTGGGGAATGACTGGTCCTAAGGTTCTTTTCTTTTACTCTTCTCTCTTCCTCTTCTTCCTCCTTTTCTTTTTCTTCTTCTTTTCTCTTTTTTTTTCTCCCTCCACCCCTCTCCCTCTCTTTCTCTCCTGTCTCTGGAGGATAAGCGCACATCAAGGCCAAAGAGAGAAAAACCTGACATGAAATACCCCTAGATTCATCTTCCATGGAGAACAGAGAACCCATGTTCTTCTAACCCAACGCTTCAGGAATATCTTGCCATCTCCGAGGCTGTTAGAGTGAAATCGGCCAGTATGGAAGATCCTGACAGCTCCAAGATTTTAGTTTCTAAAAATAGCAAGGTGAAAAGGGCCCCAAGATAATTAAAACACTTTAAGACTCAAATCTTTGTAGGATCAACATTAAAATATACCAAGAAGGAAAAAAAATCAAAGTTAATTGATAAGTAAAAATATGTATTTTCAATGTTTTTCGTCACAAACATCATCTTTTCTATAGAATGCTCTTTCTGAAAATTGACTGAATTTCCTTTGAACCCTGAATCTTTCTAGATCTGTGATAATTTGGGTTATATTGTAGAAAAAAAAGTGTAAGAAAGAAAACTGTGAGTATATAGCTTCTAGAGTAGTTAAAAAGATTCAAGGAAAGCTAAGGAGCAAGACAGTGGAGAGGTAGAGTAAAAGTAAAGACATTAAAAATGAACAATATATAACAATAAAATATATGTAACAATAAAAATGTTATATATGTAGCATATCAACAATATATGTTATGTATATATAACATATATCGATGATATATGTTTAATGGATTGATAAAAACAATTAAAAGGGCTTGGGGAGAAAGTGTAATTGTAATAATAAAACTCAGTTAAACAGACAGCGTATTGATAAAGAGAGAGATTAAGAATTTAAGAAAACCTTGGTGTGTTTTCCACTGCTTTCAATAGTGCCATAGCAACACATAAAAGTGAAGAACTAGAACCCAAGGCCTTAATGAATTAAAATACTTTAACGCAGGTAGTGAAATGCTGTTTTTGTTTGGTCAGGCTTGGTAGAAACTAGATTTGAGCACTGAACTCTAAACTGTGTTCTATTTTGATGACTAGTTTGGCATTTTTATGATGCTAGATGTAAATAATTTTTTTTAATATCCTTGTAACAAGTTGGAGGGCTTGATATATGAATACCCATATCTTGTCCATCAATTTTACTGTGATTAACCAGAAAAGCTGAATGAATATATTAGTAGTTTACTGAAGAGTATGTTTAATGGGATTACAAAGCTTAAGGAGTTAAGAGATATCAAAGACATCCACGGCACTTAATTCATGGAGGTAGATTATAAAATTTCTAATTCATCTCTTGGTGAGAAGTAAAAAAAGCTTCCAGAAACTGTCTTTGATTTTCATGGGGAAATAGAGTTTGCATTAGTTTCTTAAGGCTGCTGTAACAAAGTTCCGTGTACTGAGTGGCTTAAACAGTAGAAATGTATTGCCTCGCTGTTCTGGAAGCTTGAAGCTTCAGAAGAAGGGGTCAGCAGAGTTGGTTCCTCTTGAGGGCTCTTATCCAGGCCTCTCTTCTGGGCTTGTAGATGGCCATCTTCTCTATATGTCTTCCCTCCACATGTATCTGTCCAAATGTTCCTTTCTTATAAGGACACTAGTAAGTTGAACTAGGGACCACCTTATTTTAACTTGGTTACTTCTGTTAAGACTTTATCTCCAAATAAGTTCACATTCTGAGGCTCTATGGTTAGGACTTCAATATAATAATTTGAGGGGGACACAGTTCAACCCATAACAGAAGTTTTTCCTTATCATTGAAACTTCAGTTATATCTGAAATGGAGGAACATCCCAATAGGATGGGCTCTAAGGTATAAATTTTTACTTTGTTAAAATTATTTGCAAATTCTAGGAAGCAAAATATTGCAGAAAATCTATAACACTGGAGAGTATCAGGTGAGACAGAGAGGTTTGGCACACAAGAATATGTTTTTAAAAAGATGGTGAGGGCCTTCCCTGGTGGCGCAGTGGTTGAGAGTCCGCCTGCCGATGCAGGGGACACGGATTCGTGCCCCGGTCCGGGAAGATCCCACGTGCCGCGGAGCGGCTAGGCCCGTGAGCCATGGCCGCTGAGCCTGTGAGTCCAGAGCCTGTGCTCCGCAACGGGAGAGGCCACAACAGTGAGAGGCCCGTGTACCGCAAAAAAAAAAAAAAAAAAAAAAAAAAATGGTAAGGACTTCCCTGGTGGTGCAGTGGTTAAGAATCCGCTTGCCAATGCAGGGCACATGGGTTCAATCCCTGGTCCGGGAAGATCCCACATGTCACGGAGCAACTAAGCCTATGTGCCACAACTACTGAGCCCACGTGCTGCAACTACTAAAGCCCGTGCACCTAGAGCCTGTGCTCTGCAGCAAGAGAAGCCTGCGCACTGCAAAGACCCAATGCAGTCAAAAACAAAACAAAACAAAAAAAACAGTTGTGATGTGTTAGAAGTGGGAATAGTAACTGGGAAAAAAGTGCTGCTAAATGTTATGTAATAAAGCTTGAGGAGCTATATGGCTGATAAGATGTCTAATACAGCATCAAAAACTTACAACTGATGATGTATCAATATTGGTTCATTAATTGTAATGAATGTACGATACTAATGTAAGATGTTAATAATGGGGAAATTGGGTATATGTATATGGGAACTCTCCATACCATTGCCTCAGTTTTTCTGTAAATCTAAAACTATACTAAAAAATGAAGTTCATTAAAAAATTTAAAAGGCAAAAAAAAAAAAAGCTTACAACTAAAGTAAAAAAGCTCTGTAAATGAATTTCTCCAAAGAACATCAATATAATTGCTTCCTCTTCCAACCACTTAACCTCAAAGATTAAATGTTACATAGTAAGAACCAGGACCTGGCACTTACTGTATACAGGGCCTTGCTTATCAGCTTTGGCAAAGCAGTCATATCTAATTTATTTGTCTATTAGTCAGCTTCTACGTAAAAGGGCCCACACCTTCTCACCTTGCCTAATAAGATGGTGAGGCCATTGCTAATAATTAGTCTTCCAGGCCAAAATGAACACATTAAATCAGGCATTTGAGAGTAACCCTTCAGACCTAATCTCAATTAGATGGAATTTTTTTATCTGGTACCTTGACGGTTATCTCTTGTATTAGTATTTTATTCTTTTCCAAAAATCGGAAAATTTCTAACAATGCCTTTTTTCCCTAAAGTCATTATCTTTCAAACAATAGGTTCAGAATGTGTGGAAAAGCCTCCTTTTTTTTTTTTTTTAATAGTATCATCATCAACAGCCAACATGAATCGAGCACCTATACGTGTTAGGCATTATGGTAGGAATGCAGATATAAGAAATTATATTTTCCTTTAACAAGGACCTACTATATAGCACAGGGAACAATACTCAATATCTTGTAATAATCTATAAGGGAAAAGAATCTGAAAAATAATATGTGTGTGTGTGTGTGTGTGTGTGTGTGTGTATAAACTGAATCACTTTACTGTACATCTAAAGCTAACACAACATTGTAAACCAACTATACTTCAAGTAAAAAAACAGAAGGGCTTCCCTGGTGGCGCAGTGGTTGAGAGTCCGCCTGCCGATGCAGGGGACACAGGTTCGTGTCCCGGTCCGGGAGAAGCCTGCATACCGCAAAAAAAAAAAAAAATTAAAAGAAAAAGAAATTATATTTTCCTTTAGTCTCCCCATCTTACCCCATCCCCAAGAACTTGGATCACATCTCCCTGTTATGTATATACTCTTTATAGCACCTTGTACTTTTTTTCATGACACCTGTAAATCTTTAATCCCGTATTGGTGTAGCTAATTAATGTCCTTTACATTAATTAATATCCTCCTGGACTATGACCTCTATGAGGGCAGAGACCTTCTCTCTCTTTTGCTTCCAGTTATACCCTCATGGCTTGGCACCTGGAGGGTTATCAATACATCCTATTGAAACAAATAAAAAGATAGGATATTATGAAATTCTGATTATGGGGGAGAGGAGAGAGGAGTTAATCTTAAAACCCACATTGAAATGAAAAGTCCCTTACATTTTATTCTGCTTTATTTTAAACGGAGGCATATATGAAGACTCCATGTCTGAGAAACATTTGTATCCTAAATGACATCTCTTTGGAAGCTGTTTTCTTTTCTATCATTTACTGTTCCCTGTGAAGAGATCCACATAATAAATTGTCCTTATAATTTAGCAGTAGGCTAAAGATTTTTCTTCTCTGAAAGAAATCACACTTAGCATGATATAATCCCACAGGTTTGCCTCAGTTGCCAGGAAACTCAAAGCTAAATTTAAAGGTAAATTTCAGTGGAACAAATTAGACCAATCTTTAGAAATGACTTCTCAGTTGCTGAATGTGGTTTTGAGCCTGTGTTTGTACTGTAACTCTCTTGTTATATGTATCTCATTGTAATCCGCCTCAGATGGTCTTAAAAGTAAGGTAGATGGTATATAATATAAATAAAAAAGCGAAAAGGACTTATCAGGGACGAGTTCCAAATATTAAAAGTGGCTAAAGATTACACAAATACATCACTATGGTGATACACAGCACGCACAGGAGAAATGTATTTCTAAACTATAAAGTGTTTCTCTGCTAGCTTTTCTTCTTGAAAATGCTGCTTGCCTCAGACTTACTGAAATTAACCACCGGACAACAGAGCTAACGTTTAAACTGTAGGTTTATTAGCTCGGCTATCCTATGTAAGCCACTGGGACGCAAAGTAAAGCTATAGGAATGTTTACTCTCTGTCCCCCCAAAGTAGAGTATATTTTTCCAAATCATATCAAACCGTACTAAATTTATGTTGTTTATTGTTGCATAACAAAATACCCCCAAAAAAGTACCCCAAAATTAGTGATCAAAACAACCCCCACTTTTTCTTTTGCTTATGATTCTGTGATTAGGAATTCATGTTGACTTATTAGGATGGCTCTGCTCCATGATGCTGGCTGGGTCATTCCTTGGCTGCATTCAGCTGGTGGCTAGGTTGGGCTGGAAAGCCCAAGAAAGCTTCACTCTCGTTTCTAGTGCCTCATTGCTCCTCTGTTGGCCTTTCTCTTTCCATGTAACTTAGCCTTCCTCACAGCATCAGGGGCTTAAGACAGTCAGACTTCTTAGAGGGCCACTGGCTTCTAAGAGGATGGGCTCCAAGAGAGAAGTGGAATCTGCCAGCCTCCTAAGGCCCAACCTTGGAAGTCCTACAGTGTCATTTCCACTGCATTTGATTCATTAAAAAAGTCACTGGGCCAGCTCAGATTGGAGAGGTAGAGACATAAACTCCACCTCTCAATGGGAAGAGTGGCAATTTACTTTTACTAACCGCTGAATGTTCCTATTTGTGCCACTGTGACATGGCATAATTTTCCAAATTGTGTCCAATTTTACTGATTTTATCTCTAAACTTTTAAAATCAAAACATTTTCAGTTACACTAAAAAGTAGAAGAAACACCCAAACCCTTATAAGATAAAGCTATTAAGGACTCCTAATAGGGATCAGACAAAGCCAGTAGGATTCGTACCTGCATTCTTACCAGCTTTGTAACATTGGACAAGTTATGGAAATTTCTAAGCCTATTGACTTATCCGTAAAATGGGTTTAATGACAACACTTAGCTCTTAGAACTGTTGGGAGGATTAAATGACATAACATGTATAAAGCATTTAGCCCCAGTACCTGGTATATACTTAGACCTCAAAGCATGTTAGATATTATCAAGACAGACCTCAAAATTATGACCTACCTTTCTAGCCTACTTTTCTACATTTTTCGTTATGGTGTAAGTTGTGATTTTACTCATGGGTCTACTTGTAGACATGCTGCTCTCAAACCTCTTTGCTTTTGGATTTTATTGCTTAAAGGTCATTTCTCAAAAGACATCTGCATGGTCAGTAAACTCACACTTTTATTGAGTTATTTAGATGCTTCCAGAGGCTTAGGAATTAGTGAACATAATTAATTTATCTTCTATAGATACTTCTCCCTAGAGCAACTGCAGAGCTCCAGCTTCATTACCAAAATGATATTTCATTTACCCAAGATCTCATTAAATCAAATGACACCACATTACTCTGTTTCCTTAGCTATATGTGCACAAAGCACTGAGGAAAGAAGATACCCAAACCCGCAGGTCCAACGTGTAATCAGTTATTAATGACATTCGATTTGAATTTAATGCCAGGTTTTCCTTTCTAATCTGTCTTGCATTGCCAACCAAGAATTTGTATGAGCTTGAAATTCTAAATCAGAACGCCTCGTATCTCATGAACAGTCAGATGCCCTTTAAAATTCTTTTTTGGCCCCCTTTCATGAAAATATTTCTTGTTAAAGGCTCAAAAGCTTATATTGCAATGGATTTTCATCCCTCTGTTTGAACCCTAAGATCAAGCTTTTTGGTATTTCTCTTGTCGTGTGGACATTTATGCATCATCTCAACTTTCCCTTTCTCGGCATGCCTCCAGGTGGACCACTCTCCCATGAAAAGCCCTGTGGCACAGCACTGGCCAGGCTCTTCTCCTACCTCTGGGCTATTTCTTAGTCTCCTTTCAGGCTCCTCCTCTCCATCCTAGGAGTGGGAGTGGCTCAGTCTGAGTGGTTGGCTAACTCGCCTGTCTCCCTGTCTCACCATCTCTTTCTCTTTTCTCTCCCCCTCTGGTTCTTTATCTTTCTCACTTTCCCATACACCCTCCCTCCTCTCCCCTTCCTCCTCTTGCAGCACACAGATTTATTCATTCCTGTACTTTAAATACAATCCATATGTCTTTCTTAAATTTATCAGTTCTCGGGACTTCCCTGGTGGCACAGTGGTTAAGAATCATCCTGCCAGTGCAGGGGACATGGGTTCAAGCCCTGGTCCGGGAAGGTACCACATGCTGTGGAGCAACTAAGCCTGTGCACCACAACTACTGAAGCCTGCGTGCCTAGAGCCCGTGCTCCGCAGCAAGAGAAGCCACCACAATGAGAAGCCCATGCACCACAAAAGAAGAGTAGCCCCCGCTCGCCACAACTAGAGAAATCTCACGCATAGCAACGAAGACCCAACACAGCCAAAAATAAATAAATTTAAAAAAAAAGATCAGTTCTCTAAATGTCCGATTCCTATTCCCACTTGCCTTCTTAATATTCCCATTCAAAAGTCTCACAGACACCATGAATTAATCATGTCCAAAAATTAAACTCTTGATTTTCCTTCCTATCTAATTTTACCCCTTCCCCAATTTTCCCCAGCTCAGGAACTGAAATTGCCATCGACTAATTCATTAGAGCCAGAAACCTAAACATTATTCCTCTTTCTTTTCTTCCAACATCAATGCAATAAATTCATTAGCACATCCTACTGAGTGTACCTCTAGAACAGATTTTGTTTTTAATCCCCCTCTTTATCTCCAGGGCCTTGGTGCAAGCCACACCCACCACCCTATCTTATGAATTCTTTAATAAAGTCTTTACTCTCGTCTCTAAATCTATTCTTCCCCGCCTTTCACCTCCTTGACTGTCCCCTGAAGAAATCACAGCACTTTAGTCAGACTATATTAGTGTGGTTTTCTTGAGGAAAAAAGGCAGTGAAAGAGAACAGAACTTCCCCAGAGACTTACAGAGAAGTGGCAAACTTGACATTAAAAGCTGGGCTCCTTCTTTGTGGCAATAAACTCTTTTACCCTCTCAGATATCTCCTGTTGTGGTTTAGTTTTCTCCTTTTCTTGATTTACTTTAGTTTTTTGAATTAAAGAAGCATTTTATTTTGTGAAGAACTGAGGTATTTGGACCCTCTTGAGAGTAGCGGGTGCTGATCGGCTTTAGCTTAAATTACATTATTCATCCCCACCTACCTCGGGGCAAAAGAAAGTCATAGGGATTAGAAAAGCTACCAGAGGCTCCAAAACCCTGTTGGAAGGAACTGGCCTGAGTCTTCCTCTGAAACTAGAATAAACAGACATATCCAAACACTGAGTATTTCCAAATTGGAAATCTTTTTTCCGTATTGGAAATCTTTGTTAAGTGGTTTATGAAACAGAAGTGTAAAATAATGTTAGGGGCCATATTTTTTATGAGTTTTACTGTAGTGTCAACTGACCACTTTGGATAGTTTTCAAAGTCCTCCATATTCTGGACACATTCAGCATCCTTTATACCTTATACCCTACAATCCCTGGCATAACTCTTCACCTTTATTATCTCAGGAACTGGGCCTCCATCTTGTCATTCTTACCCTTCTTCCACCTGGAAAGTCCTTCTTTTGCTCGCCCCTCACCCTTAGCCTACTCTTTGCTAAATTCTACACATTTTTTCCAGAGTCAGCTGTAGTTCCATTTGATCCATGACACTTAACCAGCTGCTAGAAATTGTACGGGTTGCTTTCTTCAAATGGCTCTTCAACTCTTAGTAAATACTGACATAATAATTACCCTTTTCTGATTGATTATAATATATGAACACAAGTAGCATTTTCATAGCACTTAATTTAGAAGATGTTCAATGATTTCTTTCTCCCTGTGTCTCACAACTCAGAAATGCAGGAGTCCTTAGCCTTTTTTTTACCAACAAGGATACTGGGCATCAGAGAGGTTATGTAACTTCCCCATGGTCACACAGATAGAAAGGCCCACATGAGTTGGTTACATTTGAGAGTCTCTTTCCATTACATCACATCACTTCTCTAGCAACTGTTGTGGTATCTCACCAGACATCTTATACTCATCATCTATTACTGCAGGAACTTCAGAAAATGGAAACAGAGTTCTTTATTTTCATGCTAGCATTGTCAGATTCTTTGGTCTAGGAGTAGGAGGGAATCCACTTTTGTCAATACTATCTTCTAAATAGCTTTCTGCTCCCACTTCCCTTACTTACTGAGAGTCCACACTGCCGTTTCCCTAGCTCAGGCCACCTCCATCCTTCCCTGAAGTGCCACCACTGCCAAAGTGGCCTCCTGCTGTCAGTCTTGCCCCACGGAGCCCTCCAAACTTCAGTCTAGAAGAATTTTCTAGAACACAAGTTAGAGCTTGATATATCTGTGCTTAAAACATTTCAATGGTTCATCATAGCTCTCAAAATAAATTCCTAATTCCTTTTTGTTGCATATAAAACTTACTAAATTGGGCCCTTGCTTAATTCTCTCACCCCTCATGTCTTTCCCTTTCTCCTTCCCCTTCTTTATCCACTGAATTCCGGTCTCCAAGCAAGTTGAGTAACTTAATTTTTTCCACCTACACCATCCTGCCATCAATCCCGGGGCTCGTCAGCTGGGGTTTACAGACCCCTTGCAGGGAGAGAGATGTCTATGGATGGAATCCAGAAACTTGGATGGAAAGACTTACAAGTTTATTTTCACCAAATTCTAACAGAACTTTAGTATTTCCTCCAGTTACGAATGAAACAAACAAATGACAGTATTATTACCAGGATCTGTAATTTTTTTTTTTTTTTTTTTGCGGTACGCGGGCCTCTCACTGTTGTGGCCTCTTCCGTTGCAGAGCAACAGGCTCCAGACGCGCAGGCTCAGCGGCCATGGCTCACGGGCGCAGCCGCTCCGCGGCACGTGGGATCCTCCCGGACCGGGGCACGAACCCGTGTCCCCTACATCGGCAGGCGGACTCCCAACCACTGCGCCACCAGGGAAGTCCCAGGATCTGTAATTTTATCACTAATAGAAATCACAGATATTTTCATATCACATGACAATTTTTGAAGATACTAAATATATCGTGTATGATTATCATTACTGAGAAGTTTACAGTAGTTACCAGTTCTCATCTAAACCTTGTTACCTAATATATCAAGAATCACATATAGTACTGAGTATTTATATAGTACTGAAATAGTTTTTAAAATTTTGCTAACTATAGTTTAATACAATTGATTGCCTTTGTAATCCTACGTATTTTATTTTATTCATTAAAAACTTATTCTAGAGACTTCCCTGGTGGCGCAGGGTTAAGAATCCGCCTGCCAATGCAGGGGACAAGGGTTCGAACCCTGGTCCGGGAAGATCCCACATGCCTTGGAGCAGCTAAGCCCTTGCGCCACAACTACTGAGCCTGTGCTCTAGAGCCCACGAGCCACAACTACTGAGCCCGCGTGCTGCAACTACTGAAGCCCATGCGCCTAGAGCCCATGCTCTGCAACAAGAGAAGCCACTGCAATAAGAAGCCTGTACACCGCAACGAAGAGTGGCCCCCGCTCGTGGCAACTAGAGAAAGCCTGCACAGCAACGAAGACCCAACGCGGCCAAAAATAAATAAATATAACAAATAAATTTATTAAAAAAAAAACAAACTTATTCTAGGAAGGGACCTCTAGGTTTCACCAGACTGTCAGAAGGGTGAAAGCCTCAAAAAAGGCAAGATCCCCTGTTGTCGTCATTCCCCTTCCTTAGAATGTTCTTTTGACCTTGAACTCCACACTCTTGACCTGGCCAACACTCACTCATTCCTGAGGTCGGGATTTAAAGGTAGCCCTTTAAAGTCCTTTCCCTGATGCTCCAAGATTGGGAGAACTTCCTGTCTGCTTCGTTAGCAATGAACTTTGCTCAGTTATGGGCTGATTTCACTATGGTACGATTATCTTTCAACCAATTGACTCTAACACACACAGGAACTCTTTGAGGCCAGACCAGTGGCTTTATCCCTGTTATATCCACCATGCGCCAAACGTAGAAGTGCTCAGTGGTCCTCTGTTCAACTGATTCTTGCCCCATTTTAGCGGCATGCCATCCTGAGCCATCCATTCATACAAACATTTATCCTGAATCTCCTAAGTCCCAGGGAGTTTCTAGGCAGTGGAAATGAAGCAGAGAATAATACAGAAAGAAATTCCTGAACTAGATGCTTACATGCTCATGAAGTGAGCTAGTCAATAAGCAAAATTTAGGAAGTAAAACACTCCAGTCACAAAAGAACAATACTGTGTGATTCCTCTGGTGTAAGGTACCTAGAGTAGTCAAATTCATAGAGATGGAGAGTAGAATGGTGGTTGCCAGGGGCAGAGGGGGATGAAGAGTTACTATTTAACGGGTACAGCATTTCAGTTTAGGAAGACTGGTCTGGAGATGGATGGTGCCGATACCACAACAATGTGAATGAACTGAGCTGCACACTTAGAAACGGTTAAGATGGTAAATTTTATGTTATGTTATGTTACAATTTTTCAAAAGTAAAACACACTATGCTAGATGGGAAATGTGCTGGAGAAAAGTAAAGATGGGAAGAGGGGAATAGGAAGGGCTGAGAGGTAAGAGGCTGGGATAGGCCTCACGGCCACAGGATTTCTTGCTTGTTTTGCTCGAGACATGAGTTACAGGCCCAAAGACCACCTGTTTGGAAGAAGATTCAGAAAGACCGAAATCTCCCATATGATCGCCAGTGGATATAAAAGCAGAGCTTTTGTAATGTGTGATGCTTAATTCCCAAGAACTGGATGCCTTTCATTCCCCTAGCACCTTCTGGGAAAAGCATACAGTCAGTGAGTGAAATCCTCAGGAAGAATACTGGCATCTCAAGCATAGCACCGGGAGATCAGCTCGGTGCTTTGTGACCGCCTAGAGGGGTGGGATAGGGAGGGTGGGAGGGAGGGAGACCCAAGAGGGAAGAGATATGGGAACATATGTATATGTATAACTGATTCACTTTGTTATAAAGCAGAAACTAACACACCATTGTAAAGCAATTACACTCCAATAAAGGTGTAAAAAAAAAAAATTGTTATTTGGACCTACCATTTATCTTTCCCCCTCCACTTTTCAGTTTGACATAAGCACTTCTCTGCTGTGCGCCATCAAAGAACTATGAGACCATTTGAGGAGGTGAATATGATTTGTTTTTGAAAATCAGATAATTATATCTGATTTACGTCTCTCATGTCCTCATAAATCACCGTAATATCTATGTTTCCGTGAGTTTGGTTTTATACTATATACTTTTCTTACTCACAAAGATAATCAATGGGGAGTCCAAGTCTAATTGTAACCTTTCTGTAAGCGGTCTGACTTCTGTTCTTTTTTTATTAAAATACAGGCTTTTATTTAAGTAAATATTATCAAATTTTGAGGTTTAGAGGTTTGATATTAAAGTTTGATTTACAAAATATCAAAACAACCAGCTATAAAGTGAAACTTCTATCTAATCAAGACTCTTTGGGCTTTGCAATATCAATCATACAGCCTAGCTGATTTTTTTTTTTAAGGTAATTTGACAAATAAATAAACACAGACCTTCTAATACTCTTGTTTGCCTTTAACCTAAAGGTTCTGCCATTTAGGGACACCTCGACCAGCAAAGCCTTGTGAAATATTCAGTCTATTACTCCTTTGTAATATTTTCTTAGTTAGTTGTAACTGTTTAAGATTTTTTAAATTTACGAATCTTTCTCAATGAAATAGTGATACTTTTACAGCTTATTGGAAACCGGCAAATTATGGGTTATCTTATATTGTCTAGCCCCTAAAGTATAGATTGTCAAAGCTTATTTCGTTAAATATTAAAAGTATTCTTTCCCTCTTTTCACTGTCTTCTGAGACAGAGAAAAAAAAAATGGAGTTTAGCTGAGAACACGGCCTAGAAACAAGCAAGTTATCTAATTATGAGATGACATGTGACTTAGAGAACAAGCTTCCATGACCATGGTGCTGCCATCAATTTCCCTCTTTAGGTCTTTTTTAATTCTTTCAAATGGGAACCCTCTGACATTTTGATCACTGTGAAGATGTATTAGTAGCACTTCTAACATCCTTAGAAAATGGAAATATTTAAGTAATTGCTAAATCAGAGCCCTTGATTGAACATGTTATCAGCTTCAGGGTTTTAAGGTCAGTAATCTCTAGTGTCCAAACCTTTTTTTTTAGTACTTTTTAAAAATAAATTTATTTATGTATTTATTTATTTTTGGCTGCATTGGGTTTTTGTTGCTGCGCGCGGGCTTTCTCTAGCTGCGGCGAGCGGGGGCTACTCTTCGTTGTGGTGCGCAGACTTCTCATTGCAGTGGCTTCTGTTGTTGCAGAGCACGGGTTCTAGGCGCGCGGCCTTCGATAGTTGTGGCACATGGGCTCAGTAGTTGTGGCTCACAGGCTCTAGAGCGCAGACCCGGTAGTCGTGGCACATGGGCTTATTTGCTCTGTGGCATGTGGGATCTTCCCAGACTATGGCTCCAACCCGTGTCCTCTGCGTTGGCAGGCGGATCCTTAACCACTGTGCCATCAGGGAAGTCCCTAGTGTCCAAAACTTTTAAAAATAATTTCTTTCATAATTCAGATGTATTTTGAATCCTTTTCACGCTTTTCTCCTCTATCTATAATCTGTTTAATTTAATATTTGTAAAATGATCCCTTCTCCTATAACAGATAATCTACTCCTGGACTTTATCTTCAGAATGAAGTTCATTCGTGCAGAGTAATGAACTCCAAGATTTCATTAAAGGAAAGTAATTTAACTTATCTGAGTCTTGCTTTCCTCATCTATAAAATGACAGAAGCTCTTTTCACCTCTAAAAATGCGATTTGTGAGAAATGATTTGCTCTCTTGGTGTGATTTGTAACTAATACACACACCCACCACTCTCCTACAGCATAGGACCCGATGAATTCTCATCTGGACTCCTTCCAAAGGCTCCTAACAGGGCTCTCCGTTGCCTAGGTCTCCATCCCAAACTGTCCCGCACATATAGCTAAGCTGCAGATAAATATTTAACATGCAAGGGACAGGTGTGGACCTGGCTTCTCCAGAAATCGTTACGAACCCTTAAGCTCAAGGTCCTTGGCAACATGTCACCATCAGACCTTTCCCACTTTCCCTTCTTCTTATCCTCCTCCCCTCCTCCTCCTGCCTCTCCCCACCTTTCCCTTTTTCCCTCCTGCCCCTTCTTCTTTTTCTTCTCCTTCTTCCACTTCCTCTTTCTCTTCCTCCTCCCCCTCCCCTTCCCTTCTTCTTCTTTCTTTTCTTCCCCTTCTTCTCCTTCTTCCTCTTCTCCTCCTTCATGTTCCCTGCAATTGTTCATTTGTTCATTCAAATGTCTTAACTGATGACTATCTGAGCACTCTGCTAGGTGCTAGAAGCAATGAGGAGCCAGATAGGTTCCAGGCAGGGCACTGCTTATGTAAAGACCTAGGTGGGAAGAAGTAGGGAATTTATGAGAAGAGGCATATAGCCTGTGCAGCTGGAGCAGAGAGCCTGAAAGTAGGGGATAAGTTTGGAGTGTAAAGTAAAAAAACTCAATAGAACCTCATAGACCTCCTTAAGGAGTTGTGTCATTATTCTGAGCACAAGGAGAAACTCCATTGATTGAACTGAGCTGTAATTCCCTGCAATTTTCCTCCCCTAAGTTGGTGCTTCTACAATTTCTAAAGTGTGAACTACACTCTTCATCTCTCCAACTCACAAGCATTATCTAGAACACCAATTTCAAAAGCCATCTCCTCCATGGAAAAGTTCCTCCTCTCCCTAAAACAAATGAGCTTGTATTGTAGTCATTTATGTCCTTATCTCTTCCAAGTACTAGACCTATAAAGCCTGATATGGTAGCTGCCAGCTACATGCTGTTATCGAACCCCTGAAACGTGCCTAGTCTGAACTGAGTTGTGTTGTAAGTTAACCTACATACCAGAGGTTAAAGGCTTTTAAGAAAAAAAAAAAAAAAATATATATATATATATATATACATTGATAGTTTATAACTATATAAACTCATTGATAGTTTCATGTTGACTATATTTTGAAATGATAATATTTGGATACATTGGGTTAAATAATTATATGATTAAAATGAATTTCCTCTTTCTTTTTGCTTTATTTAATGTAGCTAGAGGAACATTTTAATTTTTATTTTTTTAATTAATTCATTTGGCTGCATCTGGTCTTAATTGTGGCACACGGGATCTTTTCTTGTGGCACACGGGCTTCTCTCTAGTTGTGGCGTGCAGGCTCCAGAGCACATGGGCTCAGTAGTTGTGGCACAAGGGGCCTCTAGTTGTGGCACGTGGGCTCAGTAGCTACAGCATGCGGGCTTAGTTGCCCCGTGGCATGTGGGATCTTAGTTCACTGACCAGGGATCGAACCTGCGTCGCCTGCATTAGAAGAAGGATTCTCAACCACTGGACCACCAGGGAAGTCCCGGAACATGTGTTTTTTGTTTTTTTTTTTTTTTGGCTGCCTTGGGTCTTCATTGCTGCGCGCAGGCTTTCTCTAGTTGCAGTGAGCGGGAGCTACTCTTTGTTGTGGTGCACGGGCTTCTCATTGCGGTGGCTTCTCTTGTTGCAGAGCATGGGCTCTAGGCGCGTGGACTTCAGTAGTTGCGGCCTGCGGACTCAGTAGTTGTGGCATACGGGCTTAGTTGCTCTGTGGCATGTGCGATCTTCCTGGACCAGGGATCGAACCCGTGTCCACTGCATTGGCAGGCGGATTCTTAACCACTGCGCCACCAGGGGAGTCCCTGGAACATTTTAAATTACTTTTGTGGTTCACATTATATTTCTAGTGAGCAACACTCTTCCGGACTATAGGTTTCCTGAATAGTGAGTGTTTATTCAATTATGTATCTGTTTATCTCCCTAACTAAGCAACACACTAGCTTGTCCACAGTAAATATTGTTTTAAATTCATTGCCATTCTCTAAAGTATTTTTTAAAAGTACTTTGCAATTTTAGTACACTACCTACTTTCCATTTGAGATGTGTAGCCACAACTCCACAGTGAGAATAATGGGTGGGGAAGGAGACAGGTTTGCCCCTTGGCCGTGAGAAGGTTAATGTACAGAACACATGTGGTGTGACCGCGGCAAACAGAGTGGGCCATGACAGCTGATTCAGAAGGTTTCTGTTTCCAAAACAAGAAATTTTATTGCAATGTGTGGAAGGAGCATTAAGACAAGAGGATCCTTGTGGTTTCTCGCTGTATCTGTGGAAAAAACCTGTGGTTAAGGTTTAAATTAAACTGACATTAAAAGAGCTTTTGTAGTTACTATGCGTATTTTAACATCTGTTGCTATAGCTATACTGACACTGAGTATTGTGAATGATGGTTTAGGAGTGATGGAATAAAATGTGGTTTCCTGCCTATGATTTTCTAAGGTTGACTTGGTCTTTTTTAATGATGAGACATAGACCAAGGAAAATTATTAAGAGCATAGAAAACATAACAGAAAGAAAAAATTATTAAGATACCAAGTATTTCTGGTATAAGAAAAAAGGTAGGACTTCCCAGTACCACATCTGTAATTTTATGGATTCTTTTGTTTTGGTCAGTTTCAGGTTTAGAGCAATTTTCAGGTTTAGGTTCATGGAGGCTCCCCCGTGGCAGCCCTGCATACACATTCTCCTCTTTGTTAAGGGAGATTTGAGGATGAACCAAACACATTTTTCATCATAAAATATTTCGGAACACCTCTCAGCCAATTGGAAAAACCGATTGCAAGGATATTATGTTTTATGCCTGGATAAAATGTTTCATTTTAGACTAGTTTTGGTTCAATCAATTGTGGCCAGTATGACAAAGTCCCATTATTGGGTTTTCCTCAGAAGGAGCAGAGGGTGTGGCTGACACCCAGAGCTAATAAATGCTCTCTAATATACCATGTGTTATATGTATTTATGTGAATATTGTTTCTGCTTATTTCTCAATAAGCCTGGGTAAGCTCAAAGAACTTTTGCTGGAAATAGTTTAATTATGCCAAGCATACTGTATATGACAAGTGCTAGGATAAAAATGTGTTTGTATATTTGTTGTTGTGGTCCAGCACATTCTGTGGAGAAGCAGCAGGAAGTAGTAGATAAGACTCTGAAAAAAGTCAGACCTGGATTCTGTATCTTACTTGCTGTGTGACTTTAGGCAAGTCAAGTGACTTCTCTGAGCCTCAGTATTTTTAATCTATAAATTAGTGATGATGTTGGCCTTGTGGGATATTATGCATAAGAGGTGACAATTGCACAGTGCCTGGGATACAATAGTCCTTCAATAAGAGAAAGCTGTTTTTAGTGGCTTGGGACATTATTGATGGAATCCTTGGTAGAAATTTGACATCATTTTTACTGTAATAGAGTTCTTATTTTACTGAATGCTGAACATTTACAAATCTAGAATGGGGAAGAAACATCAAACTCAGGTTCTGTAACCTCAGATATTATATCACTCATAAATCATTATATTTTAAATAGTCATTGATAAGACATGGCAGCAGAAATTCAATGAAAACAAACAAAAACAACCTCTCAGTCAATCATTTGGATTTTAGTGTATTTGATAGTCAGTGTGACAGTCTTATGGCCTTCAAAAATGTTCAAACATATAAAGGAATGAAGTTGCATTGATAATATAGCACAATGTCTCAGATGAACCCTAAATTGGAAATCAGGATTGATCTATAGAATTGGGTGCCCAGTATCTCTTTATACTAAATGACATGCATGTGTGCTTTTAGTTTTTGGAAGAAGGCACCTTACAGGGACAGGAGAGTAGTTGTGGCGTACAGGCCCTTGAGAATGGAGAAGGTGAAGTTTGAAAAACTTGTATAGTATCTGTTTCCCTGCCCACATCAAGGGATGGGTTTGAGTAGTGGTGGGGAAGGGATGTCAAGACTAGATGCTGAAGGGCTGTGCTCTCCAGTGGCTTTGAAACTCTGAGCCCAAATTATGCCACTTGGGCCTCTGGTGATGGTCGAATGAGACAGAACTGGGCAGAGGGGCATTTTCCACCCCATAAACACCTGCCCCTGTCCTTGAACGCTCATGCCAGCATCACATCGACACACAGGGGCTGAAGCATCAAGGAATGCGAGGCAGTCACCAACAAAGGTGTCTGTGCAGAGCCAAGATAACACAAGCACAACTGGAGGCCCAGAAGAGGTTAAAGAACACACACACACACCTGGATTTACTTCTGAGGACACTCTGAGGGGAGACTAAGACACATAATTTGGCCATTACCTTTAAACTGACCTCATTTGCACCCAAAGGCTCCTGAGGGTTAGGACACATTCAAATGAGCTAATCAGATTAGTAAACATTTAGAAAATGCTGACAACTTGGCCTTGTGGCAAAGAGATAAGATGTATTTTCATGGTGAGGAAAGAAACCTGGGCTGCAAAAACTCCTCCTTGATTTGAAGGAGGAGGGCAAAAGCAGGGACCTTGGAAATCCTGGAGCTGTGGTTTTCAAAGTGGGATCCCCAGAACAGTAGCATCAGCTTCTCCTGGGAACTTGATAGAAATGCAAATCCTCATCCTCGATCTACTGAATCAGAAACTCTGGAGATGGGGTCCAGAGAACTGTGTTTTAATTAGCCCTCCATATGATTCTGATGCAGGCTTAAATTTGAGAACCTCTGGCCTTGAGGAAGTTGAGAAAACTGGGGCGTAGCCTATGAGGTGAGAGGAAGCCCTGGCATCTGCCCTGCCCCTAGGTGGGTCCCATTTACCTAATGCCTCTGCCACTGGCCTTGTGTCATTGTCCTTCCTCCCAGCCCCCAACAAAGTGTATGGAGTCCAGTCCCACACCCACCAGAGCACTGCCCCAGGTAAGCCACACCCCTCTAGGCCACTCCCCAGAGCCCACCTGGGGCTTCCTTTACAAAAGGCCACAAGCCCTCTTTCAGTGTCCGCTCTCCTAAGGGGGACCCCATGCATGCGCTGTATAGGGGAAGGGGGGCAGGATTGGGGGTGAAGCTTGAGCCCCGGGCAGTGGGGTGGAGTCAGACGGCTTGGCTGGAGCCTCTGGCAGGCCCAGGCCCTGTCACCAACATCTACGTGAGTACCTAGGACAGTCACCTGCTCACCACCGTTTTATCTAGGGGCAACCTAATTGACCCCAGTTCAAATTACTGACCTGAGAAGAATTAAGACCAACATTTCTTTTTCTCTCAGAAACCTAGTCTCTAAGAGGAAAACAAGAAACTCTAAAAATTAACTCTGATGTACTTTAGAGAAAGTTGGCAGTCCAACTTTTTTCCCTGGCAGTACAGTGGTTAGGATGCCATGCTTCCATTGCAGGGGACACAGGTTCCATCCCTGGTCGGGGAACTAAGATCCCACAAGCCGTGTGGCATGACCAAAAGAAAGAAAGAAAGAGAGAGAGAGAGAGAGAGAGAGAGAGAGAGAGAAAGGAAGGGAGGGAGGGAGGGAGGGAGGGAGGGAGGGAGAAAGGAACAGTTAATATTTTTCTGCTTGCTTATTTATATGCGGTAACCTAAATTACTCATTTAATCACTATTCTGAGATGATGCTTTCTTTACCAGGCTACTACTATATGTAGAATCCTGAAATAAGGTCTGAACACCTAGGTTAACTGGAAAATTAATATCAATTGAACATGAATTTTAGAATAACTTCAAACTCCAAATGAATGAACTTTTCTTCTAGTCAAGGTCAAATATAAAGTCAAAATATAAAAATATTTTTTTCATCACCTGCCAGATCTGGAAATTTTTTAATATGTCTGTTAAAAATGTCTTCATTTCCAGGAAAATGAGAGAGAGCAAATAATTAAGAGCACCATGGAGATTTTAGGAACTGAAAAATAGTAGTGAAAAATATATTCAATTCTAAGATTTATTATTTCTCTGCAGATCAATATAAAATAATACCTTTCCCTTTTTAGAAATTCATGTTAAAAATATTTCCAAGTCTACATTCTATTGAATTAACATAATTGTATATAATTTAATGAAATAAAAGAGAACAGAAACAAGATTATGTTAACCACTACCAGAACACATACAATATCCTTCAAGATAACTGGACACAGAGACTTAAAACAGGCATCATTTCCATCTAAGAACTAATGATTATAGTTAAAAGGTGTCTCGTTTTAAATGAGGAGATCCATTATATTCATCTCCAGTGGTAAGGGATGATTATTATATTGTAATTATATTTTATATTGGCTCCATATTTCAGCTAAAGTTGCTGAAAAGTAGAAAAAATAATTATAGCAAGCAGTTCTATGAAGTGTACTTCAGGGAATGTAAAGCTCAAGGGAAAAGTCCTCCATGAGCATGGCTTGCATGATGGCACCAGGGATGGGTGCACAGGGCACACTTTAAATATGTTTTGCAGGCAGTGTTGGCTGATTTCTAAGTCACCTCGTAGCTTTGACCTTGTTCTAAGTGTTAGAACATTATAATGTCATTTGTGCATTTCAAAAATAGGCTTTATAAAAATTCAATTCTTGATTCTATGCTTATCTAGCATAGAATTTGTTTTGCTGGCTACAGTCTCACAGAAAAATTTGGGAAAATTGTATATTGCTAAAGCCATTTGGCTGAGAGATGCCAACTAGTTTGGTAAGAAAAACCCTGCTGTTAATTTTATAAGCTTGCTAACCTTCTCCAAGTCCTGATTTGTTACAGAATGGTTGGACGACTTTAGAAAAGCATCAGTTTTATATTCTGCAAAATTAGAACCATGTGAGAAGCTTTACTTAGTGGATGAATATGCAGCTAGGAGCTTTGAGCTTAATACAATGGTCCACAAATTAGAAATATTGTTTAATGAACCACAGAAAAGTCCGTCCAGGAAGAATAGTTATAAGAGCAAATAAAATTTCAAAGAGTAATAAAAGAGCTGTAAGAAAGGGACTCATTTAATGCTTAGAACCAAAAAAAAGCATTATTTGGGCACTTCATTTCACAGAATAAAAGATTGGTCAGATTTCTTCTTCGATGTGCCCTCTGACGGGCAGCTGCCTTCTTTAAGAGAAAGCCCCATTTAACTTCTGTTATATGGAAAGCCCACATATGCCTTGCTGTTACCTCCATCCATTTGTTCATCTTTCACACAATAGCTATTCAAATACTGGGAAACTGTAGTCATGACCTTCCTAAGTTTTTCATCTCCATCTTTCTTATTTGGTCTCTGAATCAGGGCTCTCCAGTGAAACAGACCATTAGGAGATATAGATGAAGAAAGTTATTTCAATGAATTGGCTCATGCGATTGTGGAAATAGCAAGTTTGAAATGCATAGCGCAGGCTGGAAGGTTGATGCAATCTTGAGGCAGAATTTCTTCTTTCTGAGGGAAACCTGTTTTGCTCTTAAGGCCTTTCAGCTGATTGGATGAGGCCCACCCAGATTATCAAAGATAAACTCTTTTAGTTAAAGTCAATTGATTGTACATATTGATAACATCCACAAAATCCCTTTACAGCAAACCATAGATTAGTGTTTAATTTAATAACCAGGTACTATAGCCTAGCCAAGTTGATACATATAACTAACCATCACAATCTCTTTCCCCATTTTACCTGTTCTTATTTGGGTGTTCCCTAGTTTGTCAATACCCCTATTAAAATCAGAAAACCAAGTCTAGAACCGGTACTCCTGATCTGATTTAGCAGGATAGAGGTCAGTGTATCACCTCCCTTGCTCTAATCTCAATGTTTCTACTGATATAGCTTCATTCCAATAGTCCAGAAGATGGATTTGGTGATTCTTATAAGGTTTAGTGTGAACTAAAATCCCTAAGACTTTTTCTACTTGAACTGCTTTTAAGCCAGTCTCTCTTATTCCACAATTAGAAGGAAAATAGTGAATTTACCTGTCATAGCTCAAGTGTAAGAAAGCTCAAGTACGTAGTTAAACTTTGATTTCCCTCTGCCCCTACTTGCCAAGTGCCTGCAACTTTCTCTGAAGTAACTCTAGTGACTTCCTGTCTTTTCCAAGAGCCAGTTTCATCTTTGGAAAGCTAACTGTGAATAATTACAAAATTAATTATCCTTATACATGTATATTCATTTAACATACTCACAGAGGGCTCAGATGCCTTCCTGCTACTACCACCTGCTTGTCTTCTAATTCGGACCACTTTTTAGATAAGTATGATCATTACCTCTTAATGGATGAGAAAATACTCAGAGTTTTAGTTGCTCAAAATCACACCCCTAATAAGTTCAAGAAACAACACTTGAAATCAGACCCTCTAACAATACTAAGATAGTGAGATAGACATCAAAACAGACAAAAGCTAAAACTATGAATGGATAGGTGGATGAAAAAGTTGGATCAGGACCTTAAAATTATGGTTATGGTCTAGATACAAGGAAGCTGGAACAGAGAATAAGACCGTGAAATTTCCAAAGATTGGGTCTGCTACTCCGTTCAGACCCCATGGGGTGACAGGTAGTTACTTAGCAACTAATAAAGCAAATATTTGCTGAACTTGATCCATGCAAGACACTGCCTGGGGTGACAAGTGACACAAAGATGTTTAAGGTGAAAACTTTATCCTTAAAAAATTTACCATTTTGGAGCTTCCCTGGTGGCACAGTGGTTGAGAGTCCGCCTGCCGATGCAGGGGACACGGGTTTGTGCCCCAGTCCAGGAAGATCCCACATGCTGCGGAGCGGCTGGGCCCATGAGCCATGGCCGCTGAGCCTGCGCGTCCAGAGCCTGTGCTCCGCTACGGGAGAGGCCACAACAGTGAGAGGCCCGCGTACCGCAAAAGAAAAAAAAAAAAAAAATTACCATCTAGTAAGGACACAAATTAAGAAGTTAAATTGCCACTATAAGGCAACCATTTATTCCTTTACCCATCTGTTCATCTACAAATACTTAGGAATTTCTGTGTGCCCTCAAGACAGTCATGAACAAGATATAAGTAATAAAATGATAATAGGAAGTATCCTCTACAGGGTAGAGGTACCCTTCTACAGAGAAAGGCCACTGGAAGATTGAATGAGACTGGGAGAAATTCTTCACCCAGGAGAGGAAAATGATGAAGAACAGAGTTGAGGATTCCTTGTAAAATGAGTCAGGCACTCCTACCCCAAACCTTCTCATTTTGGCCCTTGTATATTTCCAAGGGAAAATGACTAGGTGGGGAATGGCTATAACGAGACCAGTGATTTTTCAAGAAAGTGATAAGTAAAAATATAAAGCTTGATAGAATCAGAGAAGCAAAATTAATACCCATGCATAGAAAGGTGAAAAGCACTTGGTGATGAAATTTTAAGTAAATCATTGTCCGCTATCCAAGTCAAATAAATGTCAAAATCAGTGGAAATCATTGGTCTAAGGACATGTTAGAAATTTTATTGTAGCCCTCAAGGTCTCATACAGCCCCTTAGGAAAAGGAATAGCAAAAGTATTGGCAAAGAAATTAATCTTACAGACTGAACCCTCAGGGGAATTCTCAGAGTATAAATGAAGCTCTCCAATTTCATATACACATGATGAGTTATTTTCTCCTAACCCTTCTAGCATGACATTATGGCAAAAAATTCTACATTTCTCATAATCCCAGGAGGGGAATATACCTCGTGGTAATTATCCATGAAAATAAATACTAGTTGGAATCTTTAAAGAGTGCATCAATCACGGTGCTATACAATATGATGGATTCACATGAGAAGTTTGGAGTAAAAATGGGGGGGTTCAAGGAGGAAGATACTTCATGAAGTTGTAATAAGCCTTCATGAAGATGCTTTTAGAGCCAGGTTTTCAAGCTTGGCTAAGATTTGACCCAGCAAAACTGAGATGAGATGAAGAATAAAAGTCACTCCTATTGACAAGAACATATAAGAATACAGAAACTCAATGATCAAAAAATTGAAGGATTTGTTAGGAAAAAAACAAATAATCTGTTTTGGCTGGTGTATGGCACAAAAGCAGGTGAATCATGGGGAATTGGATGGTAAATAGTGTCAGGGCCAGAGCATGGAGAGATTCCAGGTAAATGCTAAACAAACTGGCTTGGCCCTTATTCAGCAGAAAATAAAAAGTCATTGACGGTACTAAGCAGGGAAGTAATATAATCAGAACTACGTTTTGGGAAGATGGCTGTAGTAGGGAAGTGCAGTGTGGATTGGAAGGGGGCAAAGGAGAAAGGGAAATGAGTAGGCTGTTGTGATGGTGTTTAATCGCCGCTTAACCTGTGACTCTTGGGTTCCTAAAGAACATTCCCTCTGGGACTGAGGAAAGAAAATGTACTGTTGAGCTCGTTGTCTGCTGACCACAGTTCTTATTGCAATCGATAGTGTTTCCTTAATACCCAGTTCACTAGAGACAGGCCTGTAATTCAAATGCCTTGTTTTCATATACTCTAAATTTTTGTTTTGTTTTGTTTTAGTGGATTTATTAGCCAAAGTACCCACCAAAATCCATTTTTTTTCACATTTTATTTCATGTTTTTGGGAAATTCTTTCCTATTTTTTTTGATTAGTTAGGATTCGTTTCCCTTATGCTCAGAATATTTGCCCTATATTTCTTTATGAAATGTAAGTACTCATCTTATTTAAACTTGGACATGAACAAAAGACATTTTTAATGCTTTTTACTATCTTCTGGCACTTGGTGGAGGGCTCAGGGACAGCTGGATTGTGGAAAGAAATGAAATTTTGGTCATTATCAATTTGGATTATAAAAGAAGACCATAAAACCCAAACTATAAGAACAATTTGAGTTCAAGCAATTGGACAGCTTTTATGCTACGTACAACCTTCATCACACAGTCTACTCTGTCATTTCCACAGAGAATAACCACAATTCCATTTCCTCTTTTCCCAAACAAGGGCGGATGTTCAGTTGACATGCATGGTAAGCCATACTGACTTTGAAATGTTGAAATATTTCTATAAGGGTTAGTAAATAGCCACTGTCCAGAACTTTCTGAGTGTCCCCTCCCTCCAACCAACCTAGCTGTTCCTGCCTGTCCCAAAGGACTCTTCAAGAACTCTCCACAATCTGATAAGCAGAGGCATGAAATTGGGACAGTAGGAGCCCTAAGCGATCCTGCCTGGGTCCCACAGTGTCTGTGCTCCGTGCCCCCGCTGTTCAACGGGTGAAATATTTTGAATTATGTCTACCTAAAAGCAACTTTCTTTTCCTGAGAATTGTATTCCTTGCATAATTACACCAATATGGTCCACATTAAAAAAATGCTTACTTTTTTTGGAATCTGGGTATGATGTGCCTCTGCCTTTCAGTTCTGCCTCTCACTAGGTAGATTATTTTCTCAGCCTTTTCCACATGACAAGAATGAGGCTGCTGGTATTTCCTCGGGACACATCCCTAGGGTCTGCAACCCAGAAAGAAGAAAACTCTACCTCCCAGCTTCAGTATGAAAAGATTTCAGAGAAGGATTCTGATTAGTTCTGATTTGGGTCTCAGGCCAACTCTTGGACCGATCACCATGGCCAGAGACATAAGGTCTTACAATTGCCTTTGCCTGAATGTTATGTATGAAACCCTCCCCATAAAGCTGAAAGGTTTGCTATATCCTTTTGGGGTTTAATGAGGACCATATTAATGTATTGCATTAAATATGTATTTCTGGATTATATACTCCGTTTTCATTTACTCATTTTTCCTTTAACGAGTCAGTTCATACTGCTCAGTATTGCTATCCATTGGCAGATTGCACCATTTCTGGAGGGTGTAGGATCACCAGGGATGATGTTGCTTGCTAAGCTCTTTCTCTGATTCTAATTCTTTAGTTTTTTTTGTTTGTTTTTTGCAGTATGTGGGCCTCTCACTGTCGTGGCCTCTCCCGCTGTGGAGCACAGGCTCCGGATGTGCAGGCTCAGCGGCCATGGCTCACGGGCCCAGCCGCTCCGCAGCATGTGGGATCCTCCCGGACCGGGTCACGAACCCGTGTCCCCTGCATTGGCAGGCGGACTCTCAACCACTGCGACACCAGGGAAGCCCTAATTCTTTAATTTTAATATTATTATTAGTGTTTTTTTTTTTTTTTTTTAGGAAAACTGTTTTTGCATAAAATTGAAACTGACTGTTCTGTGTCGCTTCTGTTATAAGAAGCCTCGAGGAAGGAGCAAAAACGTCAGGAAGGGGCTTCCATTTATCTAATGGAGGTAATACATAGTTATGGAAGAATGTAACTGGCTTGGCAAGCAAGGAGAGAATGTAGTGGGTAAAGCAATTTTATTTGATCATTTGTTCATTCAGCAGACCTGTGCCGAGCACAGCACACCGTAGAAGTAGGGGTTCCAAATTATCTTAGTAGAACCCAGTGAAGAAATAGCCTTGAATCTGTGACGTGGCTGCAAGGGACTGTGGGGTTTACCAGCACCGAGCCCTTCATTCCACAGATAAGGGCAGTGAAGTTCAAACAGGTTAAGTGAGTTGCTCAAGGTGGTTGCACAGCTGGAACAAGAATCCAGTTCTCATAAGCCAGTTCATTCATTTCTGTAGAAAATCATTTTTACGTTTTACATGTTTTTTAAATTGTGAGAAAACCCAAATCACTTGTAAACTGACTGTTTCACCCCAGAATAACATAAAAGCAATATTATACTTGCTGTTTAGTAACCTTTCATGTGTCACACCTGACCCTACCCTTAACCATAAGAATCTATTAAATTCATAATATACCTTGATTATTAAGGAACTTAGCAGTTGTATGAAATAATAAACCTCTGACACTATATTAGATTTGGTCGGGGGGGAGGAGGGAGGAAGAAGGGAAGGAGATGGTCTTTGAAGGATGATAAGGTAGCGCTCCAACAGGGGCTGCAAAGTGGCGCTTAGGCTTCCACTTGTATTATACTCAGGGTAACTCCTCCCAGTGCCCACTCCTGGGTCTGCCCATCCTACCTGACCCCCTAACCTCCAAGGCCCCACTCTTTTCATGCTTCATTCAGTCTGCCCTGACCTTCATCCAGTCACACAGAGCTTGAAAGGAAAATTTAAAAATTTTTTAAAGAATCTGGTTTACCTTCATTTTTTAAAAAGCTCCCCTAGGGGTTTCCCTGGTGGCGCAGTGGTTGAGAGTCCACCTGCCGACACTGAGGACACGGGTTCGTGCCCTGGTCCGGGAAGATCCCACATGCCGCAAAGCAGCTGGGCCCGTGAGCCATGGCTGCTGAGCCTGCGTGTCCAGAGCCTGTGCTCCGCAATGGGAGAGGCCACAACAGTGAGAGGCCCGCGCACCACAAAAAAAAAAAAAAAAAAGCTCCCCTAGGTTTAGAAACACATGTAGGAGATGTGCTTTCTTGGGTTTCCCTGGTGGTGCAGTGCTTAAGAATCTGCCTGCCAATGCAGCGGACACGGGTTCGAACCCGGGTCTGGGAAGATCCCACATGCCCTGGAGCAACTAAGCCCATGAGCCACAACTACTGAGCCTGTGTTCCACAACTACTGAAGCCTGCGTACCTAGAGCCAGTGCTCCGCAACAAGAGAAGCCACCGTAATGAGAAGCCCGTGAACCGCAGCGAAGAGTAGGCCTCGCTCCTGGCAGCTAGAGAAAGCCCTTGCACAGCAAGAAAGACCCAATGCAGCCAGAAATAAGTAAATTAAAAAAAAAAAAAGATGTGCTTTCTCGAGACCCCCCTCTCTACCCAGTGCTTGCTCCTCTAGTCTAGGCTGCCTTTCCCCTGGACGTGCTCTAATTCATCCAGAGTACGGCAAGTCTAATCACTGGAAATTTTAAAACCCTTAAGTTTTCTCTCCCTGGGAGTGAAGGATAGCATTCCATCATTCAGGAGGTCAAGTCCCTTTGATAGCTGACACCCTTCCCTCTTTGGCTTTGTGTCTTGCCCTGTACATGTTCACCCCCAAGGGCGGCTCCAGCCAAGCCCATCACGCTATCCTCTCTATCCAAAACCCACCCCCGTCACGGCCCTGTCCTAGCTGTTCCCAAAGATGAACTCAAACTAGCTTTAACACTGTTTTACAATTGTTTATTTCCTTGTTGATTCTTAAGGACAATTGCCTCTTATTTTTTATTCCCTGTGCCTTGAATAATATCTGGCTTTAAGCCAATCAACAAATATTTCTTTATCGCTTACTATATGCTTGGAGCTGCGCTCAGGAGGTATAATAGTGAGCCTCTTTCCTTGGGAGCTTCAGCTCAAAGTCAGGGCAGACAGGAAGTGGGGAGAGGATGGGCTAGGAAGAGGGAACACACAAAAGAAACTTTGTAAATGTCCCTTTAAGGAATAAATGAGAGAAAATAATGTCTTCCTCCTTGCGAAACTCAAATTATAATAGGGAAAATAGACAAGTAAATCGGAGTGAATGTGAGGTCCCATTTGAACAAATAAATACCTTAATGGGTCAAGGAGTAGTGAGAAGACAGACAACGGTAGTCTGTCCCTAGTGTGTGACACTTAGTAAGAGTTCCCAGATGGACAGGTGGGTCAGAGGGAAGAGTTTGTACACAATCAAAGACTTAGGGGACCAGTCTTTAAGACAACTGAAAATTAAATGATATAGTGGAGGCTCTGGATCCACTGGGGGCACAATGGGAAAGGAGAATGCAGATACTTGGGGAATTGGTATCCCAGGCCAAGGAGTTTAGACTTTACCATTTTACTTTTTTTTTTTTTTTTTTTTGGTCATGCCGCAGAGCATGCGGGATCTTAGTTCCCTGACCAGGGATCAAACCCAGGCCCCCTGCATTGGAAGCACAGAGCCCTAACCACTGGACTTCCAGGGAATTCCCCTAGACTTTACCGTTTAGATGAGTGTTCTTCAATCTGTGTGTCAGCTATTAGTGGGTCATGAAATCAAATTAGTGGGTTGTAATAAGCATTTTAAAGGAATAGATTAGAATAGAAAATGTCAGTGCAATTTCATGAAAAAAGAATTAAGTTGGAGGTAGACAATTTTTCCTGTTATCTCTCTCTGTATTATTACAAATGTGTATATGTGCAGGACTTTTTTTTTTCCTGGCCGCACCATGTGGCTTGCAAGACCTCAGTTCCCCAGCCAGGGATTGAACCCTGACCACGGCCATGAAAGCCTGGAATCCTAACCACTAGGCCACCAGGGAACTCCCTGCACAGGACTTTCTTACAGCACATCCATCCTTACCAAACAGATTTGAAAGCCACTGCTGCCATTGATGGGAAACCACTGAAGAGTTTAAAGCTGGGGCAAGATCAGCTTTTCCATTTGGAAAGATGCTGTGGTTTCAGTGAGAATGGATTAAAGGGTCAAGGCCATGTAGGACTTGGCTTTAAGAATCCAGATAAAAGACAATAAAACAGTGATTCTCGAATGAATATAGACTTGAGAGCTGCAGGATAGATAGATTTGCTGATTCCTCCCTCTTTTCTACCTCCACTGCTGCTATTCTTTTTTGGCCCTTATCATTTCTTTTATAATCAAAGACTCCTGACTTATCTAGCTACTTGTGTTCTTGATCAACTTAAATCCATCCATCATACTGCATTGAAAGACACATCTGACCATCCCACTCTCCTGCTTTAAACACTTCAGTGACCATTCATCACCCCACAGCCCAACTTTTCTATCCAGCTTCAGTTCTTGCCTCTCCTCTATGGGCTTATTTTCTATACATCACATGCAGATTTTTGCCTCTGTAATTTGTTTCCTGTCGTCCTCTCTGCTGGAAGTGTCTTTCCCATTTCAATTCACCAGGCTTCCTTTAACTCAACCTTTAAGCCTCAATTTAACCATCACTTCCTCCAGGAAGCCTTCCCTGATTTCTCCCAACTGGGCCAAATACCTCCCACTTTTTCTGCCATGGCACTTTGTATAAAACTCTCTCCTGCTTGGAACCATAACTATAATAGCAAATATTAACCAAGTGTTCACCCAGTGCCAAGTGCTGAGTTTACTTGCATTGTCTCATTTAGGCCTCATAAAACCCTGATGAGGTTGGTATTATCATTATCTCTATTTTACAAGTGTAGAAACTGAGATTTGGGAAGGCTCAGTCAGTTGCTTAAGCAGTGATGCTAGGTTTTGCAGCCAAGCAGTGTGGTTCTAGAGCTTATGCTTTTAACTATTTGCTACATTAACACTTACTATGATGTGATAACCCACAGGCTCCTGGGTCAGTCTCCTCTGAAATGCAAGCAACCTCACTCAAAGGTCACTCGAGCAATTTTATTTCTTTGTGTCTTCACCACCCAGCATAATGCCAGGCAGAGACTTTTTGAACTTTTGTTGAAACCTTTAAATGCTGCAGAGTATGCAAGCCAGGTTAAGTACTGAGAAGGGTCCATTGGATTTGGAAATGAGGTTTATTGACATCTCAGTAAAAACTTGTTTCAATGGAGTGAGACTCTTTTTGTCATGTTCTTCCCTTTAGTCCCAGAAAATATTAGGTGATCCATAATATTTGTTTAATGGATAATTGCAATGGGCTGAGGAGTAAATGTGAGGTGAAGAAATGGAGATCATGTTTTCATGAAGCTTAGCTAAGAAGGAAAAGGGCTGGGGTGGTGGTGAAAGAGGGTTTCTGGAACCAGGAAATTTATGGGTGAAGGGGGGGTGTTATGTGTTCAGTTAGTTTGCTGGCTTTTTAGAGATAGTTCAAATATTTCAATGTGTTGAATACGCCAGGGGACAGTAGCCAAAAGAGAAGAAGTTAAAGCTCCTGGAACAGGGCATTATTGGAGGAGCCAGAAGAGGAAGCTTCCAAAGCGTGTGTGGGTGGATTAGCTGTGGACGGGCCAGACAGGCTCTTTCCCAGGGATCAGCTCAGCCTTGCCATTTTCCCTGAGCCTTATTTTTCAATTCCAAAAGCAAATAGTACATACTGCCCCCTAAGAGATATTACCTGAAAGAATTCTCTCCTACTTCCTCTTTTTCCTTTTTTTTACTGTCACCATTATTTTATTCATCCATTCACTCAACAAATATTTACTGATACCTACTTTGTGCCCAGCACAAAAGAAGCCTTTCATTTTTTTTTTAAAGGGCCATTTAAACACTAAAAAAGCCAAATGTACATGATTCCAGAATGCCAGACAATCCGTTAAATCGAACATGTCTGGTTTTAAGCATAACTTTTTCTGTTGTCCTCACCGTTCCCATCCTGCCAAGGGCTGTTCCTCTTTTTTCTTTTTCTTTTTTTTTTTTTTTTTCAATTTTCTAGATCCAGGAAAGACGAATTCAAGCTAAAAGCCTCAGTCCCAGAACTTAAAGGACTGAGAAAAACTCTACTTCCATTTCCAAAGAAAGACTTATGTCAGTGAATTCTGAGCTTTTTCTGTTTAAAGCTTTGTGGGGGGAGACGGGGTGAGGTGGGCACCTAAACGAGGAGGAAGAAGAAGGGGATTTACAGGACTGAGTACAAGAACCGGGTCTGGTGTTGAATCCCCACCACCTCATGCTGGTAGAACAGGGAGGGCGGGCAGCTGTAACAGGGGATGCAGCTGAGGGTGTAGGTAGCAGCGTAGAAAAGGATGAAGAGATGTGGACCCTCTCATTCCTGCCTCTTCCCCCTAGCCCTCCTCACCACCGCATCCCCCAGACGAGGCCTGGGGAAACACAGGGTTAGACCCTGAGAATCTTGAACAGGATGTAATTACCTTGGCCAATGCTGACAAGAAAGGACGGGGAAATCCCAAGGGCAGTGGCATGAAAGGATGGGGAATTCCAAAAATCACTCTGTCTTCTCAGGGTGTCTGCTCTGAGGAGCTATTGCTATGTGAAAGAAATTGTTATGCAGAACATATTTATTACCTTGATAGAGGATGACAGCCAAGTGTGTTAAGAACTATAAATGAGGGCTTCCCTGGTGGCGCAGTGGGTAAGAATCCGCCTGCCAATGCAGGGGACACGGGTTCTAGCCCTGGTCTGGGAAGATCCCACATGCCTCAGAGCAACTAAGCCCGTGCGCCACAACTACTGAGCCGGTGTGCCACAACTACTGAAGCCTGCACGCCTAGAGCCCGTGCTCCACAACAAGAGAAGCCACTGCAGTGAGAAGCCCTCACACCGCAAGGAAGAGTAGCCCCCGCTCGCTGCAACTAGAGAAAGCTTGCATGCAGCAACAAAGACCCAACGCAGCCAAAAAAAAAAAAGATCTATAAATGAATAAATATAGTTATTGTCAAAAATAATCAAGCAGGGCTTCCCTGGTGGCACAGTGGTTGCGAGTCCGCCTGCTGATGCAGGGGGCGCGGGTTCGTGCCCCGGTCCGGGAAGATCCCACATGCCGCGGAGCGGCTGGGCCCGTGAGCCATGGCCACTGAGACTGCGTGCTCCGCAAAGAGAGAGGCCACAGCAGTGAGAGGCCCGTGTACCACACAAAAAAGTAATAATAATAACAATAATAATAATCAAGCAATTCCTATTTTTATTGCCTACTATTTGTAAGGTCTAATGCTAGCCTCTGGGGAATTAAAAAAAAAGCCTAAGATGCTGTCCTCACCCTTATGTTCCAGTTAGAGAGATGACATAGCATAACAGCCGGTGAGCATCAAAGTCCCACGGTTTTATTTAAGTAATACACACTGCAGATGTTCAGAGAAAAGAAAGTTAGGTGATGACCACGAATAGCTAAAGTGAAGAAATCAGATTAATATCACGGACCTTGTATCATAGCACTGTTATATTTTAGGAACCGTGCTATGAAGCAGCCCCGGGCGCCAAGGTAAGAGGAACTTGCTTCCAGGAGCCTTCTCCTGAATTACATTAATGTCAAAAGCAGCCTGCTGGCAGGCACCCCTCTGGCAAAAGGAATAGGTGTGGAGGTCTCTCTTTATGATCAATTGAATTATTCAGATCATCTTACTAGAAAACTTGCTTGACTATATCTGAACTGAAAGTTATGGTGGCATCATATAAACAAAGTCGGTTTTGTATAATAAAAAACACCTCTCTGGAAATTGCCAAAGTTGTGTCCAACATCAAGTTCGCTTGGGTTTTAAGGAAGAGGCAGCTCTTCATTCCCAGAAAACAAAAGGAGTGGTGAGACTGGCAGGTGCTGTCTTGTGAATTCACGGATAAGTACTTGAACCCTCTATAATTTTTCTGTATCAGTGGACATCATTATTAGCTTAAACGTATTAAATTAGGAGGAATATATGTTTCCTATTATTTAATAGGAAAAGAAAACCACTAGTGGAAAATCCCTCAAAGCTGGCCAATCTTTTTAATCACATCTGGTGATTTTCTAGTCTGTGGGATTATTGCTTTTGGAGATTTTTTTCAAATCTATTCAAATAGAGAAATGAAAAAAAACAGGGCAGACTGATTTAGCAAAGAGATTGGCTTAATATTTTGCATACACACTGTTCAGTAAGAGTAGCTGTGAGGTTAAAAGAAAGGCTTTACTCTTTGACCTGTGGCTGGAGAGGTAATTCCTCCTTTAAAAGCCTGATGCGGTTTGGAGAACAGGCTTCTAGAAAGCCCAAGTGAGGGAGTTTTTGATTTATTCGGGGTGAAGAGGATGTCTCACCCCAGTCCGTGTTTGTTTACAATGCTCTCCACAAACGAGTGTGTGGCTCTGAATAAAACCAGGCCCAGGTGGCCCAGGAGCCAGGGCAGCAGCCTGTATCCGGGCATTCATTTTTCTCACACACGCAGCTGCTACGGTTTTCCGAGAGCCATTGTGACAGGTCTCTGAGGGGCTCCCAAAGCCACTCGCTGTCAGCAACTCCCACAATAGGCCGGTTGTAGCTTGAATTCCCTCAGGGCCAAGGGAGTGGTCCTGCGCTCAGCAGTTTTGGAGGGCACCTTGCCAGAGTCCAAGGCCAGAGGGAGAGCCCTTGTACTCACTCCCTGTCCAGCCACTGTCTCAAGATTAAGTACACATCGTCAACCCTGTCATGAATCAGGCCAATAAAAACCACTTGGAAGGCTCCAAAGCAGTGAAATGTGCAAAGCAGTAGGAGGGGAAGGGACAGACTGAAGCCAGTAAGAGGACTTAGCCAGAGGAGATACAGCAGTTCAAGACAAAGCAGGTGATGAACGCCAGCCACAGTCCTTTCACAAAACGTATCACTGTATCTATTTTTATAACACCTTTCTCCTTTCTCCCTGATGCTTCTGGAGAAGTGGAATATTTCTAAATTTCCCTCACGACCTTTTCTGTGGAAAGAGAGGGAGAATCCTAGTCCCATGTCTGTAAGGGTCAGAATGGGTTAATTCGTTGAAGGTTATTTGGAATCAGGGACCTTTCTAATGAAATGTCACGCCACCCGCTCCCTGCCCTCCAGTGGGAGGTGTGAAGACACAAAACACAAAACACTCACTCTTAGGAGATTTGAGTAAGTCATGTTATTCAGTAAGTTTACGTGAAATATAATAGATTCTAATAACCAAATCCCCAGAAATATGACACATACTTCACAAGTAGATCTTGGCAAGTCACTGGGTTTTTTTCCCCTGGAAGACTTCAGTAGAACATGGCTATTTGTTTCAAGTCTTCAACGCATATCTTCAGCTTGAATCTTTCTCCCGAAATCTCATAAAATTAAAACTGAACCCTCCACTGAGACTGATCATTCACCTCTGCTTTACTTCCCCCTTTATTCTTTATTTAAATAAATAAAGAATTTACTCCTTTAGTCATAAGTCGAGCTCCACGAGGGCAGGTTTTGGGGGATCTGACTTATGAACTGAATTCTCAATGCCTAGATTATGCCTGGCACGTAGCTGGTCTTCGATAATAAGTGATGAATACGTGAATGAAAGTTAAAATGTTGAAAGCATTGGATTTTTTTTAAGTTAGAAGATAGCAAATCATTTTATTTCTACTTCATAGAATTCTACGTCATACTTATTCTACTCGCTAGAATAACTTCAAGGGTCAAGCAGTGACTCTTGAAGGTGTAGGGTATGTTTGACTAGGGCTTTATTTGGCCAGCATTGTTTGCTTGGGGGTTTTATGTGTTTGTTTGTTCATTTTTTCATTTAAATGTAAAAACACTTGGCAAGCATGCACTCCTAGTTTGCCGCAGTCTCTACCTGGTCATATACCTTGGTCATAGGGCTTTACACATTTCCTGTTCTTGCCAGCCTCTGAAGACACTGAGTTTGCCAGCTTATACCCTAGTAGAAACTAGTTGACTGATTTGCTTAAACTAAGAGGTGTAGTTTTTCCCACATAATAATTTACATTGTGACTTTGGGCAAATTACTAACATCTTTGGGTCTCTTTCAACTCTCAAATTCTGTAAAAGCATCTATGCATTGTTTGACAGCCTATGCTCAAAGTCATCTGAACTATTTTGGGAATTCTTAGCTGATATCAAATAAAATGACAATTCCTTATGTGATTCTTTTATTTAAATTTATTTATTTATTTTTGGTTCAGTTGGGTCTTTGTTGCTGCGCGCGGGCTTTCTCTAGCTGTGGCGAGCGGGGGCTTCTCTTCATTGCGGTGCGCGGGCTTCTCTTGCTGCGGAGCGCCGGCTCCAGGCACATGGGCTTCAGTAGTCGTAGCGCGCAGGCTCAGTAGTTGTGACTGGCGGGCTCTAGAGCACAGGCTCAGTAGTTGTGGCGCACGCGTTTAGCTGTTCCGTGGCATGTGGGATGAGGGATCCTCCCGGACCATGGCTCGAACCCGTGTCGCCTGCATTGGCAAGCGGATTCTCAACCACTGCGCCACCGGGAAGCCCCAAACAAACACTTTGAATGCAGCTACTAACATGCTTATGGGGCCCCAGCGTACAAGAAATACTGATGGAACCCTCCCAAATGTTAACAGAATAGTAAACGTAAAAAGATTATTTTAAATGACGTTGAAAAGAGTACCTATACACAAAGCAAGTAAAAGACACGTATGTAACCAAAGAAAGAAATATGATGATTTTAATTGCTTAAGATTCTTATAAACTTTAAAAGAAATTATTCTTTAAAAAAATTAAAGCACAGGACACTGTAAAAAGAGGGAGAACTAAGACATCCATGATCCTAACAAGAAATGCAAGTTTCTATTTTGCCTGTTACTTTCTTGCTTTATCTATAGATAGTACATATATTTTTACATTTGCAATTATAGTGATTGAGCAATTCTGTATTTGGCTTTTTTTCGTATAATTACATTCTAAACATTTTCCATGTTGCCACAGAGTCTTCACAATATTTATTTTTAGTGATGGCATAATATTCCATCAAATTGCTTAAACATTCTTATGCTATTACAATTTTAGTTTATTCTCAGTATATTTTTAAAAAATCTAATTGTCAGCATTACTAACTAAAATTCAGTACTGTGATTTTATTTTTTCATCCTTTCAATATACACTAATTTCACCAATTGGTTAACTATAAAAAGAATCCTCAGGAGTTTCAAAGAGCATGGAAAAGACATATTAAATTAGGATGAATTTCAAGCATTTGATGACAAGTCATAAATCACTCCAACACTTGCTAAAACTACATGCTTGTAAAGGAGTAGACAGTGGATTCAAAGTGCCTGCATCCTGCCTTTGCTTGACACCAGTATTGCGCCTTGGGGAAACTTGATTCATTTCTCTCTGCCTCTGTCTTCTCATCTGCAAAATGGGATTAGTAATAGTGCCTATCATGTAAGACTGTTCTGAGGATTAAACAAAAAAAAAGTTGCATGTTAAACACTTAGAACAGTGCCTTTCACACTGAAAGTGCTATATAAATGTTATCCTTTTAATGTTAGAATACCTTTACATTTTTTCTCTACCTTACAAGAATTCTACATGCAAGCAAGACAAGTGGTGAGTTTTAAAACTTTAAGGAAAAAAAAAACCAAAGTGAGATAATTTCTTAGCCAGGAGCAACTTATTTTACTTCTTTTTCTAAGGTGAATTGGTTACAATTCACCTTAGACATTTGTGAACTATCATTCTGTCAGCATAATCATAATAGTAAGAGTAAAGTAAAATAAGCACCACTCAGTGGCATGAAAGGATGAGGAATTCCAAAAGCCACTCTGTCTTCTCAGGGTGTCTGCTCTGAGGAGCTATTGCTATGTGAAAGAAATCATTATGCAGAACATATTTATTACCTTGATAGAAGATGACAGCCAAGTGTGTTAAGATCTATAAATGAGGGCTTCCCTGGTGGCGCAGTGGGTAAGAATCCGCCTGCCAATGCAGGGGACACGGGTTCTAGCCCTGGTCCGGGAAGATCCCACATGCCACGGAGCAACTAAGCCCGTGCGCCACAACTACTGAGCCGGTGTGCCACAACTACTGAAGCCCTCACGCCTAGAGCCCGTGCTCCACAACAAGAGTAGCCACTGCAGTGAGAAGCCCTCACACCACAAGGAAGAGTAGCCCCCACTCGCCGCAACTAGAGAAAGCTTGCATGCAGCAACAAAGATAAGAGTGAAGTAAAATAAGCACCATCGGGCTTCCCTGGTGGCGCAGTGGTTGAGAGTCCGCCTGCCGATGCAGGGGACAAGAGTTCGTGCCCCGGTCCGGGAAGATCCCACATGCCGCGGAGCAGCTGGGTCCGTGAGCCATGGCCACTGAGCCTGCGCGTCCGGAGCCTGTGCTCCGCAACGGGAGAGGCCACAACAGTGAAAGGCCCGCGTACCACAGAAAAAAAAAAAAAAAAAAAAAGCACCATCTACTCAATATTATGTGCCAGGCAAAACACTTGGACTTTTAAAAATACTTTAAAATCTGCATAACAACCTGGGCAGAAATATTACTACCCCAGTCTTACAGATGGGGAGACAGACTCAGTGAAATGAAATGACCAGCCAAAAAACACAAGGTGCTGGAAAATGAGTGGCCAGCACTGACCAATTCAGGTTATGTTAAGATTCGATGGGTAGGGAAGTTGTGAGACTCCTTTCCTGACTGTCCATCCCATCAACTTTCCCATCAAGGCCTCATTAGACATCAAAGGAGGTAAAACGCATTTTTTCTTTTCTTTTGCACACTGCAGGTACGAAGATGGATCAAGAGTCCGGTGGTCAGTGTGGACAAGCATCAGAGTCCCAGTCTGAAGTACACGGGCCCCTCAGTGGTGTACATGCCACCAGGGGAGCCAGACTTCGAGCCTTCGTTGTGTCAGACGTGCCTGGGAGACCAAGCTTTCCAAAGAGGGGTTCTCCCTCAGGAGAAGGAGTCAAGCTCATGGGAAACTCAATCCGCGTGTGAAGTAAGTTTGCTCTGGATCCATTCTTCTGAAAGGATTCTAGGCCTTTGTTTTTCTTGTATCCATGCCATGGTACGCCCCCAAAATTTATTTTTTTAATGCACATTTATAAAGCTTCTGAGGAGGACATAGAATTGTGGCCTTTGTTAGTCCATTGTACTAAGTATTTTTTAAATAGACTTTACTTTTTAGAGCAATTTTCAGATTACAGCAAAATTGAGAAGAAAATATAGAAATTCCTGTACATTCCCTACCCCTAGATATGCATAGTCTCTCCCACTATCAACGCCCCCACCCGAGTGGAACATTCCTTACAACTGATGAGCCTACATTGACACATCCGCACCCAAAGTTCATAGTTTACATACGGGTTCACTCTTGGTGTTGTATATTCTATGGGTTTGGACAAATGTATAATGACATGTATCCATCTTTATAATATCATACAGAATAGTTTCACTGTCCTAAAAACCCTCGGTGTTTCACCTATTCATCCCACTCTTCCCCCAACCCCTGGCAACCACATATATTTTACTGTCTCCATAGTTTTGCCTTTTCCAGATGCCATGCAGTTAGAATCATACACTCTATTGTCCTAATTTTTTATGCTGTTCCAAGGCAGCAATGTTTTGGTCAACTAGAAATTCCTCCTAAGTTCTTTGATCACACAGAAATCAATTCTTGTATGATGTAAGAAAGATATCATAACAGTCATCTAAAGTTTGTAAACGCCACTGAAATATTTATCTCAACTTGATTTGACCCATAAGAGAGAACTATGTCAATCTTTCACTATTTTCCCATATATACTTATATTTTTCCTGACATTTTTCTCTGTTACTCCAAGAGTTTTGGGGATTTGTGTGTCTGTTTGTTTTTTAATTTTGCTAATTCAAGGAAGCCAGATAACTGACTTATCTTGTAGGTTCTAACATTTCAAAAATTTAAGGTTGTATTTTTAACTTATAACTCAATTAGGCTTATTTAGTTTGACTTCTTAAACTGTCAGATTACATGTTTATATTATTTTTATTACCAATTTATTGACATAAAAATACAAAAGTAAGAAGACAGGACATGTTATTACAAAGTACAATTAATTGCAAGTGATCTTCCAATATATTATTTCAAATCAGTGCATCATAAGACGATAAATGTTAATAACTTCTCCTTTTTTTTTTTAATCAGCATTTTCCAGAGATAAAGTAATCATTTTAGCTGCTAAAAGATAAAAACACTTGAATCTGAATTCCTTTTAACCCTGAGATATGCAATGTCTCAGAAACTGTTACCCCATGAAAAAGTAATACCTGCTGCCTACTTTCTAGGGTTATTGGAAATATCAAGTGAGATATACATGAAATATTTCATAATCTATAAAGTGCCACGCAAATATAAATCATCATTACTTATGTTTGCTGATGTATATATTAGCTAAGCCTGTAACTGAACTAGACTTCCATGACTAGGTTAGCAGTTTGCTGATCTATGAACATTTGTCATAGGGCATTTGTTGTTTAGCTAGACACTGGCTCAACCCCATGTTAGTCATAAAAGGTAATAAATAGATTTTAAATGCAAGGATTGGAAAACTTTTTCTGTAAAAGGCCAAATAGCAAATATTTTAGGCTTTGCAGGCCATACGGTCTCTGTCACTTTGATTGAGCTCTGCCCTTGTAGGGAAAGCAGCCACAGATAACATACAAATGAATGGGCCTGACTGTGTTTAAATAAAACTTATATTTATAAAAACACGTGGCTGGCCCACCAGCCATAGTTTGCAGACTCTTGGACTCTTAAGAGTCTAAAAGAATTTGCCAACTCCTTAGAGTCTAAAGAACTATTCATGACTCAGAGGCAGAGAGAGGGCTCTGCAAATCCTATACAGAGCACAAATGCCTAGTCCTAAATATTTACTGGAGGGCCTACTATATGCCAAGCTGTTG
The DNA here is from genome assembly GCF_059928025.1 of Delphinapterus leucas. Classification (NCBI taxonomy): domain Eukaryota; kingdom Metazoa; phylum Chordata; class Mammalia; order Artiodactyla; family Monodontidae; genus Delphinapterus; species Delphinapterus leucas. The sequence goes on along the minus strand of NC_143140.1, from coordinate 67,850,340 downwards.
GGAACAGAGCTAGATTAATGAATAAATGGAATTCCACTCAAGAGGAAACAATAAACAAAGAGCTGGAAGGAATTTAAAGCAACATTGTGATTCATCCTTTTACTTTATCCAGAATTATAGGTGAATCAGTCTCCAATTTACAATGGATTATCTGGTTCTGACTTAGTTGGGTTTTTTTAAGATCACCACAAACCAAAAAGACACTTATATTTTAACAATTTAAAAATGAATCTAGAAACTTCTCTGGTGGTCTAGTAGTTAAGACTCCACGCTTCCACTGCAGGGAGCACGGCTTCAATCCCTGGTTGGGAAAGTAAGATCCCGCATGCTGCGTGGCACAGCCAAAAAATAAAAATGAATCTATACTTTGTATCCTTTAGGGATTAAACCATGAAATAGTTCCTTGAGAAGGCACCTCTGTCCTTTTAGGAAGTGGAGTTGTGTGCTAAGTAGATGGAGAGGCTGTTAGATGGAGACCAGGCCTCGTGGCGAAGACCTCAAGTTGGCCCCCTGACAACTCCTGATGTGGATTATTTTAAGCAAGTCATTAATTCATCCTTCCTGCTCAATGTTCCCTCCTATGAAAACTGAGATTATTCATGCCATCAAGTTTCTTCCTAGGAGTTTTTTGGTACTTTGCAGATGAGATGGGACTTTTAAAATCTTTTGTAAATGTGAATTTATGTGTAGTGTTCTGGAGTCAGGCAACCCACATTCTGGTGCCAGCTCTGTCCCAAGGTCAACATATGAACTTGAGCATGTCACAAAAGCTCTTCAACATCATGTGATGGGCCTAACCTAATTAACTCTCAAGCCCTTTTTAGTCTGAAATCCTGTGGTTGGAATTTGATGACCTATAAATGAGAAAAAACTCTCTATTTGATGTATAAAGATAAAGCATAGAAAATGAGGTGAGAATGTTTCAAATAAAATAAGAAAGGAAACAAAGCACAAGTCCTTTATGAATAATTATGAGAGGTTTTTTTTTTGGTTTTTTTTTCCTGACTTTAAAAATAGTACAGTCTAAATGCTACATTTGGGCTTCCCTGGTGGCACAGTGGTTGAGAGTCCGCCTGCCGATTCAGGGGGCACGGGTTCATACCCCGGTCCGGGAAGATCCCACATGCCACGGAGCAGCTAGGCCCGTGACCCATGGTCACTGAGCCTGTGCATCCGGAGCCTGTGCTCCGCAATGGGAGAGGCCACAACAGTGAGAGGCCCATGTACCGCAAAAAATAAATAAATAAAAATAAATAAATGCTACTTTTAATGGCCAAAAATTTGCTAAGAGTTATAGTGCAGTTAGTTTGTGCCATGCCTTGCCAATTGTCTAGTTAGTAGCTTTTGAACATGTTTCTCCTATGGAAGAAACTGGGATATACGTATTGCTAATAAATCATCCAGAAGAATAGCAATATTGTGATGTTATTAGTAGTGCTGTCTAAAAATGGACTGTTTATTAAACAGACCTTTCTGGGAATGAGATGGGAAGAGGATAACATAGAGCTGTGTAAGCTGTTACTGAATAATGCATGCCAGTGGAACTCAAGTTGAAGTCAACTTTTAGTTCCTGAAGAGGTGGAAAACCATGTTAGTTTTTCGATGGGTGCATGTTGATTAAACATATTCAAACTCTGTTTTGAAGTATATCTCTCACAGCACCTCCAATATCCAGATAGACCTAGCTGGAAGGACAGGAAAGGAATGTTTTGGAGTGGCAGTGGGGAAGGAAATCTGGTGTGAGGGAAAGCATAGGATTGGATCAAGATGGCAGCCAGAACATTTAACGTCATCTCTTCTTGCTTTAAATAATAGAAAACACGCACGCATTTTAATTTATAGTAGTGCTAGAAAACAAGGTATGTCATTGTATGCATAAGGAATAATTAAGACTCTCTGAAAGAAGGCAGGTAGGATTATGAAGTTGATGAGAAAACTACAGTCCAAAATGATCACATCAAAGACAGACCTAACAGATGGGGACACTGCAAGCTTATCTATTCAAAAGAATCCAGTAAGTTGGAAAATAAAGATGTTCCAGGCAAGGCTTAATAAAAGGAAAGCAGTGTTAAGAATATAAATGTCAGAAAAAATACAATGTAAGACAAAAAATTTGAAAGGAAGAAAGAGGAATATTTCATATTGATGAAAGATAGCTGCTAAGAAAGTAAAACATTCACCAACCTTTATGAGCTTAGCAACATAACACGGAAATAGTTAAAGCAACAAATAAAGAAATACAAAGAAAAATTGAAAATTCATGTCACAGAAGAACATTTTTGTCATACTTCTCCCAGGAATTGCCAGTTCAAGAAGACTGACAATGTGTGAGGATAGAGGATTTTATTTTATTTATTTTTTTAAATTAATCAATTTATTTATTTATTTACTTTTGGCTATGTTGGGTCTTTGTTGCTGCGCACGGGCTTTCTCTAGTTGCGGTGAGCGGGCACTACTCTTCGTTGTGGCGCGCAGGCTTCTCATTGTCGTGGCTTCTCTTGTTGTGGAGCACAGGCTCTAGGTGTACAGGCTTCAGTAGTTGTGGCACATGGGCTCAGTAGTTGTGGCTTGCGGGCTCTAGAGCTCAGGCTCAGTAGTTGTGCTGTACGGGCTTAGTTGCTCCACGGAATGTGGGATCTTCCCGGGCCAGGGCTCAAACCTGTGTCCCTTGCATTGGCAGGCAGATTCTTAACCACTGCACCACCAGGGAATTCTCATTAGAAGATTTTAATAAAAAAATTAACCAAATCTGATTTATGCTGAGATTTGTATATAAAGAAGAATATACTTTATTTTAAGCACACATGGAACGGTTACAAAAACTGACCAAGAATTAGATCATGAAGCATATCTCATCAAATTCCAAAAAACAGGAATCACACAGGTCGTACTAGCTAACTACAATTTGATAAAATTAGAAACTAAAAACAATATGAGAGCCAACCACCATCCTCAGCCAATCCATCCACCTGGAATTCACATACATTCTTCCTATAACTCTGGGCTTACAGAGGAAATAAAAAAAGAAAACTAAATACTATTTTAAGTGTCTACCACACCACCAGGGAAATGCAAACTGAAACAATGAAATCCATTTGTTTTTAATCCATCAGATTGTCAATGGTTGAAAAGATTGATAATGTCATGGTAAAAGTATAGGCCAAAACACTACTGGTGGAAGGATTTTTTGGCAATTTTCCTTTATTAAAAATTCTCATCTACCTCTACTTTAGATATGTACTTGCTTATGCTGACAATGGGGACAGGTACAGTGATATTCAGTTTGAAAAGCAAATCGAAGATGAATATATATATAGCATCATCACATTTATTATTTTTTTAATTCGGTATTTCTCCTTTCATGTCTGTGTGTGTATGTGCGTGTGTATCTATGAGTATATGTGTGTGTCTGTGTAAATGCAAACAAAAAGATCTGGAAGTATATACATCAAACTGAAATAGTGATTACAACTTTCGTGTGATTCAAATGGAGAGATGATGAGGTGTGAGAGAGTAATCAAGAAGGACTTTAGCTTTGTCTATATTGGTTGAACCTCTCAAGACTATATTAATGTATTACCCGTGAGTTTGGGGAAAATATTATGCCCACCAGGAAACTCACTTGTAGAAAGGAAGTTATAACTCAACCTCATTGGTTAAAAGTCAGGCACCATCACAAAGATGGTTTTGCACCATGAGACTTTCCCATCACTACACTACAAAGAAAGGCACGTGGAGGAAAATGGAAACACACAATGTTTGTGCTCCCAACGTACCTTGCTAATCCTTCTGTCTGTCAATCATTTTACCCTGCCCTGTGTGGTGTTTGTTGGTATGCACATCCATTCATTCTCTCAGTTCCCCCCAGTTTTTAAATCTAACATGTTCATTTTCCTATATCCTTCCTGGACCTTGCCTACATCTTAAAAATTAATGTGTTCTTTGTTTTTCTCTTTGCCTTTATTAGTTGAAATGGAAATTTTGTTGATGCAATTTTTTTTTTTTTTTTTTTAACATGAAAAGGAGAGACTAAGAAAACTCTGCAGCCCATGCTGGTTATAAATCACTTAACATTTCAGAGGCGCTGCGTGCCGAAGGCTCATGACTGATTCTCATTAACTTTGCCCTCTCATACGGGTTAGATTTGGCTGAGTGAGGATTTCCTCAGACTCCTCTGTCTGTGTTTCAATTGAAGACAGCTCGAAAGGTGCTTAGTCAGCTGCCAACAAATGAAGCCAGGGCACTGCACGCGGATTTTAAGGCCTGGTGAAGTCAGTCCCCTGGATAGAGCTGCTAACTTGAAGAAATTATTAACCACATTACTAACCCAAGAATTACTGTTGAGCCTTTGACATGATTAAATATAAGGTCACTGCCTCTTCTTCTTCCTCAGCAAATCACCACAGACAATAATAGAAGGCACTTTTAATTAAGCTTACTTGACACAGTTCTGGGAGAGCATCTGCCCCATGTGGCTTGTTCAGCATCTGGGATGCCATCCCTCCATCTGTTAGGCTATCATGGCTCAAGGAGGTGCACCGTTACCTTTATATTTCTTCTCAAAACTGTTGAGCTGTTCCTTTGAAGGCCAGGAAGCTTGGTAGTAAAATGGTGAGCTGAGGGACAGTCTCCATCCTGATTTACCTTCACATCATCTTGAGGTTTTCTGATCTTTCTTAAGAAAAGGCTATAAAAGACCTGAATCAACCAGATGGCTTTATAGACTTCTGGTTTCTTTCAATTTACATAGTAAAAATGGATTTTTATGAAGGCTTATAGGGAATAAAATAATAGTCTTTCCAATTGCCTTCTCCCCCAGTTTTCTGCTCTTAGTATGACATATCATTGTCTCTGGGGGATGTCGGGTGATTTCTAAGCTTATCATCCACAATAGTCCTTGTTCTGCGCCAAATTTTAAGCTATTTCATCTTTGAGAAGGCATTTATCACATGAAACAAAACATTAGACCACTAAGGCAGGGAAAAGAAAATACCCTATACTTAGGATGTGACAGAGTGGATGAAATTCTGTCCAGAACCAGAAAACCTGGGTTCGAAGTCCAGCTCTACCACTGGTGGGTCACGTGAACATCCACATGCTACATGATCTCCAGAGGCTGACCTGCAAACCCTGAAGAATAAAACAGTGCTGCCTACCTTACCCAGCTGATGAGATGATGGGGAGCAAATGACAGAGCATGTGTGGAAACTCCTAAAGAAAAAAAAAATCATAAACAGCACTTGAAATATTATTAGTTGGCAAATACACTTAAGGGTAATAAAAGCTGAAAGACTTTAAAGCAAGTAAATCAGTCTTAAGCAAAACATTCATCACATTCCCAAACTTTCCTAATAATAACAGCAACAATAAAGAATACTACCTGGAAAGTAATATGTCTTGGGAAACATTAAAAATGACTTAATTGGGGACTTTCCTGGTGGCGCAGTGGGTAAGAATCCGCCTGCCAGTGCAGGGGACACAGGTTCCCGGGAAGATCCCACATGCCTCAGAGCAACTAAGCCCGTGCACCACAACTACTGAAGCCTAGAGCCCGTGCTCTGCATCAAGAGAAGCCACCGCAGTGAGAAGCCCGCACATCAAAAGGAAGAGTAGCTCCCCCTCGCCACAACTAGAGAAAGCCCGCACACAGCAAGAAGGACCCAAAACGCAGTCAAAAATAAATAAAATTTTAAAAAATGACTTAGTTGCCCTCTTAGGAGAATGAAAACCCCAATACTCACTATTGCCAATATTTATCTGAATATTATTATTCTAAGACTAAGGCAGAATTGGAAAAAAATTAGTTTCTTTCCCAAAAAATCTTGGAATATTTTTTCCTAGAAAGGCAGCATAAAAAAAAGGCAGGGGTAAGAAAATAGAGGAAACTCTATTGGTTCCTCTTGGAGGTTTTCAATGTTTTTTCCTTTGTTCTACAATAATTTGAAGTGTCCTAAGTGACTTACAACTCAAGCATTTCTCTTTGGCTAAGAACCAGAGGAAAGATTACCTTGTTATCCTGTAGCTCTTGCTAAGAGCTACTAGTCAGCTGAAATTTCCATTTTCAGATTTCATATGTCTTTTACTACAAATCTATCTCCTTTCTGACTTTTCCCCATGATTTTCAAACATTATGTAAGAATTATCATAACAGCATTATCGAGATGTTTAAAAATAATTCCATTTTCTTTATATGCCAACTGTTTTTACTTTTTTGTGTTCTCTCTCAGTTTCCCCCCTGTGTACCTAGTTTGTCCATGATTGTTGTCATAGTGTATATATGATAGTGAAGCTGCCTTTTTTCCACTTAACATTTATTGGAAACGTTCATATGTTGTAACAAATTTCCTATTTATTATGGTTAACATTGCATCAAATTGATGTCGTTTAATGTAACCATAGACCTACCGTTAGCCCTTTCATTTTCTTAATTTTTTTCTCTTTTTCATAAGGCTACAAATGATTTTTTCCCTCTCAATTTGAATAACCTTAGAATAAATTGAAACTTAGTATGAATCCCCAGTAATGGAGTAGAGTTTAAAAATAATTATTTTTGTCAAAATACTTTCAAGACCAATTTAGAAAGAATCAAATAAATAAAAATGGTACCAGCACTATGTGAATAAACCTACTCCACTAGCCCTTTAACCCTTGAAGGTAATGGTATGTTTTAATTTTTGTTCATTTAATGAACTGACACTTCAGTGATGTGATATGCATTTCTTTGATTACCAGAAAATTTAAGAAATTTTCTATTTTTTAAGTCATTGCTTGTAAGTCTTCATGAGAATTGTTTTGTTCTATCCTTGCCTTTTTATTTGTCAGAATTTTGCATTTATTTTTGTCAATTTAAATGAATTATTTCTATGTAGTTGACATTCTCCTTCAACTTCTTTCAAGTCTGTCTGTGGCAGATTTTTTTCCCACTCTACGTCTTGATTATTATAGCCACAGAAATGAACCAGATCTGCTTTTTGCGCTACTAGAGAGAGGATATCTACGTTTAAAGCTAAAATAAGCACATACTCCTCCACCCAAAAAGGTACAGAGCAAAGCCCTAGTGCCAACAGAAGGGTTGCATGTGAAAGAATGCTAGGTCCTGGGTGATTATGGCTTTCTGTCTGTGCCACATGCACATTTTGTGTCTGGCCAGACAGCTTGATACCCAGGATGCCGGTTCCTCCTCTTCCAGGAGTACATCTGTGTTTCCAGTCCATGTTTCCAGGACTTGTAGAGCCAGGAAGCCATCTCCATCCACTTGGTGCTGCCCTTCTCTTCCAGAGACGAGGGCCGGGAATCTGGAGGGGCATTCTTCCAGGGTCAGGGCACAGGAGGAGGTAGCACAGTGTCCCGCTCAGCCCCTCACCACCAGGCACTGACCAAAGGCTTGCTTGCTCCACAACCTGGCCCACACTTCTGCTGTATTTAAAGACATGACTTAAGTCACAGGACTTACATGTGAGAGTCAGACTTTGGAATAAAACAAGTTTCTGCTTGCATCCAGAGCTCACTTCATTTTGATTACCTAAGCTCTCCTATGAGGGCTATCCCACCAGTATGCCTCCTTCCCAGGAGATAAGTCTGGAAAGGGATAAGGGAATCCATCCAGGCTATTTAGGACATAAAATATTCCAGGAAAGTTACTCCCTGTCCTCTCTAGAAATCTCTAGCCAGTGGTTACACTTACGCTTGGGTTGGAGAATATTTCGTTGGCTCTTGTTGTATGTAACCAAATCTATCCTGCTTCTAATTAAACTTATTCCTTTTAGTATAGTCCTTCCCAGAAACCATATGGCTATTTTCCACTATAATAATACCCCTTCTTAGTAGTTTTGAGACTTTAAAAATTTTATAAGAAGGCTTATTACAAACTACTAAAAATCTACAAGCAAGAACTGAATTTAAGTGATAAAGCAAGTTTAATTGTATGCCATTTGATATTTTTGGTCATTATTTCTCTTTTTTTCCTCAAAGTTTACAATTATATATTTTTCTTGGATTGTTTTTTGAAATAATAGAATTGAATCTATCAAGAAGCATCCCTATAGTGTAAATTACAAAGAACAAGTTAAACAAAAATGTGAAGAATTTTGAGAAAGACAATGATAATTTCTTAAAACTTAACTCTAAACTTAACTTTTGGGGACTTGAAAAGACTCTTCTTATAAACATTCTAAAGACAAAGGAAATAAAAATGATTAATATCACCTTGATATTTCCTATTCACACAAAGTAAATTGCTTCTGGTTCATTCTGCTTACACAGAGAGACTTGGATAAACACCTAAATGTGCCAAGACACACATTTGTCTGTGGTGTTCATGATAAATAAGCCATTCTATTTTCACTTGTCTTTGTGAGTCCATAAATAAATCAATCTATTTCTAGGCAAGATTCTAGCAAAGCTCAATTTGGTGACATCATCTCTTTAGAGAATCATGGCAACCAGTAGAAGTACACTGATATTATGTGACTCAGCTGTGCTCCATAAGAAGATTAAACTTTTCTTATCGATCTTGAGTAGCAGACATTGGCATAAGGGCATATTAAGAATCCCTTTGAAGTCAAGCCAAACTTTACAGCTTGCTGTCCATAATTTTAGTGTACTTTTCCAATGTCCATCAGCCTTGATAACTATAAATACACAATTCTATCCTCAATTCACTTTTCTCTCTTGTGCTGATAGGTGGTTTTCCTTTTGAGTTGATTTTAAAATGACCTTTCAAGAGATTCATCTAGATTTCTACTTGAGGGAAAAATTTGAGAATTCAATACTTCTGGCTGGGTTAGATAAGTAGCAGACAGGTGGCTCCCTAGTTAAGACAGGGAGCAGGGGTTATAGATCTTTGTAGATTAGAAAATGCTAAATGCATTAACTTGGTCGTACCAAAAGAAAAAGAAAAGAGAGAAATGACCATTACAATTCTCTTCTTGGCTTAGCATTGCAGAATCAGCAGCACTGACTTATTTTTAAAACAAGTAATCTGATATTAGCACAAAGGCAGACCTTTCCTGTAGTGACCACATATGCAAAATGCTAAGAGGGACATCAGAATGTGGAATGCCCTCCAAGCCACCATTGGTTTGTTCTCTCAACTAGTGTTTATTGAGAATTTCTATGACAGGCCAGGCAGGAAGAAGTATCTCATGCAGTGCTTCCAGGAGAGGGGAAAATACTGATAATTAACCAGGCAGTTATAATACAGTGATACATGCTACCAAAGGGGAAAGTACTTAAGAGGGTCCCATAGCCCTCCACTGAGGGTCCATGAAGGCTTCAGCAGAATAGAAATCTAAACTAAATAGTGAAGGATGATGTACCCCAGTGTTCATAGCAGCATTATTTACAATAGCCAACACATGGAAGTAACATAAATGTCCACTGACAGAGGAATGGATAAAGATGTGGTATGCCTGTATATATATATATATATATATATATATATATATATATATACACACACACACACATATATATACACATATATACAAACACAAACATACACCATACACACACACACACACACACACACACACACATATATATATATATACCAGTCATATATATTACTCAGCCATAAAAAAGAATGAAATAGTGCCACCTGCAGCAACATGGATGGACCTAGAGATCATCATACTAAGTGAAGTAAGTCAGACAGAGAAAGACAAATATCATATGACATCATTTATGTGTGGAATCTAAAAAAATAATACAAATAAACTTATTTACAGAACAGAAATAGACTCACAGACATAGAAAACAAACTTATGGTTACCAAAGGGGAAATGTGGAGGAGAACAAATTAGGAATTTGGGATTAACAGATACCACACTACTATATATAAACGAGAGAAAAAAAAGACCTACTATATAGCACAGGGAACTATATTCAATATCTTGTAATAATCTATAATGGAAAAGAATCTGAAAAAGAATGCGTATATATATATATATATATATATATATATATATATATATAACTGAATCACTTTGCAGTACTCCTGAAAGTAACACAACATTGTAAATCATCTACACTTCAATTTAAAAAAAAAAGTGAAGGATGCGTAAATTAGTGAGGTAAGGAAAGGTGAGGAAGGAGAAACCCAGGCAGATGGGACAAATAACCAAAAGCCTGGAGAACTCAAATGAGAGAGTAAATTTGGAGCAAGGGAAATGAAGCTGAACTGGGACACAAAGAGTTTAGATCATTAAGGCTTTTCACAAGGCATTTTAAATAATTTATAACTATCCTCAGGAAACAAAGATCCATTGAAATGTTTCCATCACAGCAGTGTTATCATCAGGCATAAAGAATGGATAGGAGAGAGTCAAATTCCAGAAATTCTTCCATTGGAGATTTATGGCTTTGGATTAAGGTTTATGGCTCTGACCCTGTTGAGGATAAATATGCTTGAGATTTAATACAATAAGCTTGATTCTCATTTCACAAAGAAAAACAAAGATTCCAGATTTGGAAAAGGATAACATTAACCAATTTACTAAAAATTCCCTCATTATTAAAATGGGGAGGGAGGATGAGAGTCTGAAACCATGAACAAACTTTGTCATTTGCCAACTTTGTTGTTATTTAGTGACTGAAAAAAAAGGTAAAATTAAGATGTGGGAGAATTGAAAAGTTTCAAAGAGGATTGTAGTTGGAGGGAGAAGGAGACAGAAAGAGAGGATACGTGTGATCACATGCTCTAAGCCATTTTGTGTTTGACTTGAGGAATCCAACTGTGTCTTGCAGAGGCAGAGCCTACGCGGATCAGAGTCAAGGAGTTCTCTCTGTTGGGGCTGATTGTAAATGTGTAAGCAAAAAGCTGTAAAAAGCCAAGGAGAGTGGATGTTTGTAAAATGCGTCTGCACCAGTGCCATCAGTCTTTGTATGGGAAGATGATAGCACTGACTTTGTATCCACGCTGAGTGTGGTTCCTAGCGCTAAAAATTGGATTTGCGCTGATCTGCTCATACTGTCTTGCCTAATCTCACAGAAGACTAATAGAACAAATTTTCAGTAGACTCGGAGGGTTAATCTGACTGACCTCCCCTGGGCTTAAACAAGGGGCCTTGGTCTTTTAGCACAATGCTCTAATCAGCTACTCTAATCAGATCCATGGTTTGCAATACACACGAGGAGAAGAAAATAACAACATTTGAAGAAGTGGGGAGGTTTTTAGTGATTTTTAGCCACTGAAGAATGCGAAAGTTCCAATTTTCTTCATAACTGAAATCATAACAGCTGTGAGCACTCGGCTGTTCATCAAAGATATGAGGAGTAATGAGGCTTTATTTCATGGATTAAGTCTAAAAGCTGTATGTACTTTCACGAAGTCTCATAATGGATTGGTAATGGTTATGGATGATAATATTTATTTTGACAAGTCAGAAATACAAAGTACAAAAGATGTTTAAAGGGCAAATGGCATAGACGGTTTCACAAATGCATAGGTTGAAATTATCTATAATTTCAGTGACTGTCATAAATTGTATGACATAAAGTTGGCTCTGGTTTTCATTTTCATGGTAAGGACAGCTTGTAAATCAGTGACATGACTCATGGGTCTCAGGGATGGTGCATCAACCCAGCACCTGCTTTCCCAATCAGTCAAGTTACATTCATATCCAAACACAAATAACCGTAGTCTTATTAACCTCAGCCACGAAACTTGATATTTCAGTGTTGAGAGGACATGCAAGTTTAAGCTCAGAGGGTTCATTTCCTCCTGGTGGTATACACCATGCACTTAATTCATAAAAAACCTGCTATTTCTTTCTGTGGAACTTCTCAGGGTTGAATGCCATTTTGGGTTCCATGTTTGTGGCTTTGCATGGGCCATATATAGGTAAATTTTACAAAAGGCCACAGCAGATGTTACTTTGAGCTGAGGCCATGTGACAAGCAGCAGCATGCCACCCTAACTTCACTTTGGGGAAATCCAAGCTTCACAGTTGCCACACAGGATGTCTCATCAAAAGAGGGATTTTCCCCTCTGCTCTGGAACACGTTACTTCCTTCCCCTTCTTCAGTTCTACCGTACAGAAATACTCTCAAAACAGTAAGTGAAAAAAAAAAACAAAACAGTTAATGATTTTCCCTGTCATGAATGACTGTACTTGGGGGGACTGTAAGGGGGTAGGGGTAGGGAATGAGGGGTGGGTATTCGAGGGCCGGGGTGTAGAAGAGGCCATAAGAACAAGATGCCCTGAGCACTCTGGTCAGCCCACCATGTCTATGGGCATGCTATTGATAGTGACCAATAATAAAAAAAAAAATAATAATTGTCTCTGACCCATGTATGTATCAAGCATGGTTTTGGTGTCAGATTTCAATTCAAAGCCCAGCACTGACACTTACCAGCTGTATCCTTGAGTTTCCCCACCTACAAAATGGATAATAATACAAACTAAACAGGGTTGCTGTACGGTTTCAACGAGAAAATGTACAGACATTGACTACATTTCTCTCTGCTTCCATCTTCCCTCAAACCTCTTCCTAGCTCCCCAAGCCTAAAAGAAGTCAAACAGATCTAACAGTGACAGTCATATGGTGATTCTGAACTGTGTGTCACGAGCCCAATGTACTACTTCTATTTACTTTGTAATTTGTTTCCGTAGGATACTACATTTATTAATCACAAGCTTGTGTCCCATGTCTTTTCGTTCAGCAAAAAGAGAATTAAAATAGGAAGTGAAAGTTGCAAAACAAGTACATTATTAAACAAGCTTGTGTCAGTGTAGCTTTTTTAAAACAAGTGAGCTTTTGACCAGTCAACGTATTCTGTCAACTTATTTTTAGTCTCATTTCCAAATCTCTTGAATGAAACTAGTGGGAAAACTGGAGGAAAAATATTCGAGTTTGCTTTTCTCTAGGGCAAAATTTTTAGTATTCCTACCCCCAATTCTGAAGGCTAGCTCTCCCCTGAATACCTGTTATGGACAAAACCACACAGATTGTTTGCTCAGCCTACACTGCAACCTGAAATATTCTCACAGAAAAATAATTCCACTGACATTTTTTTTCCCATTGAACTGCAGCTCCTTCTGGAAAGTCAGATTCTCTGTATAATCTCAAGATCATCCCAAGCAGGTGTGTCTTTATCTTTAATTCTAGGAAATAATTGCTACCTGGAAGATTAAACTATTAGGGCCTAAAACATAAATAAAACCAGAACTCCTAGAGTTTTTTTTATTGTCGTTTAGAGTTTTCTCAATTTTAACCTCAAGACAATTTTTCTTCACCTATAAAGGAAAAAATGCAATAGAATTTTTAAAACATAAATAATAATTATCTATAAATTAATGAGCAGCATCTTAAGCTTTCTGAGAACAAACCAGACAGTAGAATTCCTTCGTGCCAGGTTAATGAATAATACAGATTAGAAAACCACTAGCAATTTAGTTCCATCACTGATGGCACTTTAAAACTATAAATTAGAATGAAAATAACAAGGCCATAACTTGGCATATAACGAATTGCCCCAATTATACTTTTGTAATTTGCTTTTAATTTGCTTCCATTCAGGCAATTTAGAACTAAAATTTAATCATTAGTATATTAAAGATGGTATATATTCTTTATTATTACCATATTCATCCATTCTTATTGATTCTACATTTCCTATAACAGAAGACAAAAGCTAAATAGGGAAATGTATTGATAACAATGCTTTTAAGTATTTTTTTACTTGGAAGATTTGAGAATCTTTTTAAGGATTTTTTTTTTTTTTTTTTGCGGTACGCGGGCCTCTCACTGTTGTAGCCTTTCCCGTTGCGGAGCACAGGCTCCGGACGCGCAGGCTCAGCGGCCATGACTCACGGGCCCAGCTGCTCCGCGGCATGTGGGATCCTCCCGGGCGGGGGCAGGAACCCGTGTCCCCCGTATCGGCAGGCGGACTCTCAACCACTGCGCCACCAGCGAAGCCCTTTTTTAAGGATTTTTTATCACTAGTTGAAATACCTATTCAGCCTGTCACTGTGTAATCTAGTTCATACTCAAGGACAGATTACTGTTTCGAAGAGAAAAAAAACATTCTAAATGTTGGAAGGGTTATAAAGCAACATTGGGTAAATTTCACATGTTCAGAATAGCTCCACCACTGGCCCAGACCACCTATTTCCTTCACTCTTATCCCTTATTTCAAAGTTCCATTTCAACACTGAGTCGGAGAGACATCTGGATCAGCAATCCATCCTCCTGCGACCACTGTCCTCTAATTGCTCTCCTACTTCAATTCAGTGATGCCTAAGTCCCAGCATCACAGCAAGCACCCTAGCACATTCAGTCCCCATCACAGTTTTCATCCCACTCATCTCTGGTCTGCTGTTTTTCTTACTCAACAACACCATTAACCCCCTCACTTTCCCTTTCAACAGCATCCTCTGGGACTGTCGTCAGTAAACACCATTAAATCATTCAACTTTTCCTCAAAACCCTCCCTCTGCCCTCTCACCTTGTTATGCAAGATGGCAATATGGGCCATACATTAAACAGGGTTTGTCACCAATAAACAGGGTTTGTCACCAACCCTGTCAACAAACAGGGCTTGTTTTGAAAAAGCCAGGTTAGATTTCTCAGTGCCTCCGTTAGGGTAATGTGCCCTGTGAATCCCCAAGAGGGAAGAGCCTGAGCATTACCCAGATGCATTGGACCCAAAAATTTCCTATAAAGGAACATCTTTAGGAGACCACTGTCTTAGTTGAGACTTGGCTTTCTATGGAAGATGACACTGCTTCTCCTGCACCCTCGAGTAGAAATGGCCTCTTTTCCAGCCTCCTTTACCTGGAGGTAAAGAGCTTGGCTCTAACATAGGTTCTGAGAATTTTACTACCTTTGCTCAACCACAGTCTTTACTGGCATCTTCTACTAACCTCCAAGACACTTCTTCCTATTCTTTAATCACTTTGGTGATTGATGTCATAATTTTCTCTACTCTTTCACAAGCAGTCATTCTGGACAAATCCAATATTCACACTCACGATTCAGCTAATAATAACAATAGTAGTAGTAATAATGACAAGTAATAGATTATTTTTGAATGTCTTCTGTGCGCCAATAAGTATCTTTAACACTTGACACGTATTATCTCATTTAATGTCCACAAGCACTATAAGTAAGAGATATCATTAATTTCAATTCACTGATGAGGATCATGACATTATTTAACAAGTCCAAGTTTACACAGAACATTAAGTGGCAGAACCAGGATTCAGAGCCATATTTAGCTGATCTACCATATGGGACTGTTGTCAGTCTAGTTTCCCGCTTTAGAGCTACTCAAACTCTTTCATCAGACCTCTGTACCCCCATTCCACGTCATCCTACCGGCATGGCCATTTGTTGGATCTTATGATTACCCTAAGCTGTTCCTTCTCCAAGTTTTTATACTCTGCAGTTCCCTCTTGACTAAGGCTTTCTGCCCCCCATCTCCTCCCTCAATTTCACTGCTTGCCCTTCTCCTCCATGCCCTCCAATCATTTCCCTTGTACCCCTGTTCTTCATCACGGAGACCTCCTCTTTATCTGCTGAAGTGGCAAGTCCTCTCTCCATCTACCAGAGATTCCTACAGTGTGTTAAATGTGGGGACGACGCAACAAGCTGGGCATAGTTTGTAGGCAGTTTAGAGCAAAGACGACACTGACAGGATTATAAAACACATCTATCGGGACTTCCCTGGTGGTGCAGTGGTTAAGAATCCGCCTGCCAATGCAGGGGACACAGGTTCAAGCCCTGGTCCGGGAAGATTCCACATGCCACAGAGCAACTAAGCCCGTGCGCCACATCTACGGAGCCTGTGCTCTAGAGCCCGTGAGCTATAACTACTGAGCCTGTGTGCCACAACTACTGAAGCCCATGCACCTAGAGCCCGTGCTCCGCAACAAGAGAAGCCACCACAATGAGAAGACCGCTCACCGCAACAAAGAGTCGTCCCCGCTCACCGCAACTAGAGAAAGCCTGCGTGCAGTAACGAAGACCCAACTCAGCCAAAAAATAAATAAATACATTTATTTTTTAAAAAGTTAAAAAAACAAAAACCAAACACATCTATCATCATTTGAGAGATCATCTTTGAGTATCACCTTCCTCCCCAACGATCTGGTACCATCAGGAGCTATGGTGTCCCAGAGCAAGCTTCACATGTTTGCTGTCATTCCTTATTCCTCCATAGTCCTTTCTCTCTGTGCCCGGAGTATATTCTGTGAAATCACAAACTGATGGGATGTTGAGATTAGAAGGGGCCATAAAGTTCATATAGCCCAACACCTTCATTTTACAGATAAAGAACGGAGGCCTGAAGAAGCCCATAAACAGACATTATCAAAAGAAACGGCTGAAAGATTAGATAAAGGTAACAGTCTGCTGATGTCCTTTCAAAAAGAGATTTATTTCACCAATATATCCCTGACTACTTCTTATCTGTCATGCTGTCGTAGTTTTAGATCTAAGCCTCTTAGTGAACCCCCTGTTCAAAAATATTTCTCTTACTCACTCGCTGGTTGAGAAGCTCGTGTGTTATCCAAGGAAAGGAGGGCCCACTGCTCTTCACAGCAGCACAATGAGGCTCTTTCTGTTGGGTGGGACACTTGGTCTAGATTTCCTCTGCACCAGATGGCTGTCCCTCAAAGGCCCCAGAGCTCCTGGGATCATTAGGATTCCAGATGTTCTTGCTACCGTTGATCTGTGGTAACGTGACCCCAGCTTTCTTCTTGCCAAGTATGCATTCAGCTGTTAGACTGTATTCAGATATGTTGTTTGGCATGCTCCTAATATATGTGATCATTTTCATTTCCCATTTTGATCCTCAAAATAGGCATTATTCAGTCTTTAAAGATATTTAGAGTTTAACTAGTTAAAAAAAAAACCAAAAAACCTGCTGTATGAATCGTGTGTTGTAGAAATGTATTAGTGAACACCTGAGACAATCTAATTCCCAGGTCCCAGAGTTCCAAGGCGTCTCCTTTCTTAATACATTGATGTTCTGAATTCAATTATGCTCTTTCCAATTTGCAAAATAACTCATTTTGTATGTTCATCAGTAGGATGTACTCTGCTATTAGAAAAAGCTTTTACTTTAGTGTGCTCCAGATTGAAGACCCTTATTAAGGCTGGTCTGCCTTATTTCCCAGTAGTACTAATTAAAAGTACTAATTATTTCCAGGCTAGTATCTCAGGATCATGCATGAAAGTTTTGAGGGAATTAATTTAAAAAAAAAAACTGACTGATTTTGGGAATCATATGACAGAATTGATATTCTTTAGTCCCAATTAAAAAAAAATGTTTTTACGTCAGTCCATTTGACTTTCGTTCTTACTTCTTCGGTTTCAGGTCTATTCTGGATTTCTGCCATGTGGGATGTAGTTGCCAGAATCCTCTTTCTTTATATAGCAGTTAGTGTCATTAATGCTGAAAGGGAACTTACCTCACTCCTGAAGCTAATAGGCTTCTCAAAAGCAGTTTTCATGCCTAATTCTTATCATTTATGAAGGATTTAAACCAGATTCCCAAGATCCTTCTTACATTTAAAGTCAATGATTCTCTTAGACCTTAGGGTCATTTTCCTAATTCTTAAATCAACCCGTTTGTTCCTCTCATGAGAAATAATCCAGGTGTGCTTAGGCAGGAGGTTGGTTATTTACTTTTCTATGCAAAAGTTGGGAGAATGGAAGAAATATTATCTTTCCAGCTGGAAGGCAATCCTTTCCCAGAGATACGTAAAATCCCTTTAAAATGTTTTTAAATTCCAGAACAATTATACTCTAAATAATTATTAAGTCACATAAACTGAGGGAACCTTTATATTGGGGAGTAAGATTTCTATTCACACATTTACAGGTACAAAATTTTGTGAGTTATGTGAATTATCTACAGTATACTATTCTCAATGGCAAGTTTATTCTATTTTATATGCTCTGGTATTGCAAACACGTAACTTATTTACTCTTTCAGTATACCTTTGCTTGAGAAAAGAGAATATTTTGGGGGCAAGCCATTTCTATAGATTTAGACCATGCAATCGGACATAAAAAAAAAAAAAGAAACTTCCTTCCTAAAAAGTAAATGTATATATAACTGGAATTGAGTTTATTTTACAAAAATAAAGTCAGTGAAAGTGAATCCCACAAGTGGAATGCACTCACTCAACAATGATTTTATTTATAAATAATACAGCAGCATTGGAGATGCTTGCTGTGGGTGCTTTTCTGTCCAACTCTAATGCTGTGGGTGGGTTAGGGAAACAAAATAGCAGCAGTGGCATCTACCTGAATCCCATTAGCATTTGGGAGTTAATATCCTGATTTTTGAGGAGTGAATTGGAACTCAAAAGGTAGCAAACAATTCCATTCTGCAATTATTATAATTATCTCAAAAAACTTTAATATTCATGGGACTTCCCTGGTGGCACAGTGGTTGGGAATCCGCCTGCCAATGCAGGGGATACAGGTTCAAGCCCTGGTCCAGGAAGATCCCACATGCTGTGGAGCAACTAAGCCCGTGCGCCACAACTACTGAGCCTGTGTGCCACAACTACTGAGGTCCGTGTGCCTAGAGCCCGTGGAGAAAAAAAAAACTTTAATATTTAATACTTAGAAAATGGCTATTTCAGATATTTGAGTTGCTGGCAAGCTACCTCAAAATAGTTATTTCTTAATGATTTTTTTAAAATCACTTATCTAGGGCTATTGATAGAAACAACAAACTCTGGGGATGAAGCATAGAAGCTATTATAGGAGGAGAAAGTACCCAATAGTATGTAAAATATGTTGGAACTGAGTCATATGTAAATTTTCTTTTTTAACTTCTTCACTCTTAAATTCTAGTTCCTGGAATCCCTCCTTCATAACTGGCTCACAATCTATTTTGGGACAAACCTGCCAGTACTACAACCCTTTCACTGTATATTACAATCCATATAGAAAAGTCAGAGACTAATGGAATGATCAAATAAGACTGACTGGGCTTCCCTGGTGGCGCAGTGGTTGAGAGTCCGCCTGCCGATGCAGGGGACACGGGTTCGTGCCCCGGTCCGCGAAGATCCCACATGCCGCGGAGCGTCTGGGCCCGTGAGCCATGGCCGCTGAGCCTGCGCGTCGGGAGCCTGTGCTCCGCTACGGGAGAGGCCACGACAGTGAGAGGCCCGCGTACTGCATAAAAATAAAAATAAATAAGACTGACTAAGGAGCCTCTCATACCTGTAGCCCTATGTTAACACTGAGCACTGGCCTCCAAGTCAAGGCTGACCTAAACTCTCAGTGTTTTGAAGTTATGTCTCCTGATGCTGTGTTTGGAAAAATGAGTTGATTAGAAATACTAAGTTTCTAATTTAGGTGAAACACTTGACCTTGTTCTTATTTAAAATAGTTATTTTTTCCTACTTCCTTCCTGTCAAAACCTCTCTAAACCTTTTAATAATGAATTTCATTATTTTTAAGTAATCCCTTTTCTTTTTTCTAAAAATAAGCTACATTTTCATCTTCATCTTAGTTGCTTTCTCCCCTTTTGTTTACCATGTTCAGCTAATTTGTTTTCAGAGTGTATATTAACTCCCTGGCTTTAAGAAGATTCTCTCCAGGGAACTAAATCTTAGGCCTAGAAGGGACATGAGCACATCCCTCTCCTTCAGGAAGAGCCACCCAAAGAAGATACCATACAAAAAAAAAAAAAAAAAAAAAAAAGAAGATACCATACAATAATTATTTTTTATGGCTCTAGAGAAGATTGCACAACCTCAACCTGCATTTCATTTCGACATAGAAATACTCTTATTGTGCTTAAACAAAGCCTTTATACTTCGACCCCAGCCTGTTTTCTTTTGTTTTATACATAATGCAGATAGCCCACCACCTCCTTATAAAATGCTCTTCATACACTCAAAGAATGTATTCAATTGCCATCTGGACTTCTCTTCAAGAAAATGAATAACTGTCCTGTTTACTCTTCTTCCTGGTCTTATTTTCCAACACTTGAATCATTTTGCCATTTTCCTGGTTATTTTTTAAACAATTTCCAAATTCTCCAATCAAGTCTCCAAACATGGACTCCAGGAATTCACCTTTCAGAGCAATAATAAGTTGAGATCATCTAACACCTCCTTCACGTCATACTCTCATTCTACATTTATTCATTTCTATATTGGTCTTTTTAAATATTTTATTATAAAAAACAATTTTTTGAATCTAGATTTAGATTTTTTTTAATGCAACTGATTGGTTTAAATAAGTGTGTCTATACAGAGTAGGTGTTTTAATGCAACACTGATAACATACATAAAGTTTCTCCAAGAAACATCCATAGAAATTATAACTACAGTTAAAATAGCTTTACAGTTTCTCTATTTAATTTTTATTTCTAATATTTTTCCTCTATTTAACCTTGGATGAATTTTCCAGTTCTATGTTTTTCCAGCAAGTTTCTGCCCCCCCCAAAAATAAAATTCAGAAACTAGTTGCATAATACTAGTACT
The DNA here is from genome assembly GCF_059928025.1 of Delphinapterus leucas. NCBI lineage: Eukaryota > Metazoa > Chordata > Mammalia > Artiodactyla > Monodontidae > Delphinapterus > Delphinapterus leucas. The sequence goes on along the minus strand of NC_143140.1, from coordinate 67,829,881 downwards.
AGGCCAATTTAGTTTGGCGTCAGTGTGATTATGAACAAATTTAGAGCCTTTAAGAATGTTTTGAGCTATTTCTGCATGAATTATATTTAAATATCAGGTTTATTGTTTTCCTTTTTTGGAAATCAGGCTGGAAATGATTACAGTAGATGCAAGTATGCAGATCGTAGTTCATTGATTTCATTAATCCCTCTGAAGTTTCAGACCTTCAGAAATGGTAACCTTGACTGGCGCTGGCATATTCAGTAGGGGTCTTTGGGAATTTCAATAAAGTGCTGACCTGGCATGTGGATTTTCATTCACTTTGGGTGAGAACCAGGTCCATGGGGAAAGTAGGCAATGGAAATAATGATTGAGGCCCTAGAACTTAAAGGAAAATCTTCACAGGGGAACTTTGATACTCCCTGTCTCCCTTTTCCCAATGACACAAAATGAACCTGTCATGGATTGGTGCTAGAGGGCCTTATCTTTGCACAAGTCCAGAGAAACTTGAGAACACCAAACTATAAGAGAAGACTGGTGGTAGGGTACACATGCATTCACGTTCATCAGTAATTCTGTGCTGAAGGAAGCATGAGATTATAGCTCAAAATGAATATAATTTCGTTTGTTGTTTTTATAGTAACGCTTTATATCAGGGCTTTTTCCAATCATTAGGACATTCATTCCTATACTCCATTTCCTAGATATGGACAAAGCAGCTCTGTTTGCATTAAGATAGGTAGACAGACAGATAGAATTATAGACATAGATGTTACATAATTTTTAAATTATGAAGATAATATAAAATATTACTAAAAAGCAAAGAAATAAGAAACAAAAGAAAAGCATCCATAATCCCACTACAGTAAAACAACAAACATTGCTTCATGCATTGACTTGTTTGTCCTTCTATACACAATTGAAATACAATTTTATGTTGTGATTTCTTTTATTTAACATAATATGGGTAGCATTTCTCTATGCCAACAAAAACATTTCAGAGGCACCATGTGAATAGTGGCTATCTTTCTTTACTCAATCATTTCCCCATTAAATGTTAGGTTGTTTCCAGTGTTTCGTAATTATGAACAATGTTAATTCAGCTTTGTGCATATAGATTTATGAATTATTTATTTAGGATAAATTACCTAAAATAAAATAAATAAAAGTATTGAGAATCTTCTCTTTTTTTTTTAACTTTTATTTATTTATTTTTGGCTGTGTTGGGTCTCCGTTGCTGTGCGCGGGCTTTCTCTAGTTGCAGCGAGCGGAGGCTACTCTTCGTTGCAGTGCGCGGGCTTCTCACTGCAGTGGCCTCTCTTGCTGCGGAGCGCGGGCTCTAGGCGCGAGGGCTTCAGTAGTTGTGGTGCATGGGCTTAGTTGTTCTGCAGCCTGTGGGATCTTCCCGGACTAGGGCTGGAACCCGTGTCCCCCACACTGGCAGGCGGATTCTTAACCACTGCACCACCAGGCAAGCCCCTAAAAGTATTGAGAATCTTAAAGGTCTTAAAATACATTACAGTAGCTTTCAGAAAATGTTTTGAAAATTAAAATACAATGAACAACCTATGAGAATACCAGGTTTCCTAAACCCTTGCCATCTTTGAATATTGCCAAATAAAAGAGTAGTTCTGTATATTATTATGAATATAATTTTATTTTCAAACATGAATATTCTAACCAAATACCATTATTGCTAACCTTGTCTTTTTATATGAGGAAGAGTCAAATACATTTTTTTTTTTTTTTTTTTCGGTACGCGGGCCTCTCACTGTTGTGGCCTCGCCCGTTGCGGAGCACAGGCTCCGGACGCGCAGGCTCACTGGCCATGGCTCACGGGCCCAGCCGCTCCGCGGCATGTGGGATCTTCCCGGACCGGGGCACGAACCCGTGTCCGCTGCATCGGCAGGCGGACTCTCAACCGCTGCGCCACCAGGGAAGCCTCAAATACATATTATTGAAAATATATGAGCAGGCATTTTCCACTAAGGTTTCCAATGAGTAGCTTGAATTATTTGAGGAGTGTAAACCAGTGCATGGTCTTCAGTTATAACCTACCTAAGTAAAATCCTTGAGGCAGATTTTCCATAACTTCGAAGGCTAAAGTATAACCCATCTCGAGGAGCGTTACATAAACTGTTGTGTTCTGAACTGCTTTCCTCCAGCCTTATTCAACAGCTCAGATCCTGTTAATTATCACATCAAACTCTTATGCCCTGAACTAAATACCTTTTTGCATACAGACGTTTTAGTGGCTTAAATTGAGGAACAAGGTATTGGTAAAAGAAGTGTTGAGTTCAGGAAAGAAATTACAGAGGCTCTAAGCAAGACTTTTCCTTTTCTTTTTACCTGATTTACCCATTTCTGACCCCGAGACCCCATTCCTGCTCTTCTCTACAGAGAGCAAAGTTCAAGATGTAAGTGTAAGCATGCACATACACACACACACACACACACACACACACACACACACAGAGGAAATCACTGCATATATATATATATATGTGTCTATGTGCATGGGCCTTTTCTGGAAGACCCATGAGGAACTATTAGTGGTGATTACTGGGGTGTGGTATTGGGGACAGATAATCAGGAATAACCTTTCCACTTAATAATCAATTTAGTGAAGAAATGGATTACTTCCATGAATGCTCAGAAAAGGTATTCTTCTATCTCCTTTAAAAAACTAAGCATAGGGCTTCCCTGGTGGCGCAGTGGTTGAGAGTCCGCCTGCCGATGCAGGGGACACGGGTTCGTGCCCCAGTCCGGGAGGATCCCACATGCCGCAGAGCAGCTGGGCCCCTGAGCCGTGGCCGCTGAGCCTGTGCGTCCGGAGCCTGTGCTCCGCAACGGGAGAGGCCACAACAGTGAGAGGCCCGCGTACCGAAAAAAAAAAAAACAACCCTAAGCATATTTGACCAATATAAATGGAATCGGTACTTTTGTGGTTATAGAGCAAATGTAACAGGATGGAGTGATGTTAGCAGATGTTGATGTAATAGACTGTTCAGATTCATTTTCCTTTATGCGCTTGAATGCTACAGGTTTACTCTTGTTGGGTTAAAATACTCAATGGGAAGAGTAAGGGAGGTTTGGGGACCAAGTTGAAGTAACTAACAAGCACAGTGTACGTGAGACAAAGCCTTGCCATAAATCTACACCCCAGTATCTCTCTTGTGTGACCTCGGTGATTTGTAGCAACCAACCACAGCAAGTACAAGACCTGAATTTTCCTTCTCTTTGTAAAGAGTATTTGGAACTCCCCATGGGAGACCTTGGGATGCATAGAAAACAAATTAACAAAAGCAATCATCTATAGCTGTTTGCCTAGGACACACTTCTGTTTTGAGCAGAATTGAGTAGTAAGATATGTATAAAAGTAAAACTATGGTTTACCATTCATTTATATACCAAGTATCTATTGATTGACTACTGAGGTTGATGCTAGCTAGTATGCTACTACGCTAAGGCACTGGAAATTGACTCATGAACAATTCAGAACAGAGTCCTTTTTCTACAGAGTTTATAGTCTAGGAAGATCTAAATTATAAGTTGTAAGCAATAGAAAAACTTTGTTTTATTCAGGAAGTATACTTTTTTTTTTTTTTTGCGGTACGCGGGCCTCTCACTGTTGTGGCCTCTCCCGTTGCGGGGCACAGGCTCCGGACGCGCAGGCTCACTGGCCATGGCTCACGGGCCCAGCCTCTCCGCGGCATGTGGGATCTTCCCGGACCGGGGCATGACGCCGTGTCCCCTGCATCGGCAGGCGGACTCTCAACCACTGCGCCACCAGGGAAGCCCCAGGAAGTATACTTTTTGTGCCTTTTTTTTTTGCTTCCTCTCTTTTCCTTTTTTAAACTTCTATTTCCTGGAAATGGAGAATTGTCCGTAATTAATTTTTTAGCATTACTTTGTGAAAAGGTATTCTATTTAATCATCTTTATTTCCCCACAACAAGCTAATAATTTAAATAGTAACATATTTTACACCATCTCTGAAGAAAGTGTACACTGATGTTATTGAGAATGAATACCATTTATTCTTCTCTTTCAAACAGGTCTAAAAGGCAGATATATGCCCTAACATTCAAAAGAATAAATTTCAAATAAAATTTTCAAATAAGATTTTATTAATATATTCATGTACAATAGTTATAATCTAAGTCATTTGATTTCAAGTATGTATGTATTTGGAGGCAGTGTGGTATAGAGATTAAAAGCCTGGGCTTGCTAGCTGCATTTACTTTTTCCAAGGTACCTCAGTTTCCTCGTCTGTACAATGGGGATAATGATCATAGTACCTTTCTCATAGGGATGCTATGAGCATAAAGTGAGTTAGTTAATGTGAAGCACATAGAACATAATGTGTTTCCTCTTTGGGTTTAATTGTAGTCTTTTGCCCTAGAAGGCTGCAGCTTATTTATCTCCTTACAAGGTTTTCCAGCAGTGTCCGCTCCTTTTCTGGCCTGGGTGAGAGATGATCTTACTGCAGTCCTTAGGTAGCTCACAGATAGATTCAAAGGGACATACACTCAGGGACATACCCTCTGGGACCAGGAACTAAGAATGCAGGTTGGGGGGATGGGCAGAGGGCTGGCTCTTCAAGATTGTCACTAAGCTGGGGAGGGGGGAGGGTACAGACAACTAAGAACTTTGCAAAGCTTTCCTACAATTTTTAGATTTCCCCTTCCCATCTTTTATTCTGCCTTCACTTGGTTACTGTAAACCTTTGACTGTTTTCCAGAGTTTTAACAAATTTAGTTGACAATTTTTGCTTGCTTTTTGATGTTTCTGTCAGGGTACAGGAGCTTGGAGGGGCGTACTCTGTCATTTGGCTGATGTCACCTCCCTGGATAAGATTTTAAAGGTTAACTTGTCCATACTTTCTTTATCCCCCAAAAGGAGACAACCCAGAGGTTGTTCTGAGGATAAACTGAGTAATGAGATAATTAATGTGCCTGGCCCATTGTAACATCCATTAAAAATTTTTAGTAATTATTATGCTAAAATATAGTTTGACTTGAAATGCATGATATTCTAAGTCTAGGAAAACTTCAATACCAGATTGCAGTGACCTTTGCTTCCTTTTTAAGACAGCTAAGGGTAGCACCATTTCTTCCTCAATAGTAGTCTCTTGCCTTTAACTATCTGGGATGTCTATTTGATCCTTGGCCAAACTCTGGATCCACAATTGTGTCTCATATATATTACAGGATCTCTATAAGGAATGATAAAATACAAAATTCATGTAAGGATTTCCTAGAACACACTGAAAAATAAATAGGAAAGAAAATATATACAGAAAGAAAAGACAAGGGGCTTCCCTGGTGGTCCAATGGTTAAGGCTCCATGCTTCCAATGCGGGGGGTGAGGGTTTGATCCCTGGTCAGGGAATTAAGATCCCACGTGCCATACAGCACGGCCAAAAAATAAAATGAAAAGAAAGAAAAGGCAAAAGTAAAGCTGCATATGGAAAATACCTGCAAAGGGAAACAACTCATGCAGGATCTTCTTGGAACACGCACAGACTCACGTTGTTATTTTGCTTACTTCCCAGAAGTTAAGAGCTCAAGTGATCTGGCTGGAGTCAGAACCTGCACCCCTTAAAGTTGAAATTTAGTACTTAGTAAAACTATCCACTTTTCCACAAGTTATATAGATGTTTTTCATTCCCTGGACAGTCTCCCACTTATTTCTCCATGGGCCTAATGACCTACCCACTGAATACCAAAAAGATATTGGATAAAGAATTACTGTCAAGATGTATGATTAACTTGGCTAAATGCTGACACAGTTTCGCAATGAAAACCTTAATCTCTGCCATTCAAAACTTTGCAAAAGATGTATGCACGGTGGTTTTGCTTATGCAAAAAATGCATTTCATAATTGTCATGTATTGTTGTTAACATATGTTTCATATCAGATACAAGAAAGGTCAAATGAGAGCTAAAAAACTGTTGGCCGGATTTGATATGAGTGAGTCTTCCAGCACATCTGGGAACCTCTGTAAAAAAATTAACTCAACATTCTGGACTCTTGGGATGGGCAGATTATTAACTGTTTTTGCAGAAGCACTCTGTGCAAGCCAAGGCATATAAGAAATATTTTTAGACCTGTAGACCATTATATACTGTACAGTTAGCTTACTGCATGAGAAAAACAGCAGGTACTTAAATGGAGATGTCTAGTTCCATTCACAAAGGGAAAAATAAACCATGCATTTGTTGGCAATGGCATTGGACAATTTAGACTCTATGGTTAAAGTGTTACTGGAAAATTGAATATCAGCCTTTTGTATTAAAATAAAATTAAACATTAAGAATTATAGCACAGAGCAAATTATAATCGTATTGGCCTTGAATCTGACATAGCTTCTGTATAGGTAAGCAGTGGAAATATTTCTCCTAGAACCTCACACAAAATCTAGATCCAGATTTCTACTTTTTTTTCTCCTCCTGTCAAATACCTTTTTGGAGGTAAGCTCAAGGAGAAAAATACTAAGAAATATACTGTCATTTGCAACGAGAGATTCAAAACATTTCTCTTTTGCCCAGAAAGCCTAGGAGTGAATGTTTGTTCATCATTTAACTCAGGCCTGGGAATCATTCTTTATATTACCTTTAGATGGTACAGTGACCCTGAAATAGCCATATTTAGTCTCTTCCCTGTATGCAGTAGATAAATACCACTCAATCCCTGTTACTTCTGTGTGGCAGAAGTTGGTTTAAGCATGTTAGAGATTCCTGGGGAGCTTAAAAATATACTGACTCCCCAGTCTCTTCTCTTCTTGTCTTGGGCCCTGACTCTGGTATGTATTTTCTAAGTTCCTCACTGTAGTGTGTAGTCATGATTGAAAACCACTGGAAAGCAATGTGTCTTAGATGGAGAAAAGAAAAATCTAATCATGGACTAGACATGGATCAGTCATGGACAAATCCAAATGATTCATTGAATGAAGTCTGAATCTATGCAAAGAGTTTTGAAGATTATCTTTTCCCAGCTACATGGTGTGTTAGTCAGACAATAACCTGAAAAATGAAAAGCCAATCATTAATAATTTTTCCAATAAATATACTTAGTAGCAGAGTATAGCCAAAACAATTTTCTACATCTTTATGCAAAGAAAAAAAGTGGTTTGAATGGTAATGTCAGGAGCTAAATATCAGATCAGGTCCCAGCCTTACTGCTGGGCTGGGGAGAAGTTTCTTTCACTCCAAATTATTTACAGGAGCATCAGCTACTCTGAGCTGACCCCACTCTAAATCACTTCAGGCCCCCAACACCAGGAATTTAGAAGGGTTAAAACACTAGAGGAAATAAAGACACGTTTTAAACCACTGCATTTTGCCATAACGACTATCCTTTTCACTCAAATAGCTTAAGTTGAGTGGGATTTATAGTCTTCATTTTTAATTGTTTAGAGATTAATAATTCAATCATTCAGCAAGTGTTTGTTGAATGCCTACTATGTGCCAAGCACCCCTTTAGGACTCATGAAATTTACAAGAGACCATTCAAAAAAATGAAGAACACAATTATATATGAGATGGTGTTAAGTGCCATAGAGAAATATAAAGCAGGAAGGGGAAAGAAGTTTCCATTTTAAACAGGGTGTTGGGATAAGGCTTCCCTGAGGAGCTGACGTGTGAGCAGATAGATATCTGAAGGAGATGAAAGTGATGCAGTTGTCCAAGCAAAGAAAGTTCCAGCCTGAGTGCTCAGCAAGCACAGTGCCTAGAGAGAAGTCTTTTTACTTTTGCCGATATTGTTTGCACATAGATAATTCAGTTAACACAGTAAACTTTTTCTACCAAAAGATTCTCCCTTCCAGCCTCCATTCTAAGTCATGATACTCCTGTTAACATGTTTGAGTATATAATCATGGATAATAATAACTCCTACCAATGACTGAACCCTAGAAGAAGCTAAATCTAACCTTAAATCTAACTGTAACTTTGCCAATTTTTCCAGGAAGGAGACTGAGCCTAAGAGAGATTATGTAACTTGCCCAGGGTCACATGCATAGTCAAGGGTGGGGCTGCCATATTTTATTCCAGGTCTGTCTGACTCCAAAGCCCATGCTCTAAACAGCTATATCTTATTATTTCTATCAACTTTGATCTAAAATAAACAATAAATGCAAGGAAGTTTCTCTTAACCATGGTGGATGTATTATAAACAATATAAATAACTTCTGTATCTCCTTCTGTAGGTCACTTTACCTCCTCCTTCAGAATCCGTTTTCCCATCCATTAAATAAGGAGCTGAACTAAGTCATTTGTTAAATCTGTTCTAGCCTCAAAATACTATGATTCTATGATATATTCACTTTGGCCATTTTAACATCTTTTGAGTCCTACCAAATCAATGACATAGTCAGTAAACATGCATTGATCGCCAAACTCCATGACCCTAAATAATTTTTACTTAAGAATTTAATTATATGCTTTGGTATAGAATTTATAAAGGTTTGACCTGGATTCCAGTCAAACCAACTCCATGTGCCTGCTTTGCTTTGTGTTTTAACTTACAAATGCAGATGTGTATTGTTGATTCTGGCAATATTATTAAAATATGTAAGAAGGTGGACTACTTTAAAGCATCTAAAATGACCATATATTGCCCCACTCCCTACTCATGTCACCCTATTTGTTGCCTCCATCATGGTCATCTCAATCACCAGCGTTAGAAAATAAGTTCCATGAGGTCAGGGACACATCCATCTGCTTCCCATCTAAGCATGTGGCTCCTAGTACTGTACCTACTATACCATAGGTTATCCACTAATATTTACTAAATGAAATGTATAATTAAATTACTTTCAAAATTGAGGATAAACCCAAGTTTTAAGAAACCAATATCAGCTCTCAACTGACATCCTGAAATGTAACAGTGGAGACTTGGACTCTATAATCACTAACTTAAGCTACATTACTCTTTAGTCCTCAGTTTCCTCGTCCATAAAGTAAGCAGCAAGGAGAGAAACAGTGTCTTCCAGCCCCCCAAGTCGCTGATCCTCTGAACTCTACCACTGGTGTAGAATATAGAAAACATCTAATTTAATAGAGGTTTAACCTGGATATCTTGACTTTATGAAACTGAAACACTTGCTGGGCCAGGCAGGAGACATAAATAAGCAAAATGGGTGGGGTGGCAAATTGCCTTTAGCAATTCACAGTCACAAGGGCTAAACTGAAAAATATAAAATCCCAGTAAGGACACAAGTGAATTAAAGCCACAAAAGGAAGAAGAGTTATCTAGTTGCTTAGCCTCACAGTATCTTCAGGGACCAAGAATAGTCCCTATTCTCCATGTTATATGGATGTAATTGTCCTTAAGCAACTGAATGAGGATGAGTCACTAGCTTGTGGAGACCTGCATGATAAGACTTGTGATCTCTGATGGGATTCCTCCACTAAGCTCTTGATCAGACTTCTGCTGTCCTTGTCCAAACTGTCATCTTCATGAGGGTGGAGGTTAGTGATACTAGATCTGCAGACTGTGGGATGTTTGCTCTAGTGAAATAGTGGGGGTGGATTCTCATCCTGCCCTGTGTGCGGTGGAAGACTGTAGCCCAAAGGTTGGGGCCAGAGAAACCTACCTGCACATGACTATGTAAGTGAAACCTCACCACTAGGCACCCAAAGGGGATCTGGTCTGAGGAGGTTAGAGATGAGCAAGTGCTCCTAGGAGGACTGAAGACCTAGCACATGAACAGGGGACCACATGGGCTTGGAGAGCCCGCCATGCTAGCTTAAACACAGTACAGGATCGTCCCTTGAGCTGCCAGCGACTGTGGACTGCTGGGACCACACACCAAGTTCCAAAGTTCTGAAATATTTTGGACTCCTCTGTCTTCCCTCATGTTCAGCCATTTATCAAGTCTTCCCAGATCATTCCAGCTGCCCTTCACGTCCATCCCTTCCTGCCCATATTCCCAGTCCCCATGTTCCCCCTGCTCTCATCCAGTACCTTCTGATGGTATAGCTGCCTCCTAATCTCCTCACTTTGGGTCTTTTCTGACTCTGGCATCTCACACAAACTGCCAGGGCTCTTGAATTTCCTCAGAGTGAAGCACTCATTGACTTTCAAAGCTATCCACTATCTGGCTTCCACCTAGTTTCCAGTCATTTCTCCCAGGAGCCTTCTACTCCCATGAAATTGTTCAACCAACAGTTGCTTAAATACACCTTGTTAGGTTTTGCTCCCACACCTTTATTTGTATTGTTCCGCCCACTTTGGATACTTTTCTACTGGCTGCTCACCAATCCAAGTGTTGCCAGTATTTTTTTTTCTTTGGCTGCGCGCCACGCAGCATAAGGGATCTTAGTTCCCCGACCAGGGATGGAAACCCTGCCCCCTGCAGTGGAAGCGCAGAGTCTTAACCACTGGACCACCAGGGAAGTCCCGCCAGTATTTTGAAAACCTGTCAAATCCTCCCTCTTCCGTGAAGCCTTGCTTAACAGCTTTGCCTACACTATTGCTTCTTCCTTTAAACCCTGATCATTAATAACCATACCACTTTCTTCATGGAGGTACTTCCTCTTGGAGGTACTTTTTAAAATTTATTTATTTTAATTAATTTATTTATTTATTCTTTGGGTCTTTGTTGCTGTGCGCGGGCTTTCTCTAGTTGTGGCGAGCAGGGGCTACTCTTTTTTGCGGTGCACTTCTCATTGCAGTGGCTTCTCTTGTTGTGGAGCACGGGCTCTAGGCGTGCAGGCTTCAGTAGTTGTGGCACACAGGCTCAGTAGTTGTGGCACACGGGCTTAGTTGCTCCGCAGCACGTGGGATCTTCCCAGACCAGGGCTTGAACCCGTGTCCCCTGCATTGGCAGGTGGATTCTTAACCACTGCGCCACCAGGGAAGTCCCTGGAGGTATTTAGTATCAGGCTGCATTATGGCTTTGTGGATGTCTATGTGCTGTTCCCAAATCAGAATATAAAGTCCAAATGATCAAGTTTCCTTTGTGTCCTTATAAAAACCAGGGTAGCATCTTAAACAAATGCTTAATAAATACATTTTGGATGTAATAAACACATCCAAGAGAAAAAATCAAGAAAGGCTTTTCTTCCTCCCAGATACACAGAACTGAATTCAAAATTAATGTTTGCAGGACGGTTTTACATCCTGTGATAATGTCCAAGGGACATTTCTAAAGTCTTATTAGAGCAATTTGAGAAGCAAAATTTCATTTCTCTAAAGTGTTCTTGCTTACTTCTGAACATCATGGAACCAGATATGGGAAAGAAGGAAAAAACCAAAGAGCCCACTGTGGATTTCATGAAGGGTCTCGTGAAGGGTCTTGTGAAGCCACTTGTGAAGGGTCTTGTGACGACCCAGCAGGACTGACATCTGATATAGACTTTTCTTACTTCTGTGAAGTACCTAAAACTATGGGAGTGAGTTTTAGGGCATTGCTTACAAACAGTTGCAGTATATATAATTATGAATGAATTTGCATAAACTTGTGCTAAAAATATGCTCCATGAGCTCTATGGATAACTTGCCGTGGGTACTTTGGTGCTTGGGAATCATGAAAAAAACAGCATGATAATAATACTTCCATGATAATAACACAATGAGCAGGAAGTCATTCTTGATGACTCTGAATTTAACAGGAACAACTTCAACTATGTAGAAGATTTTTCCAACAAATAGTGATAAAGAATTATTCATAAGTAAATGAGATTTGGAGGAATGATGTTTATTTGACACAAATGCCACAGAAACACAAGATAATTAGAGCTGAATGCAGGAAGAATGCTCATACATGGCAAATTTCCCAAATGGGTCCATAGTTATAAAATCAACTAGGACTTTCCAAATAAAAAAGTGTGGATAAATAGCAATGAATTTTTTACTTTCACTCTGTTAGATTTATAGGTTCTTAGAAACATTTCAATTACTCACATCTGGAAATAATGTTTGTAATCCTTCCGGAGTTTCTCCTCAAAACCGATTCCTTATTTCAGGGACTATTATCTGTCCCTGACCTGGAAGCTCCTAGGTGATTAGCTCACAGGCCAGAGAGGATGTCTTCTGGGGTACAGTGATCTCAATGAAGAGACTTAAAACCATTTCATGAGGAACAGTGGAAGGAAAGAGGGCCAGCTAACCTGGGAATGGAAGACTGAGGTGAGACATAACAGCTACTTTCTAATATTCTAGGTATTATTTTATCAAAGAGAAAGTAGATCTCTTCTATGTAACTCAGGAGTGAGCTAGAACCAGTGAGGAAAGTTTCAAGGATCCAAACTTCTGTTCAACTTGCAAAGAATTTTCTAACAAAGGGAGTAATACTTAGTGGAAGAGGTAATTCCTTTGAAGGAATTTAGACTGGGGCTGCTTAGTGAAATTTGAGGGATGTTTTTGCTTTGCCACTCAAACTGGTATCCACGGAATGGGGCTGGTCTATACTTTCTTTTTTTTCTCCTGGAGATTTATATTTTAATGATATTTTTTTTTCACAGTTTGACTCCTAAAATGACGGTTCCTATCAATTAAAACAAACGACATTACCAGGAAATCCATTAATAAAATGTAGACCGCTTACATATTTATGTATGAAATATTTTATGTGTGTATCTGATATACTAACAGACATAGGATGTTGATCTATTCCTAGATGTTCTTGTTGGGGGAGGGGAGGTAAGAACACAATATGAAATCTACCCTCTTAACAAATGTTTGTGTGCAATACAGTAATGTTAACTATAGGCACATGTTGCTAGGCAGATCTCTAGAACTTAATCTTCTTACATAACTGCAACTTTATACTCAATGTATGGCAACTCCCCATTTCCCCTTCTCCCAGCTCCTGCCAACTACCACTTTACTTTCTGCTTTTACATGTTTCACTAATTTAGATGCCTCTTGTAAGTAGTATCAGGCAGTATTTGTGCTTCTGTGTCTGGCTTATTTCACTTAGCATAATGTCTTCAAGCTTCATTCGTGTGGTTGCATATGACAGGATTTCCTTCTAAGTCAGAATAATATTTCACTGTATGTGTATATACTACATTTTCTTCATCCATTCATCTGTCCATAAGCATTTAGGTTGCTTCTACCTCTTGGCTATTGTGAATCATGCTGCAATGAACATAGGGGTGCAAAGAGCCCTTTGAGATCTTGATTTCTACATGTTCCTTGGTATTAGTTCAGGACAAGAGAAAGGGCTTGTGCCAGATTGTAAATGGACACACTGATTCCTTCATCAGTAGAGATTTGCTATGGAAACAAAATGTCAACAGAACTAAACAATGTACTTAGTGACATTCTTGCTGCAATGGAAGGAATACTTTGAGCATTTTGAGTACTTTGACTATTGCTGCAATGGAAGGAATTTACCCATTGAATAGTAAAATACTAGAGAATTTTCACAGTAATCAAATTATCACACTACAAAATATATATAATTGGAACATCCATTTGAACACTAAGATTTATATTTCCCCAATTGAATATATGTTTGAAAGTCACACATCACAATTATAAAAAATTGCAAAAAAAAAAAAAAATGATCATTACTGTTCCCTGGTATTTATTGAAAGATTCTATTAGTTGGATATGATGTGCACCAGGCAGAGTCTTTAGGTTGAATAAGTAATACATATTGCATATATGCATGTGCTACTATTTAAAAAGAAAGATTCTGCTATAATTATAAAAGAAGAATTCATATTAAAGTGCAACTGAATTAAAAGTAGCTCTTTCTTATTATGTGTTTTCCCAAGCATATATACTAAAAGTACCATCTCGGCTACGTAGAAGTCCAAAATGCTTTTTATTTTATTATTTTTATTTTTTGCCCACGCCACACAGCACGCGGGATCTTAGTTTCCTGACCAGGGATGGAACCCGTGCCCTCTGCAGTGGAAATGCGGATTCCTAACCACTGGACCACCAGGGAATTCCCCAAAATGCTTTTTATGTGATGGATATTCTTACATGAAAATGCTTGCTAATCATGCAGGGCCTCTGCGCCCAGCTGTGCAGTTTGTGTTATGCAAAAGGCACAAGAATGAGGGAGCAAAGTAGGAGGCTGAACTCCAGCCCCCATGAGCCTTGGCAGTGAAACCACTTCAGGCGTAGGGTCACCATCCATCCCAGTTTGCCCAGGACTGAAGGGTTTCCCAGGATATGGGACTTTCAGTGACACAACCAGCATAGTCCTGGACAAAGCAGGCATGGTTGATCACCCTAATCAGGTCACAGATGCACTTTATGTTCTAGTTTCAGCCTTGGAATCTTTTCTGTAGAACTGTAGGCCTGGAACAACTGAAACAGTGAAGCCATTTTTTCACATCATTTCTTTTCTCCTTCTGTTTTCAAGGTGAAAGAGCCATGTAATCACGCCAACATCCTGTCCAAGCCTGACCCAAGAACCTTCTGGACTAATGATGACTCAGGTATTATTGGAAAAATACATTCTGGCCCTGTGATATATACAAAGCATGTGGCGGTAAAGCCCCACACAAAGGCAAGGTTTAGGGGAAATTTTTGGTTTTGCTTGTTTGTTTCTTTATACATAGTCCAACACTTGAATGTACTTCACAATCACTTTTTTATTGAATGTATTTCACAATCACTTTTTTTATAAGTCTCTTTATTTTATCTTCTTTTTCAATTTCTAAAGCATGTATACCGTTAAGTACAGCTTGATGAATTGTGAAGTATAATCAAGTGTTGGGGGAACAAAGCATGAGTCTATTTCCTGGAGTGGAGGACAGAGAAATAAGATAAGGTGGGTAAATATACTGATCCAAGTGTCTCTTCCAAGGGAACGAAGGGATTGAAAACCCGAAGGTGAGTCATATTCCAAATACTCAGTGGAGGGCAAGTATGACTTGCGCTATCAATCCCGAAGTATAAATCTAATCACAGTCAGAGGAATGCTACTTTCTGAGATCGGAGAATATGCTTCAGGTGTGTAATTAAAAATTACACTCGGACCAAGGATAGGTATGTTTTTATAGGAAACTGAAGACATAACATCTTTTCATTCTCTTCCACAAACACATTGAACCATGAGGCCTAATGACACCAAGTAAAGACACTAGAACTGAGACGAGAAGGTTCAGTAAAAGAGACAAAATAATTAAGAGGGTGATTCTAGAGCTTTCACCTTCTCTAATTAAATAGGGTCTAATTAAGTGGAGAATTGTGCTGATACCTAATATTTGTATTAGGCCTCACGGTTTGTATATTTGTATAGATCTCAGTGTGTTCACAAAAACCTAATTTCGTGTTTGGGCCAACCCTATGAAATAGAGGGGCACACGTGATAGATGAGATCAGATGCTGAAAGAGGGTAACTGACATCCAAAGCTCATGAGCAGAGAACCTCAGGACTGGCAGGGGGATGGAGAACCTGCGTGCTCAGTTCTGTATCACTCTTCCTAGGAAGAAGCAGCTCTCCTCTGAGAAGCAGCATGAGCTAAATTGGTGCTTTAATCTTTTCTTTATAAAAGAGAGTCAGAGACTATGCCTATTAGCAGAAGCAGGAGGGGTTGGAAAGGGAAAAGCGCTCTGCTGTCTTTTTTTCAAAGACCAGGCTCACAGTAAACTTATTATCAATTTCATCTGTCAAAACAATTGTTCTGTCTGTTTTATGTCCTTTGAAGAAAGATGAAGAAACATGAAAGTGAATTGGCCTATTTATGCCATCATTGTGGTCCATTAGTAGTACAGCCACAAAATAAACAAGCTGTCCACCGACTAATACTACTATTAAGATCTACGGCACGTATGCTGTGAAGGAGCCATGTAGAACAAAACATAACAATTAAATGATTTTTTTTTAGTTTTTTAAGGAACTTCCATTCTGTTCTCCATAGTGGCTGTATCAATTTACATTCCCACCAACAGTGCAAGAGAGTTTCCTTCTCTCCATATCCTTTCCAGCATTTATTGCTTGTAAATTTTTTGTTCATGGCCATTCTGACCAGTGTGAGGTGATATCTCAATGTAGCTTTGATTTGCATTTCTAGGGAGACACAAGAGGGAGGAGATATGGGGATATATGTATATGTATAGCTGATTCACTTTGTTATACAGCAGAAACTAACACACCATTCTAAAGCAATTATACTCCAATAAAGATGCTAATAAATAAATAAATAAATAAGTGATTCTTAAAGTTATGCAAAGAGAATGGAATTAGAAGGGAATCTGTACAGGCCAGACTCAGAAAATGCTGCTTAGGTACTTTTTGGAGCTGGAGAAACTATGTTACAAGAAAAACTACTGCAGAACGTGTACAGAAATAGTAATAGGAATGCTCTGGATCTACTCATCTTAAAAACTTAAAAAAAAATTTTATTGTATCTTCAATGGGGTTACAAAGATAGTATCACTTCTGTAGTAGCAGCTTGCTTAATAAAGATCCTCTCCAATAATCAATTCTTAGACTAAGGTCTATGTTTAGTGCTTTGGTGGGGAGAGGTAGTTGTTCAGTCAATGACTGAGACATGGGTATTAAAATCTCCACCTATGGTGGTAGAATTATCTTTTGCTTTTTAAAATTCAGTCCATTTTTACTTTATATATTTTGAAGCTCTGATATTAAGCACATACACTCTTATAATTGTTGTAAGTTCTTGATGAATTGTGTTCCTCTTTATCTCTGGTAAAAGTATTCATTTGAAGTCTTTTTTTTTTTTTTTTCTGACATTAATATAGCCTAGCCAACCTTCTGACTCCTACTCTTCATGTGATATATCTTTTCTATCCATTTACTTTCAACCTATCTGTGTCTTATAGTTAAAGTGCTTGTCATATAGACCTCATATAGTTAAGTTTTCCTTTTAAAGACTATTTGACAATCTCTGCTTTTGCTTGGAATTAAATTATACTTAATGTAATTGTTAGATATAACTATACCATCTTGATATTTGTTTTCCTCATGACCCTTCTCTTCGTTTGCTATCCTTCCTTTTACGACTTCTCTAGAGTTATTTGAGTATGTTTTAGAATTCAATATTAATTTATCTATTGGCTTAGTGGTGGATCTAAGGATTACAATTAATAACTAAGTTTTCACAGACCATTATAGAAAACTTCAAACAGTATAGGTCTATTTATCCCACTACTCCTCCCATGCTTTACATTTTGGTTGTAATATATATCACTTCTACATATGAAATTAAACCAATGGTATAACGTATCTAAAGGAAAACCATCCTTTGTATTTTCTGAGAGGTTTACCATTTCTGATGTTCTTCATTTCTTCTTGAAGATCCAGTTTTCCTCAGAAATCATTTCCTTTTAGCCTGGAAAAACTTCTTTTAGTGTTTCTTATAATGCGGTGATTCTCTGGCAATGACATCTCTCAGTTTTCTTTTATCTTTATGATATGGCTTTATACATGAAAATATTTTTATTTAATTCTTGAAGGATATTTTTTTCTAGATATAAAATTCTAAGTTGATGACTTTTTTTTTTTCTTTTATCGCTTTAAAGATACTGGTCCATGGTCTTCTTGTCTCTATAGTTTCTGATGAGAAGTCAGTGATGATTTAAATTATTGTTACCCTGAATGTAATATGTTGTCTTTCATTGGCTGCTTTAATTTTTTTTTTAATCTTTGGTTTTTATCAGTTTGACTATGATGTGTCTAGAATAGAATCAATGTTCTTTAAGATGCAGAACTCTGAGGTTTAGGAAGTTAAACACTCTTCTAGTCTATTAGTAGTTTTCTTAGAATTTGAATCTGAGGGATGCAATTGTTTCTGCTGTAGTTTCTACACTGCAGCACGCCCTTTCTTCATCAGGACATCAGCACCCCAACTAAAACTTCTCCTAGATGCCTTCAATTCTGTTAGGTGTAAACACAAGCTAAAGCAACTCCACAGCCTTCTGCAACATGCAAATTTATAAGCCTGCAAATGGATTGTTTACCAAGACAATATTCTAGTCATAGTATGAATTTTATTAGGGTAACTTTTCCCAGTTCCTGAAATAATTGTGATAAAATGGTTCCATCATTTCCTCCAGCAAATATATTTCAGTGAATGGATTATTTCCATTCAAAGCCAGCCATCATCAGAGAGTATTTTACTACTTAATCTAATGTATAGTCTCAATACACAGTTTAAGTAGAGTTCAATATTGGAGGTAACTAGTCAAGATTGCTTGATAGAAATAGAAGTTAAATTAAAAAATCTTTTGTTTTGAAGTAGGGAATTACTGAGGGTTAGCTCACCCTGAAATCTGGTGAGATTGCCTAGATTTTCATACCCATTATCTTTCTGCCTGACTACCAGAGGATGGGGCTGGCGTGCTCAGTTGCCATATGCAGATATGGTAGTTGGAGAAACAAAAGTAAACAAAAGAAATAAAAGCTTTTTTTAAAAATATAATATGAAAGTAGCATATGTTCATCATAGGAAAGAAATGGAAAATTAACCACCCATAATCCTCCCACCCACACTTTTTTTCATTGGACTTGACTGTCTTGTGCATTCCCAGCATTTGTTCTGACAAAAGCAAGCAGGCTGCACAAGTTTAGGCTCTTTCCTATTATCTTTGTTTTTAGGCCTTAAAACCTGATTTGTTTGTTTTGGCCCACCTTTGTTTTTCAATTGCTGGTCCTTCAGTAGCCTGTAACATCCTCTTAAATGAGAATTTCAAGGTAGGATGAGTTTCCTCACACTTTCAGAATGTGTGTTTTACCAGGTACTATTATTGGCAACACAGATAATGGTCTTTACTTAGAGGAAGTCAGATAATGAAGCAGTTAAACAGTAAGGTTTCTTTTGCAAGGGCCACGGTTTTAACTGGGCACCTGTTTTGCCAGGTAGGAAAATGTACCTCCTTAATGTTCTCCCTGGGATGTTACTTGAAGTCACCTTTGAACAAAATGCAATTCTACCCTTGGGATGTTCAAAATGTCTAGGTTTCTTTCAAGCAAAAATTAAAGAGGAAGATTCATTATTGTGCAAATTTTTTCCAGAAGGGAAGCTAAATTTTCCCTTATATTTTCAGGATTATCATTATTTCTTTATATATATATATATATATATATATATATATATATATATTTTTTTTTTTTTTTTTTTTTTTTTTTTCAGTATGCGGGCCTCTCACTGCTGTGGCCTCTCCCCTTGCGGAGCACAGGCTCCGGACACACAGGCTCAGCGGCCATGGTTCACGGGCCCAGCTGCTCCGCGGCATGTGGGATCTTCCCGGACCGGGGCACGAACCTGTGTCCCCTGCATCGACAGGCGGACTCTCAACCACTAAGCCACCAGGGAAGCCCTATATTTTTTAATGATTCATCACATTTTAAAATTCAGCCCAAATTTCTGGGGATGTAGGAATCAATATCAAGAGGTATATTCATATTTATATGGGAGCAGTAATTTTTGTACCAAATGTAGAAATGAAAAGATGCATAGTTTGAAAACATATGGACTACAGAAATATTTCAGTGTTTCAGAGAATACATAAAATTCGATCATTGCATTAATATAAGGAGAGGGAGGACTTCATTCCATAGATCTTTCAAAGTGGAGAAAATATAATTTCTAGATTTTTATTCTTAAAAAGCAAAACACTCTCATATTTAATATCCAGAAAACTGTTGCTTCATTCCTCAAGATATGGAATTATCTAACCCCCTCACCCTGCCAACAAAAAGAAATGTGAGAAAAGTTAAACACAATCTGCTTACACAGAAACTTTCCATCTGATACTTGTTGGCCAGTGTAGACTTTGCCTCTTGCTATTAGAGATAAACCATTTGGTAAAAATCTGTGGATACAAGAAGATCTCTTAAGTAGACTGACCTCATTACTCAGGTCTTAACTAAAAAAGGTAGCTATCTCAGTAATGAAAGCCACCTTACCCACAGTGAGAAATTCCAAATATCACATAATGCCACCCATGGGATCAGAGATGGAGGTAGGCTTTGGAAAAAACAGGGGCACGCTCCTGGCTGCTTCTGATTTCCCCTACTTCTGCTGCTCAAAGCTTTCCAAATCAAACTTGGTATTTATTCCCTTCATCTTAGATCAGGAAGCCACAATCATCCTCAGGTTTCTGAACCGCATCTCTTTCAGCCAGCTGGACTCACATCAGTGCTGACCAGCAGACCATCTGGCCATGCTTCCCAGTGAGCCACGCATGGAGCAGCAGGAAACTGCCCAACACTTTACTTTCTGCTGTGATTAGTGCTGTGAGCTCTTGAGTAAGGCCGCCTGAGTTTGCCACCAAGTTCAATGCTTATTACCTGTGTGACTTTGCAGGAATGATTTCACCTTTCTGTGCTTCCATTTCTTTCACGTGCAAAAATGGAATATTATAATAGATTACAGTTTTGTGGGGACTAAAGGAGATAATTCAGGTAAAGGTACTTAGAACTCTGTCTAGCGTATAGTTAGTGGTCAATTTATGACAGCTCTTTTAACTTGGAGAAAGAATTATGTCATTTATACAAACCTGAACACTCATCCCCCCGCCATATATAAGGTCTACAATCTATGAGTTGAAAGAAGAATACATTTTATTTTGTCATTACTCTTACTATTTCATACTTTTCTGAACCCATAACTTGTTTTTTTGTTTCGTTTTGTTTTTTTCTTCTCTCTGAACCAAGAAGCTCATCATTCACTGTCTTCTGTTATCTGGGTCCCCATACACAGCACTGATAAGCTTCCTGAAAGTAAACATATGGCTGGACATAAAACCCTCAAACTGGAAAGAACCTTAGACATCGCCTATTCATTTAGATAAAATATTGCATTCTTAAGCAATGATCCATAAAGCAGAAACGCACTTAGTTTTGCATGACTTTAACCGTTTACAATGGCTTAGAGGGTTCCCAGTTCAAGGACGGGTTGTTTATTCCAGCGAGTAGCAAAATGTCATTTCAAAACTTTTCTGTTTAAAGTTAAAATAAAGTTAGAGTCACGCGCATCTAGCATTTAAGTTTGAGAGCAAAACATTATCAATTCCAATCCTCATGATGGTCCTGCTGCCTAGTGTGTGAATGTGTAAACGTGTGACTATAGACTCATCCAGCTCAGCACAGAGAAGCCCCCTCCCTCTCCCTCGCATTGTGTCAGCTAAATTTTACAGTTGGAGCAAAGTCTGTTTCTCCCTTTGTTAAACTCACAACTTTCTCTTCCTCTTGATTATGACCAAAATTACTCGTTATTTCTGCTGTTTGACTCAAAGCTAAACTAGCAGTTTTTTCACAATTTTATTTTTCTGATTCCCCAGCATTCTTTTTTTTTGGGGGGGCCTCGCTGATTGGCATTCGGGATCTTATTTCCCTGACCAGGGCTCAAACCCATGTCCCCTGCATTGGCAGACGAATTCTTAACCACTGCACCACCAGGGAAGCCCCATAAGTTTGTTTTTTATGTCTGTGGGTCTATTTCTAGAAGTTCATTTGTATCATTTGAAAAAAGGGTTTTAGATCGTTGCCTTAATATCAGAAATATTTTATCTGCTCAAATATAAACGTAGTTTACAAAATTTGAAGAAAAATTATTTACAACTTTAAAATTGTATGTAATAAGGAGAATGGGCCAATGACATGAAAACGGGCTTTCCCTGGGATGAAATGGCCCACAGAGAGGGGTGGGTGCAGGATAGAGAGTGACGGATTAGGAAGGGAGGGGTGGGACGGATGGGTTGGAGCCTAGTGACAGGGAGGTTTGTGTGAATACAGGATGCCCAGAGTTGAGAATAGAATTAAAATTTAGGCAGCAGTGAATCACCAGGAGATGAATAGAGGAGGTGTGTTTTAGAAACCTTTCCCAATCACATGGTGTACCATCCTCTGGGTTTCCCATGCATGTTTTAGCTCTAGGAAGATTCCCCTGAACCTGGAGATTTGGGACCCATGGAATGGGTCTGCATTTGCTCACCCAACCTCACCAATCCTCTCAGCCCCAAGAGTGTCCAGCCTTATGTCTCATCCAGCTGTGGGTCTAGATGTGATCAATCCAGGTTGCATCACAGCCCCTGAACGAATGTTGTAAGAATTTCTCTCTCTTTCACTGCCTTTGTTTTTTTTTGTAATTTATTTTTATAATGGGGTTTAGCTGATTTTCAATGCTGTGTTTATGCCACTTTACACCCACTTGATTCCCTTACAGAGAGATCTTAATAAATACTTTTTAAGATTAAAAAAAAAAAAAAAATTTAGGGCAGGGAGCCCCGAGGAAACTCATTGGTAAAGTGAGAGTTGATTGAAGTCAATTGATTCTAAGATTCTTTCTTACTCTGAAACTCCTTTATTCTATGAAGGTGTAAATTGACAACAAAAAGAAAATGCAAAAGGATTTAGAAAAAAAAATGTTTTAGGGTGGGCTGGGGCCTTTGGAATAGACTTCAATGAACAGTGTATCTCGGAGAACTCTGACCTTTTTTCCTCAGAAGCACATGGCAATCAGCTCTTTCCACTGATTAAAATTTTGGCACTTAGAGGAAAATTTTACAATAGTTCAGCTGCACTGTTCTTATAGGTATTAAATTACATAACACACTTGAGTTTTCAAATTGTTCACCCATACCTAACCTCATCTGATCTTTCCAATCAAGCCCTGAGGGATTAACTAAATGGGTGTTAACCCTGAGGACACTTAAAGGAAGTTAAGTGCTTTGCCCAGAGCTAAATATTTAGTCATAAATTCTAAGACACAGAGCTGAAAAGTCACATCTCCTGGAAACTCTTCTGGTTCTCTTTCTACAGCTTCAAAAAGGTAACGGGGATCTTTGTAATGAAAGTAGCTTGAATGTGGACACAAGTGTTTGGGGAAATAGCAGTAAGTGAAGGAGGAGATTCAACTGACTTGTGATCTTGCCGTTGGGTGAGGCAGTTGGGAAGAGCAGGAAATTAAGGTAGATACAAGGTTCGTTTTACAGAAATTAGATATAGTGTATCTCTTTCTGCCCTGCACTCTGCTAGGTTCTATGGACAAGGAAGCAACAGTTTTCTCCCTGGAAAGCTTAGGTAAACAAACTGGACAGACACAGGTGAACTTTGAATAAAGTAGTCTAAATACAAGTTAAACTCATGATTGCTGCCTACAGATACGTGAACGATTGCTTTTTAAAACAGATAGAGAGGCAGATTATTTTAATCGTTAAAAGCAAAACTTTTGGTATCAGAAAAACCTACACTTTCATTCTGTTGGGTTTTTAAATTTTTTTTTTATTGAAGTATAGTCGATTTACAATATGTAATTTACAATATGTAAGTTTCAGTTATATAGCACAGCCATTCAGTTTTATATATATACATTCTTTTTCAGATTCTTTTCCCTTATAGATTATTACATAGTATTGAGTATAGTTCCTTCTGCTATACAGTAGGTCACTGTGCATTCTGTTTTTGCCATTACTAGCTATGTGGCATCACACAACCAACATTTACCTCTTTAAGCCTCAGATCTTAAGAATGTATAAGGGCATTGTAACAGCTTTTCATAGAGTCATTATGAGGGTTAATTGAGAAATTGCATAAAAAGCACTAAAACATACTGTCTGCCACTTAGTATAATCATTCAGTGTTGGCTATTATAATAGATGCCCTAAACTGTGGAAGTTACAAAGAGGAACATGTTCATTTCTGCTTATCGGTATGTCCTTAGCATCACTGAAGTGCCTGGTTTTAGAACATGCAGGAGAACCATTCCTTATAAAACGTTCATGAGGATATTTGAACACAGTCTAAGAAAGAACTTTACTGATTGCTGCTGGTTGACAATGGTAGAGATAGCCCTGGAAGTAGAGGTGAGTCCAGTGAAAAATTAAAGTGATAGCTCAATAAATGTTTATCAGGAATACTGTAGGGATGTTCACAGTTCCTAAGATCCTTTTAACATCAATAGAATCTGTTCACAATAATATGAACAGCATGAAATGAGGCTGTCAGTGCTGTTCAAATAAAAACTCCAACTTTCATATATATACAATAGTTTCAAACTTTAAAACAAAGAGAAAAGGAGCTTTTAGTGTGCTGGCTGTGAACTCTCCTGTCCTTTGCACACATGACACAAAAATTCAGTAGAACTAAAGTGAGTAGTGGTTGGGTTATTTTTGTAAATGGCAATGGGTCTACAATGGTCCAAACACATGCCCTCACCCAGTCTCGTTGTGAGATAAATGATCAGAAAGCAGGCTGTGAAAATCAGAAAGAATTGCTCTGTGAGGAAAAATAATTGGCTCTTATAGGAAAGACAGTGTTAGATCCAGCAGCACCATGTTCTGACAAGACTACTTGTGTTAGAAACTTTTACTATTATTCCTGGAAGTACTTTAGCTATGGCTGGTGTATTTGTTCCTCTCTGACATCTTTATGTAAATGTACTTTCTAGTATTTTTTAAATAGTAAAATTTTAATATTTTAATAATATTAAAGTGGTATACAATGTGTATTATATATAATGTATATATATACACAATGTGTGTAATATTAGGTCTAACCCTCTATACTGTTTTAAGAAAAGAGATAGAAAAGGAATAGCAGTCTTGTCTTGGGGGAATCTTACAAAGTCCCTGTCAACCTTACAGAAACTGATGATCTTAAATAATGACAGTCCTAAGAAAAGAATATGGAAAGTGGAAAGAGACAGAAAGAAGGATGCAGAGAAGAGTGGCAAGTGCGGCTTAGACAGAAACTATGTACATTGGGCCCCTTTCTGCTCTTTGGTTATTTGTTCCTATTATTAAAGGAAAAGTCAGAAGGCAATGGGCCATCAGTGATGCTTATGAGAGCAGGTTGTAGATATAAAAGTACAGTATTTACAAGGTGGTAAAGAGAAAAAAGAAAATGCTTTTGCTTTTAAAAGGTAAACTCAAGACTTGTTAAATAGAATTTGCTAAACTGGATTTACGTTTGTACATTAAAAGATATATAAACAACATGATTTGAAGAATGAATTTCAGATAGGTCTCTCATGATGATCTATGTTTGTATTCTAAGGTTTTAGATTTTTAAGCAATAGCTTGTGAATTGTGAAATAGAATCATTGTAGATACTAACGATAGTAATAGTCTTATTTCTTTGGAATATTCATTTGCTCTAAATGAGGATAGGATACAAGGCAATTTTAAACAGAGTTTTATAAACAAATAACATTATAGTAACTTCTCTAAGTGACCATATTTATTTAGTGTAGAAAGGGAGGTATTATTCATGATTCCTATCTTTTGCTCACATCTGTTTAGTTTCTTCTCTGTAATTTTCTTGTGGTCTTAAAAAAAGCTTATTTTTATTCTTTTAGATGTCACTTATATTTTTTGTGAAATGGTGATTATGAAACAAAATAGAAAAATAAATAACAGAAGTAGTTAATATATCTGAAACTTCTGACCAAACCATCAGTTTGTGTGTATGTGTGTGTGACAACTAATCTTGTTAAAAGGATTCTATAATCCCATCTCAGAAACAAATAGTACTATCAAAAACGACTGATGGGATGACCATATGTTTTTAGAAAATTAGGCTCTAATGGCTAATCATAGAAGTTCTGATCAAGGAAATAATAATAAAAACAAAAATAAATTTACTCCTATTAACTAGTCTAGAATAAACATCTCTCACTGAAATGTGTCATCTGAGCAAAAGATCGAAGCTTTTAATTTTCATCTTAGGGCTTTAAGCTGAGATATAAAAATAAGTAGAAGATGGCTTCCCTGGTGGCGCAGTGGTTGAGAGTCCGCCTGCCGATGCAGGGGACACGGGTTCGTGCCCCCGTCCGCGAAGATCCCACATGCCACAGAGCGGCTGGGCCCGTGAGCCATGGCCGCTGAGCCTGCGCGTCCGGAGCCTGTGCTCCGCAAAGTGAGAGGCCACAACAGTGAGAGGCCCGCGTACCGCAAAAAAAAAAAAAAAAAATACAAGTCAGGGCTTTTTTAGGCATCAGAAGTCCTAAGGTGTCATATCCTGATATCTGGGGTATTTGGCTACTTCCTATTGTTGCCAAGTTATGGTGCCACTGTGTGAAATATGAAATGTGCTTTAGGTGACCCTCTGAATTTCACACAAAAATTGTCTAGTGTCAAGACAATGCCTTCCGTACTTTTACACAATATTTTCAAATATATTAAGTGGATATCAGATAGTGTAGTTAGCACTTCACAGTAATCTTTCTTTGAAGCTTTGCTTGGTAAACTGATGGCAGTGCCTAACTTTCATTGGGTTACTAAGAATAGGTTGCAAATTATCAGCTAAAAAGAGAGTGGGAGGACTAGAAAACGACAGAACCCAAATATTAAAGCCAGCCAGGAATGTCCTAAAAATAAAGAAACATACCCAAATCTACCAAGCACTAAGAAAAAAGCAAATGAAGATGTAGAATCCTCAGGAAATAAAAATGCAAGTGCTTAGTATCAAGTCTGCGGGTTCTTGCATTTTCCTATCTCTGTGTGAGATGAAGCTGTGTGTCATAGCCTCATGTGATGGATGACACCACAGAGTTACTGATATAATCACTGAGTTCTCTGATATGATCACAGAAGTGGACAGCTGCAATATGATACCCCCTTTCTGGGACATAGCTGGAGGCCAGTAGTGAAGGAAAATCCTCTCTGTGTGCAGAACTTAAGAGGAGTGCATCTGGTTGCTCATTTTGCTTGGAAGGAGGCATGGGATTATAATAATAATAATATTAATATATATAATTAAATAATATTATTTATTTATTTATATAATAATATATAAAATAAAATAAATATATATAATAATAATTCATGGGCAAGAAGAACAGTAGGCATCCTGCAAGGACTTTGCACCCTCTTCTAGGGAGAGTGTTAGTAGGTTTTTGGTTGTAAGCAGGATAGTTGTATCATTTTAGGTGGAAGTATGACCTTGTCATTGTCCTTTTATGGAGATTAAGTGAGATTTAAGGAGATGCATATGGGTCCAAATTGACAAGGGCTGGTCTTGTGATAGTTAATTTTATGTATCAATTTGACTGGGCCATGGTTTCCAGATATGCGGTCAAACACTTCTAGATGTTTCTGTGAGAGTATTTCTTGTGTGAGATTAACATTTAAATCAGCGGGCTTTGAGTAAATCAGATTGTCATCCAGAATGCTGGTGGGTCTCATCCAATCATCATCCAATCAGCTGAAAGCCTTAATTAAACAAAAACTGACACACACACACACACACCCCATCACCCCCCACCCCCCCAGCAAGGAGGAATTCTGCAGCCAGCAGAGAGCCTCCATAATCTTGCAAGCCAATTACTGAAAGTCAATCTCTCTTTCTCCCTCTCTCTCTCTGCCCATATACTATTGGTTCTCTTTCTCTGGAGAACTAATACATTTGTGCTTGCAGGTAATCACAGAGGCACGACAATGCAATCTACCCACCGACTTGGTACTAAGCATCTCCACCGCTTGCGCATGGCCAGTGGCTCTTGACGCTTCTGACAACCTAGTGGTCCTTCTGCTATGGCTTTAAAACTCCTCTGTCCAGGGTGGCACTGCACACTAGGAGCCCTTTTATCAAGACCTCATCATCGTGTAGAGAAGGATATTTTACAAAGATATAGTGTAGAAGGGTTTTGGACTAAATGTTCATTCAGGTTTTCTGGCAATATGAAAGTTATGGAAAAACTTTATATATACGATTACAAGATAGAAAGAAAGGAGTCTGTGAGGTGGCTGTGTTATCCTCCATGTTCTCAGGCTGGAAGTGAGGTTCTGGACCTGCTGGACAAAGTTGATTGAATGACAAAAGTCAAACAGGTTATGACGGCATTCTTTTCTGTACACCAAATTCATGCGGTATCATTAATGAAGAGGATTTTCCCTCCCTTTATTCCTACATATCTGCAGAGACAGTGTGACATTTTGCTACCATCATCTACCGAGGGTACCTCTACTTTTAGAGGTTATGCAGGGCAATCATAGAAGGCCAGGAAGAGACCCTGAGAGCACCAGGCTGCCTCTCTGACTGGCCTATGCTTGTTATCACTTTCTTTAAAGAACAGTTCTTAGTCAACTGTCAAGGCTCATGAATATGATCAGTACAGCCCCTAAAAATACTGGGGAGGCTCATAACGGGAACAGATCAGAAGGCTTTTAGATGAAAACAGAAGTAAAGTATCATGAAACCTAATGGGACTCTCATTTGTAAATTCTATCTTTATAGACAGCAAAGAATTTTGGGGCAAAGGAGAATTTGAGGGGCAATGTAAGGAAAGTAAAAGGAGGATACATTTTTCTGACTCGTTGGCAGATTCATCTGTGGTCCTTGGAACAAGAGGCTAAATTGACATTTTCCCAGCCTGGGCAGATGAAAACCTAGATGGCTACCCTCTCTATGGTTTGATTCTCTGGACTTGACAAACTATCCATTGAATGTTGTCTGTAGAAAAGGGCATCTACTTTAGTTCTCTCAAAAAATGGTTATTCAATATGCTTGTTTAAAGATTCCATTGGACCCAAAGCCTTGATTTCAAAATCTTCATGTACCTCATGTATAAAATCTAGTCCCTCAATTTTCTGAAGCAACTGAGTAGCATAATATAATATGTAATATAATAGTTAAGCCTGAGTGGGGGGTTTGGTTTGATTTTGTCTTGCGTTTTACAGTGAGGTGTCAAGTGACTGCTAGGGAAACATATACCCTTGATTATTTGGTGAAGGGAAAAAAAACTAAATTTGGTTGAGAACAAATCTTATGCCCAACAATATATAAGGGGCATATTATTAAACCATTTCACTTATTAAGCATTTTCTATGGATCAGGTACTCTTTGGGGCACCAGGGATACTCTGGAGAATAAGATAGGTACTACTATCGGGCTTCCCCGGTGGCGCAGTGGTTGAGAGTCCGCCTGCCGATGCAGGGGACACGGGTTCGTGCCCCGGTCCGGGAAGATCCCACATGCCGCGGAGCGGCTGGGCCCGTGAGCCATGGCCGCTGAGCCTGCGCGTCCGGAGCCTGTGCTCCGCAACGGGAGAGGCCACAACAGTGAGAGGCCCCCGTACTGCAAAAAAAAAAAAAAAAAAAAAAAGGAAAAATAGGTACTATCCCTGGCTCACAGAGACTACTTATTAGTTGGGGGAGACAAACAACAAACACTCAAAAAGTCAGCTAATAAAACTAATATGCAAGTAATGGAAAAGAATAAGTGACACTGTGTAAGTGATGTTTGATTGGAGACTGTTAGGCAGGAGAGAAACCTGAATTGTTTGTGTTATCTGGTCTTCAGGGAACTCAAGGTCCAGGGAGTCACCTGAGATTTAAAATAGTAGCACAAAATCCCTGACAATGGAGGGAGGGGAGAGGCATGCAAAGGATTAGCTGAATTAGGAAGTCACATGAGGGGCTTCTGGGCATTCAGAAGTTCCTTTTTAGATTTATCTTTTCCCAGATATCACAGAACTGTAGAATCAATCTTAGAGCTGCAAGAGAACTTCTAGCACATTCACTTGAGAAATGAATAATCTAAAGGGTTCAACATGCCCAAGTCAGTATTTTAATGGCATTAAGGCATAGCAGGGCCTTAGGAAAAGTAGAAATATCTGTAAGCTTACCTTTGCTTTGGGGAAAGCGCTGTTCAATTTAACAAAATAAATTCAGACTTTGCCCTCCCTGAGTTTAGCAACGCTGTCCGTCTTGGGCATCCTTGTTAGACCCAGGACTTAGCACAGTGTCCGGCACAAAAAAGGTGCTCTGTGGAGGCCTGAAGGATTAAAAACAACAGGCCACCATCAGTTGGTGCTTGTACCTCTTTCTGTAACTGAAGGATAAGCTAAACGACCTAGAACAAGCATCTTTTGTGCTGCTGGCTTTCTCTGACCTGCTTTCAATGATTCTACCCTCTCAACAGGCCCATATTTACATTCTATTATTTTCCATCCACCTTGAGCAATTAAAAACTCCTCTGGTTTAGCTTTTGGCTTACTTTCTGCTTTTTCACCTTAAATTTAACTTTTACTTCAAACACTTGGTAAACAAGCACTTATTCTGTTATCATGGCATTTAGGTCTTTACTGCCTGTTCTGGAACATTGTCTGTGTGGAGACCAAGAGAGGAGGGGGGGAGATTGAAAAAACGAAGAGGATCACCTTTTCAGGCCTTTAAAGGAATTCCCATCCAACTAGCCTGACCTTGACCCAGCAGATTAAGTGGCCCACACTGTTTCTGCTCTTTAAACACAGCACATAACCGGTATTATTTTGATTTGTTGGAGCCCTTTGCATTACATGATGTGTTCTGTTTGTGGCTGTTGTATGTGTGGAGTGGGGTAAGGAACATAGACACATTATATTTTCTTTTTTCTTCTTTTTTTAAGATATGTCATATTTTCTATGTGAGATTCCAACTTGAGTCAGCACTTTAAATTCTTAATTTAAATTACTTTTCTTCGCAATTTACATTAAGTATTAGTATCCCCATTATACGGGCTAAGAGATAAAGATTTAGAGAATACCTTGTCTAAGTTCTCACAGGTAATGAGCCTCGGTTGTAGCTGACTTAAGTGTACTGCAAAGATCTCTATCCTCAGCACATTACTGTCACTGCTGAGCTTGTTGTGGGAGGTGACATAAACATTTTTTTAAAAGTTGCTTTACATAAAAATGATGCCATTCAACCTTTTGCCAGCCACCCGTCCCTCCTGGTTTTCCCACTACGAGTTACTATGACATTTATCTTATTTCCTTGCTGCAATTTGTAGGCAGGCTTTACAGGAAACAGCCCATAAGGGTGGCCTGAGCTTCTGTTGCTTCTTGCTAAATTAATTATAGGGTTAGAAATGGAGTCGACTGGAGAGAGATTTATTTACCCTGAGCAAATGAAAGCTTTCGGGTTTCACTTTTGTTTGGCAAAAGATGTCCATCGGAAATCCAGGCTTCTTATTTACTGTCGGCACTTTGTAAATACAGTTGGGGTGAAAGAGAGCCCTTTATATTGTTTTCATGTCTGTTACAACTTTAATATGTGTGTCCCAAGAAGAACTCGGCCTGCAAAGAAATTCCAAGCCCCGTGCTGCCTGAACTCTGAGCTGGGCTGCGAGGCACATAGGGAAAGTAGGTGTGTATGAGGGTTCATCCTGGACAGAGAAAAGGGAGTAAAGCCCAAAGCCCTCTGACCTGATCCTTGCGACAACTCCTGACATTTTATCATTACAAATTCATTCTTTTAAATCAACCAAGGCCTTTTAAAATGCAAATGCCTAGCAATAAATGCCCAATAATAAAGCTATGTCAACAATATATAAGGCTTTCAGTAAGGACTGATAAAGTTAACCCCTGTGACACCGCCCTGTTCCCTCATCGTCAGCCAATCAGAGAATTATGCACCATCTCCTACCCTGCGACACACGCCCCCCACCTGGCTTTTAAAAATGCTTTGCTGAAACCCTTCCAGGAGTTCAAGGCTTTTCAGGGCATGAGCCACCTCGTCTTCTTGCATGACCTTGCAATAAACCTTTCTCTGCTCAAAAAAAAAGACCAAAGTAATAATAATAATAAAATATAAAGCTTTCAGTAAAGCCATAGTCCTCTGGAATTTAGAAAGTCACAGATAATACTGAATTTTGATTTCAAAAATTGTCCAATTTATTCCTGAATTATTTTTCATAATCATACAGAAAATACCTTGGAGGTCATTTTCCAGGTCAATCCTGAGAGCCAAATACAACGCTATCGAATATGTGCTATTCCTTACCCTTCATACTGTATTCTAATTGACAGTCATTTTTTATTTTTATTTCTTGTTCATTGGATTATGTTACATCAGACATTGACAGCGTTATAAAGATGGGGATACGGTGAGTTTTCAACCCAACATAGACCCGTTGGTTTGTTCTAGATTCCCATTCCTCCCATGTCAAGAGCTGCCACTGGCCTCCCTTCTTTAATTTATTCCCTGATTAAAATTAAAAATTTACTACAAAGCCATGTCCGCATCCTACCACCAACTTCCCTGTGGCCTGACTTTCCAGAAGGGATGGGCATAGAACATGGTGTTATCACTTCTGACAGATTGCTAATCCCTATGCTGGGTTATAACTATGCTTGTCTAAACTTTTATCCATCTTCCAACTACATAAATTTCCCCATTCCAACTTCCAACATTTCTTTATGTGTTTGTGTGTGTAAATTTGTTCATTTTCAATGAGGTAGGGGTAGTGTAAAAAAAAATGCAAATATCCTTTGAAGGAATGATAGCTGAGTGATCAATCACATTTGGTTTGAATTAACTTTTCAAAACACATTGGAATGTTTTCCTTCTTAAAAGGGATTTTCCTTGGTGGTTTTTAAGATCTCTTCACAATAGGGCTCAGTCTACCTTTGTAGGTAATTCCCCACCTGCCTCTCACCAGGTGAGATCATGTTTACCACTGTATCTCCTGCATCTAGCGCAATGTCTGATGCATAGTTCTAGAAGAATCTGTGGATGAATGAACGAATGAGTTCCACCGGGCCTAGAGCTGTATCAGACACAGAGGTGCCTATGCAGGCTAATAGTCAGCAGTCCTTCAAACGGGTATGTTTTCTAAGACATTATTAATTCCATATTTATCGGGGTGGGGGTCAGTGTGAGAAAGAGAGGAGAGGCAGATTTGTGTCAGCTAAGATTTTTTTTTTTTTTTTTTTTTATGTGTCTGTGTCGGGTCTTAGTTGTGGCATGCGGGATCTTTAGTTGCGGCATGCTAACTTCTTAGTTGAGGCATGTGGGATCTAGTTCCCTGACCAGGGATCAAACCTAGGCCTCCTGCATTGGGAGCACAGAGTCTTAGCCACCGGACCACCAGGGAAGTCCCTAAGATCTTTTTTACTTCACTTGAAAGTGCTGTTATCCACTTCAGCAGTAGCAGCAAGAGAGCCATGTACATTCGCTTGTGTGTAAGGTCTGAGTACGGACCATATTTCCAAATTATGCCAGAGATACTACATAGCACCTTAAAATTTGGTGCGCATACTATTCCCTCTGCCTAGAATGACTTTCCCTTTTTGGTACCTAGCTGGCCTTTCCAGGATCAGGCCAAATATCTTTTGTTTGTGGAGACTTTCCTCAACAATTCCAAGTCTGGGGACTTTCCTGGTGGTGCAGTGGATAAGACTCCATGCTCCCAATGCAGGGGGCCCAGGTTCGATCCCTGGTCATGGAACCAGATCCCACACGCATGCCACAACTAAGGAGCCCGCCGGTCGCAACTAAGACCCAGGGCAACCAAATAAAAAAATAAATATTAAAACACAAAAAAATTCCAAGTCTGCTGCCTCTCCCCAGTAGAAAATTCCCCTCTCTGTTGCTCTATGGCAGGTTGCTCAGACCTTTGTTTTAACACTCATCGTGTTGTATCATAATTTACGTGTGTGTCTCCCTACTTAGAATGAGTGCTTCTGTCAAGTCAGATAACCGGATTACTCATATCTGTGTCCTTTGATCTTAATATTTGTACTTACTTGATAAATGCTTGTTAAATACTTGCACGAATGAATAAATGGAAGGGAGGGGAGGGAGTGGGGCAGGAAGGAAGGAGGGAAAGAATGAAGGATGTATCAGTTCAATACCTCCTGTGATGATTAGCTGACAGCAGGGCTTTGAGGCAGTTAGCATTAGTGGGAAGGAGGATGGGAGGCAATATTTCAAAGTCTGGGGGACCAGAGAGTATGCCACTGCCATGGGTGGGAAGTGGGAGAGGCGTAGGAGTCAACTTCAGTGACAAAGAAAGGTTACCTGAAGGAGATAAATCTGGTCCTAAAAGTAAGTTTTGTTAACCTCACAATTTTGCCTGTCATCTGTCCAACTCAGAAGAAAAATAACAGTAATTGCTTAATCCTTAATAATGAAAAAATGCTGTTAGAGAAGACAACATAAGGCCTGCCGAGTAGACGGCTACCCTATTCCAAGATTCTTCTAGCGTATAGTCTTGCTTATTCAACATCACTGCCTTGGGAAAAAAATAAGCCCTGTGTAAATAAAGCATGTAGTTTTGTGGGTTTTAATAACTCAACACTACTATTCTAGATAATGTGTCCTCTTAGTTATCTGCTGTATCACATTCCTAACTCCTTTATGCATGTCGATTTTGACAATCATGAATAGGGAAGGTAATAGGCACCATAGAACCTGTGTTCTATAGATAGACATTTAACCACCATTGCTAGTTACTGATCTATAACAGTTACCCTGAATTAGCTCATTTATCATCATCATTTTGTATCTGATGAATACTGTAAAAAAAAAATGCACTTGGTGACAACCTTCAATAAAAACTGATCCATTTTGTTGCTCTCTAGAGTAATAATTATGTTTTCTGGCATTTCTATGTACTATCTTTGGAGATGCTCCAGGAAAAAGATTTCCTACGCATTCACCAATAAAACAATAAGTATGGCAACCTAAATGGTGCAGCACAGGGCTGTTATAGAATTTATGACAGTTTGAGCAACACAAAATCATCATATTGCCCTGTTATCAATGGAAGACATTTTATCTAAGGAATGAAGACTAACACAGCTGACACATTAAAGAAATAGCCCAAGAGGGGAACTTAATTATTTTGCATGTTTGTCAATTGCAGATGTATTAAAATGGGGGAAAAAAAACCATGATTTTTTTTTAAATCCTTAAGATTTATATGCATATATATTTAGGCTTCTGAAAAGGTAAATCATTTTAGAAATCGATGTTCATATTCTGAAACTTGCTTGTCAAACCCTTATCTCATTTTATGTTGACATGAAAATATTTTAACAGTAAAAAAAAAGTTAAGTCCTTATATTTTTTAAAATATTTCCTCTAATATGTTGAGAAGTACCAGGAATTTGTTCTCTGCGCCTTTAAATTAAACGGAAAGAATCATATCTTAGTAAAGCTTTCAGGTTGTAGTATTTATAGTTCATCATTAAGGAAAAATTTTACTTAATCACTAAGTAGAAAAGCTAAAATAATTTTCGTATTAAAATACACAGTGGAAACTGTTTTGTTTCAGTGCAAACATTACATCTTGGTGAATAATTCCCATTTGAAAAGCTAAAATAATTTTCGTATTAAAATACACATACATTGGCAACTGTTTTGTTTCAGTGCAAACATTACATCTTGGTGAATAATTCCCATTTGAGAGTTTGATTGCGTTTTCCCAGTATGAGGAATAAATGAGACGATTGGCTTGGGGGAGTGGGGAACTAATTAGCGTCTCTCATATCAAGCCGTCTATCTATTTTCTTTGCCCTCACAAGGTATTGTGGAGGCATTATCTGGAACTGATTAAACCCCAGGAGAGAAGTGGGGGAAATCATACATTCGGGAGTAGTTCTCCCGGAGAACGCGAGCGCCCTCTAGCTCGTATTTACAAGCAGATACTGGTGACGTAGTTCGGGCCACTTCGCCACCAGGGTGTAGGAGGGAAGGGGCCGGATTTCTCCCGGTAGGAGCACTCTCTGAACCAAAGAAAGAGGCTGGCGACAGGAAGGAAGAACAGATCAAGCGTTTGAATAGCAGCCACAGGACAACCTAAAGCCTGTGAAGAGTTAGGCGCGCGTCGCACACCGTTCCCCCGCGTACCTCCCCCCACCCCATACACCCGCCGCCGTGTGTCACCTTCCTGTTCGGAAGTCTTAGTAGGTTGCTGGGACAGAACAGGGGGCCCCTGCTCCACCCATCAGGTATCCGGTTGGAAGAAAAGCCAGTCTCAACAACTTGATTCTCTCCGTTAAATGATAAGTTTAGCAGACCGTCCGTCTCCAACGGCTGCAACGTTAGTGTCGGGGGGAGGAGGGAGCACAGCAGACGATGCTTTTCTGTTCCAACCACAAATCATATGGTTGTGCCTCTTCTCTGTTCCACTTAGAGCCCTCTAACTTAAATTCCACGTTCCTCCTGGAATGCGAGCAGAGCCTCTTTGAGAAAATGAACTCTGTGCATGTGTTTTGAATTTTTTCTGGACTGATTTGTGATGATAATCAGTCAAGTTACATTTCTTGTGTGTCTTGCTGGGGGTGTAATAAACCCAGGGCACTGATGACTGTAATTTTCTGGATGATGTTGCAACGAAGGGAATAAACAGCCCAGTGTTGAACTTTGCAGCTTGCTCCCTTCCTGTATGTAAATTGCCTTTTATATAAAGTGGGGTTCATAACAGACTGGGACAGCCGCCTCTGACTCGTGCTCCCTTATCATCTCAGCTTCCAGTCCTATCAGGCACATAGCAGGGAGGCTACTCCAGCCATAACTAAGCTCTACCTCCAGCCTCCAGAAAGGAATCCCCAACCTCCATATCCTAGGCAACCTGAAGAATGAAAGAGGAGGCTATAAAATCCCCTTTGAAAGGTTTGTCTGCTTTTATTAAGATAATTTGGATGAAATGGGTAAAACAAAGATGCTTCAGAGAATTTGGGGTTACTTGGCATGGGGAGGGCACAGGAGGTGAGTCGCTGGAGGTTTCTTAATCTAACGTTTAAAAAACAAACAGGCAGAAATCTTGGTGCAGTTTGGTGTTTCTGGTCATTCTTCAAAAATTTTGCTTTCTCAAAAGGGGAAGGAACCGGGTGGGAGCAGGGCTGGCCTAGGCTAGTGGAAGTGGAGCGTGGGATATGGGGGTACTGGCAATAACAAAGTCATGTTATATGAAGAATCCATGAAAGAGGAAGCAGAAATGGGCCAGTTACTGTGACTTGGAGTTTCCTAAACCGTGCTTTGGGTTGGAGTGTCAGTTTCAGGGAATAGTAAGTGCTTTTTAAAGAGTGGGTGCTGAGCAGAATTTCCCAGCCAGTCTCCAGCAGAGAGGATGTGTATTCTCTTCTGCCAGCTTGAGGCTGCTGTAAAGCAGTTGAGGCTACGGATCACGTTAAGACAAATAAGGTGGTTGGTTTGCAAAACAAATTCCTGCCCAGCACCAAAGAAAAACCGCTTCACATGTATTCTTGGTTTGACAGTTAGTAGTTCAGAGTGTGTCAGATCCAGTAGGCAACCTTAAATGGCAAGGCCGTTGGCAGCAAGGGGTCATGGCAGGGCAGGCACCGCAGACATCCCTGACAGGCGCCAGGTACCCGGCCCTGCAAACTTAGTAACTTGCAGCCCTCTCCCCGCTCCTGGCCCAGTCGTTGTGCTCGTGGCTTCCCCGCCGGCGCTGGCGCGAGTCCTCCCACCGGCGGTCAGGCTGCAGCTCCCAGGCATCTCCCAGCGGCGGGGTTACTGGAAGGCACCGCACCGCTGCTCTGCAGAGCTTCCCTCCCTCCCTCCCTTACTTTCTAGAGCGGAGGAGGCTCCCGGCTAATCTTTCAGGAGTTAACGAGTCACAAGTTATCTGGGACTTGAGGGAAAGATCGAGGTGGTAAACCTGTAAGAAGACTGCGGGGTCAGTCCTGAATTAAACCGGAGGAGGGGTAGGGAAGACGAGCACAAACTGAGAGATTTGAAGACAATGGGATGCGACCTTGCGGAGTTTTCAGGTCGGGGAGCGGGCGAGGGAACCTCGGGAGTCGACGATGGCCTGGGATGCCGACTCCGCACCGCCCCAGGGTCACGCCAGGTCTGTCCCCTAACTTGCCACCTCCTCACGTGTTTTTGGCAAGGCGGGGATTAAAAAGGCAAGGGGGAAAATTACATGCGGAAAAGGACAGAATGTTCCCAAAGATTAGGGGGAAAAAAAAAAGTGAAATGCAGATTTTTTTTTTCCTTTAGTGCAGAGACGAATTTTATTTCCGCCCCCTCCCCTCCACATTCCTGACCTCTCTCCCTCCCCCTTCCCTCTTTCTTTCCTTCCTTCCTCCTCTTCCAAGTTCTGGGATTTTTCAGCCTTGCTTGGCTTGGGCCAAAAGCACAAAAAAGGCGTTTTCGGAAGCGGCTCGGCCGCGCACAAGGGCCATTTGTTTGTTTTGGGACTCGGGGCAGGAAATCTTGCCCGGCCTGAGTCACGGCGGCTCCTTCAAGGAAACGTCAGTGTTCTCTGGTCGCCCTCGCCCGCTGCGCGCCCGGCCGCCGCTGCCCATGGGGGAGATGCAGGGCGCGCTGGCCAGGGCCCGGCTCGAGTCCCTGCTCCGGCCCCGGCACAAAAAGAGGGCCGAGGCGCAGAAACGGAGCGAGTCCTTCTTGCTCACCGGACTGGGTAAGCGCCGCTGCCGGCACGCGGGGGGCTTGTCTCACCAACTCCTCCACTAGTTGCTCGGATTGGGCGAGAGGGGCTGGGTATTTGGGGTAGTACCAAGGATGGAGAGATGGGGAAGGGGTAGGAGGGCGGCGGGAACCCGGGGACGCGCCGGGCGCTCTGGCCCCAAGCTGGGGCCGGAGATAAGGGCGTGCGGGGCCGCCCTCCCCCGGCGCTGCAGCCCTGCGCCCGACAGATAACCTCAGCTGGCGGCGGTGCGCGGCCGGCCGGCGAGGGCTGCGGAGGCTGCCTTGCGGATTAGGGGAGAGTGTCAGGGTCGGCGCCGGGGCCGGGAGTGAATCCGAGCGGAGAGTTTGAGAAGCCAGAGCGGGCACAGAGCCACCCCGATCACCTCGCACCGGGCAGAAAGCGCTCTGATTTCCTGATGTGCCGCGACTCTGATTTCCTCGCAGGGCGGAATAAATGAGAAAGGTGGAAAATTACCCCGGCCGCTCCCTACCCCCCCACCCCCTCCGCCGGCGGTTTCCCCCTCCCCAGCCCGGGAGCCGAACGAGGCCGACAACTGCTCTGCGCCGGGCCCTGCCCGGGCGGTCCCCGCGCCCCCCGCGCCCCCCGCCCCCGCTCCGGGCTGGGCCCTCTCGCCGGGGGCGGAACCGCCTGCCGCCGGCCGCTTTGCCGCCGGGCAAGTCGCGCGGCAGCCGGGGGCGGGGTCGCGACGGGGCCGGGCAGCGCCGCCTCCTCCACGTCTTGTGGGTCCCGCCCTCGCGGCGGCACAAGTCATATAAAGCCGGCGGCGCGGCCGGAGCGCAGTGTTGGCTGAGCCGGTCTCTCGGGCTTGACAGCTCCTCGTGCTCTCTCTCTGTGATGATGACGGTGAAAACCGAGGCTGCTAGGGACACCCTCACTTACTCCAGGATGAGGGGCATGGTAGCAATTCTCATCGGTGAGTGTAGGAATACGACTGGACTTCCAGGTTACGCCAAGTGGAAAGTTTTGAAGGTCGCGGATCAGACTGGTGTGTGTGGCGTCGGGTGTTACAAAGCCGTCTAAACGTTTCTCCTCTAATTCGCAGCTTTCATGAAACAGAGAAGGATGGGCCTGAACGACTTTATTCAGAAGATTGCCAATAACTCGTATGCATGCAAACAGTAAGTTTGGTGGGGCGACGTGGGGAAATAAAATTAAGTAGGGAAGTTTCCATTTACCAGCGGTAAAGACATCCTCATCAATATATTGATCAGGAAGCCGACGACTTACCGAGGGTGGGGATCCCTTTTCTCTTTAAGTTCTAATTATTTCAAACATTTAAAGCATTACAATTAATTTGCTGATTTGGCTTGTTCTGGAAATGCAAGGTAAAATTTTCTTTTTTATAAATGTATTTATATTTGGCTGCGTTGGGTCTTCGTTGCTGTGCCCAGGCCTAGTTGTGGTGCGCGGGGGCACCACAACTTTGTTGCGGTGCGTGGGCTTCTCATTGCGGCGGCTTCTCTTGTTGCGGAGCACAAGGGCTCTAGGCGAGCTGGCTTCAGTAGTTGTGGCGCGCGGGCTCAGTAGTTGTGGCGCAGGGCTTAGTTGCTCCCGCGGCATAGTGGGATCTTCCCGGACCAGGGCTCGAACCCGTGTTCCCTGCGTTAGCAGGGGGATTCTTAACCACTGCGCCACCAAGGAAGTCCCGATAAAATTTTCATGTTTGCCTAATTCACCCCCTCTCTCCTTGAAGAACAACCCTCTGTGTTTAACTGGGTTTATCATTTTGGCTGTCATTTTCTCAGTTTTTAAACACTGAGTCCCCCGGGAAGGTGGAGCCAGAAATTCACTATTGGTGTCGGTCTGCCCTCACGTGGCGAGTTAGGATGTTCAACGTTGCTCCTTTCTTCTCTGCAGCCCTGAAGTTCAGTCCATTTTGAAAATCTCCCAACCTCAGGAGCCTGAGCTCATGAATGCCAACCCTTCTCCTCCAGTAAGTGTTCTCTATTCGTGATGCATCAGTGGAGGAATCTTGTAAATGAGTCAGTTAGTTTTCCTATGTTGATGGAATTATAAAATAGCATTTGAGTTAGCATCAAGGCAGGAATGCCTCGTTGGTTCATGGCAGACAAGTGACTTAAGCACTTAAGTATGAGTCAGTGGAGTATTTTAAAAGACATATTTCATAAAAGTTATCTGCTTAAGAACAACACGATTATATACAGTT
This sequence comes from Delphinapterus leucas, assembly GCF_059928025.1. NCBI lineage: Eukaryota > Metazoa > Chordata > Mammalia > Artiodactyla > Monodontidae > Delphinapterus > Delphinapterus leucas. Next base: position 67,789,665 of record NC_143140.1, on the reverse strand, counting down.
TCCATACTCTCATTTGAAACATTTGCATGTATGGATGAAAAGGAGTTTGGAATGTGTTTATAGATGTCTGGGGACCTGCCCCTGTCATTTGCAGATGTACCACCTTTTTGCATTGCCTATACTTTATTAATCGCTATCTTCCTTTGAAGCAAGGATATTAAAAGAAAACCTTTTATCTTCCAGCCAAGTCCTTCTCAGCAAATTAACCTGGGCCCATCATCCAACCCTCATGCTAAACCATCTGACTTTCACTTCTTGAAAGTGATCGGGAAGGGCAGTTTTGGAAAGGTAATTTCACATCTGAAGCTGTCGTTATTTATAGTCTTTCATATACTCATTTTACATCTCCCTGGATGTGAACAGGAAAATGATTGTTAATTTCAATTTCAGGTTCTCCTGGCAAGACACAAAGCCGAAGAAGCGTTCTATGCAGTCAAAGTTTTACAGAAGAAAGCGATCCTGAAAAAGAAGGAGGTATGAGATGGGCTTGGAGATAGACATTCAGTAGACATTACCTTGACATCTTGGCGCCACGTTGAAATTTGCCACTACATCTTAATTGTCCTTTTTCTAGGAAAAGCATATTATGTCGGAGCGGAATGTTCTCCTGAAGAACGTGAAACACCCTTTCCTGGTGGGCCTTCACTTCTCTTTCCAGACGGCTGACAAACTGTACTTTGTCCTAGACTACATTAACGGTGGAGAGGTGAGCAGAGAGGATGGGAGCTGACCCCTGGCTGTCCCGTGCATAGCCTGCTTTGTTTTAATTTGAGAGGAAAGTTTTTAAAAGATAATTAGTGGGGGAAGAGTTACCAGATTTAGTATTTCCTTTAACCTGCCAGCTTTCAGATGGCTTATAAACTATTTAGGGCCACTTCCTGCAATTGTCCTCTTTAGCTATATATGTCAAGACAGATCCAATGCATTGTCCGGGGTTTTTGGCAACCCAGGCTAACTCTGTTCTATCTCCTACAGTTGTTCTACCATCTCCAGAGGGAGCGATGCTTCCTGGAACCACGGGCTCGGTTCTATGCTGCTGAAATAGCCAGTGCCTTGGGTTACCTGCACTCTCTGAACATCGTTTATAGGTGAGCTGAAGGGCTCTTAAGGCTCCCTTCCTTGTGTAAAGGAGACATAGCCCGGCCTTTGACAGGGCCTTAAAATAATCTGTGTTTAGGCACAACTTGGTCACCTAAAACCAGGTCCCCAGCATGTGACCCATCTGTTGACTCCCTGCCATGAGGGAACTAGCCAATGAGATTCACTAACACAACTACAGTGAATGTAAAGTGCTTCCAATAGCCCTAGTGGTGATCTTTATGGAGGATTGCTAATGCGGTGAAATTAACTTAATACGACTACTTTCCTATTCTTTTTTTTTTTTTTTTTTTACAGAGACTTAAAGCCAGAGAATATTTTGCTGGATTCACAGGGACACATTGTCCTTACTGACTTTGGACTCTGCAAGGAGAACATTGAACACAATGGCACGACATCCACCTTCTGCGGCACACCCGAGGTAGGCGAACTCCTGGTCCACACCCCTCCAGGAAGGGATCACTGCAGTGACCCTTAACTACTGAAAGAACAAGCTGTTTTCGGAGATGATTTAGTCCAGTTCAGTGCAAGTAAAATACACTGGCTGTTGGAGGCATGAGAAATTCCAAGGCCTCACGTTGCTTTAATTAAAGTGAGCTGTTTGTAAGGTCCACACTATAAAAGGTTCTAAACCCCTAAGTAAGATATCTGAGGAGAACCCAATAGCATTCAAAACATCAGGACATGTAAGTGGCCAGTCAGCCTCAAAGCCAGCAGTTTTATCAGGAAGTAGTTTAAAGAAATATATCCTCCAAGTGGACCCAGGGTCTCTCAGCCCTTTCAAAGTGCATGCCTGGTCTTGGGATTGCCTAGTTTCAGGGGCTCTAAACTCTCTTTTCCTGGTCTGTCTTTCAGTATCTTGCACCTGAGGTGCTTCATAAGCAGCCTTATGATAGGACCGTGGACTGGTGGTGTCTGGGGGCCGTCTTATATGAGATGCTCTATGGCCTGGTGAGTAGCCCATTGAAAATCGTGAAATATTGCCCTGGGTTGATACATTTCTCCCTGGAATGTAGTCTTAAATATCTGGACTTAGTCTTAAAAATCCAGACTTATCTGGGCACACAAGCCCCACTGCAGACCTGATCATCACGTCTTGCCCTCTATTAGTACGCTTGTCAAATGCTGATGAGAGAGGCATATTGGTTAAGCTATAGGTATTTTAGGGTAAACCGTTACCTAGTGGATTTTTTCTTTTGTAAGTTCACATTTTACTAGGTGTGACCACACTTAACCTATGTGAGAGTGAAAAACATGGCTTATTAACATCTACCCCCTGATAAGGGTGGCAAAATGTAGACACTTAAAAATCTAAGGTAAAGAAAACCTATCAGGTGATAAACTTTGTCAAAACCAGCTTCATATATTACGTTTAAGTCTTTCTTGGTAATGGATGCTCTCCCAAACTTCCAATTAAGTAGTAAGTAATCTTCCTGCTTCTTTCAGCCTCCATTTTATAGCCGAAACACAGCTGAGATGTACGACAACATTCTGAACAAACCCCTCCAGTTGAAGCCAAATATTACAAATTCTGCAAGACACGTCCTGGAGGGCCTCCTGCAGAAGGACAGGACAAAGAGGCTTGGTGCCAAGGATGACTTTGTGAGTCATTTTTTCCTCTCCTCCTGGGCTGTATGTGTAGAGCCCTAGACCTCACCGCCCTTCTTGAATTTCACTCTTCTAAATTCGTGCTTCTTTCTCAACAGATGGAGATTAAGAATCACGTCTTCTTCTCCCTAATTAACTGGGATGATCTCATTAATAAGAAGATTACTCCCCCTTTTAACCCAAATGTGGTGAGTATCTCTCGTGAGTGTGCACAGGCCCAGAGGGCATTTCTTTAGGTCAGAGTTGCTGTTGGTAGTGGTGGAAGGGGAAGGGCCCTCAAGGAATAAATTGGCATTCGTAAGCCATTATTTTACCCACAGAAAAAAGTAGAACTTTTGTCCCAACAAAGCTCACGTTATTTTTCCACACCTTTTATAAATTACAGTAGCAAAAGATGGAAAGTAAGCATGGTCCTCATAGTTGAAACTTTGTATGGCCTTTGGGTTTTGTGCTTGAAATGGTTGCTGATGGTGGAAGTTGCCATATGGTGCCTGCATGAGAATTTCCCTTTCTTGTCTCCATTGTGAATTCTTGACATGGAGTACGTTTTCTTCCCTTCCTGCATCAGAGTGGACCCAGCGACCTGCGGCACTTTGATCCCGAGTTTACCGAAGAGCCAGTCCCCAACTCCATTGGTCGGTCGCCCGACAGTATCCTTCTCACAGCCAGCGTCAAGGAAGCGGCCGAGGCCTTCCTGGGCTTTTCCTACGCACCTCCCGTGGACTCTTTCCTCTGAATGGTCTTAGGGTTGGTTGTGAAGGATTTTACGGGCGTTTTTGAAATGTTTTAGTTAGCCTTTTGGCAGAGCTGCCAGCTGACAGGACATCTTAAAAGAGAATTTGCACATCCCTGGAAGCTTGCACATCTTGGCAATCTTATTGCACACTGTTTGCTGGAAGCTTTTCGAAGAGCACATCCTCCTCAGTGAGCTCGTGAGGTTTTCCTTTATTCTTCCTTCCAATGTGGTGCTATCTCTGAAATGAGCAGTAGAGGGCCACCCCAGGCAGATGCAGTGGTCTCATTCGTAGGAGGACGCTGTTCGGAGAAGGAGCTTCTGAAGGTCTGTCCGGGCCGTGATAACGCATCTTATGAAACGTGCCTTTTCTGATGAGATCGTGTTAGCTCCAAAGTTCTTCCTGTTGCCGAGTGTTTCCTTCTGTTTTTCCTTGTGGACTTTCCTGTGTGATCAGCCGTATGAGTGTGGTATGCTTGCTCACAGAAAGACTCAGTTATAAGCATCAATGTGACACTTGCAGGACACTACAACGTGGGACATTGTTTGTTTCTTCCATATTTGGAAGATAAATTTATGTGTAGGCTGTTTTTTTTTTGTAAGATATAGTTAATAACTAAAATTTATCGAAAATGGTCTTGCAATGACTTGTATCCAGATGCTTAAAGAAGCATTGCTGCTACAAATATTTCTATTTTTAGAAAAGGTTTTTATGGACCAATGCCCCAGTTGTCAGTCAGAGCCTGGTGTTTTCATTGTTTAAAATATCACCTGTAAAATGGGCATTATTTATGTTTTTGGGTTTTTTTGTTTCTTTTTTGCATTCCTGATAATTATATGTATTGTATAAAGAAAGTCTGTACATTGGGTTATAACACTAGTATATTTAAACTTACAGGCTTATTTGTAATGTAAACCACCATTTTAATGTACTGTAATTAACATGGTTATAATAATGTACAATCCTTTCCCCCCCTCCCTACCACACACCTTTTTTTGTGTGTGATAAACCAACTTTGGTTTGCAATAAAACCTTGAAAAATATTTGCAGAAATTGTGTCATGTGTGTTATTTTGTAAATTTCAGTTAAGGGGGCAATAGTAGATCTGTTTAAAATTTAAAACCAGGGAAATGGCTGCTGTAGTTTACAGCTCAGTGGCTTGATTTCCTCCAGTAGCATCAGCTTCTGACTCTAAGAGAGAATAGGGTGGTCTTAAAGCCAATTATTTTTTTTTTCTTTGGTGGGAGGCTGCATTGCATGACTTGCAGGATCTTAGTTCCCAGACCAGGGAGAACCCATGCCCCCTGCAGTGGAAGGACACAGAGTCCTAACCACTGGACCGCCAGGGGATTCTCTAAAGCCAATTTATGTCAGTCATTATTCATAAATGCATCCAAACAAGTCCTTGTCAATTTAACTCTCTCAAGGACAGCCATGAAGTAATGATCCCTATACTCATTGCCTGCCCTGTGAAGTTGGCTGTTTGTCCGACATTTGGCTTGTCTGAAGTAACAGATAATTCTTTCAACAAATACTTGGTGCCTTCCCTGGTGCCAGGCTCTATTCTGAGTGCTGGGGATAAAGCAATGAGCAAAGCTGACAGATCTCTGCCCTTACACATCCTGGCGGGAAAGACAGACTTTCAATAACGCAGTTTGTCGAAATCGGGATAACAGTCTGTAAGTGTATGAGAATGCCACTGAAGAGGGTGAGGGTGTTGTCATACATGGCTATGTTCCCAAAATGCTGAGCCGGCAGGACTCCTGGTTCGTGAGAGTAACCAGAGCCAAAAAAAAGTCCAGTGTCAGCTCAGGGAAGGACCCTGGCAGGGGCACATCCCTGGTTTGGACCAGAAGCCACTGAAGCTGGTGTGCACACAGCACTGCATGGGGCCCACCCGACTGATGTTCAGAGGCCTTCCCTAGAGCTCATCCCATTGGAATATTTCCTGTAGGAGAAAGGAAAGGGGCTTGATATTAGGAGATAATCATCTTGCGTCCAAGTTGTTTGGACTTTTTCACTTTTCTAGGCCTTCCACAAATTTCCTAGCATACACGGGATTCTCCAATAGTTGGCCTTGCTGCTGCTCTAAGCCTACTGCACACCCTCTACCTTGACCTGTTAGTTTGCACAGGGATTTCCCCAGGGAAAGTAGTGATCATTTTCCCTTTTATCATGGCTCTTATATCTCACCTCTCCCAGAATGCTTGTAAGGGTTGAACAGGTGTTGGAGATCACTTAGTCTGTCTCTCTTGAGTCAATGACTTCTTGCTGAAGGGGAACCCCAGATCAAGCTCTGCATTTGAGTTACGGCTCTGCCCTACAGACAGTAGCTGCATATTAAACCCCTTAGCAAACCCAATGCCAACATCGACAATGGTGACAAAGAAAGTCTAAAGTCCTAGTAATGACTGATGCTAGCCCTGACAAAAAGGCTTTCTGCATATCTCCCCCTCATTCTCATGATCAATAACAGTTAAGAGTTCCTCTTTGAACAATAAGTACTTAAATCACTTTTTTTATCTGAACGTATGTCTTGCAGCCTGGACTCTCCCATCTAATTATAGATAACTCAGAGGATCATGAGTTAATGTAATGTAATGTAATGTAATGTAATGTAATCATGGATTACAAAGCTTTTTAATTTTTTAAGGGTAGAAATTTGGTTCATGGCTTCAGTCAGTCACTATGTAAGATCTGATTTGCATTGCTGGAGAGTTGATAAGAGCCAGAGGAGTCCCAAGTGTCACATAAACAGGAGGAGATTAAATCAAACACAAGTGGGTGGAAAGGGAACAGGGCAAGAACAGGGAAGTCCAGAAAGAAAAAGGGATCAACTAAAAAAAAGACAAATATTTACTAAACACTATGATGTCAAATAGCATATGTGCAGAGGTATCTTTTATCTAGGGCTGTGGGGCACATCCCTGTCAGCATTTGAAACTACATTTGAGCATTATGGTTGGTAAAAGGGACAATTCACTTCTCCATAGTTTTTCAGTGGTGGAACTGGTCAAATATGGGTTTGGGGGAACATTCGGCTAAGATTCCCACAAGTTAAAATGGGACTTTGAGGGCTTCCCTGGTGGCGCAGTGGCTGAGAGTCCACCTGCCAATGCAGGGGACACGGGTCCGTGCCCCAGTCCGGGAAGATCCCACGTGCCGCGGAGCGGCTGGGCCCGTGAGCCATGGCCGCTGAGCCTGCGCGTCCGGAGCCTGTTCTCTGCAACGGGCGAGGCCACAACAGTGAGAGGCCCGAGTACCGCAAAAAAAAAAAAAAAAAAAAAAAAAAAAAAGGGACTTTGAAACCACTGCTACCATGAATATAAGTCAAGTACCAGGCTTAGGGAATTTGCCATATACTTGGGGAGACATGGTACCTACCCATGGTATAAAGCAGTTGATGAATGGAGGGTAAAGGGAACCTCAGAAGCCCAGAAGCTCTCTGTGGGGTTGGCTACTAGAGCAGGCTTCACAGAGGGGATGACAAAGATTCTCACCAACCAATTCATTTCTAGGGAGTCTGATGGGATGCAGGCCCTAAGGATTAGATAACAGTAATAATAGTTTACACTATAGAGCTCGAACTGTATGCCAGACGTTCTTCTAAGTACTTTATACAAAATTTATTTAATCTTCAGAATAACCCTGTGATGTCAAAAATGAAGAAACTAGCACAAAAAGGTAATTTGCTGGGACATGGTTAGGTTAGAAGTCAAATCGTGACAGCCTGGCCCCAAAACCTATGTTTGTAACCACTACATACTCTGCAAAATGTCGTCACCTAAAAGGTGACAACAAGAATATAGAAGCAAGCCATTGTGTGCTTGTTAGTCATTCACTTATTATTTCTCCAGACCTTTACGAAGATACCTTCTAGGTGTTGTGCTAGGCAAAGAGAGAGAAAGAGAAAGGGGGGTGGGGGGGGATAAAGAATTTGCAATTATAATGTAGACATTATCAGTTGTTGAAGATGAGATGCAGCTGGAAATACACATTGCAGTGGGAGTGTAAATCAGTACAACCATTCTGAAAAACTGTTTGGCATTTTCTACTAAATAAAGATGGACATATTTCTAACTTATGACCCAGTAGTTTCGCTCGACGGTATATGCACCCCAAAGAGTGCACATATATTCAATAAAAAATTTTGCAGTAATATTCACAGTAGGACTATTTATATTAGTCCCCAAATGGGAACAATTCAAAATGTCCACCAACAGTAAAATGCATAAATATAATTAATAAATGAGTAAATATAATGGAATACCATACTATAATGAAAATGCTATATGCTATATACAACAGGGAATAAATCTCACAAACATAGAAACCACACTGTATGATTTGATTTATATAAAATTTGAAAGCAGGCCAATAAAACAAAGCCATTTAAAAGTCAGGATCTGATTGTCTTTGGGGAGGGGAGGTGGAGATAATGACCTAGAGGGCAAGTGAGGGGAGTGAGGGGGGTGAGGGGGGTGGTCTCCTGGGTGCTGGTAATTCCTTTTTTTTTCTTTTTTCTTTTTTTTTTTGCGGTACGTGGGCCTCACTGTCGTGGCCTCTCCCGTTGCGGAGCACAGGCTCCGGACGCGCAGGCTCAGCAGTCATGGCTCACGGGCCCAGCTGCTCCGCGGCATGTGGGATCTTCCCGGACCGGGGCACGAACCCATGTCCCCTGCATCGGCAGGCGGACTCTCAACCACTGCGCCACCAAGGAAGCCCTGCCTTGACAATACTGCTACCTAGTAGAAGTCAGTTTTTTAACACATGGCAATGGGCATGTTTATTTCATTGCCTTTGAAAATTCTTCCCATTTAAAAGCAGGAAGCTTTTTGCAGGAATTAAATCCCCAAATGCAGAGAGTAAGAATTGTTCTCCATCTTGCTAATCCTTAACATGATGACATCATATACGTGAACAAGCAACCTAAAGTATCAGGTAAAAAAGATATTACTAAATAAAGTATATGCAAATCTTTACTTCAGTATTCTTTAAGCTTTGTTTAAATGAAAATCACACAATGGAGAGAGAGATAGAAAGATAGATAGAGATAGAGATAGAGAAATAGAGGGAGAAAGAGAGAGGTGAGAGAGAGAGGGAAAGAGAGATTCTGATAACATGAGTCCTTGTCACTATTCAACATATTCCACATAGCTTTAGCGGTCCCAGCCATGCAAAACAAACAAACAAAACCAAAAATAGAAAAAGAAATAAGAAATATAAGCATCAAAAATGAAAAGACAAAATTGTCATTGATGCAGATGCTATAATTATATACACAGAAATACCAAAGAGATAAACAAACTATAAAACCTCATTGGGAGTTCATCAAGATGGCCTCATCCAGTATCTACTACCCAGCAAAAAAAGTTAGACAACAGAACGGGAAAAAAAAAAAAAAAAAAAGATTCTGTTTACAGATACAGCAAAATTTATAAAGTACCTAGGAATTAATGAACCTAACACAGAATGCACAAGGATTTTGTAGAGAAAAAAATTAGCTCAATTAAGGGTTGTTTATGTTAGTGGACTGGATGTCCAATTTTGCAAAGATATTGATTCTCCAAAAATTTATCTATAGGTTTCAGTAAATTTTCAATGTAAATCTAAAAGGATTTTTTGGGCTGAATTGAAAAATTAATTGTGAAATGTATATGAAAGAGTAAGGTTCACTAATATTTCATATAAAATTTACACGAAATAATTGATCCACTATAATAGCAAATGGTGAGCAGAGATGGAAAACCAGATCTACCAGATCTTAAAACATATTACAAAGACCTGAAACGGTATTAAAACAACATGCTATTGGCATATGGACAGACAAAAGGACAAATGGGACAGAGAGATGGTATATAGAATATGAGATTAGTGACACCACAAATCAATGGAGAAACCAGAATATTTACCAAATGATGTTAGGAAATTTAGCTCATTATTTGAAGAAAAATAAGTTGGATCTCTACTTCACATGACATTTAAAAATAAACATCAAATGGATTGAAAAAGACCTAAATATGAAAGATAAAACTGTAAAAGTAATAGAAGAAAATATCAAAAAATATAGCAAGTCATTGATGAGCTAATTAATGATCAGGTACATCAAATTGTCACCTTCTGGTTCGAGAGGCTAAGAGAGCCTTCTGTATGAGAATCATGGTTTCAGCAGGATTAAAGGATGGGAAGAAGTTTAATGAACGTGGAGTAAGCTTCCCGAGAAAGTAATGGTAACTTACATTTACAGAACACTTCCCACTATCACATAGTAACTCATTTACTTTATTACACTAATAAGGTAAATGGTAAAATATTTCTATTCCCTTCTTACAAATGTTAAAATTGAGGTTCTGAAAAGCTTAAATGAATAGACGCCCACGACTCTGACACCAGAGACTTCAGGGTGTCTTGTGAGCATCCTGGTATCTCTACTGAGCGGTGAGCCAAACTCTCACGTCCAGGAATGTGTAGCCCAGCTATTTCAGTCTTCCTTCCCTAGAGATTGTCTTTTTATGAGATGAACACTTGAAACTGGAGAAAGGGACCAAAGATCACCAATAATTAACTTTGGAATATGCAGCTGAGAGGTGAATGCGCCATTTTAAAGTGAAAATCTCCATTAAAATGTGCTACAAATCTCCTGAAAGGGGGTTTCTTATGTTTAATGGTGTCTAAAGTCTATGTTTAAGGGATAGTAATACATATGCTACATTCCTCATAGAGCTGTTGTGAGAATCAAATGAAAGAAGGAGCTTTTACATATGAGGAATTACTGTCCTAACTTTTAAAGTTTCCTGACACCCTTTAACAATGTGTGAAATAACATCAACATCGGTCTGCAGCGCCACCCAGTGGACACAATAATGCTTTGCTTGATATTTTCACGTGTCTTCCCTGTTTCAGGGGGTAAATATTACCTTTATTATATGTCTATTACTGAGGCATTTTGCTCACAGTATATTTCTCTCAGATTTTTTATTTATAAAAATTGTTTACATGACATTTTGCCAGTGAATTTTATTTTGATAAGTCAATATTTTTAAAAAGCCAAATTTCAGGTCATAAGCTCATTTTACTCAGAATGCTTCGCCCTGTATAGCTGTCCTCGCCAGAATTGCAACCCAAGTGTCTCTGATAAACAGTCTGGGTTTTAACACAGGAGGACAAGTTGGGGGTATTGGAGCCATCTGTTTCCTGCTTGATTTGCCCGTAAGTTGTACTTAAAATTGCTGAGTTCACACCTGAAACTTTTCTTGTTAATAGTTTGCCCATTCATACACATAGCATTGCTTTAATAAAAAAAATAATCTCTTGAGTTCTTTTCAATGTTAGGCACTGTGCTTAGCGCTATGGATACAATGACAAACAAAAAGGAAGGCAGTCCCTGCCTTCGGGGAGTTTGCAATCTAGTCAGAGAGCTACACAATAATTAAGTAACCACACTATCAACTGAAAAAAACCCCACAACCTAAAAGTTGAGAATTATGTTTTCTTTGGTGGACAAAACTGAGGACTTAAGCCCGGTACGCAGCCTCTCAGATAGCTCTGAGGGACTGCTCCGAAGAGGTCAGGGAGAAGCCAGGATATATAGGAGTTTTTACAACAAAGACCAGGTAGTCAGAACTTCCAATGATTACTGTTAATTAAAGAAAACCAAATACCTCAAGTTAATGAATTTAGCACTTTTCTATGTTTGGGAAGATGCAAGTGTCCAGGCTCATTGAAATCACTCCTTTGAGAGACACCTTAGCTACCTAGGGCCAGTATCCTGTTCTCTCCCATTCTGAGTCCCCTGAGGGTGCACCTTTGCGGGTGACTGCAGTGGCTGAGAGCTTGGCAGTGGGCAGCGCATTTTTTTTTTTTTTCCTGTACGCGGGCCTCTCACTGTTGTGGCCTCTCCCATTGCGGAGCACAGGCTCCGGACGCGCAGGCTCAGCGGCCATGGCTCACGGGCCCAGCCGCTCCGCGGCATGTGGGATCTTCCCGGACCGGGGCACGAACCTGTGTCCCCTGCATCGGCAGGCGGACTCTCAACCACTGCGCCACCAGGGAAGCCCTGGGCAGCGCATTTGTTTCCAGTTTGTCTCCATCCTGAGTTCCCCCAGGACTCACCGCGGAGAGGGGGACCAAGACAGGGGTGGAGGGACGGCTGTAGTGGTTTAATGACTGCAACATCCTTTGTTTACTGATACGGCAGGCAACATTTTTCATTCACAATACAAATGTTATTGCCTTACTTAGCTCAGGGAATGAGAATATTTGTTTCATTGTGGTTTTTAATTTTTTTACTAGACATCAAGAATCTAACTTGTCCTCATGTATATCTGGGTGTTTGGGGGGGGTGTTGGGTTTATAGTGGAAGACCTTGAAGCTCTTTTGTTTAAATTAACCCTGACAATCAGCAGGATGAAGTGTGTCCTCTGTGTTATAGGATAATAATGTGAAACAGTGAAATTTGGAGTCAGAAACACCAAATAAATCTTGTGGTCTCTTACTATTCTATTATTCACTTTTTCTTTTCTGTAAAATAACAATAGTAATAATACCTACCTTGACAGGGGAAAACCATGACTTACTACAGTACATGGTACACAATAGGTGATTCATACTTTGCCTAAAGTACCATGTAATTAAAGGCCACATGTTTTTAATGCATCACTCATATTTTACTGGCCCCAAAACCAGTACATAAAGTTTAAAACAATAAGAAAAAAAGTAAATGTGGCTCAAAAACAGGCAGAAATTTGTAGTTTAAAGAACACAGTATATAACATTGTTATCTTTGAATGAAGATACAAGCTACTCACAATTCAAAGACATCTAGTGACTATCTCGAAATTCTTATTTAATAGCCCCAAGAGTTGGGCTACGACAGATGTTCAAATTCAGTTGGTCAAATGAACGAGGAAGCAAAACTTAATTGGTTAGCTTAGGTCTCATAACTAGTTAAAAGGAGAAATGGAACTAGAACCCATGACTCTTAATTCTCTGGGTTGTGTCTCTTTAGACACCATAAAAAAAAAAAATGGACTTCTGGATATCTAAACAATATGAACAGAAAAGTCTTCTCAACACTGTTGGAAGCCTTGCCTTGCAGACAGGTTTTCAGATCCTTCCCCTGTCTCACAATTGAGCAGAGGAAATGTATCAAATGTCGTTCCAGTTAGAAGAGAGTTTTCTGTCCTGTTGAGTGCGTGCACATTCCTGGATACAACTCAAAGTATCTCTGAAGGGAAGGAAAGATTAAAGAGTTAACATCTCGGGGCTTCCCTGGTGGCGCAGTGGTTGAGAGTCCGCCTGCCGATGCAGGGGACACGGGTTCGTGCCCCGGGCCGGGAAGATCCCACATGCCGCGGAGTGGCTGGGCCCGTGAGCCATGGCCGCTGAGCCTGCGCGTTCGGAGCCTGTGCTCCACAGCGGGAGAGGCCACAGCAGTGAGAGGCCCGCGTACCGCAAGAAAAAAAAAAAAAAAAAGAGTTAGCATCTGTTGAAACCTACCTATATATTAAGCACTGTAAATACATTATCTTATTTCATCAGGTAAGTACTTATTCCTGAGTTATGGAAGGGAACTAGGGCTAGCAAGGACAAATAATGTTTCCATAGAGCTAGAGAACAGCAAAGACAGGATTCAAGTCAGGTCTTGCTGACCCCAGAGGGTCTGATATTTCCATAGCTCCCCAGTCAGAAGAGTGACCGATGAAAACAGAACCTGCTTCACTCTGACCTCAATATATTTTCTCCAGTCAACCAACCATCATGGACCTTTAAGTGGCTTCTGGAAATTGAAAGCTGCTAATGTCAGTCTCTTCATTTTTACAGAGGAAAATGGTTAAGGGAGGTTAGGGAGGTTAAGATCCTTCTCAGAACATTACTAGAATCAAAATAGTGCCGTTAAAATAAGTGCATATTATTTTCTACTGTCTGCTTGGAAAAAAGCCATGTTTACTGAGCTTTTATTAATATTTCTTTTTTCTGAAGCTCTGAGCACATTTTTGTAATTTTTTCCTCTGTAGCACGGACTTTTGAGAAGAGCCCACAGGGTGGCTCTTCCTTGGCTTATGTTCTCATTATCGAATATGATACGGGAAGAAGGAATACTGGGGGCCAAAGCTAATCTGGGCAAGAGCCTGGCGTCACGAGACCGTGATATCAATTTTCCAGATGACTTTGCAGCTGAGTTGGCTTAACTCTGTGACATTAGAAGATTGAAAGCAGGTAAGAAGTTTAGTGGAAGGACTATGCCTGCTAGGTCCCACGCATCCCGTACAGTCGGAGCAGTGCACAAGCATTGGCACTGACAGGCACACACACGCTGAGCTCCAGCAGCCCCTGAGACTTTCCAAAAGGGACACCTTTGCATTGTTTCTGTGCCTGCTCAGCGTGTGACCTCAGATTCCATGCGCTCTTTCAAATGAAAACGTCCCGTGAAATGGTCCATTAGAGAGGCATCCCATGTTTTCCAGGTGAGGGTTTCTGAGCAGCTGGGGTTCTCCACTCAGTGCTGTGCTCCGGGGAAACAACTTCTCACTGTGCTCTGATATGTAAAGCCACGAGCAAACCCACCAAGTCCTGTGCTGGGGGTGAAGGTCAGAGTCAGAACCAGATAGACAGAGACCAAACCAGATCATGCATCTCACCCCTGGACATACTGTCAAGGTTTTACCTGTCTCAGGACTTTCCACTTGCACTTCCCTTTTCCTGAAAGGCTGCCTCACCTGCTCTACGTTTTGGTGAAGAGGTGCTCCCTCTATTCTGTATAAAGCAGCTCGCCTAGAAATTATTCTGTCTCCCTATCACATTTACTTCCTTTATCATACCACACTCTGGGACTACCCCGACAGTCCAGTGGTTAAGACTCTGCCTTCCAATTCCGGGGGCGCGGGTTTGATCCCTGGTCAGGGAACTGAGATCCCACATGCCGCGCGGTGTGGCTAAAAAAAAAAAAAAAAGGTGTGCAAATCATACCATGCTATGCAATTATTTATTTATGTCTCTTTGTAGAATGTAAGCTCCTGAGGGCAGAGACTTTATCCATCTGATCTCTATTAAATCCCTAGCATCATGCCTGGCACATAGTAAATGCTCAGTAAATGTTTGTCGAATGAGCGAATGAGTCATTCACTTGTGTAATACTTTCCAGACATTTAAAAAACATCTCTGTGTTAGAAAAGCAAGGACGATAATACTTGAATCAATGCCAATTGGTCAACTTGTCAAAACAAACAAACAAATGAACAAAAAAAGTCACTACCCTGAAATTCAAACTTGAGACTAGAAAAAGGAGCTATAACATTATACATGACAGCGTTAGAATTCAAAAAGGTTATTGAAAGAATCACACAAGATGAAAGATGGTACAAAATACATATAAAAGTCCAAAGAATCAACTTCACAGCTATAAAGTCAAAAAGTTGGACTTAACAGTACATGTGAGTATTTGACTATTTAATTTACTGCATTCTCGATATGTTACTTGCAAATGAAGCTTCCAAAAATCAAATGTGCTCTTACACTGATTAACAGAAATATTGTGTCCAAAAGAAGAACGGTTCATTTTTTTTTACAAATAAAACAATACCAGGAGGAGAAAGTTTTCTTTCTGGCAAGATATTTCAAAAAAACCCATTCAGACGGAAATGAGCACAGCGGAAAAAGTACTGAAACCAGATTGCAGAAGCAAATACAGCGACTGTCTAGCTGGGAAAGGAGGGGTTTGGGGCGGTATTTGCCTTGAGAGGGGAGTGAAGAGGGGTATGCAGATAGACAGCATGATAGCTATCCACAAATATTTTGTGCAGAGGAGGATTTAGCCTTATCTTGCTGTGCTGTGTGGCAGGACAGAACTAGAACTGGGTGGAAATCAAAGGGAGGCTGACTTTGACGCAATCTGAGGAGGCAGTGAGATCCTGATACTGACTATGGAATGGCTCCATGTATTAGGGTTCCCCAGAGAAACAGAATCAATAGGGTATATATATAGATATATATCCTATTGATGTATACACACACACACACTCACACACACACATAAGAGTAGATTTATTGTGGGAATTGGCTCACGTGATTATGGAGGCTGAGAAGTCCCACCATCTGCCATTTGCAATCTGGACAACCAGGAAAACGGTTGACATAATTCAGTCCGAGTCCAAAGTCCAGGAGCACCAAAGTCAGAACATGGAAGATGGATGTCCCAACTTCAGCAAATAGAGCACATTCACTCTTCCTCCTTCTTTTTGTTCTCTTCAGGCCCTTAACAGATTAGATGATGCCCACTCACAATGGTGAAGACAATCTTCTTTATCCAGTCTACCAATTCAAATGCTGATCTCTTCCAAAAACACCTTTAGAAATCGTGTTTTGCCAGCTATCTGGGCATCCTTGAATCCAGACAAGCTGACACATAAAATTAACCATCAAATTCTATAACTATTTGGGGGAGGGGGCAGTGGGCAAGCTGTACTGGAAATTCCTTCATCAGGTAGAGACTTGGACAGGTAACTCCCACATTTCCTTCTATTTCTAAATATTTCACACTTCAGGTAGTCTCTCAGGAATGTTAAGAGTAAAATAAAACCATTTGGAAGTGTATCAGAGTGCTCTACAGATATAACCTATTATTTTATCTTCCATTAAAAATTTCTGCCTAAACTTTATTACTTAAACACAAGTTTTCTTGCAGTTCTTTGAAATAACTAAGAAAGAGTCCTAGAATCAGATTATAACAAGAAAATGAAAAAGCCATTCAGTTGACTATTTTAAGTAATAGTGATATAGAGATGCCATGTCTATAGTTTACTTGCTACTTCCTGCCAGAACAAGGAGACCAAATCCCATTCTCTTAGAGGCTTGACAAGAGTTATGCTCATTTCAGCCGCTGATGTTTCAGAAAAGAATCCTCAGGGAAATTAGAGTTAAGGAATTCTCTGGGAAAAGCCTCATAACATCTATTTTAAACCAGTATCACAGCTACTGCCAGATCAGCCTGGGACACAGCCTGGAAGTAGACATTCCCCCAGCCTTCCCCATTCCTTTCCCCACCCCACCCAAACTCACACGTGAGAGGGCACGTGTCTCATCACACAGAAGATTTCCCCAGCAGTGTGGGTTGTGGGTTAGTGTGGGGGACGGCTGAACACAAGATCCTTCCTTAGAAGTGATAGTTAAAATATTCAATAAATAAATTAGATCCTCACTTGTCAAGGGAAATTTAAAGCAGTCATTGAGGGTAAAATCACTTCTGTGCCATCCAGATCGCCCAGAACCCACCTACTACTAGCATCTACATCAGGGTCGCTAGGGTAAAAGTTACCCAAACTGAGGATCACCCAGTTAGGAGAAAATAAGTCATTCCAAATGCAAATCTGTGCTGACGCGGATGCAGCGCAGTTACTAGACTCAGATGGACATCGAGTCCACCCCCTTTACCAGTATGTGAGTACGTGGCAACTTCATAACCTTCTTTCCGGAGGTGGTTCATGCCAGACCTTGTGCTTGCCTAAAATTACAGACCAATTTCACTGAATTGCATCCAAATTCTAGATAGAAAAATTAAAATGAATTGTGAGTAACCCTTAGCTGATGAGAACCAACTTCCAGATCGAAACCTGGAGCTAATTTTCCAGGAAGAAACTCCCAGGAATCTAGCACCATTCCTTAGGGTCAGGGAGGGGCAGAGCTAGCAGACCCACTGAAGAGACTGGCTATTGTCCCTCAAGCTCAGCTTTTCTGAGACCTACTGTGGTTGGATTATGTCTGTTTCACACGGAAGCCTTTGGCTTTTGACTTCTTCCATCCCATTTTCTCCTTGGAGCCCATCAGAAAAATCTGGCATCCTTGTTGTCTCCAATTTTTGCCAACTGCTGAACTTCATGCCCTTTATTTATTTATTTATTTTTATTTTTTTGTGGTACACGGGCCTCTCACTGCTGTGGCCTCTCCCGTCGCGGAGCACAGGCTCCAGATGCGCAGGCTCAGCGGCCATGGCCCACGGGCCCAGCCGCTCCATGGCACGTGGGATCTTCCCGGACTGGGGCACGAACCCGTGTCCCCTGCATTGGCAGGCGGACTCCCAACCACTGCGCCACCAGGGAAGCCCAGGAAGTTAATATTGATACATTACTGTCATCTAACATATCCTTGGACATCAGTTAAATTTTGCCACTTGCCCGGTGTCCTTTCTAGCAAAAGGATCCGGTTCAGAATCATGTCTTGCATTTAGTTGTCACATGTCTTTAGTATCCTTCAATCTGGAACAGTTCCTCATCTTTTCCTCGATTTTCATGACCTTGACATATTAGATTTCAGCCCAGTTGTTTAGTAGAATGACCCTCAATGTCAGTTTGTTGATGTTTCCTAATGATCTCATTCAAACTACATATCTTTGGCAGGAATATCACGAAAATGATGGGTTCCCGTTGCATTCTATTAGATGACACACAATTTCAGATTGTACTAGTC
This sequence comes from Delphinapterus leucas, assembly GCF_059928025.1. Taxonomy (NCBI): domain Eukaryota; kingdom Metazoa; phylum Chordata; class Mammalia; order Artiodactyla; family Monodontidae; genus Delphinapterus; species Delphinapterus leucas. The sequence goes on along the minus strand of NC_143140.1, from coordinate 67,771,765 downwards.
CTCATAATACTACTTTGACTACTTGTTAAGATGGGTGTGATAGACTTCTCCACTATAAAATTACTCTTTATTCCCTATACTTGATAAGTATTTGGTATGAGTGTCTGTGTGTGGCGGGTGGGAGTTGAGACAGTATAAATAAACCATTCTTCATCAAACTTTCAGTTGATTCATTCCTTCATTTAGTTCAGTATACATTCATTTCTTATTTTATTTAATAGGTTCTAAGGTTATTATTATTTATTCCAGTGCTCAAATTGTCTCAAATTTGGTATGTGGGGTCCTCTCTGATCTGGTTTCAAGGTACTTTAGTCATGTCCCCATATTATTTGAACATTTCTTTACTTTTTGGCAAAAGGGATGTGAATCTAGCCCTGAAATCAGCCATTTATCAAAAAAAAAAAAAAAAAAAAAAAAAGCTCTGGTTCCTTTTAGTGGAAAATGGTATTTAGAGAACAATCTTGGGTGCTAAGTGTGCTCATTGCTTTGCTTGGTCCTGGGGTATCACTGCTCCCAGGACCTCTCAGTGGACAGAGCCAGGTGCCCTCTCTCTCTCTCTCTCTCTTTGCCCCCACTCTCTGCTTGTCTCTCTCCCTGTCTCCCTCTTTGTCTCTGTATCTCTCTTATCTGTCTAGATTAAAGAATAAATTTACACCAATATTTCTAATTCCAATTCAATTCATTCTGGTTTTCTCCCTATCATGATTGTAACTCCTTGCTCTAATAATGAGAAACCTGCTTTCTTTATCCTTAAAGTACTTATTCATGTGATCAATTCCCCTGTATGTAACTTACATCCTGCTGCCCCCTCCCCTGCATGGATGCCCTACTCACCTTTCTCAAGCTCTGACGCCCCGAGCTGGGCTACCCTCCTACAGTGACACCTGTCTACCCTGATTCCAACTGGCTCTGCACTGGCTCCAGCACTTACACCGAGACGCTACTTCTTCACATGGACATGCTTCACACACGGTCATCCTAACCTGTGTGGACACTTGCCTTGCTCGACCTCATCTGATGGATTTGGACCAAATTGCTCAAATAGAGAAAAGGAAGAATAAGAGCTGTGTGCCATTGTGGGTTTGCCTATTTTAATTTTGGTTTACTTATTTATGTATGTATATATTCATTTTTGGTTGTGTGAGAAAAGCTGCATTTAAGTTTAATTACAGCTCCAAATGATCTCTGGCATTTTGAATTACCTTAATTATATTAATTAATTCTTGCATCTTTTTTGCACACATGGAACTTCTAAAATATTAATAAGAATATCCCCAGGTGGTCCAGGCAATCCAGAGTTCATTCTATTTGTATCTCTGTGGGTTTTTCAGAATTTGCTTCTTGTTGTCTTTATCATAAATATTTTTGTTTTCCCATGGAGGTAACTTTATCTCCTTCCACACTGCTCTGTTCCCAGCATTTCTCAAGCTCCATTCCTGTCCAAGCATTTCGAAGTACCATCCCTAGCCTGTTTTCCAGAATTCGGCTTTTGTGTCCCACTACATAAATGTTCTTGTGGAGCCACCTATTTCAGAAAGCACAGTTGTGATGGTTTATGGAGTGTCTGAGAAATGTAAGACATTGTTTTCCATGATTCACTGGGGAAGGTCAGTAACTCACTGCTTATAAGAGAGACAGACAGTCTGTTACATTTTGGTTGCCCTTTTCCTCCTCACAGAGAGGCCATTTTATGGCCAACTGGGATATGCCCAAGCTCCCCTGGTGCTAGGACATCTGGCTTCTCCGGTGTGGTGCATGCATCTCAGAGGACAGCTGTGGCCTGGCAGCTCTCCACCCCCAACATAATGTCTTCATAGTCTTCAATGGCCAAGAAAAAAAAAATCCGATCAAGAATATGAAATGATTTGAGTCTATGCCATAAGTATGAAAAGAAATTAGAATGGAAACATCACTACCAGTCTCCAGTAACTGAATGTTCCATTTGGAAGGATTTGGCATGAATTTGAGTTTTGCCAATGATCAATTGTTAGCTCTTGGGTTGATAACTCTGCTGGCCGGTTTCTTCTTCTTTTTTTTTTTTTTTTTTTTTTGCGGTACGCGGGCCTCTCACTGTTGTGGTGTCTCCCATTGCGGAGCACAGGCTCCGGACGCGCAGGCTCAGCGGCCATGGCTCACGGGCCCAGCCGCTCCGCGGCATGTGGGATCTTCCCGGACCGGGGCACGAACCCGTGTCCCCTGCATCGGCAGGCGGACTCTCGACCACTGCGCCACCAGGGAAGCCCTGGTGGCCGGTTTCTGATGCAAAAGTAGAATGAATGTTTTTCTCTTCCATAATGGAGATCCTTTTCTTTTCAGGGGAACTCTAAATGGGACAGAATCACAAATATTTTTAAACAACTTGCTGATAAGTTTTTTTAAATGCTTGGAGGGAGAAGGATTTGAATGAAAATAACTGGAACATGCAAAAGCTATGAACTTATTGGATCTGAATGTGGGGGAGGTGTGCAGTTCTTTGCTAAATTTGCTCCAGGAGGCAAGGATATACACCTGAGGAGGGTAACTGGGAGTGCTGGGTCATTTGGGAAAAATGAACAGCACTTTGGGGGAGAAGACCTTTCATAGAAGATACCTTGGAAACATTTATTTAGATCAGCAGCCACTTTTTCTGTGAGGGAATGGAAAGGGTCTCTATTTCTGTGTTTAGAGCAGGAAAGAAGGAAGAATGGAGAGAAGAAAGATCTAATGGGGCCAAGGCAGAATAAAGGAAATGGCTCCACGGGGTGGGAAATGTGCCTGGCCCTCAGGGGGTGCCGAAGATAATATTGTTTCACCATGTGAGGACAGTTGCAAGGACTTTGAGCTAAAATTACCACTTTTACTTTATTTTATTTATTTATTTCTTGGCCGCGTTGGGTCTTCGTTGCTGCGCACGGGCTTTCTCTAGTTGCAGAGAGCAGGGGCTACTCTTCGTTGCAGTGCAAGCGCCTTTCATTGAAGTGGCTTCTCTTGTTGCTGAGCAGAGGATCTAAGTTCGCGGGCTTCAGTAGTTGTGGCGCACAGGCTTAGTTGCTCTACGGCACGTGGGATCTTCCCGGACCAGGGATCGAACCTGTGACCCCTGCATTTGGCAGGCAGAGTCTTAACCACTGCGCCACCAGGGAAGCCCCACTACTCTTTGTTTAAATTGGCCTCTTCACCTCAGAGGGAGTTCAATTAAATCCAATTCTTCCAGTGCTTCCTGAGTTCCCTATGCGATTCCTCAAGAGACAATTTAACATTTCCAGAGCTACCTTCTATAACAGACCAGTGGGGTTTGCACCATCCTCCCTCTACTTGCTGCTTCTGAGAGCTTTTCTTCGTTCTCTTTGGACAAGTTTTCGGTGTACTACAATAGCAAAGTAGGAAACAAATTTCCCATGACGTGATAACTGTGTTAAGGGGCTTTAGCTGCTTGTATTTTGAGGAGTCCACATAATTCGTGTAAATCTTCTTAGTTTTCCCTTTTAGGACATTACTGCTGTTCTACCAGCCAGGAAAGGACACAGCCTCTGTCTGCAGGAGACGAGCAGCAAGAGACCGAAGTTGAATGTTCTGCTACCAAGATGGCTCCTAAAATGCTGCTGGCCTCCTTTTGTGAAATATTGCTGGGTACTTTATACATATTTCATTCTCAGTAGAGGCTTTTAATTTATTTATTGAGGGATTCTATCTTTAAAATGGACCTAAGGTGAAATTGAAGAGCCCTTGACTCCGTAATTAAATATATGGTGAGTGAAATCATTATAACCAGTCTTTTAATTTCATACAAAGCTGTTCCCCCCAAACCTAGACATTTTATAGAAATCTTACTCATACCTTGCCTTTAGACACAATGATGCAGCTTCAGCACATAAATGTCATTTAATTTTCTTTTCATTTATAAATGAATTACAATAGGTCAATGAATATCTCATCAAAACTAGAGATGCACAGCTTTTGGTATGACTAAGGATTTACATCTTTGTTCCAAATATATTGTTTATACGACCTACCCTTCTTTGTTTATAAAATGATCTCTCGACTTTCATATTTTCATTTTCCAATTAATTTGTAAAATAATAAGGTCTGGTACAATAAAATATTTTAGAAATATATCCACCCTGCTGCACATACACATTACGAGGAGACCAAACTGACCTACTGGCTTGCAGGCAGGGACCTCATGCAGAGCTAAACCTGTTTGTTTCTCAGCTGAGTGTATAGCAGTCTGCAAGCAGCACTACCGTGTGAAGGCTGAGCAGAGTAGAATGTTGCCTTTATAGAAAGAGGTGTCAGGAGCGTCTTCCCCTGGAACAAGGGAAAGAAAACATAGCTGCGTGTTGCCTTCTACATATTAGACACATCTACAGTGGTAAGACATTTCCAATTCACAAAAACTTTGACGGACATTGTTTTCTCCATTTTTTAGATGAAACAAAAAATTTAGGGTCAGGGAAATTAAATAACTTGCCCAAGGGCATATCACTAATAAGTGCATAGCTGATCCACGATGGGAGCTCAGAAATATTTAGGTTGAGAAATTGTCCTCCCAAACAGAAACAAGGTACCATCACCCCTTAGTAGCTGTGAGGGATTGGTTCCAGGATCTCCCCCAACCTCCGAATACTAAAATCCATGGATGCCCAAGTCCCTTATATAAAATGACATAGTATTTGCATATAACCTGTGTGCATCCTACCATATACTTTAAATCATCTCCAGATTACTTATAAATACCTAATACAATATAAATGCTATGTAAATAGTTACCAGCATGTGGTAAACTCAAATTTTGCTTTTGGGAACTTTCTGGGATTTTTAAAAAGTACTTCTGATGCACAGATGCAGAACCCACTAATACAGAGGGGCAACTGTATGCCAAAGCAACTCTTTCCTCCTCAAATGATAACTATTACAGAATTTGCTGCTAACGCTGCTGCTGCTGTTATTATTATTATCATCATTATTACTATTTGGACGGCTACACTGAGGGACTTGGGGTAGACCAGTTGCTCTGTCTCTCTACACATTAAAAAAAAAAAAAAAAAATCCCTGGCAGCTCTAAACACAAATGTAAGTTATTGGAAGATGCGGAAGCCTTATATCAGAGATTAGCCTTCTAGGACTTTGTAGTATCTTATTGACTGGTTCCTTGGCTTTAAATTTGATCTTTAATGAACTGTCAGACACACAGTAACATGAAGTACATATGAAAGAGAAAAGTCAAGGAGAGAAATGAGGTATTTGACAGAAAGGGCAATTTTTAGAAACCTATAAATTGAAGAAGCACAAACCAACCAAGCTATTTCTCTTAATCGGTTGTTCATTCTTGTGAAAGCATTTGGCTGATGACTCATTTTAGTAATGCTTTTTTAAAAATCAGAAATGTGCTGAGCTAGATTTATAGCTGAGCTAGTTATGGTCAAACGTGGTTCTAATTTTAGCTGACTCAGAGAGATTCTGTTTAGCCAGTTGTTACAAATGAGATCACTTTACATTAACACTTAAAGCAAATCTTGATACTCTAAGCCCTCATCTGCTTAATTAGTTAGAAATCTAGCTTTTTCTTGGGGTTTACCTCTCCAAATAGTTTGAAAGGTCCAGGGGTGTTATGTGTGTCTGTGATTCAGTTTCCTTTGCCACCTATTTGGGAAATGGACCATCACAATTTACTCTTTAAGGCCAGACTCCTTAAGGCCAGATGCTAGTTGGGAATTTCCCATTGTCCTTACATGCAGTGAATTGCACAATTCACAGGTGTACAGATTAGTGAATGCACACACACACACACACACACACACACACACAAAACCATAACCAAGAGCAAGATATGCAAAGTTTTCAGTGCCCCTGAAGCCTCCTTGAGCTTCTCCCATTCAATTCACCAAAACTAATCATTATAATGGTGTTTATCACCAGAGACTTCGAGTACAGTTTGGAGCTGAGGGAGAAGCTTGGGTTTTAAAGTTTTAAAGTGCAATCATCCTTTTTTTTCTAGTTAAAAAACGTAGCAGAGTTAGCCAGTTTTCCTGGGTATCTCCCTTGTACACAGGAATTATACATGTTATTTTAAAAATGTAGCAATCTAATAAGCATAAGAGATGCTTATCAGAATCTTGAAGGGCATGAGCCCGCCCTGCTTTAAAATATATTATTTGTAGTAAACAAACATATAGGCACTCAGGTTAAAAATTTAGCAAAATTATGTTTACAAAAACTATACAATGACAGAAGAAAAGCTTAAATTGTCTAAATGCCTGGGTTTGAATTCTGGTTCTGTCACTTTGCAGCTATGAGACTTTTTACTAAATTGCTTAATCTCCTGCAGTTTCCTCTTTAGTAAAATGAGGGTAGTAAGAGTTCCTACTTCATAGACATGTCATGAGCCTTTAATGAGGTAGTACATGTGAAGTGCTCAGTCCTGCACCTGACACATAGTAAGCACTCTATAAATTTCAGGCATTGTTACGACCATTATCATGGTCTGTGAGCCCAGCGAAAAAAACTTTGTATGGAAAAAGATTAGAAGGAAACGCACAATTTGGGACTGGTCAAAGCACTACTGCTAAAAAGAATGAAAAAGAAATTCTAGAAATTTATAATAATATAAGGTAAACCTTTACTGTTTGAAAATAGTTTAAGCCGTTTAATAGCTAAACTAAGGCTTAAACACCTTAAGTGTAGCGTCATCTGCTGGCAAAAAGGTGAATTGTTCAGCTTGTGTACTAAGTACCTACCCCTAACGCGTTCAATTCAGTAATTTACTGAACATAAATTGGCATCAGATGTTTTGCTAGATTCTGTGGACAAGGTGATTAATTCCCGTGCTCAAGAAGCTTAGAGTCTAGCAGATCAGTTGTAAATTGCCTGTGCCTGAGAAGGAAAAAAACCAGGACGTTGTCACCACAGGCCTCTCAATTCTGTTCAGAAAATGAGATATAGCACCCCCCAATAAATTAAATAGTAATATAAGGCTGGTGTATGATCAAATTCAAAAACGAAAACTCTCAATGGTAGAGCCGCATGAGTGTTGGGAGAGAGAGGATGAGATCTACTAATGGAACACTTAGAAAGTCATTCAAAGGGGTGAGTCTGGAATTTCTTTTAATGACACAGGGCGGGGGAGTTCTGAATATTCTTGAGCAGAGAAGTGATAATAAAACTAGTATTCTAGGAAAATTAACCTTCCGGCGTTGTATAAAATGGAGTGGCTTCAGGGTTGGACTGAAGCAGGAAGAATGATTGGGTTGCTGTAAATATTAACAGTGAGGATGATAAAAATGTGGACTGACTTGATTCCAAAGTAGGAGATTCAAGTCACCTTGGCAAAGTGATTATCTCAGACTTAGATTCTGAGACATACACACGAAGAAAATACGTATTTCTGTAAAAATGGACAAGTGAATATGGGTGCCCATAACCGACATCTGCTCCTACAGTCAGGCAATCTTAGTCACTCCTTTAAGTATAACTCAAGCTGTTATGAAATCACACTTTTAAGTACTTTTATCTCAACCTACCGAAAAATTGTCCTTCTGAATATAGAATGAGTTCGAGACATTGCAATTAAATATTTTACAAATAGCAAGAAGCAGATGTGTATAGTTTCTATCTCATACGAAGACCAATCAGACCAGAATTTTGACCCCCATCCCACAAATGCAGTGGACACAGTCTGCAGAAACATGAACTGAAATATTCAAGTCGTTGCTCTGACTGATTCATTAGTCTACTTAAAAAAGAACTATATCTTGGGTTTCCTTGGTGACGCAGTGGTTAAGAATCCACCTGTCAATGCAGGGGACACGGGTTCAAGCCCTGGTCCGGGAAGATCCCACATGCCGCAGAGCAACTAAGCCCGTGAGCCACAACTACTGAGCCTGTGCTCTAGAGCCCCCGAGTCACAACTACTGAGCCCGCGCGCCACAACTACTGAAGCCCACATGCCTAGAGCCTGTGCTCTGCAATAAGAGAAGCCACTGCAATGAGAAGCCCGCGCACCACAACCAAGAATAGCCCCCGCTCGCCACAACTAGAGAAAGCCTGCGCACAGCAACAGACATAATGCAGCCAAAAATAAAAATAAATAAAATTTAAAAATTTATTTAAAAAAACCAAACCTTTTGATTTTGAAGCTTACATTGACAATTTTCCAAAAGATATTTTTTTCTTAATATGCTTTTCTATCCTAGTTATATAGAAACAGTACATTTTTATATTCCTCAATTTATAAACTCACAATACTTCAGGTTCATAATGAGTGGACCATATAATCTGCCGTTCAAATTGGGATAATTTTGAGAGTGAAAGGAGATGGGACAAATGCTAGACAGGTTGGACTGCGGGAGTCCTCAGACCTGTGGATAATTGGGATGTACGCTGGTCACGGTAGTGAGTGGAATTGGCCTGGGACACCTCTGATTACATCCACCCTCAAGTGCCGTGTGTGCATCCCATCCTGCCTTCGTTTGCATCTCCTTCGATTCAGTTTGGCCCAGTGTCCTCACTGCTTTCCACTGTCACCCAGCGTTTGCCGTAATAAACAGCTTCCTGATCTCGGGAAACCTCGAACTAGCCATTGACCTTATGCACATCTCCAGATCTACCTCATCAGTAGAAGGGAAGCACGTTCATTGCTCTGCTGCCTCAAAAAAAACCCATGAGAATCAAACGCGACAATGAGCGTGAGAATGTGTGGAAACTATACAGTGTTACACAAATAGAGCCACTGCTAAGGGAAAATCGAGAAAACAGGACTCCGTCGGAGCAGGCATTGTTTTCTTGACCTGCTGTTCAGGTGAGGCAGGTTCACCAGCCTCTCAGGTGACAGGAGAGCTTCCCAGCATCACTCAAGCCAAAGTTCCTGGTGGTGAACAATTAGGAGGGGTGTCAATTATACTCCTCAGTTCCCGAGAGACAGAGGCACATTTGGGGTATCTCAGTTCTCAGGCGGATTGTTGTGAGGATGTGTTGAGAAGTGAAGGGGACAGGAAGCCCTGAGAGCAGCAGCACAGCCAGGTCTCCCCGGGAAGGACCCCCTCGCCAAGCCCACGACAGAGGTCCTGGGCTGTGCCTGACTCCCTGGAGGCCAGGGCAACTCCCAGCCATGTCCCTGGCAGGTGCCAGTTGCTTCCTGTCCCAGCGTTTTGCTTCAGCAGTTCCTCCTCTGGGCACTTCTCCTGCTCCTGTGGTTAATGACTGACGCTTGTTTATTTGTGATTTCTACCCCTCTTGGCTTCTGCTTAACAGCTATTCTGTGTGCGCCTCTCTTCTGTGTCACTTACTGTATCCGTTTCTGAATGTCTCCCATTCAGGCACCTTAAAGGAGGGGCTCTGATTGGCTGAGGCTGTCACCATCTATTGTAGAATCATCCTGCCTGGGCAGAGTTCTGGTGCCAACCTTTTTAGAGATGATGAGCTAGATAGTAGATAGCTGCTTCATGCCAGATACTGATTCCTAGTGTAGGGATCATACAAAGCCAATAATTGGTGTGTTAAAAAATCTTCAGCTCTTTGCCCTAGGGCGGTCCTGTTTGGTGGAACTAAAAATGTTTCATGTTGCATTAATACTTTTTTCCTTTAAGACTCTAGTTAAATTGCTTTATCTCATTTATTCTACACACGTAAGGCTTTCATGGATTTAGGTCTTAACAATTTCATACTTGCCACATAATTCATAACACTAATTCATTCTAAAATGATCAAATGTATCATCTTTGAATATGAACACTCTTTCTTTATAAAACAGAACAATGATAATTACAATTGAGTTCCTCCTTTACCACACATTTTACATACATTTCGCTCTCATTTAATTGTCACAACCTCAATACAAGGTAGATATGATTAACCTCATTTTGCAGACAAAGGAAGTCTTAAAGAGATTAAATAACTTGTTTACAGTCATAGAACTAAGATTTCAACTCAACTCTGATTCCAAAGCTCATGCAATTTCTTTTTTACTCATGATGACTTTCAAGTTTCTTATTCCAGCCTCTTCCTTTTAAATTATTTTTTATTTTTTATAGTAGGTCCTTGTTGGTAATCTATTTTAAATATAACAGTGTGTACATGTCCATCCCAAACTCCCAGTCTTTCCCTCCCCGCAAGCTTTGCCCGCTGGTAACCATAAATTCATTCTCTAAGTCTGTGAGTCTGTTTCTGTTTTGTAAATAATTTCATTTGTATCTATTTTTTTAGATTCTGAATATAAGTGATATCCTATGATACTCCTCTTTGTCTGACTTACTTCACTTCGTATGGTAATCTCCAGGTTCATCCATGTTTCTCTGCAAATGGCATTATTTCATTCTTTTTAATGGGTAATATTCTACTGTGTGTACGTACCACATATTCTTTATCCATTCACCTGTCAATGGGCATTTAGGTTGTTTCCATATCTTGGCTATTGTAAACAGTGCTGTAATGAAATTGGGTTCACGTACCCTTTCAAACAATGCTTTTCTCTAGATATATGCCCAGGAGTGGGATTGTTGGATCATAGGGTAGCTCTATTTTTAGTTTTTTAAGGAACCGCCATACTGTTATCCATAGTGGCTGTACCATTTTACATTCCCACCAACAGTGTAGGAGGGTTTCCCTTTTCTCCACACCCTCTGCAGCATTTACTGTTTGTAGATTTTTTGATGATGACCATTCTAACTGGTGTAAGAAGATATCTCATTGTAGTTTTGATTTGCATTTCTCTAATAATTAGTGATGTTGAGCATCTTTTCATGTGTCTCTTGGCCATCTGTATGTCTTCTTTGGAGAAATGTCTATTTAGGCCTTCCACCCATTTTTTTTTTTTTTTTTTTTTTTTGCGGTACACGGGCCTCTCACTGTCGTTGTCTCTCCCGTTGCGGAGCACAGGCTCCGGATGCGCAGGCTCCGCAGCCATGGTTTCACGGGCCCAGCCACTCCGCGGTATATGGGATCTTCCCGGACCGGGGCGCGAACCCATGTCCCCTGCATCGGCAGGCGGACTCTCAACCACTGCGCCACCAGGGAAGCCCCTTCTGCCCATTTTTTGATTGGCTTGTTTGTTTTCTGGATATTGAGCTGCAAAAGCTGTTTGTAAATTTTGGAAACTAAGCCCCTGTCGGTCCCATCATTTGCGAATATTTTCTCCCATTCTGTGGGTTGTCTTTTCATTTTGTTTGTGGTTTCCTTTGCTGTGCAAAAGCTTTTGAGTTTAATTAGGTCCCATTTGCTTATGTTTGTTTTTATTTCCAGTACTCTGAGAGACGGATCGAAAAAGATATTGCTGTGATTTATGTCCAACCTCTTTGATTTATCTTTCCTTTTTCTCTAATTTCTTCTGAGATTTTTATTGTATTATTGTATCAGAATATTTGCGGTGCTATAATTATATAGAAAAAGTTCCTGAGATCTTGACTCCGTTGAATAATAGTTAATATATATGTTCTTGGTGTTTCACTCTTATTTCTCAATTTAAGTTTTAGTGCAAAAATATTCATTATCTATTTTATCTCCTCCTCTACCTCAATCTTTAACCTACTTCCTTTTAACTAGATAGGACAACTGAGGGAATGCTTCCAGGAAAATTTCTGTTTGAATCCTGCTGGTGGCATGTACACAACCACCTCCAGCTCTAAACTCACTGCTCTTAGTACCTGCAAGAATCTTTGTAACTCCTGGATATTTTTCCAGTCTTGGTCGTTTTGCTTGTGATTGCAATGCTACCAGGCCTAGTTGAGAAGCAATAAGAGGAGGCTAGTTTTACCACAGAAAGATCATCCTAACACTACATTTTATCATCCCTTTAGGAGACGCTAAGGTAGGAGATGGGGAAGGTTTAAGGTGAGAAGTAGGCTCCCCAGCTGACAGGTATTCACTAGTTATCATTCTTTTAAATATCTTTAGAAACCTAACTCAAAGAGGCTTCATTAGGGGAAAAAAAAGAACAAAAAGAGAATTTCATGTAACTAAAAAAAAAAAAAAAGGTCATCAGATAGGGCTTGAACCAGAAGCTTAAAGAATGTCTTAAGACCCAATCTGTCTAACTCTGGACACCACTTCTGGCTGTGGCAGATTTATTCTAAGCAAAGCATCTCCGTGTGTGATGGAGATTCAGGGTTAAATGCTCTGAACTCCAGGTTCAGAGAAAGGAGAGAACTTTTCTCCCCACAAATGCAAACAAAAGTCTGGTTCTGACTGGTCTGTATCACTTGTGTATCAACGAGCAAATTGCTGCAGCCAGAGGGTTGGGATATTTTGATGGGCTTAAGGTGACACTGCTCTTTGCCTCTCTTCTTGGTTTGCATTATATTTAACAGGGGAGCAATATGCAAAATATACAAAGGCCATGTAGTCACCCTGAGAGATGAACTTAACTGAAAATCCCTTTTAAGCTTATCTCTCAGGGCAGGCACATGGCTTTTCTATAGAAAAGTCACCATGGACCCCACCAGGGAAAAAATCTTGGGAGGAAAGTTTGACCTGGACTCAACAGTAGGACGTGGAGGTTGGTGGCTAAGATTTAGAAGGTCCTCTGAACTTCAGGATGATTTGGAGACAATGGCTGAGCCAGTGGGTATGAACTAATAGCTGTACATTAGAACCTGCAGTGGATTGCATTGTGTCTTCCATCAAATTCTGTAAAGTTCTAATACCCAGTACTTCAGAATGTGACCTTATTAGAAAATAAGGTCATTTCCATTAAGATGAGGTCATACTAGAGTAGGGTAGCCCCTAATTCAATATGAGTGGCATCCTTATAAAAAGAAGAAATTTAGAAATGGATACACACATAGAGAGACTTTACACATGTGAAGACTGGAGTTATGCAGTCACAAGCCAGAGAACTACCAGGCCTGGAATTGACTTTTCCTTAGAGCCTCCAGAGGGAGCACGGCTCTGCCAGCCCCTTGTTTCCAGACTTCTGACCTTCATAACTGTGGAGCAAATGTACTTCTAAGCCACCCAGTTTTATGGCAGCCCCAAGAAACTAATACAGAAGCCAAAGTTGGGGCACCTCTGTGATCTGTGAGAGACAGATTTAGAATCAGTGCATACCACTGCATCAGGGGATAAAGGTCCTGGGATCTATGCAGGATTGGTGCTTAACAGATACACCATGAGACAGTAAGAAAATCGATGGTAACTCTGGGCTGACCATCTCCATTTGGTGTTTGAAAAATGGATAGCTTCTTTTATGATTCATTAAGAGGAAAGGTTATAATATAGGATTATATTACTAACTGGAAAAATGCATTTCCTTATTCATCAAATAATTTTTGAATATCTAATATGAAGCAAACGCTGTTCTAGGTCCTGAGAATATAGTATTGAACAAGATCTATGAGGTTCCTGCTCCAGTGGTGCTTAAGAGATGGAACCCTATTTCCCAGTAAGCTGTAAGCTAGGTGGTAAGTTACCTGGGTTCCTCCAGCTTCATATAGATGATGGACCAAGAGAATTGTAATAATCTAGCAAGCCTACTCATAAGACCTCAATCATAGTGGTATGTGTTTGAATTGAAATGTGACTTGAAAAAAATATGAACATTGTACAGACTGTGAAGAACAATATTGGCTGTTGATGAATGTGTACGTACAGAGAGCTCAGATTTTGACAAAACAATGTTTGGCACAAGATGATCATGCAAGAACCTTCTTGAGCGTGATATTGGGAATTTTACTCCTTTGGCAGAAACCAAACCAAAACGCACTAACATTATAGCAGAACATTTACATAGAAAAGAAACATTAATACCACGTATTACTATATATCACTTAGGGGTTGAAATACAAAAACAGACGATTAAAGTTATAGTAGATTGATGACTAAAATACTTTTGAATAAGGCAATCTGCACATGCTAAGTAGTGTTCCATTGTTTTAGAGAAACAATCCCCGAGGTAAGGAGGTCTTACAAGGCAGATGAGTGTGTCTGGGTTTGTGAATTACCAAAGCGTAAAAATTCATATATTTGAACATTTGGGGAATTTTGTCCAGTAGATGATAGAACTAATAATATGATGTTTTGATATTCTCTTTTTTTTTTTTTTCTTTTTTTGCGGTACGCGGGCCTCTCACTGTTGTGGCCTCTCCCGTTGCAGAGCACAGGCTCCGGACGCGCAGGCTCAGCGGCCATGGCTCGCGGGCCCAGCCGCTCCGCGGCATGTGGGGTCTTCCCGGACCGGGGCACGAACCCGTGTCCCCTGCATCGGCAGGCGGACTCTCAACCACTGCGCCACCAGGGAAGCCCTGATATTCCCTTTATTGCTTCAAGTTCAGTGATGCACTAGAAAGACTTGTCAGACTCAACGGCAGGTCATACTCATGGATAAGGTTTATTACAGCAATGAGTACAGAGCCAAAACAGCAGGAAAAGAAATGCTGCATCGGTGGAATACAATTAAGCAGGGAGGGACTTCTGAGTCTTTCCTCATCTAAGACCACACAGGATGTGCTTTCTCTCTGGCAGAGAACTGTAGTCACACCCATGCAGAGTCTATGCCCAGGAAAGGCTGTTCAAGTCTCAGGGTCTGAGGCTTTCATGGGGTGCTGATCACATAGGCACATCCTGCTACTCAACCAGCCATGGAAACTGAAACTCAGGACCCCAACAGTGAAAACAGGCACACCTTATCAACCTTGATGTTTGTTCAAGGCAACCTGACAAGCTGGTACAGGATGATCCATTACTCCAGATGAAAACAACGAAAGCATCAATCACTAGCATAAAGAACATCCCACATCCCGAGGGCCGCATTCCAAGGGGTTGGCCAAGGGTCAATCATGGTTCCAGGTTCCCTTGGAGGCACGCAAAGAGTAAGCAGCCACATCTGTGTTAACTTGTTTCTCATATGTAGATATATATATATATATATATATAAAGCCGGAAGGGTAAATCTAACAAAACAACAAATTTCAGTATAAGATCTCTTTAAAATTATTAATTGTAGGCTATAATGAAATGATGGCCTGTATGTAAAAACACTTAACAGACATACATTTGAAAACTTGATGTAAAACACAATTGGAAACTCAACACCAAAACTCAAATAGTGGCACTATGCAATGATCTTTTAGAAATTACTGATCCATTAATAGATTCTAGAATGCAAGCAAGAATAACGTTTGAAAAAATGTTATTGAATTTATTTTATCTGTTTTAATTTTATATGATATTTTAAGTGAAATTAGTGTTACAAGTAAAAGAAGGCAAGAAAGAAAATTCAGTGTAATAAAGACTTTGAAATCATCAAAGGCACTAAGAAAGTTTTTGAAGAAAAATAAATAAATTGTGTTCATGAAAAATGAATGATACTAAATAAATGATATAGTGCATTGATATTAACGCCAACTTCACATAGAAAACACTAGAAATACTAAGATTTATGTCAACTGTAACTCACAAGGTCCGTCCCATCTATGAGCCAATACTAAATTTCAAAATCAATTCTTTTCTTATATTGAATATAACAGCACTATTTTTAAAAGAAATGGTCACGTAATCAAAAGAATGTCATGACTTTATTGATGTCCAATGACCAAAGTAATTTGCAGTACCACACTATCTATGTAAAGGCTTCCAGTTTAAATGGAATACTGATCATACTAAGGAAGGTGCTATCGATGGGCAGCCATGTATACTTTTTTCCCTAAAATCTATTTTAAGTCCTGCAACAAAGCAAAAAAATATATAATTGAGTTATATTTGACATACATTATATAAGCTTGAGATGTACAACATATTGGTTTGATGCATTTATATTGCCTAACACAGAAAAATTTTAAGGGATAATTTTCTGGATGCATTTCTGAAAACTTTCTTTTGTTATTACAGAATATGTGTAACTTCGCCAAAATTGGTCAGCAGTGAAAAATGTGGCTCCTCAAAATTAAAATTTATTAAAAATGACATAACGTCTACAATGTCACATGAATGTCCAATCTAGTAACAATTTTTGTGTGAGAAAGATATTGGAGCAAATAAACATTGACGTTATGAAAAAGAATCTCCTTTTTATGAAAGGAATACATGTGAAAAATTTACAACAAATCATTATATTCTAGTGGGACTTTGAGTCCCTCCTTACTGTAAATAAAATTTAAATTTTATGTTAATTGGCTTTATTTGCATAAGTTATACAGAATGACTTCATGGTTTTTTGTGTTTATTATCATCCCTTCCACTACCCTCTGGTCCTCACCTCCTATGCCCATAACCATGGCAGCTCCAACTTAATTCTTTGATTGGCCTAATCTTTCAAACTAAACAGGGTAGGGTTTTCTTCAGCAAAATTCCTAGAAAATAAAGAAGTTCAAGAGTAGTTTTGTGTTTGTTGAGAGGTGGGGGGCAGTGCAGAAGAATATATCCCCTAGGAATCAGAGCCTTGACTTTTTTCCAAAAAGCAGCAATAGGGGTAGAAAAGTGTTGTTTCTTCTTTTCATTCTGTTATAAAGAGCACTGCTGATTCTCTCCCTACCAAAGCGCCATCAAAACAGCAGAAAAGATATAAGAATATGGTAAAGAAAGGGTGCCATCAATGGAACAGAAGTTTCCTAAAAGATAGAAATCAGATGGGCTTATATTGGTAAAGTGCTTAGTGAAGAGAAGCCACAGACCAAAATAGATGTAGCTGTGAGAGAGGGCATTTG
Source organism: Delphinapterus leucas (assembly GCF_059928025.1). Lineage (NCBI taxonomy): Eukaryota > Metazoa > Chordata > Mammalia > Artiodactyla > Monodontidae > Delphinapterus > Delphinapterus leucas. The sequence goes on along the minus strand of NC_143140.1, from coordinate 67,755,155 downwards.
CAAAGATTGGAGCTGATTTTCCTAATAGTGCCCTGGGAGAAACTACAGCTCCCAGCCTCTCTGGACAGCATTGGGTACAGCAAAGGTCATGAAAGAACCCAGCACTGGGTAGTCACCTCAGCTCACTCCCCCTCTACCCTGAGAGACTGAATATGTATGTGAGTGGGTCACAGGTATTATAACATGGAAGCATCCTCCACCTTCATTCCCATGACCTTCTGAGGAGGACTCTGAGGGGTCCACTGCCCTCTTGGGCCTTTTTGATATTGATCAGGGTAACGGACAAGGAGAAGATTTGACAGGAGCTGAACAAAGAGAGGCAATTTTACGTTGGAAAGGGTATGAGCCTACAGAATAAATCTTAAAGTGAAGAAAGGGGACAAGATGGGACAAAAGAAGCCATGTGGCAAGTCACAGTGGCCCTCAGTGAATTTCCAATCTGAGACTGCACGGAATGCTCAGCTGTTTGCCTTCTGTAATAATGTCCATATTCTAGAAGCTGCTTTTAGTAAGTAGAGGCTGCATTTCCCAAAACATTATGTATTTTTTGTTTGTTTATAGTTATTGTCTCAAATTTTGTCACCATAATAAATTGTGTTCATAGAAAAATGTAAGAATTCAAGATAAAACTACTGCTTATTTTAAAAAGAGGCAGTAGGGCTTCCCTGGTGGCACAGTGGTTGAGAGTCCGCCTGCCGATTCAGGGGGCACGGGTTCGTGCCCGGGTCCGGGAAGATGCCACATGCCGCGGAGCGACTGGGCCCGTGAGCCATGGCCGCTGAGCCTGTGCGTCAGGAGCCTGTGCTCTGCAACGGGAGAGGCTGCAACAGTGAGAGGCCTGCATACCGCAAAAAAATTTAAAAAATAAAATAAAATATAAATAAAAAAGAGGCAGTAACCTGAATGATTCTCAATCAAATATATTTTATGACTTTGAATAATTTCAAGAGATGGAAATTAAAACTTCAGTAAAGACTTTCCATTATGTTCTCCTATTGTGGGGTTATTGAAACAAGCAAACACATAAATGGGAAATATCTTAAAAATCAGGAATGTTCCTAGAAAATAACTGAGAAGTTTTTATTCAGATTTGCCTTAAGAAGGAAATAATAAGAGCTAATTTTCACTGAGCACATATTACGTTCTAGGCACTGTTCTCAGAACATCCATTTTATAGATGAGAA